>NC_044044.1:37888079-38502313 GCF_901765095.1 Microcaecilia unicolor
CGGTCTGTGCCAGAGCCGGTGGTGGGAGGCGGGGCTGGTGGTTGGGAGGCGGGGATAGTGCTGGGCAGACTTATACGGTCTGTGCCCTGAAGAGCACAGTTACAAATCAAAGTAGGGTATACACAAAACGTAGCACACATGAGTTGTCTTGTTGGGCAGACTGGATGGACCGTGCAGGTCTTTTTTCTGCCGTCATCTACTATGTTACTATATCCTGAAAACCTGCCTACAGGTGGGTTAGATAAGGTTACCGTATGGCTCCAGAAATAGGGCTTTGAATGGAAGTAAACCCCAGACTGGCTCAATCTGTCCTCCTTTTTCTAGAGTTGAGAACCAGGAAGTCAAATACTAGTCTCTATGGCACACCCCTCTTCTCTCCCCCAACAGTCACCACCGTTGCACCTCTATTTCTCTTGCATCATTGTCAGCAGCATAGGGGTTTCTTCTTTGTTCAGCTTCAAATTGTAGTGTTCAGTGTGTCATGCATGTGAACGTTATCTGAGAACCATTGCTCTAGGCGTAACCCAGTATGGATGAGGGAAAGAGCAAAGCTACAGAAGCTGCCCCTATCTGTCTCTTGTTTTCACTACCCCAGCCTTTGTTCTTTCTCCCTTCTCTTACTCATTCTCTGCAGCCCTTTGCTCCCTCAGCCTTTACCCATCTCCCTTCCCCTTTCTTTCCCACTTCCCTCTCTCTCTTCCTTCCTCGGCCCTCACCCCCTCTTCCCTCTTTCAGTTTCTCCCTGCCTTCTTCGGGCTTTCAATCCCCTATCATAAGAACATAGAAATAGCCATACTGGATCAGGCCAGTGGTCCATCTAGCCCAGTTTCAGGTCGCAAGTACCTGGCAGAAACCCAAATAATAGCAACTTTCCATACTACCGATCCTGGGGCAAGCAATGGCTTCCCACATGTCCATCTGAATGGACGTTTCCTCCAGTAACTTATCCAAACCTATTTTAGACCCAGATACGCTAACCACTGTACCTCTGTTGTCTGAGTGAAAAAAATATTTTCATGTAATTTCATCTAGTGTCTCCTGGTCTTTTACTTTTTGAAAGAGTGAAAAATCAATTTACTTCTACTCATAATATAGGCAACCGAGACCCCTCGGGCATATTGGTTAACTGATAGTTACAATAAAGACACAATAATAATCACCCGACACATGGTATTTTCTTGTATGGCACAACTCGGCCCTAAACCAGGACGGCTGGGCTCAACACTCCCAGTGCGGAGACGATCGCGGGCCGTTCACCGGCGTCCCTCTCGCAATTGAGGGGGTGGGGGTTGCTCGACCTGCTTTCCCATGCCTGATCGGCTGTGCGCAAGGCCGCTCTCCCGCACATTGTGTCGAGGGGAACTGTTCCTCTCACGGACCTCCATGCCGGTGCCCGAGCCGCCCTCGATGTCGCCGCGCCGGACACTCGGCGCGCATGCCTGCACTCGCCGCTCACCGATTGCTGTCCGCTCGCGTTTTCTTTTCAAGCGCCTGGGCGCCCGATCACCTCTGGGCCATAGGACTCCACTTGGCGATCGGCTGGGCAAGAACCGGCGCTCACGGGGGGCGCCGCTTCCTCGCGTCTAGGCACTCGCATGCGGAACACCGAGGAATCGTGCAACAATTGTATGCTGGTGCCCGGACGCCTGAAGAGGCCGTCCGGGCTCCACCCAGGGGCTTTTAAACCCATTTGGTAGCTCTTCCCCTTTTCAGCGGGGTGCCCTTTGGGCGGTGGGAATGTGCCCACCACGCCTTCGTTTGCACCCCGCTGGCCTGGTGGGCATGCCCATCGGGGCACGGCGCCATATTATGGGCGGCTCCGTGCACCCGTGGGGGCACTGCGCCTTGCTTTTCTACACTACTCAGGATTTTATAGACCTCGGTCATGTCCCCCCTCAGCCATCTCTTTTCCAAGTTGAAGAGCTCTAACTTTGTTTGCTTTTCCTCAGATCCTTCACTTGCTTTTCTCTCTCCTGTTTCCCTGTCTTGCTCTGTTTCTGTGGTCTCTGTCCTCCTTTCCCCTCCTTCCCATTTCTTGGGCCTCTTCCCCCGCCCCCCCTTCTGGCTCCCAGAGGTAGGATACTGCTGGTTGTTCCCCTTCCACACACTGGAAGCTGAGACAGGAGCTGCTCTGGGTTGCCTGGCGCCAGCAGGACCTCTCTTATCTCAGAGGGAAGTTTCAAGCTCAGCAAACATTCAAGAGCAGGAAGTGCCAGAGATAGTGGGATAAGGGCTGGTTTACATTTGCTTTGGCTTTTCCATGAAATCAGTATCCGGGGGCCTGTGTTTCCCCTTTCAGACGCTTCAGCGTTCTTTGTGGCCAGGCCTTGGGACCCTCACTTGGTTCAGGCCCCTGCTCTGCACCCCTCAGATCTACACTTACACTATACCAAACAAATCCACTCCTGCCAGTATTTCTTTAGATTTAGTTCATGTCTTTCAGTAGTAACTTAAAGTGAGTTTCGTACAGGTACTGTACATGAGGTATTTCCCTGTCCTACAGAACTTACAATCTAAGTTTGCTCTTGTAATAGTGGGGGGTAAAGTGACATGCCCAAGATTATAAGGAGTAGCAGCACAATTTAAACCCAGGCTTCCCTGGTTCCCAGCCTGCTGCTCTAACCACTAAGCTTACTCCTCCACAGCCTTTGCAGTGTCTGTGGCTGAGCGGAAGAGAGGTTCATAACCTGTGCGGCAACTTTGCTCTAACATCCTACTGGCTAGTCGAATGAACCTGACACCAACTAAATTATCAGGAGCTGAAAATACCTGAAGAAATGGATAAAATGCAGAGAGTGCAGAAGCTGAAAACTACCAGAAAAAAACAGACAAAATGCCGAGTGTAGGGGCTGAAATTATTGGAGGAGATCTGCAAAACGCAGAGAGTGCAGGAGCTAAAACTAACAGAGGAAACGGAGAAAATGCAGAGTGCAGGGGCTGAAAATACCAGAAGAAACGGACATGAGAACTTAAGCGTTGCCATACTGGGACAGACCAAAGCCCAGCATCCTGTTTCCAACAGTGGCCAATCCAGGTTACAAATACCTGGCAAGATCCCAAAACAGTACAATACATTTTATGCTGCTCATCCTAGAAATAAGCAGTGGATTTTCACCAAGTCCATCTTAATAATGGCTTATGGACTTTCTTTTAGGAATTTATCCAAACCTTTTTTAAACCCTGCTAAGCTAACTGCTTTTTTTTTTTAATTTATTTATTTTATTTAAATTAAAAAATAGTACAAACAAAATAGTGCATTTTCCGGAAGGAGATTAGTGCAGATGTTAACAAAAATAACTTTGGAAAGAAAATAATCTCTAAAGAAATTCTAAATAAACATAAATTACCTGACTATATCTTTAGGCAATCTTAATTATAATAAGCACATTTAGTTAACTGTTTAGCTTCCTTAACAAGAACCCCTCTAGCTGACATGGCAAGAGTTTAATTACATGTTGAGTGAAGACAAATTTTCTCCGATTCGTATTAAATTTACTACTTTGTACCTTCATGTTCAACATGATGTGGGTGCTGAAACGAGTAAAACCATATCTCCCCCTAAAAACTTTCCGCAACTTGGTACAATCCACTGTACTTACCCACGCTGACTACTGCAACAGCATTTTCATTGGCTGTAAGGCCCAAATCCTGAAAAAAACTCCAGACCGCCCAAAACACGCCAGCCAGACTCTTTTTTGGTAAATCACGATTTGAAAGCGCAACACCTCTTCATGAAAAACTCCATTGGCTCCCTGTCAACGAACGAATAAACTTCAAAGTCCAATCACTCCTCCACAAGATTATCTACGGAGAATCTCCAAGCTACATGACCAACCTAATTGACCTACCAGCTAGAAACGGATCAAAATCCTCGCAAACATATCTCAATCTACACCTTCCCAACTGCAAAGGTCTCAAGTACAAAACGTACTAGGCATCCAACTTCTCCGTTTCCGGCAGCCAACTCTGGAACGCCTTACCAAGACCCATTCGAACAGTTAGTGACCATCAACCCTTCTGGAAGTTGCTAAAAACTTACCTCTTCAAACAAGCCTACCCAAATGACCAGACTTAACTATGAACCCACTCTACACCACTCCTACCTCTCCTACCCCTACATCCCCTGCCCATTTCACCTATCTCAACCTATCTCCTAACAACCACATCATACCTCTACTATTGATACAGCTGTGTTCTTTCTGGTTACTTCCTGTTCCGGGGCAGAGGGAGCATGGAACGAATGAAGGACAGGCGGGGCGCATCGGCGATCCGCCCCGGGTGTCAGCCCCCCTAGGAATGCCACTGCCCTGAGGAGCCCCACTATCTACCCTTCTCCATTGAGAATACTGACCATTTAACCCTACCTCTGTTTTCTATCTTTTAACCAGTGTTTAATCCACAATAGGACACTACCTCCTATCCCATGACTCTCCAATTTCTAATGGAGTCTTTTCATGAGGTACTTAGTCAAATGTCTTTTGAAAATCCAGATACACAATATCAACCAGCTCACCTTTATCAACATGCAAAAAGTGCAGGAGCTGCAAATACCAGAAAACTGACAAAATTGCAGAGAGCTCAAGAGGCTGAAAATACCAGAGGAGATTGGTTAGGTGCAATGAAAGCACAGGCTGAAAATACTAGTGGGCACTGACAAAATGCTGTTGAGTACAGAGAATAAGGAGATATAATGGGATAGACAGAAGAAAGATTAGCTGGGCTTCATCATCCCTGACTGTTGCAGCCAAACTTGGGCCTTAGAGGTTGCATTGTGGTGGCCCTACTGCTGCCCTGTATACTCCAGCCCAGCCCACCTCCTGGGCACACTGTGTCCCCTCAGCTCAACACTTCTAATTTTGTCGAGCCAAGAAGTCTGCACAGCTTCTAATCAATGAACTGCAAAAAGTGGGAGGTGCAGGGGAGGGGAAGCCATGCGCAGTGCTAGCAGGATGTGTGAGGGAGGTTATTGCCAGCACTGAAACAGCCTGGTCTCTCCTCTTCTCTCCTCAGCACCCTACACCCTGCACACCGCTTCTTGTGCTGCCAGGACCTGTCCAGGAGATGCAACCCTGGCACACAAAACTCGGCAATTCCTTCAGGGGCGCTTGCCAAGTGAAAGCATTTACCGTACGTATCCTGTGTGTGTCTCCGTTCTGGACGTGCATTTGCACATGAGGGGTTCATGGTTATGCATGTGTATGTAGGAGTGCATATTCTGAATCTGTGTGTGTACTTGGGGTCTGGATGGTTTGGGCTGTCTCTCACACATCCCTCTGGACTCTTCTCTTACGTTGTGGGGACTTTGCTGTTTGTTGCTGTTAAAGCAGTGTATGTTATGTATTCACTGTGGGTCTGTCTGTTATATATTAATTTTGTAACTAGGTATATCATGAATGTAGAATTAAGGTCATTTCCAAACATTTCCACGAGTAATGCAAGTTTGCCTGCAGAATGGCCCCTTTGAAACTTCTCTTAGGTGGCGGGGGAAGAAGGTGAACAAGGGCCAGGAACGAGGTACATTAAACTTGGAGTTCCTTCCTGGTTCTGCCTGTATCCCAGCATTGAGTCAAGGGAAATACCAGATACAGTCCCACAGCTGTTAAGTAACTGGGGGGGAGGGGGGGGGGTCTGAGAACTGTGAATCTGTGCACCCCACACATGTGCTTATGTATTTATTTTTATGTATGTCCTACCACATCTTCGCCTGCAAACAATCACAGTGACATAGATGAGTTGTTCCTGCTCAGTCAGTGGCCACCATCTCTGCACCTAACAGACAGGGCTGACCGGAGTAGAGCTGGGATATCATGGGATATGATACCCTTCCCCTATCCCCGCCCCAAAGTGAAGTAACTTCTCCATTGTCTTCAGCACTACACTTAGAGAGCATCAGGAACAGACACAGAATGGGCCAAGTTGACTTATTCCACTCAGGGGACACAGGGATACAGAGCCTGTCACCTCTAGGACTGAAGGGGTCAGGGGATGGACACAGAGATACAGAGCCTGTCACATCTAGGACTGGAGGGTCAGGGGATGTACACAGGGATACAGAGCCTGTCACCTCTAGGACTGAAGGGGTCAGGGGATGGATACAGAGCCTGTCACCGCTAGGACTGGAGGGTTAGGGGATGGACACAGGGATACAGAGCCTGTCACCTCTAGGACTGGAGGGATAGGGGATAGATACAAAGCCTGTCACCTTTAGGACTGGAGGGGTCAGGGGATGGATACAGGGATACAGAGCCTGTCACATCTAGGATTGGGAAGGCTGAGGGGATGGACACAGGGATAGAGAGCCTGTTACCTCTAGGACTGAAGGGGTCAGGGGATGGATACAGAGCCTGTCACCTTTAGGACTGGAGGGGTCAGGGGATGGATACAGGGATACAGAGCCTGTCACATCTAGGATTGGAGGGTCAGGGGATGTACACAGGGATACAGAGCCTGTCACCTCTAGGACTGAAGGGGTCAGGGGATGGATACAGAGCCTGTCACCGCTAGGACTGGAGGGTTAGGGGATGGACACAGGGATACAGAGCCTGTCACCTCTAGGACTGGAGGGATAGGGGATAGATACAAAGCCTGTCACCTTTAGGACTGGAGGGGTCAGGGGATGGATACAGGGATACAGAGCCTGTCACATCTAGGATTGGGAAGGCTGAGGGGATGGACACAGGGATAGAGAGCCTGTTACCTCTAGGACTGAAGGGGTCAGGGGATGGATACAGAGCCTGTCACCTTTAGGACTGGAGGGGTCAGGGGATGGATACAGGGATACAGAGCCTGTCACATCTAGGATTGGGAAGGCTGAGGGGATGGACACAGGGATAGAGAGCCTGTTACCTCTAGGACTTTAGGGTCAGCGGATGGACACAGGGATACAGAGCCTGTCACCTCTAGGACTGAAGGGGTCAGGGGATGGATACAGGGATACAGAGCCTGTTACCTCTAGGACTGGAGGGTTAGGGGATGGATACAGAGCCTGTCACCTCTAGGACTTTAGGGTCAGGGGATGGACACAGGGATACAGAGCCTGTCACCTCTAGGACTGGAGGGTTCAGGGGATGGACACAGGGATTCAGAGCCTGTCACTTCTAGGACTGGAGGGTTCAGGGGATGGACACAGGGATTCAGAGCCTGTCACCTCTAGGACTGGAGGGTTAGGGGATGGATACAGAGCCTGTCACCTCTAGGACTTTAGGGTCAGGGGATGGACACAGGGATACAGAGCCTGTTACCTCTAGGACTGAAGGGGTCAGGGGATGGATACAGAGCCTGTCACCTTTAGGACTGGAGGGGTCAGGGGATGGATACAGGGATACAGAGCCTGTCACATCTAGGATTGGGAAGGCTGAGGGGGTGGACACAGGGATAGAGAGCCTGTTACCTCTAGGACTTTAGGGTCAGCGGATGGACACAGGGATACAGAGCCTGTCACCTCTAGGACTGAAGGGGTCAGGGGATGGATACAGGGATACAGAGCCTGTTACCTCTAGGACTGGAGGGTTAGGGGATGGATACAGAGCCTGTCACCTCTAGGACTTTAGGGTCAGGGGATGGACACAGGGATACAGAGCCTGTCACCTCTAGGACTGAAGGGGTCAGGGGATGGACACAGGGATACAGAGCCTGTCACCTTTAGGACTGGAGGGGTCAGGGGATGGACACAGAGATACAGAGCCTGTCACATCTAGGATTGGGAAGGCTGAGGGGATGGACACAGGGATAGAGAGCCTGTTACCTCTAGGACTTTAGGGTCAGGGGATGGACACAGGGATACAGAGCCTGTCACCTCTAGGACTGAAGGGGTCAGGGGATGGACACAGGGATACAGAGCCTGTTACCTCTAGGACTGGAGGGTTAGGGGATGGATACAGAGCCTGTCACCTCTAGGACTGGAGGGTTAGGGGATGGACACAGGGATACAGAGCCTGTCACCTCTAGGACTGGAGGGTTAGGGGATGGATACAGAGCCTGTCACATCTAGGATTGGGAAGGCTGAGGGGATGGACACAGGGATGGAGAGCCTGTTACCTCTAGGACTTTAGGGTCAGGGGATGGACATAGGGATACAGAGCCTGTCACCTCTAGGACTGAAGGGGTCAGGGGATGGACACAGATACAGAGCTTGTCACGTCTAGGATTGGGAAGGCTGAGGGGATGGACACAGGGATAGAGAGCCTGTCACCTCTAAGACTGGAGGGTTAGGGGATGGACACAGGGATACAGAGCCTGTCACATCTAGGATTGGGAAGGCTGAGGGGATGGACACAGGGATAGAGAGCCTGTCACCTCTAAGACTGGAGGGTCAGGGAATGGACATAGGAATACAGAGCTTGTCACCTCCAGGACTGGAGGGCTCAGGATGGGTGCTAGGTTTGTATGATTGTTCCATGAAGTGTAATGGAGAGAAATAAAGATACAGGCCGAGTAAATCCAAGAGATAAGGCTGGACCTTAGAGTCTATGATAGCCTCATTCATTGTCCTTTTCTTCCTCCTTGTCTCAGGTTGACTGGAAGCCAGAGATCTTCTTCAGAGCACAGAGCGTCATATGTTCCGGTCCCGGAGGTCCAGCTTTGTGAGACGACTTTGGAGACATCGCTGTGGAGGTTCCCAGTCTGTGTCTATCACTCGTGGCCAAATAGATGGCAGCCCCAACCCCGAGGAGTCCCTTTCTACCTCCAAGCTGACTGCTCACTCCCTCTTCCGGAGGCTGAAGGATGAGCAGCTGCAGGTTCTGGCTGAGGTGGTGCAGAGCAAGGGAGCCCGAGACTCCAGCTGTATCCTGGTGCCCCAGCCCAAGCAGGCCCTGGCCCCCCAGCTGGTTCTCTGTAGGCTGTACCGCTGGCCGGACCTGAGGCATACTCAGGAGCTGAAGAGGCTCTGTTACTGCGAGGCATTCTGGAGGAGAGGCAGCGAGGGAAGCTCTTTGTGCTGTAACCCTTATCATTTCAGCCGGCTCTGCACTCCAGGTGAGGCCCCCTCTCACAGCTGGACTCCCGGGCGGGCGGGTAACAGACTCAGGGAAAGTGATGAGGCCAGTACTCAAAACCCTTGGTCTAGAGGAAGCCCCATATGATCAATGTAAACATCGAAAGACACTGATCTTATACCTCATGGAGGGGGGGGGGGGGGGGGGGGAGAATTTCACATCCACCACCTACTGCTGTCTCTGTGACCCACATAACACAGATTGCAGACCTTGAAGCCTCTTCATGATCTCTGGGACTGGGCAGGATCTGTCTGTCCGTACCCAGGATCACTGGGGCAGGTTCTTTCTGTCCCTGGTTGCTGGGGATGAGGATAGGAGCTGGGTGGAGCTTGGGGCAGGGATCACTGGAGATGTGGCAGGGTCTGCTGGGGATGAGAATAGGGTTGGGGTGGAGGCTGGGGCAGGGTCTGACTGTACCTGGGATCATTGGGGTGGGTATTTGTGTGCCCAGGATTTCTCCATTCCCTTAAGAATGGATAGCATTTTTTTTTTTACCTCTTCCTTCAGTTCTCTGAAGTTTTGTTTGCTTTTCTAGAGTCTCCACCGCCACCCTATCGTAAGGTGGCATCCCTGGATTATCCCAGGCCAGATCTGGGTAAGCGCATCTATGCCCAGGAGTCTGCTGAGCTGAGTAACTGTAATAACTCCAGCCGGGACTGGCATGGTAAGGGGGGGGGGGGGGGGGATTATGTCAAAGAGAGGGAAGATGTAACCGTTAGACTTAAGACATGTTAGTATTTTTCCTTTATTTTTCTGTAAGCCAAGTTGACTGATGCATGAAGGTGGCATCTGCTTGCTGTTACCTGATCAAATGTACGTTTCTGCAGTAAGATAAAAAGTTCAGGTCAGGATCTCCTTTCCTATGTGCCCCACCATGCCCCCCCCCCCCCCCCCCCCACCACTGTGTACCTCTGTCTCTACAGAGGTCATGGCATGAAACAAACCAATAGTTTTAAAAAAACTGTCCTAAAACAGCCCCAAAACAACCAGCTCCTGACCTCTGACCCTTCAGTGCGACCTCTGACCATTTATTGTGCACCCTGTACAACAACAGCTCCTGACCTCTGACCCTTCAGTGTGACCACTGTACTACACCAGCTTCTGACCTCTGTTACACCAGTTCTCGACCTCTGACTGTTCAATGTGACCTCTAACAATTCATGGTAACCACTGTACTAGACCAGCTCCTGACTTCTGACCTTTGTGTATAACTGCTGTATTGTGCTGACTACCACCTTCTGACCAGTTGCTAGAATTATTTCTCATGTACATGAATCAGTAAAGGCTTCTTGACTGGATGGACTAAGGAGGTTTTATGACAGGAGAGGGTATGATGTCAAAAAGTTGAAGCCCCCGCACATCCACCATATTGTGTGACCCCAAACATTCGCAGGCACTATTGAAAACAGTAGCAAACTTGTGAAGTTTATTTTGTGTGTGTGTGTTTTTTAGTTGACAGTTTTTTTTATTTAGTTGCTATCTTCCCATATATAACCCCTAAGGATTTATTTCCTCGGGGGAGGGAAAGGGGACAACTCGACCCTGAGGCTCAAGCAGAGCCTAGGCCTTTCATAAAGCTGCCCCCTATAACAGTTGAGCCTCCCGTGGCATCTCATACCCCAGGACCCCCCCCAGAGGTAAAGAAAATCTTGGGTTACGTATGGAAAGCTTTCAAAATAAATAAAAAAATAAAAAAATAACCCCCACACACAGGCAGTCATAAATGTCACAAGTTTGCTATTGTTTTCAATAGCGTCTACTAATGCTTGGGGGTCACACAATATGACAACAAGCTCTGCCCACTGGCTTCAGCGCACAGAATGGGCCGGATAGACTCATGCCGTCTCCTGTCATAAAACCTCTTTGAGATGGTCTTTATCCGCCATCTTTTTAAGTACTACTACTACTACATAACATTTCTAAAGCGCTACTAGGGTTACGCAGCGCTGTACAATTTAACATAGAGGGACAGTCCCTGCTCAAAGAGCTTACAATCTAAAAGACAAGTGAACAGTCAGTCCGAAAGGGGCAGTCAAATTGGGGCAGTCTGGATTTAGTGAACGGTAAGAGTTAGGTGCCGAATGCAGCATTGAAGAGGTGGGTTTTAAGCAAAGACTTGAAGACGGGCAGGGAGGGGGCTTGGCGTAAGGGCTCAGGAAGGTTGTTCCAAGCATAGGGTGAGGCGAGGCAGAATGAGCGGAGCCTGGAGTTGGCGGTGGTGGAGAAGGGTACCGAGAGGAGGGATTTATCCTGTGAACGGAGGTTACGGGCGGGAACGTAAGGGGAGATGAGGGTAGAAAGATAGTGAGGGGCAGCAGACTGAGTGCATCTGTAGGTAAGAAGGAGAAGCTTGAATTGAATGCGGTATCTGATTGGAAGCCATTGAAGTGACTTGAGGAGAGGGGTGATATGAGCATATCAGTCTAGGCGGAAGATAAGACGTGCAGCAGAGTTCTGAACAGATTGAAGGGGGGATAGATGGCTAACTGGGAGGCCAGTGAGGAGTAAGTTGCAGTAGTCAAGGCGAGAGGTAATGAGAGCGTTTTTAAGTAACACAAGTGACATTGTTCTCAGTGAATGAAATTAATGGCAAACTCATTCAAACTTCTTATTTAGAAAATCTTTATAAACCCTTTTGTTCTCCAATGAAAATGTATAAATTTTTATGATGTCATTCTCTTACTGTATTGTTTCAAGTTACAGGTAAGCTCCTTCTGCATGCAAAGGTCTGTTATTATAATCTGCTTTGCAATTTACCTTAAAGGCGGAATATTTCTTCCAGCTGTGAGAGAATGGCACCCACTGGGGTCCCTCATTTAGAAATCAGGCTGCCACGCTGCATCCCTTGCTCAGATATTAGGCTGTCACATACCAGGTCCTTGGCTTGGGGATCATATTGTGATACTTCATATCCCTCCCTCGGATATCAGGCTGTCAAACTGCATGTCCTTTGCTCAGAGATCAGGGCTGTCATACACTATGTCCCTCCCTCATTTAAAGATCAGGCTGTCACACTTCATCCCTTGCTCAGAGATCAGGCTGTCACACATACTGCATGAACAGATTTGGAATTCATGTGCTGAGGACCATGGACCCTGTGACATTCTTTAGTTTTTAAGCTCTGTTTGATGTGTATCTGGTGGTGAGCAGCAGGAAGGGAGACATGGCCACTGGCCTCTTAAATAGGTAGCAACAGAGCCAAAGGCCCCAAGGCTCAATCAGGAAAACAAAACAATTGGCAGAGAAAGAAAAGCTGAGCCAGAAACCAACATCCTCTCTCCAAAAACAAACTAGGGCTGAGAGCCAGCCTGTGAGGACGATCTCCCACCCCCCCCCCCCCTGTTATTTCTGGCCTTCCAACTCAGGAAACGAGGCAGGATCCTGACGTCAAGTCACCCCCCCACCCCCCCACCCACCCTGGCTCCTGTCCACAGCTCTGAGGCTTATCCTGAGCTCTGCCCCTCTCTGACCAAAGGCCCTTTCAGCACAGTCTGAGACGAGAAAGGCTGCTCCTCGCTGTGCCTATCCCTATGTCACTGGCTCCTGCTAAAGCTCACTTTCATATGACTTTATGCACTGTGTTTATTTTTAAGTTTATATAGTGTCTGCCTGAAATAACCATTCCAAGTGGTTTACAAAATCAGAAAAAAAATAAACTAACATTTAAAAAGCCAGAAATCAGAAAAACAGCACAACCTTTCCGGGAAACATAATACTAAGTTCTGGGGAGAAGGGACCTCATTTCCCACCCATTGAACTAGCAAAGCCCCCAAGCTTAAGGACACATTTTCTCTTTTGTTTCTGCAGACACCACACTGTCCAGAACCACCGTTAAAGACGGATACTGGTGTAAGCTGGCGTACTGGGAGCACCGGACCCGCGTGGGTTGCCTCTATGCTGTGCATGAGTCCTCTGTCAACATTTTCGGTGACCTGCCTCAGGGCAGTGGCTTTTGCCTGGGGCAACTGAGCTCCGAACACTGCAGCGAAGCCGTGAGACGCACCCGGGGCAAGATCGGACAGGGGCTATTGCTGAGCCTGGAGAAGGATGGCATCTGGGCTTACAACCGCAGCGAACACCCCATCTTCGTCAACTCCCCGACACTTGCTCCGCCCGGGTCTCGCACACTTTCTGTCCACAAGGTTCTGCCTGGCTATTCCATGAAGATCTTTGACTGTGAAAGTCCAGTGATAGTGGGCAGCCTCTCTGTCTTTGGTGATGGGCCCTGGGATCCCAACAGTATCCGCATTAGCTTTGCCAAGGGTTGGGGTCCGCGTTACTCCCGACAGTTCATCACTTCCTGTCCGTGCTGGTTGGAGATCTTACTGAACAGCCACAGATGAGTGGTCCCATCACCCTGATAAACATTCAAAAGTGAAGTGGACACCTTTCCGGGGCATCTCTGCCCCTTTCTCAGCCATCTCCTGCTTATCGCAAAAGGTGGCCTTAGTGTCTCCTGTCTCACGCTGTGGCTGCCTTTACTTTATGGAGCTCCTGGCTCCGATTTCCTGCGCAGATGTAATGCTTTGTTGAGTGATAGTTTACACTGAGATGTGGTAATCAAAAGGTTATGTAGTCCCTGTTGAATGGCAGCTGCGAGGGAGGCTGTTTGTCTCCTTCTGGTTACGATTCAGGCCTGAGTTTAATTTACATCGCTTGCTGGTTGGCCTGTCTCTCGGAGATATTTCAAGGCTGGGATAAGAGGTTCTGGTTCTGTAGGTCAGAGATCAAGGTCCAGAGAGTCTTTGAGCACCGTAAAATGCTTTCCAGTGCTTCCCCAGCCCTCTTTCCATAGTGCCAAAAGACACACAGAGCGCTGTTCAGAGGCATGAAAGAGACAGTATCTGCCCCTGGAACTTACAGCATAGTCAAGGCACACGGATGACAGAGAAGTGGCCTCAAGAAATGTATAGTTTTGTGGTTCAAATGGGATTGGGGAGAGCCAGGTTTAAGATTTATAAACGGCCTCAGTCCAGGCAGAACTTGGACGGAGAGGGGGTGAGATGCATCAGAAGGTGGCTCAGGACATAGCCCAGTGGTAAAGTACAGACGTTTTCTATGAAACTGTGGCTTATCTCTATTTACATGTTCTCAGTACTGGGACTAACTCAAGCAGGAGCGAGGGGGGGGGGTACGTAGAATAAGGAATGAGATGTGTAAAGAGAGAGACAGAGAGACATATCCTGGGAATACCAGGACGAAGAGAGAGTTGATGTCCTGGAGGGGGCTCCTAGTGGTCCCTTGAAGTGGAGGAAACCAAGAGAGTGAAAGGAGGGTTCAGGGCACAGAGATGTGCAAAGCAGAGGGCAGGAGTGAGAGAGAGAGAAGGAGGGGGTACGTAGAACAAGGAATAACATGAGGGCAGGAGAGAGAGGAGAGGAAAGAGATGAAGAGTAGATGAGGGAAGGGAGGGGGAGAGAGAGATTGGCACTTGCTGCAGGGGGGAGGGGGGGGAGATATTACGCCATCTCTCTCCAGATGAGAGAGAGCACACTTCTCTCCATATTCCACCCCCACCTTTGGCAGTCCAAACTCAGCCTTGTGGGTGTTGTTCAAGGTTCTCTGTTTTATGCAGAGTGGGGCAGGAATTAATTATATTGACCGTTCTATAACCAGGAATTAATTTACAATGTATTGTGTGTTCACACCTATTATTTATATGTTATTGAAATATTTGTAGGGGTGTCTGTCTTTACCTCAACGCCACCACTGTACCTTCATGAGGAAGTCCATACCCCAGACCAGAGCAGATGAAATTAATATCTAATGCAGCATTTAGAGATTTGGTTAAGATGTCACTGCCATTCTGCTTTCTGGTTGTAGCTCCTAGCGCTCACAGAGGGTCTTCCAGGCTTGTTTGCCACCTGAGCTGCGGAATCCTTGGGCCTTGGACACTGCCTGGCATCTCAGGTCTTTGTAAAGAGCGCCCTCTTGTGGTAGAGATTGAGAAAAGCGAGTGAAAGTTTCTAAAGCAGCTAGTGAGGGCACTACTCTTCCCCCTGCCCCCCCCCCCCCCCCCCACCGTGTCCGTCCCCCACAGCATCTTATAATAGGTTGCCAACTAGATCCAGATTTGGCTGACAGGGTTGGTTCTGGGCTTACCCCTTTGCATGCATGGATTAACCCCATTGGGCGAGTCTGGATCCAGTTGATTCAATCACTGCCTCAGGGACAGGGGGCACCACTCTTATAAGATAATCACCAGGTTGCAACTCCTGGAAGCTTCTTAACATGAACCCAAAAGATCTAACTACCATAAAAATACACATTTTTTTTAAATATGGAAAATGTGAGCTAAAAATCCTGGACCGGCTTGTTTCGTTCCTGTCACCTGGGGTAAAATGTTTGCTCTCCAGTCCACCTCAGCCTCATCTTTCACTGCAGGGGTATCGGTGCTACCTATTGGGAGTCTGGGGCCGACTGTCATCTCCAAAGGTACTAAGTTACTCAGTTCCAGGCCTGGTTTTGAACTTGGGATTTGTACTGCTGATCCTGCCCATTTAAATTAGTGCTGCAAGTCCCATAATGCATCGGGATGGGGTGGTCAGAAATCCAGGACTGCCCAAAATCTCCCACCTGGAACTGGATAACCTGAAACCTTTGCATCTCCTGGTTTTAGATGTAATCAGCTCTTAATGGGGAACTTGCAGCTGTTGACTAGCTGAGCTTTTAGGAGGTCTGGTGGCAGTTCCACGCCCCAGGGGGAGGGGACCTTCCAAGGGACACCTCTTACTTTCTCTTTTTAATTTTGATTATATTCAGTATTAATCAGTATATCATTTAATGGCCTTGTCCAGAAGTGGTAAGCTAGGTCTCACACTGTAGGAGGAAGGGGCTGGCAGATACATCACCTGTAGAAACCTGCAAAATCCAGTCTTGGTAAAATGTACATCCAGCGCTACAAACTCTTCATACACTCAGTGACATGTGAAGTGAAAAATTCTTTATTTATAATTCACTTGCAGGAAAACGTTCACTTAAAGAAAATATCAGGACCCATGGCCAAGTTTTGCCACAGCTGCGTCAGGACACTGGCCCTGCTATAAAATGCTGATACTGCATTGCTGTGAAATGTGGCTTTGTTCACGTGAATCCTGATATTTTCTATAAGTGAATTAGAAATAAAGGATTTGTTAGTTCATATGCCACTGGCACTGGTGAGACACAAGACCATTTGATTTGGAAATCCAGTCCTAGTGTCTGCAAAACATCAGTGTAAGCCAAGGGAATCATGAAAGGCGGTGCTGAGCCCCCAGCCCCACCCCCTCCAAGATTAGGAGAGAGTATCGGGGACTCAGCAACCCCGGTTCCAGGCTGGAGAGTATGGGACAGTCCTGGATTTCTGATCACCCCATCCTGGTGCATTATGGGACTTGCAGCACTGTCTTGGGATGGAAGTTCAAAACCCGGACTGTCTCCAAATCTCCAACCTTGAACTGGGACCTCTGCAGACTCCAGGGACTCCTATCCTGAGCAGGGGGAGACTTGGGTATCAGCAGAAACAGAGAGATTGCTCTGAAAGCCAACCACAGTCCTGGTCTTCCAGCTCCTGGGAAGGGCCACTGCTAGTAGGCTATAAGACCAGGCACTGGCTCTCACTGTCATGACGACCTGGAGTGAAAGTCTTTGTATAAATAAAAGGAAAATGCTTAATATTCTCTGTTCCTTTATTTTATGATATTTTGTTTCCAGAGTTTGCTGTACAACTTCGTCTGGCAACAGATCAAGGCAGTTTACAATGCTCAAATCAAATCAATATAAGATAAGAACATTGAATGCAATAGGAAACAGTGTAGTAGACATTAATCCCAACAGAGGAAGAATTGGAGATGAGGTGTATGATCCAAAAAATTTGTCTTGCGTACACTCTACACATCCCACGCAGGATAAATCTCCACTGTGTTTATCCCACACATCTCTGACATTATACATGCATGCTGTGTAGACCCTGGCATGTGCCATGAGATAAGTACATAAGTAATGCCACACTGGGAAAAGACCAAGGGTCCAATGAGCCCAGCATCCTGTGCACGACAGCGGCCAATCCAGGCCAAGGGCACCTGGCAAGCTTCCCAAACGTACAAACATTCTATACATGTTATTCCTGGAATTTTGGATTTTTCCAAGTCCGTTTAGTAGCGGTTTATGGACTTGTCCTTTAGGAATCCGTCCAACCCCTTTTTAAACTCTGCCAAGCTAACCGCCTTCACCACGTTCTCCGGCAACGAATTCCAGAGTTTAATTATGCGTTGGGTGAAGAAAAATTTTCTACAAATTTGTTTTAAATTTACTACACTGTAGTTTCATCACATGCCCCCTAGTCCTAGTATTTGTGGAAAGCGTGAACAGACGCTTCACATCCACCTGTTCCACTCCACTCATTATTTTATATACCTCTATCATGTCTCCCCTCAGCCGTCTCTTCTCCAAGCTGTATAGCCCTAGCCTCCTTAATCTTCCTTCATAGGGAAGTCGTCCCATCCCCGCTATCATTTTAGTCGCCCTTCGCTGCACCTTTTCCAGTTCTACTATATCTTTCTTGAGATGCGGCGACCAGAATTGAACACAATACTCAAGGTGCGGTCGCACCATGGAGCGATACAACGGCATTATAACATCCTCACACCTGTTTTCCATACCTTTCCTAATAATACCCAACATTCTATTCGCTTTCCTAGCCGCAGCAGCACACTGAGCAGAAGGTTTCAGTGTATTATCGACGACAACACCCAGATCCCTTTCTTGGTCCGTAACTCCTAACGTGGAACCTTGCATGACGTAGCTGTAATTCGGGTTCTTTTTTTCCCACATGCATCACCTTGCACTTGCTCACATTAAATGTCATCTGCCATTTAGCCTGGGTTTTACACTGACATCCCTTGGAGTGCATGTACAAATATCGTATACCCTGTTTCCAAACCAGTGTGCCATCAGAACCGATCCAGTGTACAACGGAAAAATCAGAACTTCCAGAGCAGCGCCTGGACTCTGTTCTCAGTGCTGTAGTGCAACAAGATTTGGACCAAATTTGTAGACTAGTCCAGCAGTGGCTCTTAATGTACAGAACATGTTCTCTCCGAGCTACACATGCATAGTAACATAGGCGACGGCAGAAAAAGACGTACGGTCCATCCAGTCTGCCCCAAACAGTTTGCATTCCGGAGTGTGGGAATTAAGGGGCAGCACGGAGGGTTTAGATAGCTGGGAACTATGGTGTAGGGCACCGGGGGGGGGGGGGGGGGGGGGGAGGGAGGGACGGACTCGGTTTTAGCCACTCCCATACCTTCTAAAATGAATCCCCCCTTTTCCTTTTAAGTTCTGTCACCGTGGGCCCCACTTTGTGTAACAGGCAATTTGGCAACATCTTCCTCTGAGTCCCTCCAGCCTTGTTCTTCTCACCAGGCTGAGTGAGATGAAGGAGAGAGCACTGAGTGAGTGCTGGATGTGACTTGCTGTGAATGTTGGAAGCTAGAGCAGTGGCTGAGCAACTGACCCATTCTGACAGGGTTAACAGTTTGGAAGGGAGCTGGGGGGATTTGGATGCTCCCCTAAGTTTCCTTCTGGCTCTCTTGAGGTCTTCCACCTGGAGACAGCTGTTGCACACAATACTCTTAAATGAAGGGATTCCACATGGACCTTTTCTATTGCAGATGTTGTACAGTGACCCTATGTCTCTTCCCCTCTCCCTGTCTGTCCATCCTACTCCTCACCCTCCCTGTTTCTCTCTTGCTCAATCTCAGCTTTGCTCACTGTCTCTCTGCCTGTGGGGTATGTGGTTCACAGATTGTGCCACCCAAAATAGCAATGTACTTAAAAATAGCAGAGTGGGTACCAGGTAGAGGAAGAAGCTTTTCATCAGAGGCGCCTGATCTTCAGAAGGTGAGGCTGTGGTGGGTGTCGTGGTTGGGGGCTCGTGGAAGGAGAGGTTAGGTGGGTAAAGGTCTTGAGGCTGGTTCTTGGAACCACACACAAGGCTGGTCTTTACTGCGTTGCCAAGCGCTCTCACTTCTGTAAATAAATTTCCTTTCTGGTTCTCATCCTTGTGGTTTAAGAGAGACTGTTGGAGTGACAGAAAGGCAGAGGTGGAGAAAGACAGAACATGAGAGAGACAGGAAAACGAGGAGCTTCTATTTTAAACACCAAAGCCCAGGGTACGTACGTGTGTGCGTCTGTATGTTTCTGTTTCTGCAGCTGTCTCGGGACGTGTTTCTCTGTGTCTGTCTGTGTACGTATAGTTTTATCTTTCTGTAATGTTTGTTTAAAAGGAGGAAATTCAAATGGGCAGAAATTCCCGAAGACTGAGAGCTCCACTATAGATCTACTGCCCTCAGCTCCCCCCTCCACTTCTCTCATCTAACTCCTGCCACAGCCCCCTCCCACCTCTCCAGTCTGACCTGCCACCCCTCTCCCATACCTCCTAAACCCCTCCACCTCTCTCATCCTGCCACAGCCCCCTCCCACCTCTCCAGTCTGACTCTTGTCATGGCTCTCCCCCCCCCCCACCTCTCTCATCTAAGTCCTACCATAGCCCCCCTCCCACCTCTCTTGTCTTACTCCTACCATGGCCCTCCCCCTCATCTCTCTTGACTCCTGCCTTCTCCCTCTGCTCTGATGTTTCTCTCCAGACCTGGTGTTTCTCATGTACAGCTTCCCTCTCATCCACCTTCCATCTCATCCCATTCAAATCTTATATTCCACCATATCTCACTTGGATTCACTGCGGTTGCAAGAGAAGAAAACATCACATTCAGATGGCAGTAAACAGAAAAAGAAAATTCCACTGTCAAACGTAATCAATATCTGACTACATAAAAGCCTTCAATATAGAATAAGGACAAACAGACCTAATCTGATAGGAAAACTCATTCCAAATTTTTACAGCCAAATATTTAAAAGAATTGGTCAGATAACTTTTCGAACGCACGTCTCTACCACTCGAAAACATTAAACAGTAAGAGTGAACTGCACGAGAAGTCCTACCCGAGGAGAGCAAAAGACAATATTTAGATAAGCTTGCTGAGTTCTGACCCATCAAAGATTTAAAAACCATACAAGCAATTTTTAACTTTATACAAGAGGAGGAAATAGTGGGGAAAATCCACTATTTCTGGGATACGGTATAGAATGTTTTGTACTTTTTGGGGATCTTGCCAGATATATTGTGACCTGGATTGGCCACTGTTGGAAACAGGATGCTGAGCTTGATCGACCTTTGGTCTTTCCCAGTATGGCAATACTTATGTAGCTAATGTAATTTTTTTAAGGAGTGGAGAACCTTTTTCAAATGTATTCAATTTAAAAATGAATCTGGCTGCTGTGTTCTGGGGTAGTTGTAATCTCCTTAAAAGTTTCATAGTAATTCCCCGTATAAAAAATTGCAATAATCAAGGTAAGACAGAAGAGACAGCCTGAGCAATACTTCTAAATCTTTCTACACTGAGACCTGTACCGAATTGCCCATAGTTGACAAACACAAAAATTAAACTTCTTAACAAGAGCATTAATCTGGTCTTCGAAGGTTAACCCCAAATCCAGTATAAGGCCTAAAACTTTAGACATATTTGTGATATTTAAAATTTCCCCTGTAGTAAGTTGCAGGAAGTTTTGTGGCAATTAATTGAAATCCTCGAATCGGACAATATTTGTTTTCAGCCTGTTTAACTTAAGAACATTTTTATGAGCCCACGGGTCAATCAATAAAATATTATCGATGCTGTCTCACTGAACCAGCTACAAAAGGAGGAGGAAAAATTACTACTATTTAACATTTCTAGAGCGCTACTAGGGTTACGCAGTGCTGTACAATTTCACAAAGAAGGACAGTCCCTGCTCAAAGGCGCTTACAATCTAAAGGACAAAAATGTGCAGTCAATTAGGGGCAATCCCCTAAGGACTGAGTTGAATAAATGTTAGAGCCTAACAAGGCTAAAAGCAAATGTACTAACAGCCAGTGGATCTTAGCAGCAACAACTCACATCCACCTATCTTCAACAATCCTCACAATCTTATCAACTAAAAACATGCCACTGCAACACAATCCACAACTGTAACAATTCCCATAGAACCTCCCAACACAGCAAAAGTAAGTTATAACAAACAAACAAAAAAAAAGACACATTAAAACATAACAGCATAAACTCAAACCAGACTGGATCAAATGGCCATTTCAGGTGGCATGCAAAGGCGTGAACCTTAGACATCATAATTTAAATCCTCTGCCATGATCCCCGTAGGTGCCGGCAGGCGACCCTTGTTCCCACACCCTAAACTTGTTATGGGTGAAATCGTCGAGAGGATCAGAACAATCCTTGTTTTTTATTTAAAATGTATAAATCAGACACCTGTATGGTTCATGTTGATGTGTGATTCAGCTTAGGACTTACCTATTGTCATCCCCCTCCCCCCCTTCTGGGCACATGTGTTCGTATTTTCATGTCATTTGGAAGCGTGTGCACTTGAGATAGATCTATGAATGGATAGAGAGTGGTTTATGTGTCTTTAATAGCTGCAGTTGCTGTTGATGCGTTAACATGATTTTCTTATATGTAGTGTGTAGATACAGTTTCCAAATGCACAGATACATGAACTCATTCAGCTTCCTTTGGGGATGTGACAGTCACAACTGCACGTGTGTTGCTGGTTTTTCCTGGTCAGCAGTCTTCAGGTCCCCCACACCCTGAATGCAGATGCTGCAGCTCAGATGGGTCTGATGAGCTGGGAAAGTAAGAGGTGAGGGCACTTTATCTGGGGTGTGGGAGGTGTGAAAGCTCCTGGCTGGGCTGGTGGGTGGTAGGGGATATGTGTCAGCATTTCTGGAGTAAGAGGCTGTTAAAAGAGTCTTTTCTCAGAAGGGGGTTTCTCTTGGTTTTCCCCCCAACATGTCCTAAATACCACAGGTTTGCTTCTGCATCCAGAAATGGTAGCACTAAGGAAGTCACAGACTCATGCTACAAGTTAGAAACTAATGTGTGTTTTCATTCAGGGAGACCCCCTGTAACGGCAAAAGTCTCCCTTTTAGAGTGACAGTCTCCTTATGTCATCCAATAACAGTGCTGTAATGTCTCATCGATAGAGATCTGACTGTGCCACAGGACAGGTCTCTGATTGTAACAGACTGTACCATGGAACAGGTCTCTGCATTCATTGCAACGGACTGTACCACAGGACAGGTCTGTGATTGTAACAGACTGTACCATGGAACAGGTCTCTGCATTCATTGCAACGGACTGTGCCACAGGACAGGTCTGTGATTGTAACAGACTGTACCACGGAACAGGTCTCTGCATTCATTGTAACAGACTGTGCCACAGGACAGGTCTGTGATTGTAACAGACTGTACCACGGAACAGGTCTCTGCATTCATTGTAACAGACTGTACCACAGGACAGGTCTGTGATTGTAACAGACTGTACCACGGAACAGGTCTCTGCATTCATTGCAACGGACTGTGCCACAGGACAAGTCTGTGATTGTAACAGACTGTACCACGGAACAGGTCTCTGCATTCATTGTAACAGACTGTGCCACAGGACAGGTCTGTGATTGTAACAGACTGTACCACGGAACAGGTCTCTGCATTCATTGTAACAGACTGTGCCACAGGACAGGTCTGTGATTGTAACAGACTGTACCATGGAACAGGTCTCTGCATTCACTGTAACAAATTGTACTGGTGTTTGTTCGCCTGCAAAAGAAGTGTTATAGTTTCTCTGGAAGTCTTTTCCTCCCACCCTCCTTTCTCCAGTTTTATGGTTGAGAAGTATCAGCCTCTCTGCTTGTCTCTTTCTGTATCTGGGCAGTCTGTCTATGTCAGTGCACTTTCTTCCTTCTTGCTGCTGGCTGCCTGGTGGGGCCCTGGGGTGAATCCAGGTGAGGGATGAGGCAGAATCTCTCTGTTCATTACCTCCTGGGCACCTAGTACACCAAACAGGTTAGTCCTGTGAATCCTCCCCAACGTTGGCTGAGAACAGGAGGGCGCAAGAGAGGAGGGAGAGAGACAAACCTGGGGACAGAGAGGAGGGGAAAAGAGCGGGAAAGAGGGGAGGGAGATAGGAAAGGGAAGGTGCATAGAGCTGGAGGGAGGGTGAAGGTGCACAGTCCTGGGGTGCAAGGGAGGAGGGAAAGAGACAGAAGGGGTAGAAAATGGGAGGAAGAGGATAAGGGATCATGAGAGGGAGAAGGGGAGGGAAAAGGTGGTGGTGGGGAGAATGAGTGAAGCAAGGAGGAAGCAAAGAGCTGGGAGGTAGACATAGGGAAGAGGGATACAGAGGGAGGAGAGAAAGAAGTGGGAGGGGCACCCCTCCCATTCCGAGTCGGATCAGAGTCCAGATTCTGGGATCAGTTCAGCTCCAGTATTCCCTGCCTCCACATAGTGAGACATGACAAGTTATAATTATTAATAAATACTTGATATCAAAATGTTTAATAACTATAACAAGTATCTAAAAATATACACAGAAAGACAATAAAAACAACTGACATGACCAAGTGTTGGCAGGAAGCCTGCGTCAGGGGTGTATTCACAAGCTGGAGTCTTCCCTTCTCCTTTTCCTTTCTTGCCGCCCTCAGGAAGCCGGTTATTTTACGAGTGTACAATGAGTTATGTTTTTAAATGTATATTTTCAAACACATGGAATTTATGTTCCTTTCCTGACTTTTTCCCTATTATATTCTATGATGCTGGGAAGAATAAGTGTTGGAATGAGTATGCAAGTGAGATGACGTGGTGATTTATGGGTAGGCATTTTTGGCTTCCTGATCTCATTGGTCGGACTCTGTGAGTCTGTATCACCATCTTTCCTAGGAAATTGATTTCACTGGACTGGAAGTACTTTTCATATGTGAGGATTATACATGTTGTAATCAGATGGATCATGTATTTTGCAAACTTTTGGAGTCCAGCCAATCCCAGATGCCTCATTGTATGCTCGTTAATGACTTATTTACCTGAAGCTGGTATTTTGGATCTCTGAATATCTTTTTAAATATTTGTCTGCCCCTCCTGAATACCAGCTCACACTGATCTCCTTTCTGGCTTCTAAATGGGTGACTGAAGTTGACATATTTTCTTTAAGCTTTGACAGTATACGCAATCTCCAGATCCACTTGCAGCACAGAAGCAGTCCTGGTTCTGAAGTCCCATCCTGTACGTTCTCTGGGATCATTCTACAAGATTAGGGCTCAACCAAAGCCCCCAGAGGAAATGGAATTTGAACTGAAAAGTACAGTCCAAACTCCCTTTCCCCCATGATCTGGGTATTTCCAATCGGGACAGGATTTGAAGCAGTTTGTAACTCATGAAATCAGGTTTGAAAATGGCTCCAGAGTAGGACCTGTAAGAACACAGCTGGAAAGAGCAGGAGAGGGTGGCTGGGGAATTTGCATGGGACCCTGGTAATGAGCATCCACAGTGGCAGTTTCCAAGAAGCCCCCTAGACCCCATCCCGGGACAGAATGATTTCCATTACAAAGAGAGGAACATGGTGTGGAAGCCTTATAAAGGAATTATTCTTTGAATTTTGCTGGTATTGCCTTTTGTTAGATAGAGAAGAATTAGCTGCATCATTCTGCACCCGGACCAGCTTGCTACACACAATGTAACTTAGATCAGTTCCTTATCTCTTGCTTAGCTAAATCATGTAGGGCTAGTGCTGGGCAGACTTATACGGTCTGTGTCAGAGCTGGTGGTGGGAGGTGGGACTGGTAGTTGGGAGGCGGGGATAGTGCTGGGCAGACTTATACGGTCTGTGTCAGAGCTGGTGGTGGGAGGTGGGACTGGTAGTTGGGAGGTGGGGATAGTGCTGGGCAGACTTATACGGTCTGTGTCAGAGCTGGTGGTGGGAGGTGGGACTGGTAGTTGGGAGGTGGGGATAGTGCTGGGCAGACTTATACGGTCTGTGCCAGAGCCGGTGGTGGGAGGCAGGGCTGGTGGTTGGGAGGCGGGGATGATGCTGGGCAGACTTATAGGGTCTGTGCCAGAGCTGGTGGTGGGAGGCGGGGATAGTGCTGGGCAGACTTATACGGTCTGTGCCAGAGCCGGTGGTGGGAGGCAGGGCTGGTGGTTGGGAGGCGGGGATGATGCTGGGCAGACTTATAGGGTCTGTGCCAGAGCTGGTGGTGGGAGGCGGGGATAGTGCTGGGCAGACTTATACGGTCTGTGCCGGGGCTGGTGGTTGGGCGGCGGGGATAGTGCTGGGCAGACTTATACGGTCTGTGCCAGAGCTGGTGGTGGGAGGCGGGGTTGGTGGTTGGGAGGTGGGGATAGGGCTGGCCAGACTTATACGGTCTGTGCCCTGAAGAGGACAGTACAAATAAAAAAGTAGCACATATGAATTTATCTACTTGGGCAGACTGGATGTACCGTGCAGGTCTTTTTCTGCCGTCATCTACTATGTTACTATGTTATACAACAAACTTGCCTTGAGTTTAGCTAACTGACTCTGTACCACTCATCTATATCTGCTCTTGGTCCCTCAGCTATGTGGTAAGCCGTGTTGTAGAAAATCTTTAGCATCATGTCTATGTTAGTTGAATGTTCTGACTGCCCCTATCGGACCGACCGTTCACTTGTCTATTAGATTGTAAGCTCTTTGAGCAGGGACTGTCTCTTTTTGTTAACCCTAGTGGCGCTCTAGAAATGTTAAGTAGTAGTAGTAGTATTAGGTGTATCATTAGTATTACGCTAACATTGTATTATATCTCTGGTATCTGAACTCCACTGCTCTTGAATGTGTATATTTTGATACTATTTCATGGTAGTTTATTATTAGGTTTCAATTATGACCTGAATTGGTTATTACTCTATTACCATTAATTTTCTCTTGGCTTCATGTACAATTTCTCATTCATAATAGATTTTCTAATTGTTAAACATCCATAGTCATCCCAGTATGTTTATGATATTGTATTGTAAAATTGGATTCTTACAATTAATTACTTTCTTATGCATCCAATACTGTTTATTGTAAGCCACATTGAACTCAAACTGGTTTGGGATGATGTGAGATATAAATGCCACAAATAAATAAATAAATACATTAAATTAGGTTTCAATTTACTGTTTTCAAGTTTACCTCCTTTATTTTATTTACGTTTATTTACATATGAGTTTGTCTCGGGCAGACTGGATGGACCATGCAGGTCTTTTTCTGCCGCCATCTACTATGTTACTATGTATCGGAAGATTGGAGGCCAATGTAACGCCA
Organism: Microcaecilia unicolor; assembly: GCF_901765095.1. Classification (NCBI taxonomy): domain Eukaryota; kingdom Metazoa; phylum Chordata; class Amphibia; order Gymnophiona; family Siphonopidae; genus Microcaecilia; species Microcaecilia unicolor. The sequence continues at coordinate 37,914,280 of NC_044044.1, forward strand.
AATTTTCAAAAAAGGTTACAGAGCAGATCTTGAAAATTATAGACCGGTGAGCCTGACATCGGTGCCAGGCAAAATGGTAGAGACTATTATAAAGAACAAAATTACAGAACATATTCAAAAGCATGGATTAATGAGACAAAGTCAACATGGATTTAGTGACGAGAAATCTTGCCTCACCAATCTACTACATTTCTTTGAAGGGGTGAACAAACACGTAGATAAAGGTGAGCTGGTTCATCTGGTGTATCTGAATTTTCAGAAGGTGTTTGACAAAGTACCTCATGAAAGACTCCAGAGGAAATTGGAGGGTCATGGGATAGGAGGTAGTGTCCTATTGTGGATTAAAAACTTGTTAAAAGATAGAAAACAGAGAGTAGGGTTAAATGGGCAGTATTCTCAATGGAGAAGGGTAGTTAGTGGGGTTCCCCAGGGGTCTGTGCTTGGACCGCTGCTTTTTAATAGATTTATAAATGATCTAGAGATGGGAGTAACTAGTGAGGTAATTACATTTGCTGATGACACAAAGTTATTCAAAGTCGTTAAATTGCGGGAGGATTGTGAAAAATTACAAGAGGACCTTACGAGACTGGGAGACTGGGCGGCTAAATGGTAGATGACGTTTAATGTGAGCAAGTGCAAAGTGATGCATGTGCGAATTATAAATACGTAATGCAAGGTTCCACATTAGGAGTCACCGACCAGGAAAGGGATCTAGGCATCATCATTAATGATATGTTGAAACCCTCTGCTCAGTTTGTGGCGGCGGCTAAGAAAGCAACTAGAATTGTATCGGTCCATGGTGCGACCGCACCTCGAATATTGTGTTCAATTCTGGTCACCACATCTCAAAAAAGGATATAGTGGAATTAGAAAAGGTAGATAAGGGCGACAGAAATGATAAAGGGGATGGGACGACTTCCCTATGAGGAAAGGCTAAAGCGGCTAGGGCTCTTCAGCTTGGAGAAAAGGTGGCTGAGGGGAGATATGATAGAGGTCTATAAAATAATGAGTGGAGTTGAACGGGTAGATGTGAAGCGTCTGTTCACACTTTCCAAAAATACTAGGACTAGGGGGCATGCGATGAAGCTACAATGTAGTAAATTTAAAATGAATGGGAGAAAATGTTTCTTCACACAACGTATAATTAAACTCTGGAATTCGTTGCCAGAGAATGTGGTAAAGGTGGTTAGCTTAGCAGAGTTTAAAAAAGGTTTGGACAGCTTCCTAAAAGTCCATAGACTGTTATTAAATGGACTTGGGGAAAATCCACTATTTCTGGGATAAGCAGTATAAAATGTTTTGTACTTTTTGGGGATCTTGCCAGGTATTTGTGACCTGGATTGGCCACTGTTGGAAACAGGATGCTGGGCTTGATGGACCTTTGGTCTGTCGCAGTATGGCAATACTTATGTACTTATTGGCTGTCAGTAAATGTGTTGCTTGTTGACCGTTCTGCTTACTACTGAATTTTTTTGTCAGTGGCACCTGTGAAATCTGCCTGGACATAGCCATTTTTATGTTTCAATCATTTTTATTCAAAACTTAAGAAGAAAAGTTATCATCATGTATGAACGTCTGATATTTCCCCCCCCCCCCCCCCATGTGGCTAAACTAACACATAGTACTTCTACCCCAACAAATAGGACTTAACCTTCCCTCCCATTCCCTTCCCCTCCCACCCCCCCACCCCCCCTTGTTTCCCTTGCTATGGCATCAAATGAACATAATAACGCAGGGTACAGGGCAATATCTAGAAGTTTAACAGTCTACTCCTGGCAGTTGGAGTCAGAGTATTCCAAAAGGGAGTCCAAGTGAGTTGGAAACGCACTCCTGTCTTCGTTTTAAAGTCTGTAATTCCCACCCTCTCTACCCGCAGTAACGTTAGGACATAGCCATTTTTAGTAAAAGTGGCACAGGTGACATTATGCACTCTCCAGAGGTCTGATTGATAGATATCGGCTACGTCATGCAGCGTGGTGACTGTTTCATGCGGCGTGCGCATGAGAGAGAAAAAGTAGTGACATCATAGCCAAGATGTACCATTCAGATCTGGAGAGAGCGCAACACAGTTTGTAGCGCTCGGACATGCTCTAAACACGACAGTAAAAAAGGGATTAGGAGAATTGTCCTTGACAGAATTTGAGGAAGAATCTGACCGTAAGTTTTTCAGTTGGTTTAACTGGACATTTTTGCATCGATAGGGACCAGATTGCTTAGAACTAATATCTATTACTTTAATTCCATTGATCACAATTGTGCAAAACTCCTTAGCTACGCAAACAACAGTATCTGGAGTTTTTCGGTCTACGGCCTCCCTCTGAATTTTGTAGCAGACAGAAGCCTTCATCGACTGCAGTTTGCTTGTCTGAGTTCAATACAAAAGATTTAGAGAAGTGAGGAAAGACTTGAAACTTGGGAGGGTGGAAGGATCTGGGTGGGTCAAGTCTCTCTGTACTTGTGATGGCTAGAGAATGGGTAAGCAATTGCTGGGAGAGAAAGTTGGGACTTTCCACTTCATAAAGCTTTGTGTGAGTTTTTCAGAATCTGAATGGGTTGGACCCCAATGCGAGGCAACTGCACTTTGTGAAGGAAGACGGCAAAATACTGTACTGAGAAGGGGGTCTGAGCCTCTGGCTTTTCAGTAGCATCCCTTCAGATGATATCTCAGAAGCTGTTTTTAGATGTTAGTGGTCTAAGTTAAAAGGGAAAGACTGCCATTCATCCATAGGACACATGGGAGCAGGGCAGTGCTGGAAATCAGGAACTTCCCTGGCACATTTCTCTAGCCAGGTGATTCAGAGGATTCAGAAGCTTTGCAGACCAGGCCAGGCCAAAGACACAGTAAGGCAGTAAAGCTCTCAAGACAAATCCCTCCTTTCAGTACCCTTCTCCACCACCGCCAACTCCAGGCTCCGCCCTTTCTGCCTCGCCTCACCCCCATGCTTGGAATAAACTCCCTGAGCCCATACGCCAGGCCCCCTCCCTACCCATCTTCAAATCATTGCTCAAAGCTCACCTCTTCAGTGTCGCCTTTGGCACCTAATCACAACACCTCTACTCAGGAAATCTAGACTACCCCAACTTGACATTTCGTCCTTTAGATTGTAAGCTCTTCTGAGCAGGGACCGTCCTTATTTGTTAATTTGTACAGCGCTGTGTAACCCTAGTAGCGCTCTAGAAATGTTAAGTAGTAGTAGTACGTCTGATCCACTGGAATCTGTACAAACACTGTCACTGCTTACCAGAAAAACGGACTACAACTCAAACAGAACTGTGGAAAATTGAGAAGCTGTGATTACCTGTGACATTTCCATTCCCAGAGCTAAAAAGCTTGATGCAAGAAATCCAGAGAGTGGTAAAGGAGAAAAAAAACCACAGAGAATAGCACTGATAATACCAAGTTACCCTGATCCAGGAAGGAGAATTTGGCCCAGTCTAAATTTCTAACATCCCCATCCCAGTGTATTATGGGACCTGCAGTGTTGATCAGTGGCGTAGCTAGGTGGGGTCACAGGGGCATGCTCCTCCTCCAAATTTGCTCTGGGTCCCCCTGGTTAGCAGGTGGGGGTCCCCAACCCCCGCCAGCTGAAGGCTTCATCCAGTGTTGCTCTCTCTTCCCCACCTTGGGCTCTGGCCCCCTCCCACCTCGAGGTCTGGCTATGCCCCTGGAGTTGATATGAACAGAATAGAATCAGGGACTGTGCAAATCGCACACTGGTTTGGGGAAAATTGCGTGGATGCCTTAGTGCAGGCCAAGCCGCGGTGTATCACGAATTCAGAAATAAATACATTTAAATTCTAAACTGGGACTTGGCAAAAAGTCACCCTTCTGGAACAGGTTAATTTAGCAGCTCTATGAGTACCAAGTAACTATTGAGCGCTATGAGTGTGGAGAAAGAAGGGGATGTGCAGACTCCCCCTGCAAGTAGTAGGGGCCTGCAAGGTGGGGCCATGTGTGAAGGAGAAATGATCCCAGCTGCCCGATAAGTGCTCTTTTGCTCTGTGGTACGACTATTCAGGTGCAGGGGCGTAGTCAGACAACAGATTTTGGGTGGGCACCAAAAAAATATCTCAGCTGGTGGGAAAACGCTTCTTTCCACCTTGGCAGTCTGCAGCAGGCATGCACTGAAAACTGAGCATGAGCAGGTGCCAGTATCATCAGGGGGTTCTCTTCAGCTGGCAGAGCATGGGATCCCCAGCAGCTACCGCTAAATCTGAGCTACCAGGTCCACCTGTGGCTACGCCACTGAAGCGGAGCAGCAGGATTAAATCTGAGCCTGAGATCAAGATGCCAGGCCAAGAGGGAGGCTCTCATGCAAGTCATTACCCCGGGAGTCACCTGATTCCAACCCAAACACAGTGCCAGGGACACAGACAGGCCTTGCACAGCTTTCGCACTAAAGGCCCTGGGAAGGAGGTTTATTTTATTTATTTATTGCATTTGTATCCCACATTTTCCCACCTTTGCGGGCTCAGTGTGGCTTACAATACATTGTGAATGATGGAAATACAATTTGTTGCATTACAATTATGGGTTACATTGTGAAGAGTTATGGGAAGACAAAGTCAAAGTCAGAATATCATTCTTGGGAAGACTTTTTGGCCAGTCCTGCATTTCATGTTGTATTTACATTGCAATGGACTACAAATCCCACACTGCTTTGCGATGTCAAATTGAGCCTTTGCCCTGAGGTTACCCCAAGCTGAATCACTGTGCCCCGCCCCCTCCCCTAAATCTGGCACGAGAGGGAGGCACTGCAGAGCTGCTTCTATTGCCAGGATGCCCTGACTGTCCCCTGAACTGCTTGCAAGCAACTTGCAGCCCGCGAGACTCAGCAGCACCTGCACGCGCCCTTTAAGACGTTGGGCGACGGGCGTGGCCCAACTGGCCGTTACAGATCCGCGTCACCAGCAACACGCTCCTCCCGTTTTCTCCTAGTTCCACCAATCGCGTGCCAAGCACAGTGCAGTGGGGCGCGCCGGCTGACCTTTGTTGACCAATTGGAGGGGAGGGGCGCCCTCTCCTTGGGAACCAAAGTTCGCAAAAGCGCCAGCAGGAAGTGGCTGAGGAGAAGGAGGAACGTTTAGGAGGAGGGGGCGGAGCTAGCTGAGAAAGGGGAGGAGCGTTGAGAAGAGAGAACACGAAGGGGAGGAGCAAGGGCTGAAGTGTGAGAAAACAGTGAACACGAGAGGGAGGGGTGAAGTGTGAGAACAGTGAGGGGGAGGAGCAAGGGCTGAAGTGTGAGAAAACAGTGAACACGAGAGGGAGGGGTGGAGTGTGAGAACAGTGAGGGGGAGGAGCAAGGGCTGGAGTGTGAGAAGAGTGAGTGAAGGGGAGGAGTGTGAGAAAAGAGTGAATGTGAGGGAGAGGAGTGGAACACGACTAGAGCTAGGGGGTGGCAAACAGGGCAATTGCCCTAGGCCCCAATACCATAGGTGACCCCCAAGTCTGCCTTGTTGAAGGAGTCATAGGCTGTAGGCCAGCTTTTGGGCCCCCTCCCCAGTTTCTGCTCTGGGCCCCTAAATGTTTAACACCAGTCCTGAGTGTGAGAAGAGTGAGGGAGAGAGTCAAGGGGAGGAGTAGTCTGGGAGAGGGATGAGTATGCAAGGGAGGGTGACAGAAGGAAAAATTAGAGGACTGAGCATGAGGGGAAGGGTTTGTGAAAGGGTGGGGATTTGAGGGAAGTAAGGTGTGTGTGAGGCGCTGGAGTAAGTGTGAAAGGGCAAGGGGATGAATTTGGGAGAGGAATGAGTGTCAGGAGTGAATATGTTAGGGAGAGGTAGGATAGAAGTGGTGATGGGTGGGTGTATGAGAAGTGATTGTGCAGGGGAGGGAATACTAGAGGTCCAAGTGTGAGAGGAGGGGTTCATGAGAAGAGTGAGTGTGAGGGGAAAGGTGAGAAGAGAGAGAGAGTGTGTGTGAGGGGGAGATATCTGAGGAGAAGTGGCCAGAGGACAGGGATAGCTGTGAAAGGAGAGGCTCAAGAGAGGGGTCTATGAAAAGAGTGAGTTTGTGTGGGAATAGTGTGAGGTGAGGGGTGTGCACAAGGAATGAAAGTGTGATGGAGGGAATGCTAGAGGAGTGTAGGGGTGTGTGAAATGGATGAATGTGCAAGGGAGGGGGAAGGATGGAAAGATGAGGGTTGTGAATGAGAACTAGACTATTGGGGGGGGAGAGCTCTGTAAAGGTGAAGGATGCGATAATGGAGGGGTGGGTTGTAGTGGGTGGTGAGGGCATTTGTAAGTGGGTATATGGGTGTGAAGAAGATAGGTTATGGAATGGGAGGAGTAGGGGGCAGGGAAGGGGAGGGGCATGAGGGAAGAGATGTTTATGCAAAGGTGAGGTGTGAGGGAGGGGTTAAAGAGGGGAGTGTGAGGGAGGGTGCGGCTGTGGATCGGGGGTTAGAGAGGGTGGGGCGTGAGGGCAGTCGTGAAAGGGGGTGCACGAGGGGGCGGGGTTTGGAAGGAGAAGGACGTGAAGGATCTCCTCTGAGACTGGTAAAGGCTGCTGAGGGGGCGGAAGAGAAGGGCAGGTCCTGCTGTTGGGTAGTAGGAAGGGGGGCGAGGGAGGCGGAGGAGGCAGGTGACGAGGACAGGTGAGGTAGGGCTGGAGGCAGAGAAAGGTGACAGGGAGGGGCGGGGCCGAGGCAGGGACAGGTAAGGGGCGGGGCCGAGGCAAGGACAGGTGAGCAGGCAGTGACTTGCCATTGTCGCCCTGGACTGGGAGCAGAAGTGTCCGGAGCCTGAGCCGTGAGCAAGATCCTGGGACTGGAGAAGAGCAGGGAAGGACGGAGCCCAGGTGAGTTTCAGCGCTCAATCCCCCCCCCCCCCCTTGCACCCCGGGGGGGGGGGGCTGCGGGTGACCTCATGTCGCTCCCTTCTCTTTAGATCCCGTATCGGGCTAAATAGGCATTAGATAAGCTTCTGGTTCAGAAACCCCTCCCTCCCTCCCTCGTCATCAGTCAGAAGAACCCTGATCAGGCTGGGGCTCCCTCCCCTCCCCTCCCGCAGGTGACAGGTCCGGGCCTTGCCTGGCTCCAAGTCCACCATGTTCAGGGATTCAGTACTTGGAAGCTGTAAAATGTCGGCCCTTGAGCCCTGCTGTGTCCCTGTACAGTGCAATGCAAACCAGGCAGCACTAATGCATTACAATGCTGCAGGTTTCTAGCTTGGCATCCAGCAGCCTCCACCGACCTGCACTATTCCCAGTCTTTGCATTTATTTACAAAATACCAACTCTGTGCGAAACCCAAACAATGTACAATGCAAAAGAAAACACAAATCCTTCTCAATGGAAAAGTAGAAGTGACAGCAAGTGTGCCATTTTCTCTCCCAGTTAACTGCGCTTTTAGGAGTTTGCAGTGATCACCTTATAGGAAAAAAGAAGTGTAAAGCTCAATTTTGGATCTTTTAAGTTGCATTTGCTTTTAAGATAATGTGGCCGTGCATTTGCTGTTTTATGAGTAGTGTCCAGTCCATGGGGGGTGGGGAGGGGACCTGGGATTTTAAGTGGAAGTGAAAGCTGTTACCAGGCAGCTTCTCATATGATTATCCTTTTTTGCAGGCTGTATTTAAAGAAAGAAATTAACCAGGTTTAACACGATGCATTGGGACTTTTCATATGATACTGTCACAGTGAGGCTCATTTACAAAGCACTTAGACTTACAAAGTTTATAGGCTACTGTGGACCTTTGCAAGTCTAAGTGCTTTGAAAATACACCTGGTGACACATGACCTGTTCTCAGGTTGCCCTTTGCTGTGGCATCCTGGCTATATAACTTTCACCCTGTTGGAATTTACCTCACTCTTATTAGCTGGCTTTTATTTTTGATAGGTAGGTGCCAGTCCTATGATCCCCCCCCCCCCCCCCCCCCCCCCCATTTGGATCCAGTGGGTGGATTTTGATGTTTCTAGATGGATCAGGGATTGAACTAGCAAGTGGGTACTTTCCAGATGACATAGGCATGTGAGCCGAGAAGGGACCATTTGGCCCATCCGAGTACACTTCATTGCCCTATGTCAGCTGGCCTGCAATCGCAGCAACCTCTTGAAGTGAGCTTGAAGCAACTGTACAACCGTTCCTGGCCAAGTTCTACTTGGGCTTATGAAGCACATGGGCTTTATTTAAAGAGTAGCACCGCAGACTCTATGGTACAGTAAGAGGTAGGAGGCAGGCGTCAGTGACTGGAAGAAAAGCGGAGGCGTGCGCAGTGAGCAGACACTTTTCAGTTAGTCCATGGGTACCTTTTCCTTGTGCAGCACTTTTAAAGACCAGATATGCACATGCTCTCACTTTGAAAGTTGCCTCCGATGCACAGTGTCTGCATCTGCTTTTTGCATGGAAAACAAGGCAGCTGGAGCTGGGAATGTATTTTCAGATCATGTTTTCAGTATCTGTCCGAAATGTAGCTGGAAGTACATGTTTGCAGAATACGACATGTAGCTTTATCTATAGTGGGGGAGCGTAATTTTCCTACCGTGCGTTTACATAACATAGTAAATAATGGTTGATGCTCACAGTTTGGGTAGATGTGCATTTACAGTCTTGTGTATAACCCATCACCTGCACCTCTTTCTTCATGTCTTTTTGTCTTTTTATCTGTCCCAAGTGTGCCTCAAATCTGTTAGAACATGCTGGCCTTCTCCCCACATCCATAGGTAGTACTATTACTACTACTACTTAACATTTCTAAAGCACTACTAGGGTTACGCAGTGCTGTACAATTTAACATAGAGGTACGGTCCCTGCTCAAGGAGCTTACAATCTAAGAGACAAGTGAACGGTCGGTCCGATAGGGGCAGTGAAATTGGGGCAGTCTGGATTCACTGAACGGTAAGGGTTAGGTGCCGAACGCAGCACTGAAGAGGTGGGCTTTAAGCAAAGACTTGAAGACGGGCAGGGAGGGGGCTTGGCGTAAGGGCTCAGGAAGGTTGTTCCAAGCATAGGGTGAGGCGAGGCAGAATGAGTAGTCCTTCTGATCCTCAGCAGCAGTAAGCCATCATCACCCAGTCCCACTGCCCTGTCTGATTACCAAGTTTCATAATCCCACAGCTACCAGAAATAAACAATCCATGCTTCCTGAACTTTGGGCTTAACCCGATTTCGGTTTCCATTTACTTACATTAATGGTATTGAAAAATGAAGTTAAGATTTGGTGAAAAAAGGGGGCACAGGCCTGTACTTTGAATGGCGAAATTCAAGGAAGCACAGTGTTATGTGACTGGGGGCAGGAGAAACCAGCTCTTTGGGTGCCAGCGGTACCGAACAGGCTCATTTGTTGTGTCCAGGGAGGAACAATTTCTAGTGTTTAGCACCCCAGTCATTCTGAAATGTTGGTGCTTATGGGCAGGACCATCAGCTCCTCTGCTAATGTGAGATCAGCTGCATGGGACATATTTTGGATACCTTCCTGGCTCGGCATTGCATCCCCTTGTAAAAGCCCTAATTCATGACGGCATGATAAAGGCACTGCTCTGGTCCAGTGCGTGGGATGGGAGGGAGGGAGGGAGAATCCAGTGGGTCAGCTTGGGTCCACTGATATGCCAGGGGATATAGTTATTCCCTTGCTGGCAGTGACTCCCTCTTTCTCTGTCTATATACCTGGCTTGCAGGCAACATTTAGGCAGCTGAGAGGCATCCAGAGGTCGATCGCTTCTCATTCAGGATGTCAGCTCTTCTGGGTATTCTGACCCTGTGCAATGAGGCTGAGGAGCTGGGTTACCTGCCCTTCTTTAATTTTGTTTTTTTTTTTCGGTGGATTGGGACTAGCTGATCAAGGTTTAGTCTTCCTCCTCACATTGCATGCTGGGTCTCGTAGCTTTAAATCCATGCTGGCTGGCAGCGGGGTCAGTTCGGACAGGATGAGCATCTCCTGTAGAAATGGAGGAAAAGGTCCGTGTCCTCTGTGCCAGGGCTTTCATCCTGCAGTCTGGCTTGGTGTGTATGATGAAGGATACAGGTCAGAGAGATGAGCATGGCTCCATGTCATAAGGCATAGGCAGAGCCGATGGGGGGTTTTACTTAGTCATTTCATGAACTGAAACCATATATCTATAAATACATTGGAGTATGAACTACATGACAGTCTATCCCCTATAACCTGGAGTTATCTGGGAAGTTTAAGGTAGCTATAGGCTTTCCGTGAATTCTTGTGTGTTTGTATTTTTTTTAAATTATACTTTAACCTACTTTGCAAAGCATTCTGGGCTTTGAAGTTCTGTGGAGCCACCTCGTAGCACTGCTGTGGCCAAGCAGTGATTCAGGATCCTGGCTCTGTCTATTTCTGCCCTGGGCTGATGCTCCGGTAATTAATTATTTGCGCACATTTTCTTCCTCACCCTTGTTCTGCTAGTTTGGTTTCTTCAGCAGGTCCTTCACTTCCTACTCAGTCTGACCTAGATGTTTTCCCTGTGGCCCTGCCAGAGCAGGATGAGGTCCCCTTGAGCGATGAGTAACTTTTCTCCCCAGCTGGTTCTTCCAGGATAGGGTTGGTATCTGTCTGGTGGAACTTATGAATAACTGAAGAATTTAGTTAATGTGCTCACCACATTCCAGTTCCTGGTGGGGTTTGTCCTCGTTGGCGACAGAAGAAGGTGTGAAGGAGTCATCGATGGATGAAGTGGAGACTCAAACCCCACTACATATGCTTTTTTTCTCTGTTTGGCAACGGTTTGCTCAGGTTAAGGAAGGGGACACTTGTTAAACAGTGCCTGGGGAGTTTCTCTTTTTGCTAAAGACACGGTGATATCCAGTAACGCAAAACCAAGACCGACTGTGCCTATTCCATAGGAACCAAAGCACTGTAATAACATTGGGCCTGGAAAGAGCGGTGTCACATGCTCCTGCTACGGGTCACATGATGTAGGAGGGAACAAGTGACTCTTCACAGCAGAGGACATGCACTGATCTGCATTTTACCTGTGTAGAGAGGGGGAAATCTTATGTTTTTTTTTGTTTATTTTTTTTTTCACTGAAGCCCTGATGTAGTTCTGTTTTCTGGGTCGGCTGCACAGTCACCAGACTGGTTTCACTCTAATGGCGGCACCCATCCCTGCAGGCACTGACAGCTAGAAAGGGCTGAAATAGGCCATTTGTAGGGCCCACCCTACTCCACCCACCTGTTCCAGCGCATCGTCTCTCCATGACCTCCTCAGTGCCAGCTTCAGTGGCTCATGCCATGCCTCTACACTTGCTCTGCCCAGATGCATGATGTCATAAAGAAAGGCCTATGGAAATCAGTTTCATATCAAATTCCTTGGAAGCCCGGGATGTTCTTACTAAATGCGACAGACCCAGATGCTACTTGTCACCAGAGACAATTGGTTAAGCATTTCTTTAATGCTACTGAATGTATATTTATTCCCTCACAGAAAGAGCTTAATGCACCCTGGGGAATAAATGCCAAATATTCAATGTGGAGAAACTGAGAGCTCAACATGAGATGAAAGAACACGGTTGGGAAAAATACAGTACCACAGAGGGCAGATAGGATGGGAGTTCATGTCATATTGTTTAGTAGTAACTCTCAGATGTTAAAATTGTTCCTTAACTTACTTATAGACCCTTTTGCCAGGTGCCCTTGGCCTGGATTGGCCGCTGTCGTGGACAGGATGCTGGGCTCGATGGACCCTTAGAGGCATATTTTCAAAGCACTTAGCCTTCCAAAGTTCCATAGAAACCTATGGAACTTTGGAAGGCTAAGTGCTTTGAAAATATGCCTGTTGGTCTTTTCCCAGTGTGGCATTACTTATGTACTTGTGTAGGTGCTCTAAATGGTAAATGAAAAATTCAGTCAAGACATTACGTTTCCCCAGTATTCTGTTTTGGACTGTCTCAAGACTTGACCCTTTGAACCGCTCGGCCTCGTCTCACTAAAATATCTTATCACCTGTTCGTGGAGAGTGAGTGAGTTACAGGCATTGGTCATCTATCCCCCTTAGGTACAGTTTTTCACATACATCCCAGGCTCCTACCCAAAGTTGTGTCTAACTTTCTTATGAATCAATTGATTGTCCTTCCAATCTTCTTTCCAATTCCATTTGCTTCACCAGTGGAGAAGACCTTGTATATCCTGGACTGCTGTCGTACCCTTCTTTATTATTTCAAGTACATTGAGCCTTTGCGCAAAACCTCGCAGCTTTTTATCGCATTCAACTCCATCAAACCTTGACTCCCAGCTTTCAAGAAACCATATTGACTGGGTGGCAGGTTGCATTATGTTTTGTTACCAGGAAGCTGGACCACCCACGCTGAGTCGCATTAGCACATATAAGCCGAGGGCCATGGCCTCCTCAGTAGCCCACACCAAATTGTCTCCTTTGCAGGACGTTTGCAAAGCTGGCTTATAAGAACAGAAGAATAGCCGTCACTGTTGGAAGCAGGATACTGAGCTAAATGGACCATTATAGCTCACTATCCTGCTTCCAGCAGTGGCCAATCCAGGTCACAAGTGCCTGACAGAAACTGAATTAGTAGCAACATTCCATGTCCATTGTTCCTCCAGGAACTTGTCCAAACTTTTTTTTTAAACCCAGATACGCTATGGAATGCATTACCTACAGACCTGAAATCAATAACTTTCGCAAATCTCGGAAGACATATTTCTTCAACAAGGCCTACAAAGAGAACCTATAGCCTCACTAATCCACTTCACCAACCCACCCAGCTATGAAGGTCCACCTTCTATACTTACCCGCCCTAATTACTTCCTTCTTTCTTCCCTTACTCAACCTCTGCACATTACTAATTGTATCTGATATCCTGAAATGACAATCTCATAACAAAACTATGTAAGCCACATTGAGCCTGCAAATAGGTGGGAAAATGTGGGATACAAAGGCAATAAATAATAATAATAATAACAGCTGTTCTTTCCACATCCTGTGACACCGAGTTCCAGAGCTTTAACTATTCTTTGAGTGAAAACAAAATATTTCTTCCTGTTTGTTTTAGAAGTGAGTGTCCCCTGGTCTTTGTATTTTTTTTGACGGAGTGAAAAATCAATTCACTTTCACCTGTTTCACACCACTTAGGATTTTGTAGACCCCCCTCAGCTGTCTCTTTTCCAAGCTGAAGAGCCCTAACCTCTCTAGCCTTTCCTCATATGGGAGGAGTTCCATCCCCTTTATCATTTTCGTCGCTCTTCATTTCTAATTCCGCTATATCTTTTTTGAGATACGTTGACTTGAACTGAACGCAATACTCAAGGTGCTGTCGCACCATGGAGCGATGCAGAGGCATTATAGTATTCTTGGTCTTCTTTTGCATCCGGTTCCTAATAATTCCTAGCATCCTGTTTGCTTTTTTGGCCACCACCACACACTGGACAGATTTCAGCGTATTGTCTACAATGACACCTAGATCTCTGTCTTGGGTGCTGACTCCTAAGGTGGATAACTATGATTTGAATTATTCTTCCCAATGTTCATCATTTTGCATTTGTCCACATGAAATTTCATGTGCAATTTGGATGCCCAGTTTCCTAAGATCTTCCTGCAATTTTTCACAATTTGCATGTCTTTTGACAACTTTGAATAGTTATCTGGGCGTCCCCTTGCATGTTTGCCAAGCACTACCGCATAGACACTTCCGGTAGCCAGGACATGACCTTTGGTCAGGCTGTCTTCTGAAACCTTTTTGCCTCCTGAGTTTCATGCAACCACCTGTAATCTGCTGCAGCTGGTAACTCACTAAAAAGTGTGCCTACGTCTCCCCCGCTTACCTATAATGGAGGTTCTCCGTAGACAGCAGGGAAATGCAGCCATACTTGCCCTCCATCCCATCCCTTCTACACTTCATCATCAAATCAGCTAGCTGGAAGGCAAAACTTAAGAGGAGGGGGAGCTGCCCCAGGTGCAAATATAACAGACAGAAACAAAAAAAAGGCAAAGATCTGCCACAGAAATGGCAAATCAAAAGAAAAAAAGCAGATCAAAAAAGACAAAAAAAATAGAACAGGAGGGTAACAGAAGAAGTGGTTTATTACAAGTTACCCGACGTGGCCACGTTTCGCCCTCAGGCTGCGTCAGGGGTAAAAAAACTAATAGGGGTAAAAAGCAAAGTGAACCCCTAAAAGTAGTCCTACAACCACCTTACATAAGTACTTCACAATGCTATGTTGACTGGCAGCATTTCCCTGCTGTCTACGGAAAGCCTGCGTTACAGGTGAGCAACTCTGCTTTTCCCCAGTATTTTAGAAAAGATTATGCTAAATGCAGAACCGTTTATAGAATGCATATAGAGCATAAGTACATAAGTAATGCCACACTGGGAAAAGACCAAGGGTCCATCAAGCCCAGCATCCTGTCCACGAAAGCGGCCAATCCAGGCCAAGGCACCTGGCAAGCTTCCCAAACGTACAAACATTCTATACATGTTATTCCTGGAATTGTGGATTTATCCCAAGTCCATTTAGTAGTGGTTTATGGACTTGTCCTTTAGAAAACCGTCTAACCCCTTTTTAAACTCTGCTAAGCTAACCGCCTTTACCACGTTCTCCGCCAACGAATTCCAGAGTTTAATTATGCGTTGGGTGAGCAGGAACAGCAATTCAGCAAACTACACGTAGCAGTGACTGTTTTACTGTTTCCATGTGCTCTGGCACTTGTATGTATAGTGGCCTGATTCACAAAACCAAACGTGCAAGTGGTGCCAATTAACTAGCAAAGCCAGGTTTTTGGAGGCAAAAATGAAAAGCTGGTTTAAGGAAAATGACCCCTTTAATCCCTCATTTAAAGCCCTGGCTGAAACCAGCACCTCTCTGAAACCTCCTTGGATTTGGTGTAAAAGCTGATGAGGACAGTTTTCATGAAATGTACATGTAAATGGGACGGAGACATATCAGTTTCAGCCTGTCCGTCGAGCCACTCCAGCTTTCCGAATGTAAACGCAGCTATTTACGCCTGTAGATGCTTTGAAATGACTGTCTTAGTTCATAACCTGTAGAAGATATATAAAACACCAAATAGGATGTGCTATTCGTTTTCTGAAAAGTCTGAGCTGGTGATTGCAGTTTAATATTGGAATTCTTGGACCTGCGGTATATATGAAACCATCTTTAAATAATTAAAATAAAATAAACTCCAAAAACAAAAGAAATTCTCATGCCACTTTGTCTTTGGTCTTATGTGTATAGTTCCCCTGGCCAATCGGCTTCCGGAAATCACTAAAGACCAACCTGTTCGAAACGGCGTACCCTACTGACCCAACTTAGGTGCCTGAACCCAGCAACACAACGAAACCAAAGCCATAATGAACACTTTATAACCCGTCTTCTCTACGATTCTCCTAATGTGTTTGTAACACTGGAACCTCTTTGATAATAACATCACTTTGTATTTGTTTCATTGCCGGAGGTGGTTAACGCCTCACGTACTATGTAAGCCATGTTGAGCCTGCAAATAGGTGGAAAAATGTTCAAACTTCTTCTACTAACCTATAAATGTACTCACTCTGCTGCTCCCCAGTATCTCTCCACACTCGTCCTTCCCTACACCCCTTCCCGTGCACTCCGCTCCATGGATAAATCCTTCTTATCTGTTCCCTTCTCCACTACTGCCAACTCTAGACTTCGCGCCTTCTGTCTCGCTGCACCCTACGCCTGGAATAAACTTCCTGAGCCCCTACGTCTTGCCCCATCCTTGGCCACCTTTAAATCTAGACTGAAAGCCCAGCTCTTTAACATTGCTTTTGACTCGTAACCACTTGTAACCACTCGCCTCCACCTACCCTCCTCTCCTCCTTCCCGTCCACATTAATTGATTTGATTACTTTATTTTTTGACTATTGGATTGTAAGCTCTTTGAGCAGGGACTGTCTTTCTTCTATGTTTGTGCAGCGCTGCGTATGCCTTGTAGCGCTATAGAAATGCTAAATAGTAGTAGTAGTACTAGGATACAAATGCAACAAATTTAAATATGCTTCCCAAACTTCCCCTGGCCTCTCAGTATACATTTCCCATCCTTGCTGTGGGGTGGTCCAGGATCTGGGTTCCAGGCAGCTCATTGATGTGGGTTATGACAGGAGGAGACCAATCAGCTCATCAAGTCCTTTCCCAGCTGCCACCCACAGAAGCTTGACTATTCGTAGGATGTATCTTTCCGTATTCAAGTCTGGTTTTGTCATCTTCTTTCATCCATGTCCATTTCATAGAACTTTGTAAGAATCTAAATAGTTATCAGTAATAGCATAGCGATGACTTAAACATCTGACTTGTCAATTTCCTGCCACCTTTAAGACGGTAACTCCTTGACTCCCGCCACTAACTTGTCATGGCAACCTGGTTGACTCGAGGTGTACATAGCCTGCTAATACCGATGGCGCTTGGAGCGCCTGGCTGAGGCTGTTTGCTCTACTTAGTACATTTTCTGATTAGCTTTCAAAGGTAGCCCTTCTTCGTCAGATCAGAAAGATCTGGCTACCTTCGAAAGCTAGTGAAAAAATGTATTGTTAGTCCAATAAAAAAAGGTATCATCTTCTTTTCTTTTCAATGTTTTCTTTTATTCTATTTCTGTTGACTACCTTGTAATTATTTAAAATTATAAACTAATTTTACGTTTGGGTGGTGGGGCTATTTCTGGGCAAGACTTCTACGGTCTGTGTCCCAAAAATTGCAGATACAAATCAAGGTAAGGTATACACAAGAAGTAGCACATATGAGTTTATCTTGTTGGGCAGACTAGATGGACCGTGCAGGTCTTTTTCTGCCGTCATCTACTATGTTACTATGTAATGTAAAGGAAAGTAAAGAGCGGTTGGCATGGGAAGGTTTGGGCCTGGGTCCAGGCTCAGTTGTCCTTGATTTCACTGCTTTTGGTACTGATTGACACCGGTATTCCTGCCTATCAATGTCCCCCTGACCCTGCATCCCTTGGCCTGCACATTTTGCAGACCCATGGGTCCAGACAGTATCCAGATTCCTGACCCTTAAACATTGACTGACAGAGGAGGAAAACCTCCCAGTGTTATGTTCTTCTGATTCATGGTTGGTGCTTGGGATGCAGAGTTTGAGAGGAGGGCTCTGAGCTGTCCATACACATTTCCAAGGTGCCCTTCTGGGGTGTTAGACTGGTCTGATGAAGGCTACCAGGTCTTTGCTGCTTTTCTTTCTGCTGTCTGACTCTATGGATGTCCTGGGCTGTCTTTTTGGTTTCCTCAATGTGCAAATTCTCTGCCCATGTGTCGGCCTTTCTGTGCTCTCCTCCCCTGCCACACACAGTCCTGGAAGATCCTTTTTCTTAGTAGTTTAGATGGAAACACAGGGAGGCATTTTCTGTTTGACTTAAAGGAAAACTGTGACACTCCACAGCGTGAAATAATTAGAATCCACTAGCAAGCAGCTGCAGTTCTTTGAGAAGAGATGGTTGAGGTTGACCTTGAAACTTTGGGTGGCTGATAGCAGCTGGGGTTCACCTGCCTCATCTGCTGTCTTTTAGTTCTGCACAGGTCAGCCGAGGTGTGTACATTCTTCTGCTTTATTTCATTCATCTCGGACTCCCATAAAAAGCCACAGCAGCTTTCCCGTCCCAACCACTGGTCTTTATAAAGCCGTGACTGGGATGTGGCACCAAGGGAAGAGAACCCTTGCTTTTACTGGCCTTAGTTCCGCTGAGAGAAGGAAACCTGTGTGGGGCGAGGGGTCCTCGTCCATCTGCAGGTATTCACAGTGTTTTCTCCAGGTTTCCTTTCTCCCCCCCCCCCCCCCCCCCACCTTTCTTTTGGGCCTGATGTACTAAGCAGCTTCCCTGTTTAACACAAAATGTATCGCAGGTATCCAGGTGGGCTGAGCAGGTTCTGGGTTTGCCATTACTGAACATCTGAACTTACGGTTCTGGTCCTCTTAAGACCTAGAGAAGCAGTTGAGGTAAAAGCCAGGAGTGACCTAGAGCCAACTCATGAACTCACAAACGCCACCTTCAAATCTAAGATAAAAGCCCACCTTTTTGATGCTGCTTTTAACTCCTAACCCGTATTTTTATCATCCTCACTTTAATATTCCCTTATCTCTTGTTTGTCCTGTTTGTCTGGCCTAATTAGAATGTAAGCTCTGCGGAGCAAGGACTGTCTCTTCATGTTCAAGTGTACAGCGCTTCGTACGTCTAGTAGCATTATAGAAATTATAAGAAGTAGTAGTAGTAGATACATGAGCACAGCTTGGGGCTCAGAAGAGATGGCCTTCGGGTTTGCTTTGTCTTGTAACATCTGGGAAGGGTCTCAACATGAACATTTTGAAAAGGGAAGTTGAAACCCAAGTGCCACTTGCAACTGCTTTCTGACCAGGAGGCAGGTGACCAGTCAGCCTACGCCTACCCAGAAAGCCTCAGCTTATGGGGGTCTGAGAAAGTCTTCCTCTTACGAAACTGGAAGTATGGTTGGAAAGTCCTGGGCTCTTATTTTTAAATAGAAATGTCATGATTTTTGGATCTGTGCTTCCTGCTAGTGAGGTCACCTGATTTGATAAAGCATTGGGAGACCTTTGTGTTTGATAAGAGGGTTCCTCTTGGTGAAACACTTCACTTGCATATCAGTGGGGCTGGCAGCTGATCAGCAGGCAGAGGCTGTCAACACAGGGTACCTGTGGGCTTCTAGGACTGCGTTGTCCTTTTCTAAGGTAGAGCGTATCTGAACATTAAAAGCTGTTTGAGATCTGGCAGTTCTGAAAACTCTCTTGAACAAGAGTGAAAAGTAAAACCCGGGGCTGGCCTGCAATACTGCCGATGTGGGACCTTTAGGTAATGGTAAATTGGATTTCTATCCCGCTATTGCCTCACAGTTCTAAGCAGGTTACAGCTATTTAAGAAGCCAGTTTCATTTAACAGGGCAGTGACTGGACATGCCAGTAGGCCTGCAGGTGACACGGGTGTGCATAATGTGTCCAGGTTGTACAGCTGACAGAATTCGAAGCCTTTTAGAATGTAGTGCTGCTTTTATATATTTACTAGTAAAAAAGGCCTGTTTCTGAAAGAAATGAAACGGGCGCTAGCAAGGGTTTCCTCGGAGTGTGTATGTTTGAGAGAGTGTGTGTGACAGTGACTGTGAGAGAGAGAGAGTGAATGTGTGTGTGACAGAGAGAGAGAGAGAGACTGGGTGCGAGTGTGTCTGTAAGAGAGAGAGAGTGTGTGTGTGAGATTGAGAGTGTGTGCCAGGGGTGCCCCTCCCTCCCTCCAAGTTCCAGGGTCGTCCCCTCCCTCCCTCCGAGTTCCAGGGTCCCTCCCTCCCTCCCAGTTCCAGGGTCATCGTCCCTCCCTTCCAGTTCCATGCCCCCTCCCTACGAAGTTTAAAAGTCATCTTGACTTACCTCATTGGGGTTACGGGGTCCGCCAGCAGCGGTAAAAGGCGTGCAGGCTCGGCCCTTTTCTCTCTCTCAGCTGTGGTCCTGCCCTCATTTCCTGTTTCCGCAAGGGCGGGACCACAGCTGAGAGAGAGAAAAGGGCCGAGGCTGCATGCGTTTTACCGCAGCTGCCAGCCGCCGTAACCCTGACTTGGTAAGTGAAGATGACTTTTAAACATTGGAGGGAGGGGGCCTGGAAATGGGAGGGAGGGAGGAAGGAAGGGATGATGACACCCTCATGTTTATGACGTTGCGTTGCTTTGCCTGGCAACTATGCTGCGTCCCCATCCCTCTCAGTGTTCAGCCCTCGACGTCATAACGTTATGACGCGAGGGCGGGACAGTGAGACAGATGGTTACAGGCAGCACGAACCCCACGAACCCTTCAGTGCCACAGGAGTCAGCTTCAGAACGTCAGGGTTGGAAATTATTATATAAGATTTTATTGCAATGGTCAAATGCAGAACAAACATTGAAAGTTGTATCACAACTCATGTCAAAAGTCATGTCAAAACAAAATAGGGAGCAATAGCAAAAGTCCCCTGTCCCCCTCCACCCACTAATAAAATAACAAAAAAACACTGTGAAAGGATCCTGCATCCCATCATTGAACTTTTGCATTTTATTACTAATTAGTGAAACTACTAAGCCCCCCAGACAATCTCACCACCCTGACACTCAAACTCGCACACAACACCTTCCACACCTCAGCCATACCTCTTCTAAACCCCCCCCCCCCCCCCAAATACCTACATAGCTAGTTGTTGCGTAATGAACTACTACTACTTAACATTTCTAGAGCGCTACTAGGGTTACGCAGCGCTGTTCAAATTAACAAGGAAGGACGGTCCCTGCTCAAAGGAGCTTACAATCTAAAGGATGAAATGTCAAGTTGGGGCAGTCTAGATTTCCTGAGTAGAGGTGTAGTGGTTAGGTGCCGAAGGCAACATTGAAGAGGTGGGTTTTGAGCAATGATTTGAAGATGGGCAGGGAGGGGGCCTGGCATATGGGCTCAGGGAGTTTGTTCCACGCATGGGGTGAGGCGAGGCAGAAAGGGCGGAGCCTGGAGATGGCGGTGGTGGAGAAGGGTACTGAAAGGAGGGATTTGTCTTGAGAGCGGAGGTTACGGGTAGGAACATAAGGGGAGATGAGGGTTGAGAGGTAAGGAGGGGCTGCAGATCGAGTGCATTTGTAAGTTAGTAGCAGAAGCTTGAACTGTATGCGGTACCTGATTGGAAGCCAGTGAAGTGACTTGAGGAGAGGGGTGATATGAGTATATCGGTCCAGGCGGAAGATAAGACGTGCAGCAGAGTTCTGAACGGACTGAAGGGGGGTTAGATGGCTAAGTGGGAGACCAGTGAGGAGTAGGTTGCAGTAGTCAAGGCGAGAGGTAATGAGAGAGTGGATGAGAGTTCGGGTGGTGTGCTCAGATAGGAAAGGGCGAATTTTGCTAATGTTATAGAGGAAGAAGCGACAGGTCTTGGCTATCTGCTGGATATGCGCGGAGAAGGAGAGGGAGGAGTCGAAGATGACACCGAGGTTGCGGGCAGATGAGATGGGGACGATGAGGGTGTTATCAACTGAGATAGAGAGTGGAGGGAGAGGAGAAGTGGGTTTGGGTGGGAAGACAAGAAGTTCGGTCGTGGCCATGTTCAGTTTCAGGTGGCGGTTGGACATCCAGGCAGCAATGTCGGATAAGCAGGCCGATACTTTGGCCTGGGTTTCCGCAGTGATGTCTGGTGTGGAGAGATAAAGCTGGGTGTCGTCAGCATACAGATGATAGTGGAAGCCATGAGATGAGATCAGGGAGCCCAGGGAAGAGGTGTAGATTGAAAAAAGAAGGGGTCCAAGGACAGATCCCTGAGGGACTCCAACAGAGAGCGGGATAGCGGTGGAGGACGAACCATGAGAGTGAACTCTGAAGGTACGATGGGAGAGATAAGAGGAGAACCAGAAGAGGACGGAGCCCTGGAACCCAAAAGAGGACAGTGTGTCGAGAAGTAGGTTGTATGAATTCGCATAACCACGAGGCATGTAGCCTGTCCTCACATGGGTATATAGTGCTACTGCTCTGAAAGAACACAGTTTAGGTTTCCCCCTGTGTTTTGGTGCATCTTCCTGATACACAAAAGCTCAGCAGCTCTGTTGTCTCTCAACAGGGAGTGTGGTGTGTGTCATGCAATTTCTGCAGTACAAGCAAAGCAGTTTACATATGTGCAGGTACTTTCTCTGTCTTTAGTGGGCTGACACTACGTTTTTGTACCTATCATAGCGATAGGACTCTGCTAGACTCCGGGGGTGTGGGCGGGTGTAGGATCACAAGTTCTCCTAGGACATGCCAAGCCCTGAATTAGAGTAAATATTGATCCAGATTTTTCTCTTTTAGGGGCAAGGGGGGAGCTGGCATGTGAGACAAAGCAGCTGTTAAATGGAACCGTTCGCAGGGGCTTTCATGCTTTTATTCCTTGGTTTCTACTGCTCTTCATAGGTTCCTCTTTCTTGTGGTCATGGCTTTGGCGTTTGAAGTAGCCATGTTCTGCTGTTCCGTGTTCTTCAGCGGAGTCTGGTGCATTTCTCAGCCCTGTATAGGGAAGTGAGTGGAGTGCTTGGAGGGGGAAGGGGTGGGGGGTAGAGAGGGTTAATGGGACAGGCGCTCTGTGGCCAATCATACAGCCCATCTGTGTAATGAAGGGTGTTTTCGGATTAGGGAAATGACTTCTCATCCTTTTCAGATACGATGTTTCACACGGCTGTCCCTAATACAGAAGCTGCCTTGGGGAGCTAGGCCTGACATCTGAGTGTTGGGTAACACTGTTTAAATCCGTTCTTAACCCTGCGCTGCCTGGTAACTCAGAACAGGTCCTGTTTCTCCTAACAGCAAACTGTTTGCAGTCTTAACAAAACAAGAAAATCCCTTTGCAGAGCTGCCAGCACTGAGCCAGCAGGAGCGTTGGTCCAGGCTGTGCCAGTATCCTGGTAGTGTTTGCCAACAGGGAGGTGCCCTGCTCTCCGTAGATGGGTGGGGAACAGAAGGATCTGAGGAGCTGAGTCGTCCTTCTGGCCGCACCTGCTGGAGGTGGGGGAAGATTCGGCTCCTTAGCTTGTGTAACATGACTGGTTATTCCGGCTTGGAGCTAATTTAGGTGCTCTTCAGCCTCTCAGCTCTGAAATACCCTCAACCCTTTGAAAACAGGATCTAGGAGCTGAGCACAGGGGTATATGTGATTTGGTGCAGAAATAGTTTGGGAAGCTTTAGAGTTGCAGGGCATTAAAAGAGAGTATTTGACTCTACCACAGCAGTTGTTGGGCTGATAAGGGGCTTGTAGTTCTTGGGTCAACTGGTCAGACTGGTTGGGCCATCTTGCCCCTTCCTTGTTTTCATCACCCACCCCTCTCTGTGTCTGAATTCTCCGGCTGTTTTGGTTTCACTAGTTTCCTTCGTGTGGAACAAAAACTATAAGTGTCTTAAATCGCCAATGAGTGGCCAATCCTTTGATTCTGTTTAATTTCATTTTTCAATGTGCTGTTTTCCCCTGGATTCTCTTGTCTTCTTCTCTGTCTCAAATCCTCCAAGGTTGCTGACATGTTCAACATGGTAGGACTCTGCCCCCAGTAGGAACATGAGTCTTTCTGTACTGCTGTACCTGGGGCCTTGCTATTGGGTATGAGAAGATTTATCAGGAAAACTAGCACTGTTGAAGCACAGTAACCCCTCACACCCTGCTGGGGTATGGATCTAAAGGAAGGCTCCACTCCTCCTCAGTCAGCAGCAGAACTTGAGCAGCCTGCGCCCCCCCCCCCCCCCCTCCACCGCCCCGGCCTCCTCGGAGGTCTCCGAGTACCCATGTGCATTTAACCTGCTTAGCTTATACTGTGAGAACATGTGAGAAGAGCAGCCAGCTGTGGACTGCATCACGTAGTTCCCCTTGC
This sequence comes from Microcaecilia unicolor, assembly GCF_901765095.1. Lineage (NCBI taxonomy): Eukaryota > Metazoa > Chordata > Amphibia > Gymnophiona > Siphonopidae > Microcaecilia > Microcaecilia unicolor. Next base: position 37,937,538 of record NC_044044.1, read on the forward strand.
AATCATCCCTCTGAATCTTTCGATTGTGTCTAAAGCTGTGTGTGGCTGACTTATCCTGCTGACCACGGAGAACTCATGTTACAGGTAAGTAACTACACTTTTTTGTTTTCTCTGGTAGATGGTGATAAATGTCCACTCCTCCCGCAAAACTCCAGGACATACAGCGATTTATACTGCTGATGTTTAAAGAGAAAGCAGTAGGAAATGCAGAGCTACAAAACCCTACAAACTAGATTAGCCTATTTCTGATAATATGGATCCAGACACTTGCTTGCATTTATTACACTTGTAGGTTTAGCTCTCAGCAGTAGAATCTGTCCTTTTCTCTTGTGTACTAGACAGTACATAAGTACTGCCACGCTGGGAAAAGACCAAAGGTCCATCAAGCCCAGCGGCCAATCCAGGCCCCAAGAACCTGGCAAAAAAACCCCAAATTTAATAACGATCAATGGGGACTTTTCCTTCAGAAATCTGCCCAGACCCCCTTTAAACTCAGCAAGGCCAGCTACCGTCACTACCTTCTCTGGCAATGAGTTCCAGAGTCTGTCTACGCGCTGAGTAAAGAAAAACTTTCTCCGATTTGTTTTAAACCTACCACATTCTAATTTCATCTTGTGTCCCCTGGTTCTATTATTGTTAGAAAGCGTAAACAAACGCTTCACATCTGTCCGCTCTACCCCACTCATTATTTTGTAGACCTCTATCATATCACCCCTCAGCCGCTTTTTCTCCAGGCTAAAGAGTCCTAGCCGTAAGCTGGGGAAGGGAAAGTGTGAGCGAGCTTTAGCTCCTTGACCTGGGCAGGTGGATGAGAAGAATGTTGACCCAATCCTATCCCACTTCCCATCTGTTCTGGTGTGTACTGAGATGAGCGGTAGAAAGGCAGGGTTGTCCTCCTGTCATGGAGTCCTATAATAGTAGTGTGATATGCTCTCCTACCATCTCATGTCTACGTATCCTGGTTCTGCTTTCTCCGTGTTCAAGCAGGATAAGCCAGCCATGCATAGGTGATGTTGTTAGATGGCGCCAGTTCGGACCTGCTCCCTAGAGGCCAGAAAAGTCTTATCTGAGCATGTCTGAACTTACCCACCTAGTGGTAACTGCCACCAAAGCACCCATGTGCCAGTCTTTCATTCGCTTTTGGCCTACAGACAGATTCTACTTCACTCTCTATAACAATGCCGGATTCCTAATGTTCTAAAACAAGACAAACTGAAATGAAAGGGCAAGCATCATGACCCAACGTGAAGACCAGGATTCAAAAAATGCCCACAATGTGGGAAAAATATGTTACTATCGGACTCCAGCCATGTGTGTGTCCGGTGCCTGGGACCCCAGCATGTTTCATGGCCTGCTCAAAGTGTAGGTGCACATCTCTGTGAGTGCTGAAGAGCAGGAGCCATATTCTCCAGGAACTGTTGCATCAGCGGGACCCAGCACATCGTCTGACAGGGTAAGCATCTCTGACTCCCCGGCTCTATCCTCAGCTGGCAACCCTGATGCAGCTTCCACTCACCACCAACCCAATGTGTCGCTTCAAACTATCGTGATCCCTGCTCACCACCATCCCATAAAGACTCCTTCTGCAGCCGTTGTGTCTGCACCTCCATGATGGCCCATTACAGTGCTCCTCTTCAAGGCAGCCCCTGCAAGCAACTGAGGCTGCCTCCCTCCAAGCAGCTGGAACAACTCTTTCTCTCTCAACTGCTAACACTATACTACTACTACTACTACTACTAATCATTTCTATAGCGCTACTAGACGTACAACCACCTTCAAGGAAAGCTGTTATCTAGCCACCCAATCATTTCACACTTTATGAGAGGTTTTTTCAATCTCAAGCTCCTTCTCTGGATTCCAACCACCTAATGGGACCTGAGCCTAGTCATCAAACACCTCATGGCACCACCCTTTGAATCTCGCTCTCATCCTCTGACCCCCAAACTCATGACTTGGAAGACACAGTTCCTCATCGCAATCACAAGAACATAAGAGTAGCCATACTGGGTCAGACCAATAATCCATCTAGCCCAGTATCCTGTTTCCAAAAGTGGCCAAGCCAGGTCACAGGTACCTGGCAGAAACCCAAATCGTGGCAACATTCCATGCTACAAATCCCAGGGCAAGCAGTTGCTTCCCATGTCTGTCTCAATAGCAGACTATGGGCTTTTCCTCCAGGAAATTATCCAAACCATTTTTAAACCCAGATACACTAAGCACCATTACCACATCCTCCGGCAAAGAGTTCCAGAGCTTAACTATTCGTTGAGTGAAAAAATATGTCCTATTTGTTTTAAAAGTATTTCCATGGAACTTCCTTGAGCGTCCCCTAGTCTTTCTACTTTTGGAATGAGTAAAAAATCAATTTACTTCTACTCGTTGTACACCACTCAGGATTTTGTAGACCTCACTTTTCATTACATCCATTCAGCTATGCAAGACACTGGCACATGGGTGTTTTGGTGGCAGTTACCGCTAGGTGGGCAAGTTCAGAAAGACTTTTGTGGGCTCTAGGGAGCAGGTCTGAACTGACATCACCTATGTGTGGCTGACTTAACCTGCTGTCCACAGAGAACCCTCATTACAGGTAAGTAACCCTACTTTCTTGCTTTGCCTCCCTCACTGTTGGAAGTCAGTAGCTTTGCCGCCTTATGGTGGGTCTTTCTTTCGATATGGGCATCTCACTCCAGCTGGGCTGCTGTCTGGTGCTCTAATTGGGTCCAGTTAGCTATCAACGTGTGTCTTTTTTTTTCCTGATGGTATTGAAGTGTGTGATGTAACATGCTTGTAACTGCCGAAACTGCTCTGGTCCTCTCGTGGGATGTGCTGTGCTGAGAATTTCTTATGCAAGGAATGGGGAGGGACTGTCAGGTAACGGGGGGGGGGGGGGGGGGGGGGGGCTGCAGTGTAGTCCACTAATCGGAGAAGAAGCTTTGTGGGGGAGTATGGAGGGGAGGGGGGGTCTCCTGGAGTGAATTGTGATAGGATACATGGAGAGGATCTCCTAGATGGGACTGGGACAGGGTGAGAACATATAATTTCTTTCTTTTTTAGTATTTAGCTCACCCCTTTCCAGTTCTAGTTCAAGGTGAGTTGCATTACCGTACCGTAGTTTATTTCCCTGTTCAGTGGGCTTACCCTCTAAATTTGTACCTGAGACAATGGAGGGTTAAGTGATTTGCCCAAGGCCAAAAGGCATGTTGTTGGGATTTGAATCCTGGTCTGTTTGGTTCCCAGCCTGATTCTCTATCCACTAGGAATCTGGGGCAGGTTAAGAGGATCTCCTTGAATGAGGTTGCTGAGGCAGGATAAAAGCACACAGAGGAAGGTTCTCTGGAGGACACTTGGACAGACAGAGGGTCTCCTGAAGGGAGCTAGGACTGGGTGACTGGACACAGTGATTATAGACTTCTGGAGAGGATTGGGGACCAGGATAGAGATAGAGAGAGGGTAACTGGGGCAAAGGCAGACGATCACCTGGAGGGAAATGGGATAGGGTGAGGTCTTGGGGAGGGGGGGGGGGGATTAAGGAGGTAGGTACTTGAAGGCATAAGGTAATTAGCTGCCTCCACTATCTCCTTGCTGCTGACTTTTTTTTGTATTTTTCTGTTAGGAACACCCACGTCCCACCCCCAACACACCGCCTTCTGATTTGGATGTACTACAGAGAAAAACGTCTCAAATCCGAGTTTTGAAAACGCCGCTTTTGAGACACTTTTCTCTTTTAAAAATGAGCCCTTTAGTGGTTTTTTTTTTGTGTATTGTTTTGTTTATAAATCTGTGTTTTTGTCAGCTGCCTAGGACCTTGAGGCCAGACGAGCTATATAAATGTTTTCAGTGAAATAAAAAGTACCAATGCAGGGTGTTCCAGCTAGCCACTTTCCCCTCCCCTTATTTTGTCACATATCTCCCCTTCCTTTTACCCTCCTACTTTAATCCCACATCCCTCAAGTTCTTGAAAACAAACGCAGGCTGATAAGCTGCAGTGGTGTCTCCACCCACCCTTGTGGTCCACGCCTTGCACAACTGAGAGTTGGTGCTTTCTGAGAACAGCACAGCAGCCTCCAGATCTGCAGTATTCCACCTTCCACCTTCTATCCTGCCACTGGACAATGTTCTATTTTTAGGTATCACTATTTAATAGGTTTCTGCATTGCACCATCATAGCATATGATTACTGTCCCTGTCCCAAGAGCTTACCCACTAGGAATGTGGATTTATTTATTTGTAACATTTGTATCCCACATTTTCCCACCTATTTGCAGGCTCAATGTGGCTTACATAATACCGTAAAGGCGTTCGCCAATTCCAGTACAAACAGTTACACAGTGACGTTATGGTAGAATAAGGTTCATGTGGAACAAACTTATTAGAGTTATGTCCGTTACGTTCTTTGGTTTCGTGGCGTTGCGGGGTTCAGGTATTTAAGTAGGGTCGGTAGCGTATGCCTTTTTGAACAGGTAAGTTTTTCGTGATATCTGGAAGTTTAGGTGGTTATAAATTTGTTTAAAGCTTAGTTTTTCCAGATCGCTACTGATATTAAAGTACTATTTAATGGACTATCTGTGAAATTATGCTATGATGCTATTTTATTTGAGTTTGTATACAATGACGGTTGACGACCGTTGACCTGTTGAGCGACGTAGCAATAGACAATTACTGCAGTAAAAATATTCAAAAACAATACAAAGTATGGCATAGTATACTACTTACAATGTCAGCACAATACGTAATAGAACATTTCAATTGACAGTGTAGGGTATAAGCAAAGATGGAACATATAGATAGGTAAGAGAGTAAACAGAATCAGAAAATAAGGTGACTAATTTAAAGAAAGTTGCACATGAGGTCAGAGAGATGGTTAAATATTATCGATGCTGGGACCGGGGTGGATAGACATGTCCTGCAAGCCTTCACCTGCATCCAGTTGGAGTGGAGGAGTAGCCTAGTGGTTAGAGCACCAGCCTTGATTTCCAGAGGTGCCCCGCCCCATTCAAATCCCCCTGCTGCTCCTTGTGATCTTGGGCAAGTCATTTAACCCTCTATTGCCTCAGGTAGGAAATTAGATTGTGAGCCCTCCAGGGACAGGGAAATACTTTGAGCTACTGAAAAAGGTGTGAGCAAAATCTAAATGAATACGGATGGAGCTTACCAGAAATAGTCAGAACTTGCACTGTTGGGTTAATCCCAGGATTCAATAGCAGGAATTTTAAATCTCCCCCCCCCCCCCCCCCCCCCCCCGATGTGGATGGAGCACACTGCATGGTCATTTTATGTTATCTGGTCCTGTGGTGTTTAAGGACAGGGTTAGGCTAATTCTCACCCTGTATAATAAGGACATGTTTCTATCAAAGGCAGAGGAGCTGGACCTTTTTTCATGTGTCCATGCTTCTTTTTCAAAATCTAGGATGCTTGTGATTACATGAGTTTGCAGGTCATGCATCTGTTCGATCATACACCAGTGGCTGTGTCACCACTAGGTGATGGTAAAAACCAACTGGAGAAAATATATTGTTTTCACTCAACAAATAATGAAGCTCTGGAACTCCTTGCCAGAGGATGTGGTAACAGCAGTTAGCCTATCTGTGTTTAAAAAAGATTTGGACAAGTTCCTGGAGGAAAAGTCCATAGTCTGCTATAGAGAATAGACATGGGGATGCCACTGTTTATCCCTGGGATCAGTAACATGGAATCTTACTACTCTTTGGGATTCTTTCAGCTACTTGTGACCTGGATTGGCCACCGTTGGAAGCAGGCTACTGGGTTAGATGGACCCTCGGTCTGGCTTAGTATGGCTCTTCTTACGATGTTTATGCTCTTACCGCACAAGAGTCTCATAAATAAACTGAGCTTTCTACTGGTGAGACCTGGGGTGGTGGACTCTAACTTTAGTAGAGTAATAGCCAACCGAGAGTGGTGGTAAACGGAAGACCTGTGAGTTAACTAGTGGAGTGCCTCAGGGATCTGTTCAGTATCTTCTTGAGTGATATTTTGCAAGTTAATAGAAGATGGTTATTTTGAAGATAAGAACTGCAGCGGAGTGGATATTCCTGAGGGAGTAGACTGAATGAAGAACAATTTAAGAAAGCTCAGAGAGTGATTGAGTGCTTAGTAGCTAAGCTCCCCTGGCAAAAAGGATAGAAACATGCATTTGAGGTACATTTTAAAGGAATGGTGCATGATAGAGTGGACATCCAAAACCATGTTTTTGCAGATGGTATACAGCTAGTGGTGGGGAAAATCATCCACAAAACGTGAAAGTATGCGTGTGCCTCTCCGATGTCCTCTTTGCGTTTCAAAGGAGATTCGCTTTGAGCCGTTGGCCTTTGATTATGAGGGGGAGGGAGCGTTTTAGGAAGTAGAAACTGATTTGCGTCAGCCATGTGCGGGATCCTGCAATACTCGAGCCTGGCACAGATGCTGAATTAGTGGATGTATTATTTGCCATATTAGTCTGCTTTTACCATCTTTGGCTGAAGATTGTTACATAGCAACATTTCCTGTTTTATCTGAACCAAGGATTTGATGCACAACATACGAATAGCATACACCTTACTTTCAGACTCCTGATGCAAGCGCCTCTGCACTTAAAACACAGCTGCTGTTTCGAGTCTTCTGGTGTGACTTCAATAAAAGTTTACGTACAAGTACTCTGGTGTCGCCCTGGTGTTCTTTGGAAGAGCCAATGCTCCCTACTTCCTTGATTCTTGTACAGCTAGTAGATGCCAATCTGATGAGGTTCTATCAGATTTAGACCTTTGTTTCGGAGCTTTAGAACAGACGGGCTATAACAGCATGGACTTAAGGTAAACCCAAGTAAGTCCAAAGTCATTTAGCTAAGTTGAGATAGATGGTTATACATAGTAACATAGTAGATGACGGCAGAAAAAGACCTGCACGGTCCATCCAGTCTGCCCAAGAAGATAAATTCATATGTGCTACTTTTTTTATTTGTACTGTCCTCTTCAGTGCACAGACCGTATAAGTCTGGCCAGCCCTATCCCCGCCTCCCAACCACCAGCTCTGGCACAGACTGTATAAGTCTGCCCAGCACTATCCCCGCCTCCCAACCACCAGCTCTGGCACAGACCGTATAAGTCTGCCCAGCACTATCCCTGCCACCCACCACCGGCTCTGGCACAGACCGTATAAGTCTGCCCAGCACTAGTCCCCCCTCCCAACCACCAGCCCCAGCACAGACCGTATATGTCTGCCCACACTAGCTCCGCCTCCCAACCACCAGCTCTGCCACCCATTCTAGGCTAAGCTCCTGAGGATCCCTTTCTTCTGCACAGGATTCCTTTATGTTTATCCCACGCATGTTTGAATTCCGTTACCGTTTTCATCTCCACCACCTCCCGCGGGAGGGCATTCCAAGCATCCACCACCCTCTCCGTGAAAAAATACTTCCTGACATCTTTCCTGAGTCTGCCCCCCTTCAATCTCATTTCATGTCCTCTTGTTCTACTACTACTACTACTTAACATTTCTAGAGCGCTACTAGGGTTACGCAGCGCTGTACAATTTAACAAAGAGAGACAGTCCCTGCTCAAAGAGCTTACAATCTAATAGACAAGTGAACGGTCGGTCCGATAGGGGCAGTCAAATTGGGGCAGTCTGGATTCACTGAACGGTAAGGGTTAGGTGCCGAACGCAGCATTGAAGAGGTGGGCTTTAAGCAAAGACTTGAAGACGGGCAGGGAGGGGGCTTGGCGTAAGGGTTCAGGAAGGTTGTTCCAAGCATAGGGTGAGGCGAGGCAGAATGAGCGGAGCCTGGAGTTCTACCGCCTTCCCATCTCCGGAAAAGATTAGTTTGCGGATTAATACCTTTCAAATATTTGAACGTCTGTATCATATCACCCCTGTTCCTCCTTTCCTCCAGGGTATACATGTTCAGGTCAGCAAGCCTCTCTTCATACGTCTTGGAACGTAAATCCCATACCATCCTCGTAGCTTTTCTTTGCACCGCTTCCATTTTTTTAACATCCTTCGTAAGATACGGCTTCCAAAACTGAACACAATACTCCAGGTGGGGCCTCACCAACGTCTTATACAGGGGCATTAAAACCTCCTTTCTTCTGCTGGTCACTCCTCTCTCTATACAGCCTAGCAATCTTCTAGCTACTGCCACCGCCTTGTCGCACTGTTTCGTTGCCTTCAGGTCCTCAGATACTATTCTAGGCCTAAGATATATGGGATGGAATTGACAGTGGGTACTGCGATAAGGAGCCCGGGATTATGGCTAGACTGCAGACTTTCTTTGGAAAGGCAGGTTAGTTTGGTAGCATGATTCTGCTTTTCCAGTTTGTGTTACGCACACCAGTTTACGGGGTTTGTTACAAGAGAAAGATCTGGCTAAGATAATGCATGCTTTAATTAGTTCTGGGCTTGATTATTGCAGCAGTCTATATTGTATTTCGCAAAGTTAGTTTCACTGGCTTCAACTTGTGCAAAATGCAGTCGCTTGATTATTAACCGGATTAAAATCATTAGATCATATAACACCAACATTTCAAGAGTTACATTGGTTTACCATTAGAATACAGAATTTGTTTCAAGATCTATGTTTGGTTTCCAGAATGTTTTCCATCAAGAAGCAAGACTGAGTCAGCTGCGTAAGCGGGTGATGTCATCCAGTGCTGCCAGGACAGACGAGCTCTTTCATCTCCCATGCGTAGCAATTCCCCCCCCCCCCCCCCCAATTGAGTGGAGGAGTAGCCTAGTGGTTAGTGCAGTGGACTTTGATGCTGGGGAACTGGGTTTGATTCCCACTGCAGCTCCTTCTGACTCTGGGCAAGTCACTTAACCCTCCATTGCCCCTGGTACAAAATAAGTACCTGAATATATGTAAACCGCTTTGAATGTAGTTGCAAAAACCTCAGAAAGGCAGTATATCAAGTCCCATTTCCATCACAATATCTGAGCCAAGTATCGGGCAATCAAGCCATTGTGACATCACTGATGAGGTTGGCTCTTATTGGTGGAATGAGTGGAGGAGTAGCCTAGTGGTTAGTGCAGTGGACTCTGATTCTGGGGTACTGGGTTCGATTCCCACTGCAGCTCCTTTTGACTCTGGGGAAGTCACTTAACCCTCCGTTGCCCCAGGTACAAATAAGTACCTGTATTTACTATGTGAACCACTTTGAATGTAGTTACAAAAACCACAGAAAGACGGTATATAAAGTCCCATTTCCCCTTTTATGCTCTGCTGAATGGATGCAAAAACAGATTCTTCCCTTAGTGAGGAGGTTCATTTCTTATTTGTTTTCATTGTTTTTTATCATTTAAAATTATTCTCATTTTTCTTTTGCTTTGCTTTTTCTTTAAAAAGATAATGACGTGTTGCAGATGAAGTTGGGGTTTTGGTCTTGATGCTCATTGTGGTAGAAAGATCCTTTACTTTAATACACCCACGTGAAGATTCAGTGCTCCCTAGCAGTCACTGCAGGTTCTTCGTGCACCTGTTAGACCATTGTTTTGCCTCTTGCCAGCCTCAAAATAGTGAAATCTCAAATTCCAATGGAATCAGCACGCCAAGCCTCATTCTGTCACCTTCAATATGGACAGTTGAAGAAAGAGAATGATGTCGGAAGTAAACCTGAGCAGAGGTGTCTCTCTTTGCAGAATAAGAGTATTGTAGCCTGACAACAGATGCTTCCAACATCAGTTGAGGAGCCCCCTTTCAGCTCACAGGGAGCCTGGGCACAAACTGAACGAATGTGCCGTATCAATTATCTGTTGTTCAAAGCACTATTTTACTCCGTGTTTTGCAGATCATCTTCAGGATCGATCATTTTTCATATAGGTGGACAATCAAGTTGCCATGTTTTATGTTAACAAAGAAACAAACAAAGAGGCATGGGTTCTCTTCACCTATGCCAGGATGCCTCATGGGTTTGGGACCTTGTGATTTCTCATTGCATAAAGATCCAAGCCACTTACATCTCAAGCAATCAGATTCACATAGTGGACAAAGCTTACTAGAGTCCTTCAGCTTCATGAATGGCCTCTGTATGTTCATTAATCTCTAGGCTTGACCAGCAGTTACTTGCTCAGTTGGCAGTAGCATTATGTTACTGCATGGTGACCTTTGCTTAGTGATTTGATGGTGGCTGAAGCATCCAAGCTTGTCCCCTTGTGTAGCATCCAGTCTTAAAACCACACATCTTGACCTGGCCAAATGTTAGTTTTGGTTTTGATCGTGTCATTCCTAGGTTCAAAGGTTGTGATAAATGCTCCCTAGTTCCCATGTGGAATTATGCTTTTTAAGACAAGTAAGGTAAAGGTGCTGAATCTTATATGCCGCCTTTCTGTGGTACAGAGCAAAGCTTCATTCAGCTTCATTATCGTATGCTCAGAGCATTTGAATTGAACTACATAGAACTCCATTCTCAGGCTAGATTCTGAATGGTTTCTTGTGCTTGAACTGTCAGATATTATTTTATTTATTGCATTTGTATCCCACATTTTCCCACCTCTTTGCAGGCTCAATGTGGCTTACAATAGATCATGAATAGTGGAAAGATGAAAGAAAGTATACATTTAGTATTACAGAGGATCTAGAGTAACGTGATAACTAAGAACATGATGGTAGTTGAACAAGCAAATATTGTAAGGCAGTTCTAGATATATGTAAAAGAGTTCACATTTATTGATCTTTGTGGTATGCCTTGTTAAAGAGATGGATCTTCAGTAGTTTGCGGGAGTCAGTTACTTCATAGATCGTTTTTAAGAACATAAGCTGATTTCCAATTTACTGTTTTTTTTGGCAGAGATGATGGAGAAGGTGTTTGAGACAGATTCTAAGGCTTCTGAAGCCATGGTGTGGACATGTTTGGTTTGGGCTTCTTTGATCAAAGTTTATCTGGTGATCATTGCAATTTGGTGCCCCTCAAGGGTATGCTTTTATCATCTGCATTGATTAATGTTTAGTTTCAGCCTTTGCTATTTGAAAGAAGATAACCAGCAAGAAGAATGAAGTGTTAATTTTTTTTTTAGATAGTAACATAGTAGATGACGGCAGAAAAAGACCCGCACGGTCCATCTAGTCTGCCCAACAAGATAAACTCATATGTGTATACCTTACCTTGATTTGTACCTGTCTTTTTCAGGGCACAGACCGTATAAGTCTGCCCAGCGGTATTCCCCGCCTCCCATCTCAGACCGTATAATCTGCCCAGCAGTATTCCCTGCCTCCCTGGAATATATCTAATAAGACGCTCACAAGGATACCGTGAGCCTGATTCTGCACAGGCTTAGAAAACCCGAGTATTTTGTATCTTACTAGGGATGAGCATTCATTTGCAACGGTATAGGAAATGTCAACAACCTATCCCATGTAATTAAAAGTCATTATCAAATGAAAACAAGCAGGAAAAAAACCATGAAAATTAATGTCTTCTCGTTTCCCGTTAACAGTGCGCTCTCTTTTGAGAGAGCAGTCACTGTTGCAAACCGTAGTCCCCGATGCTCAAAACGAACAGCGCTGGAACAGTTCGTCTGAACTCCTCCCAAATGCTCAACGCTAATGAGATGCAAATGTAGGCGCGCTGATAGAAAGTTGTTTGGAAGTTAGGGGGAGGATGGTGTCTGGCATATGCGCTCAAGTCTGCGTGAAGCACTGCTCTTCAGCGCGTGCCTAGAGCGCCGGAGGAGGAAGAGGTGTCGACCATGGACGAAAGGTGAAATAAACCTCTGTCTACCTGCTGGGCCAGGAATTCCATCTTGGGATCTGAGTGGGAAAGATTCTGCATCTTTAGGAGGGAGGTTTGCAGGTGTTGGCTCTGAAAGCACTTTTCATTTGCGTATTTTGGTTACAAGCAGGCCTGTTGGACCTTCTGACAGTACAAGGCTGCCTTGTACCCTGCCAGTCTGTTCCACCCTCCACTGCCTAAAACCCCACAGGAGCTGAGAGCAGTTTTCTATCTGTCATCTGCTGAATAATTATCTGCAGAGCAGGGTGGAGAGCACAGTGCGTCCCTATTGATCTCTCTCCAGCCCACCTGATGCAAACAGCTTTGTTTGTGTTTGCACCCCTCCTTTTCCCATCCTGCTCAGTTGCTGAGCAACTCCACTGCTTTCAGCACTCCTGGGAAGTGGAGACCGAGGAGGCCCTTGCAGCAGCGCGCCACGCACTGTTTTGTCAATCTTCTTCAGCATTTTCTGCCCCTTTACAGTCTGTTTTGTTGGAGTCTGTAGTATTTCCATCTAACCTAGTCCAGTCTCCAGCAAAATCCAAACAGTCTTGACAAGATCGTGTGGCCTCTCCCAAGGCAATCGCCTAAAAGCGGGCATGTGGCCTCACCTCCGCAGTGAGCACATCTGTCTGTGGTGCATGAGGGATGAAGGGCTCATTCCTGCATCCTTTTCCTTCCACTCTGGCAGCCCATGGTGTTATCACGTCAGAGCCATGGAAGGTAAAATTTAGGGGAGAAGTTGTACTTGGGTGTGCCAGTTACGCATCAGTACTAATGGCATCTTTGGACACACCATTTTGGAACACTATGTTTATTCATTAATTACTTGTGATGAGTCCTCCTAAGAGGTCTTTAATCTCAGCCCTCAGAGCTGCCCAGTGACCCAGTTTCTTGATGGAGGATTTTGTGACTTCGCCCTTCCAAAGTATTCTGATCTCTCCAGTGATGTTCAGATGGAAGAAGCAGGGCTATGTATCAAAAAATGCACTGTGGTCTGAGTTGAACAACCAGGGTTAGGCAAATTCTCCCCCCCCCCCTCCAAGGAGCCGCTCACATTAGCATAAGAGCTGCAAAGCCCAAATTCAAGCAGCTTTAAACTATAGAGACTATCAGTGCTGGAGTTCCCAGCAGAGACCACTGTGTCCAATCAGTGTAGCAACTACCTAGCTGGAAATATGATGGATGAATGACCTTGTATACAGATATGCAGGAGCTGATTGGGAAAGGTTCTGTTTCTCTTGTATCTGTAGACTAAGATTGATCCAGCTTGTAGCTCCACAGGAGACAAGCTGTGCCATGGGGGAAGAGTGGGGCGGATGCAGGGCTGGCACCAACTTAATGGGATGTGTGGGCAGAAAGCCCAGGCACTGTGCACCCATGGGTACAGAATGGTCTCTCTGTGAATTTGGGTGAGCCCCTTAATGACAGATTCCTGGTTATGCTGTTTGTGTGTGCAAGGCCCACCCTGCCTCGAGGCCGTGAGCGGCCTGTTCATCTGGAACACCGTAGCCATGGGAAAAAAAACTTCCCTAAACGTTGTCTCAGTAGTGCTGCCAAGCTGATTCCATGTCAGTACGACACAGTGGTCTGCTCCTGGCTTTAAATCCCATGTTCTAGTGTAGCCTGCTTTCAAGACGAAGATGGGAACTGGATCTAGAAACCTGAGCTCTGGCAAGGATGGGGTTAGGTGCAAGATCTATCATGCTCACTCCAGACCTGACTTCTGTCTCTGGAGATGGCGATCTGACACACAAGATCTGTGAATGTGAAGCCAGAGATCAGGTCATGCCTGGAGGATGTGAGCTGAATGCACGTACTGAAGGGGTCTTGCTGTGTTGTAGACTTACTGTCTCTTGCTCTGTCTCTCAGCTTGTCTGGTAGGGATGCACATGAATGGTGTCTGTCTGTCTCTCTCCCTGCCCTGTGTATATGCTGATGGGAATTAACCTCTTTCTTAGGCTGAGCTATGTTGGATAAGATCTCAGGCTCTTATATTATGCCGCAGATCTCCTGTCTTAGGGGATGATTGGGTGTAGTATCTACTGAAATTGTGTGGAGGTGTGCAAGAAAGTTCTTTGTTTCTCTAATTTTATAGCCCATCACCCTCCCAAATTATAGATGGCGACTCTGGCTGTGAAGAACTAAGGCCGATGCTGGGCAGGCTTGTACAGTCGGGTCCCCTTATATGACAATCTGGTTTAGGATGGGCTGGAGGAGGCTTTGATAGAAACTTCAATAATTTGGAATGTGAGGACAGTGGCGGGAAGACTTTTACGATCTGTGATCTGCAAACGACAAGATGGTTTTGGTTATGCTGGAGTGGGTTTCAACGACAACTTCAGTAGTTGGAAACTAAGGACAAGGCCGAGCGGACTTCAGTGGTCAATGTTCCAGAAATGCCAAAGAGAGACAGGGATCAAGTATTTGATGTCTCATTCATTGCTGGTTTAATCATGAATTGATAGTGAGTGTGAATGTTGGGCAGACTAGATGGACCGTTCAGATCTTTATTGGCCATCATTTACTATGTTACTGTAAAAATCACCAGTGGCCGTTGGAATGATTGGGAGAATTTTTTTGGACTCTGGCATCTCCTCTCTCTCTCTCTCTCTCTGTACCTAGCACAGAATAGTCTGTATCTTTTTGTCCCTCTGCTGGTAGAGGTGTGCATGCCTGTCTTTCTGCTGTGTGGCCCCCTTTCTCTTTGGCGTGTTAAAAGTGTCTCTGCTGTAGATACAGTTTCTCGTCTCTCTCTCTTCCTTCTTTCCTGGAGTCTGTTTTCTTAACAAACTCAAACCTCTGCCTCTGTCACTCAGAGGACAGCAAACAGCTAAATGTGAAATAAAGCAGTCTTTTGTTTTATGTTAAAAAGATGTCGGATCTACCTTTTACACATCCATCAGGCCTGAGAAATTTGGCATGAAAATGTTGCCCTGGTTTTGAGTTCCACCTGAGGAGGCAGAGCTGGGAAGCAGGTTTGGTAGGCAGTGTGTGCAAAGTTCTAGGGGTACAGAGCTCTGCACGCACTCCTGAGCACTCACTCTCTCTTTCTCACTCAGAGAGGAGCTTGCTGTGCCTCTGCCTTTAGACTCTGTACAGTGGCAGAGCCTGGCACTGTGCCTGTCCCTCACCCCTTACCTGCCTGAACAGCTTAATGGGGTTGGCTTATTGTATGTTCTGTATTTTGCAGTCTTTCTTCCTGTCTCCCTGTTTGTTTTGGGAAGCTCTGGTCGATGAGGTGCGTGACCCGAGGTGTGGGCGTTGACTCTTAAGTGGATTTTATTTTTTTTGATCGAGGTGGGATCTCGGGCAGCATTGCTAGTACGCACTGGGGAGACTCAACCAGATTGTCTGCACAGAACTGTCTCGTGTCATCACACCCAACAGCGCCAAAGGAGAGCAGAGCAAAGACACCCCCCCCCCCCCGAGAGAGAAAACAGGTAAGTCCTTAGAAACCCCGCAGGCAGAAAAAGGGGACAAACTCAAAAGAAACCCTTGAGTTGCTGTGAAACTGCACAAAGTTGTTGGCAAGAGCTGAAGGATTTCTTAAACTGGGTAGCAAAGTGAGCCGAATTGAGTTGTGTACTGAAGGATTTTGTTGGAAAGACTGGAAGGGTGTTTGGCAGACTCGAGTTTACTTGTTGGAAGAGATGCAGCATCTTGATGCTAAGAGTGTAGTGCTGGAGGGTTCTGATCGCTGTGTCTGCTCAGCCTGGGCGGTGCAGATTCAGGTAGGGTTTTACACTCCTGGCTGTAGGATGGTGAAGGAGACTCTTTGGGTCTGAGCTCTGTGCACAGTGTAGGGTACAGCAAAAACTGACTCCTGCCAGCTCTGGGTAGGGCACAGAGTCTCTGCTTAATGTTTTGAGAGGAGCTCTATCAGCTGGAAATAAAGCCCAGAAGGCCTGATTACTCTCCTGTGGGTGCAGAGAGCTCGGGGCCCCAAGGTTACTGTCCTGGGAGTTGTATTAGCTACAGCCTCTTATTATACAGGTAAACAGGGTTGTAGAGCTCTATTGATATTAAGATTGGGGGGGGGGGGGGGGGATAGCTGCAGGATCCACCTGTGTTGGAAGAATCCTGAGAAGAGGCAGAAAGGATATTGGGATAATGAGGGACGTTTAGGCTGCGTTCTGCTCTTGGCGTCTATTTTCAGCTGTAGGACCAGGCACACACAAGATGGGTGTGTGGATGTTATGCCTTTCTCCCTGCATGCAGACACTGGGGCTTCCACTTCTAGGGCTATGAGGGGGAGAGGAGACAGAGGTTTTCTGGCAATAGACCCCCTCTGCAGTCTTGGGCTGTTACCCCTATTTCACTAATGCTGCAAGTCTGAGAAGCTTTGCAAACCATTTTGTTGACACTTGTGTAATTAGGCTTTGCAGAGGTATTTGTTTTGTCCTTTTTAATTCCTCAGCAGTTTTTGTGCCCCTCCCCGGACAGTGTGCCTTGGTGGTGTGAGAGCTGGAGAGGCAGGTCCTTGCGCAGCAGCAGTGTGGCCTCAAAGGATCACCAATGGTCATTGCAGTTGTCCGCCCTCTCCTGACCAACCCCAACAGATCCCCCTTACAGAGCCCATACCTTGTGATTTTAACCCTTTGATTTTGGACTGCACGGACTGTCATGTGCTCAAAACTGTACTGCTACAACACAAATAGTCGTTTTGAAGAGCAGAGATTTTTATTTATTTATGTTACATTTGTACACCGCGCTTTCCCACTCATGGCAGGCTCAATGCGGCAGGCAATGGACGGTTAAGTGACTTGCCCAGAGTCACAAGGAGCTGCCTGTGCCGGGAATCGAACTCAGGCCAGTCCTATAAATTCAGCATGTCGATTTGCACCTATAAACTGGTGCCAGTGCTCTTTTCAGACTTTCCATTTTACCAGCCTTGACCTTTAACTCTGTCATAGCGTTCCTGCCTTGATAGATGTCGTTGCTGCAGATGGGAAGGGTTTGCTTGAATGTGAATGTTTCTCTGGTTTCAGCAAGAAATCTCAAGAACTTCCATCACTTAAAAAGCATCTCTCCTGAGCTCTCACACATGTCTGTAGGTGAAACATTTCTCACTGTATTTAAACTGCTGTATTCTCCAGTGCATAGTGCACTTCAGTTCATCTGGATTCTCACTCCCTCATCCCCCAGAAAAGGGCCACATATGTGTTTAAAAAGTGTACACCTGCTTTTATGTGATCTACACACAGGTGTCCCAGGCACATAGCTTCAGAAGAGCAAAGGAAGGGTTGTGATAACACCTTTTTCAGAGCAGGTAAATGCCATTAAGGGCAGAAGGCCACAGAGAAAACTACCTGTGAGCTTTGTGATCCATTGGACTGATTGATTGGAAACCATAGGCCTCCTGTGAAGACTGAAGCTTGTATTTTGAGGGTTTTATTGGATTCTAGATTACATTTTGTTTGTGTGCTATTTGAGGGCTTGTTCTGGATGCCTCTTTTTTGGACTGTTGTAAGAGAGTGTCTGGAGTCTGGGCCTGTCCCATACGTCCCCATCTCCAAAGAGGATCTATGGAACTCAGTTGGGTCAGTTCTCGGCAAGGCTGACCACAGAAGGGTTTAATAAGCCCAATGTAGCCATCCAAAAGGGGGCAGGATTTGGGGCGTTTGGGGGTGATACCACTTAGATATGGGCCTAAACTGTAAGGTGGCTGAGAGGGCTGTGTAGCTACAAGATATATGATGTCTGGCTTGGATAATTCAAGCTATTTATTTGAGAATATTCAGTGGCCCCATCTAAACAGATATCATCAGGGAATATAGGTATAACTTCAGAATTTCTATGTTTGCCAGATGGTTGAATATTGACTTAAACCCCCAAATTTGGCATCGGAGGCCTTCTGGAGGGCTCCTTACCATTCCAGCGATGTTTGGAGACCTGTATGTGAGGACAGTCAGAGGAAATGGGGAGATGCACACGCTGAATGAATAAAATAGTTCAGGTTTTCAACAGTGCATTGAGTCGATACAGACGTTACCTCTTCAGAGTCTAGAACATGGGTGGGCAACCTCAGTCCTTGAGGGACGCAACCCAGTCAGGTTTTTTAGGATTTCCTCAATGAAATTGCATGAGATCTGTTTGCAAACAGTGGGGGCAGTGCATTCAAATAGATCTCATGCATGTTCATTGGGAACATCCTGAAAACCCAACTGGGTTGTGACCCTCAAGGACCGAGGTTGCCCACCTCTGGTTTAGAAGCACATTCAGGAGTTAGTGGGATCACTCAGTTTTGCTAGGTTGTGTCTTTGGGACACGCACACACACCTTTTTGCTTATAGTCTCAGAGCCCGTGAGCCAAGCAGGATGGTGGAAAACCACACCTTGTTAATCACTGGAAAATGTTTCTCAGACCCAGGGATTGTGTTCCAGGAAGCAGCATTTTGGGTTTCTGGGGGACTCTGCTGCTGCTTCTCCCCTCCCTGTGTGTCAGCTGCCCACTGACCCAGTTTTCAAAAGAGCAGGTAGGCCGCGTCTGGCTTTGGACTCCCACCCTCCACCCATCACCTGATGCTCCCTGAAGTTTGTGGATCTGGAAGGAGCAGGAGTACTAAGGAAGGGGGGAGGGGAAGGGATTTGTTATACCGTTTTGCTGTGGCACAATCAAAGTGGCTTACATATTATTATATTCTGGTGCCTTTCTTTTTCTGTCCCTGGTGGGCTCGCAGTCTAATTTTTGTTCTTTTTTTTGTACCTGCGGCAATGGAGGGTTAGATGACTTGCCTAGGGCATAAATCCAGTACAGCTGGGGATGTTCCAATCTTCCACCTGTGCTTGGTTTCTTTGAATTGTGCCTCTCTAGAGCTTTTTGAATCGAGCTTGGCTAGATGTGAATCATGGATAAACAGCCCAGTTACAAATGTAACCACCTTACTGGGCAGACAAGATGGG
Source organism: Microcaecilia unicolor (assembly GCF_901765095.1). Taxonomy (NCBI): domain Eukaryota; kingdom Metazoa; phylum Chordata; class Amphibia; order Gymnophiona; family Siphonopidae; genus Microcaecilia; species Microcaecilia unicolor. The sequence goes on from NC_044044.1 coordinate 37,956,137, forward strand.
CCATTTCGGTCTTTACCTGTGCTCATCTACTCTGTAAATCTGGCCAGGTTTAGAATAGCTGTTTTTCTACCCAGCCAGGACTGTAAACGTCAGCAGGAAACTGCGCAGACACAAGCCAGAAACTGAATAGCAGGGTAGTGAAAAGAAATCTATGCCACTTGTTTTCAGCACTTTTTAAAAGCTGAGGCTCAAAACACAGAGGAGGTAGGGATTCTGTTCTATTTACTGTATAGTCCTCCAGTTCCTGAAAGCACTGCTGAAAAGTGGTAAATACACCAGGAACTAAAACATTCCACAACGTTCAGATAGAAAAAAAGCTGTATTTATTTATCATTGGCGTAATGCTTTGCAAAATAAAGTTTTCAAAACATGACAAAACTCAAGTAAGAAGGAATTTGTTCCCTCTTGGACTCCTGTTGGCTGAGGTTCAAGCCCGGAATCTGAGCTGTGAACTGTCCCTTCCCAGCCTTGCCCTTCAAGCTGAGACTGAGGTTTCATAGGGTTAAAGTCCTGCTAACTGACCCCAGTGGGGACATGATTACATTGTGACTGTGACTGACACCCAAACAAGAGGATTAAACTTCCTGCTATGTAACATGTTTGCAAGACGGTCAGTTTTGTTTCCATTAGAAACTGGTATGTTGGATGGGTGAAACCGCATTTAAGAAGTTTGGAAGTTATTTTAGACTCCGTTATCATTTAGAGAACAGATTCGTCAGCTAGTACAGTCATCATTTTACAGTTTTCGCGTGTTGATTTTATTTATTGGGATTTATTAACCGTCTTTCTGAAGAGATTCACCCAAGGCGGTGGACAGCTGAGGGGCCAAGTGCAGATATATAGGTGGGGACAAGATGGGTGGTACAGAGTCAGTTGGGAGAAATAGATGGGTGGCTAAACTCAAGGCAAATTCTTTGTACAGTTATCCAAGGTATATTATTTATTTATTTATTTATTTATTTATTTATTACATTTGTGCCCCGCAGTTTCCCACTAAAGCAGGTTCAATGCGGCTTACATAGTAATTGGGATTACATAATATTGATAGAGAAAATATAAGTGAAGTATAGTAGAATAATAAGACAGATTGGTGGATAGGGAGAGGTAAGGGTGAAGGGAGTAGGAGAGGTATAAGCATGGGGTAGGTGGGCATAGGAGGGGAGGGGTAATGTAGGCGGGAGGGGGATGGGACACGGGATAGACATAGGAAATTTAGGTGGTAGATGTAGTCTGTACAGTTGACTCCTGGAATATGTGTTGGGTAAATGGGTTCATAGGATTAGTTTGGGTTATTTGGGTAGGCTTGCTTGAACAGATGGGCTTCTTTTAGAGATTTACAAAAGGGCAGATATTCACTGATAAGGACCTGATCTAAGTTAATGTGTGTAGCAGGCTGGTCCAGGTGCAGAAGGAGTGTGTAGTCAGTCACCCTATTCATTATGATGACATTGAAGTTGACGTTGCGTGCACATGATTTTCGGATAGTGGTACAGTCGCTGATATTAACGAAGCTGGACTACTGCAATGCTTTATACCTGGGTGTGGCTAAGACACCATGTAAAGCTTTGTAGCTAGTTCAGAAACTCTGCAGCTAAATTGATTTTGGGGAAAGGAAAATTTTTGAGCACGTCACTCCGCTGTTGAAGTGGCTCCAGTGGCTGCCTGTGATGTACCGTATTCAATATAAGGTTTTAGGGCTCAGCTTCCAGAAGTTGAATAAGGTGGCTCCATGGTATTTACAACAAGTGATAAAACTGGACACTCCAGCACGTTGATTAAGATCCGATAGCGAGAGGCGGATTTCTGTACCAGCATCAAATACAATTTGTTATGCAGAGAGATCAGCATGCGTCTTCCCTAGTGAGGGTCCAGCACTGTGGAACTGGCTCCTGGGACATAGTCGTCTTTTTAAAGTTTTTAAATTTGCTAATGCAGCTTTTTTTAAATGCTTAGATGAAAAAAAACTTTAACCCCCCCCCGGATTCTGTACGTGCAAATCAGTGCGCTTAGGCGATTTGCGTTTGCAGCGTAATTGCTTAACAAGCTAATCTGTGCCGATAATTGGCCGCTACCAAGCAGTTCTTGGCACTAGTTAGAATTTATATCTGCAACTTTCTAAGCATCTTCTGTGAAGTTGTGCATGTAAATTCTAATGCGCGGATCACAAAGGGGGAGGGGCTCGGGCATTCCTAAAAATTACACACACTGTTCTAGAATATACCCGATCTGTGTGGGTGTGGCCAGTTACACCTGCTTTTAGTCGATGTAAATGGTCAAATCGAAATTTTAGTCGTGGAAATGGACGAAGTTTATAGAACAGCACTAAGCAGGCAGTTTTTTGGCGATTTTTTTTTTTTTTTTAAGGCTCCATTTATAGAAGTTGGTCCTAGGTGTATTAAGACAGAAGGTCACTTTCCACGTGATGAGAATGGTTTCTGTCTGGGGTTGTACTGTTTTATGCTTTACAATATTACGGCGAATGCTCTTAAGGGTTTCTGTCAGCAAGCGTTTTCTCAAGTAGTTCTTTGGTGCTCTTATGTTTTAATTTAATTTGTTTGTGAATGGTTATTTTATGTATATTTTTCTGTAAGCCGCCTAGTCCTAGACGGGGTATAAATTGTAAAAATAAAAAAATGCTGAAAAACAGAACTTGCAGAAGAAGTAAATGGACTTCTGGTTTCCATTCACTCCTTCATCTTCACTGCTCTTCATTCTTTCCAGCCGTTCTTTTACAAAGCTGTACTATCTTATGGCAAGGCTGGCATTCGAGTTTCTAGTTTTTCTCGTAGTGTGCCATCAGTATACACATAGCTCTACAGCAAAGCTCTCATAATGGTTTCCTGTTGATGGAGGTCTTGCATGAAGTGCTGTCTTGGCTTCTAGTTGAAGCTGCGATGGGGAAAGACCCTGCTTCAGGGTACCATTGTTCTGTATATATATATATATATATATATAGTCCTTCAGAGAATATTTGTGATTGCTCTATGATGGTTGGTATTTTAGTACAGTTTATACTTAAACCCCCGGATTCTGTATATGTTCTTCCGAGATGCATCTCAAATTGAATAATGGGCTCTGAATCAAGAATTGGGTGCTAGCAAGGAATTATTTATATTAATTGGCACTCATTAAAATTTGTGTGTGCATCTGGATTTTATAAGGCACAGTGTCTAACTGCCATGATGCGTATCTGAAAAGGGGACATGGCCATGGGAGTTTCGGGGGCCTTCCAAAACGTTGTGTGTAGAATTAGAGAATACTACCTAGCTGTGCCTAACTTAGGCTCTGGCACAGGTTTTAGCAGGTGTGAGTCTGGCACCCAAAAGTTTGCTATTCTATATAAGGCGGGTGCTCTTTATAGAGTAATGCTTAGTGCTGAATATTTTTGGCGCATAAGTTTCAGCTCTCTTTATTGAATTCTGTCCAAAATACGATTAGATCCTGATGTAAACCCAGATTAACAGAGAGAAATAACTTAATTAAACAAAGAACTTGGACAAAAAGGATATAAGTTTTATTTATTCAACAAAAGATGTATGAGAGCCGTTCATTTAGTAACTGACAGCAGGAATAACTTCTACTGAACATAAGAGCATGAGCTGCCCTATTGGTTCAGACCAAGGGTCCATCTAGCCTAGTGTTCTGCTTTCCAAAAGTGGCCCGTCCAAGTCACAAGTACTTGGCAGAATCCCCCAAATTGGCAAATTCCATTCTACCGACCCCAAGCAGTGCCTTTTCCCAAGTCTTCCTTAACGGTTTATGGACTTTTCCTCCAGGAACTTGTCCAGACCTTTTTTTTTTTATAGCCAACTGCATTAACTGCTTTTATCAGTTGTTTTGGCAAAAGTTTAGAGCTTAATTGTGCGTTGAGTGAAAAAATATTTTCTCCTATTTGGTTTAAATGTGCTTACTATGTAACTTCGAGTTCCTCCTTATCTCTCATGTTACCCGGAAGAAATTTTGATCCATTCTTCCTTACAGAACTGTTCATGAATAGCTCATTTCAGGTCTGGCCATGCAATTTCAATAGGGTTCAGACTGGGTGCCTGACCAATCCAAAATTTAAAATGACTTCTTCATCCATTCTGTAGACGGAAGGTCTAGGATCGTCATCTTGCTGAATGACCAATTTTTGGCTCGGTGTCAACTCAGGGACAGATGACTTGGTATTCACCTCTAGATTTTTCATCTATAAAACAGAATTCATGATTCCATCGACCAGTCCTGATTCAGAGGAACCCAACACCATTGTACCTCCACTTCTATGCAAGATGAGGTTCTTATGCTGTCCTGAGTAATCCGCTTAGTTTTCTGAATACTGGGGCTAAATATTAATGGTCTCTGAATATAATCCCTGAGTCTTCCATGGACCACTCCTGCCTTATTTAGATAGTGCAGTGGTGGTCTGTAGTAACTTTCAGTGGCAATATTTGGATAATTTGAAAATCTGTGCACGGTCTTGGTCAGCGGAACTTATCTGATCAGCATCCTGGATAAGTCCTTTTAAATATTGGACCCTTAATTTTTGACTCGTCTGTCAAGAGAATATTATTCCAAGTCTTGTGTGTCATCCTGGGGTGTACAGCGATGTTCTTTTTCAGACAGCAGTGGTTTCTTCCTGGCGATCCTTTCCTATTCATAAAAACAGAGAACAATGACGGCAGATAAAGACCATATGGCCTATCCAGTTTGCCTCTCCATTCCATCTACTATCCCTTCGGTCTGATCCTGTGTAAGCTCGCTTGAATTAAGATTCAGACCTTTCTCTCTGCCATATCCACTGGGAGGCTGTTCAACAAATTCACCACCCTTTTTGTGAAAAAGTATTTCCTCAGGTTACTTCTGAGTTTATCCCCTTTCACCGTCTTCTTATGCCCCCTCATTCCAGAGCTTCCTTTTAGTTGAAAGACTTGTCTCCTATTTAAACATATCTATCGTTATCTCTCCTTGCCCGCCTTTCTTCCAAAGTATACATATTGAGTATGGAGTCAAACTTAAAGATCTCCTTATGACGAAGTTGACAGTTTGGCGAAGTTTGTAGTTGACACATGAACTCTCATGTCAGCCACAGCAAGAGAGGCCCTGCAGATCTTTAAATGTTAGTTTGTGATTTTGTTGAAGATTTTCCAATTTGCTCTTCAGCTTCTTCTGTTTTTCGACTCTGTCTGACAGTGGATGGATGAAACTCCAAATATTTATTAAAAAAAAAATCCTGTCCAGATAGAAGTGCAGTTTTTCTGATCAGCTCCCGCTAACTTTTATGGTGAAGACCAAACTCAAAACCTTTTGGGTCTTTATATAGGACAGGATACCCCAACTCTTTGTTCAACATTTGCTCTGGTTTATTTGTCACCCAGTTTATGGACCTGATTCCAATTAACCAATCGATTGTGCTGACGAAACTAGGCGTTCACACACGGATTCTGAATTAGCCTTATTGTTGCTACCTTGTACATTATTGTATCTGAAGAAACATGGAATTGCTGAATTTGTACCATTTTTATTACATAGGAAGAGATTTGGCTTCAATTAAACAGTTCTCATTATTAGACTTGGGGTTCACAGACTTATTCTCAGCACTGAGAGTGTGGTGTTTTTAAAGCAAGCAGTTTCCTCCTGCATCTTCACAGTTCTCTGGGGAACTTTTCCTACAGTGTATTCCCGTCCAACACACCTAGTCCAGTTAATGAAGTGCAATGATGGTTATGCACCGGGACCCCTTCTAGAACCCTGCAATCATGAATGCTGAGTGTAGCCACGAGGTATGACCCTTAAACAAGGACCTCAAAACTCCTTCCACCTCTTAGGGCTGACTCGGGGATCAAATCAGGGACCCCGTGCACACTACTTGAGGCAGCCCAATAAGTGTGTTATGTTTCTTTGAGTGAATTAGTATCTCACGCCCACTAATTCCTGCACAGTCACGCATATCTTTCATTTCCATTTTTGTTTTATCTATTTCTCTTTTCTAGTGACTTGATTTTGACATTGTGCAGACTGGGGTGGAAATGTGGCTGCCTATCTTGCATTGCACCCCTTTGTTAGAAAGAGAGGAAACTGAGCAGCCATATTGTTCCCTCCATAGTCCACTGAAGGACATCCGAGAACTGTCACCCCACCACAGTATCCTGGAAAGAAAACAGTGCAAAGGTGCTGAAGTTAACTGCTGAGGTGTTGTGGCTTTCGTAACTGCAGCAAATTCCCCTTTTTCCTCGCCCACCTACTTTTTCCACTGTTGACTGCTAAAATGTTGAAGTTGACTCTTGACCTTCGTTATGTTCTGCTTGGACAAGAAGGTGTTCACTTCTACATCTCGTGAACGCCTTGACTTCATTTTAGACCTGTGTTTCTCCTGCAGAAAAGAGAGGAGACACTCTAGTATCTGCTGACGCTGGGTTACCATAAGTGAGACCAACTCCAACAAGCCCAGCATTCTGTGTCCAAGAAGTGGCCAGTCCCAGTCACTTGGGAGTACCTGTCTTTGTTTCCCTCCTGGCTGGTCATTCCCATCCCTCTCCTTCTCCTGCTTTAAAATTCAATAGAATTCTCAGTGAACGAGGAAGAGCATGTTTTGGGTTAGTTGCCTACATTCTTTAAGAAATAGACTTAAAATAGGTCAACAAGAAACGGGGCTCTTTTGTTCTTGCGCACCTGAACTTTGGAATGCTCTCCCACAAGCGTTACAGGAAGTTCAGTTGTTGGCTTGTTCTAAGCGACTTTTAAAGGCTCATTATTTTCAATTAGCGTTTTCTGTATTATTGGTAGAGAGCCGAAGGAGGGTCAGTGGTTATTTTCAGTGGGGGGTTTTTTCTGCAGTGTTTGATAAATGCTCTTGTATGCCCGATACTGTCCTATTATTAAATGGCGTTCCTTTTCTGATTATTTTTTACTATTTGTATATGATGTACAGCACTGAGATCTTTAAGCAGTAAAGCAAATACAATGAACTGTAAGTGGAGAACAGGCTGTACAGTCCTGTCCACAGGGAAGAATTGCAGTAGCCAGTTGGAATGTTTTGGATGGAGGTGGGCTTGATTTGATAACGTGGAGATGTTTCTGATGGCAATATCAGCTCGCCTGGGTTGTGCATCTCTTCTGTTTAGCCTTATTCCACCTGAAGTGGCATTTAATAAAATGCAGCTCTTAATGTGTCCCTTACCTTTTTCTGTTTAGATCTTCTCCCCACTTTAGCTGTCTGTGCCACTCTACATCAGCACAGGACCCAACATTTCAAAATGACTAGGGGAGCCAAACACAGTACAAATTACCCCTCCCTAGGCACAAGGAAGGAGCTTGCTCAATATTGGGGGTGCTCAGCACCCGTTGGCCCCTATGTATTGGGGGGGGGGGGGGTTCCTAACAACAGACAGCTTAGCAGTTTCACGTAGATTACAGAGATTTGTGACGGTGAATGCAAAGGCAAACACCCAGGAGGTGCTTTCAGAAATGTCTTCTTCATGAAGTCAAAATGGGAGGGTTTTTCTTCCTCTGAGCTGCAGACTCCATTTCCCAAACCTGTTTTTTGCTGCTCTGATAGGCTGATCCAGGCCTGGCATTCATAATCTTTTCCTCTTTTCTTTAAACCTTTGGGGAAAACGAAGACTGGCTCAATCCTCTTTATGTTGACCGTGGTCAGGTATGATAACACAAGCTTCATTTGGTAGGATTTCTTGAAATCAAAAGAAAAAAAATGTTGTGTTAACTTTTAACTAGTTACGTTTGAGGAGATGGCTGAGTGAAAGTGTGGTAATCTTTGGTGAGAGTAAGTTCAGAGGTCACTGTGGGGTCTGAGTGTGAATCTCATACACAAGCTGGTGCTGGTGTGCCGTGTGGCACATTGGGGCACTTGTATGTTTTTGCATGCTGAAACTAAGTGAGCATGAATTGTGCACCCACACACCTGATCCACAGCACTCAGCACCCCTCCCTAAGTCTCTTATCAGAGCTCTGATCAGCTCTCACACTGCTGTTTTACCAGGGCTTTCAGCATTCGGGCCGTGTGGGTTTATTCCGGTGGCAGACCCTGTGCCGGGCTGCCCCCACGCACACCAGAACAGAAGCTGACAAACAGGCTTTGCCTTCTTCCCGCACAGACAGTCCAACTTCTGCTCAGCCCCTCTAGATCTTGGTTTACACATCCAGCTCCTGCTGCTCATGGTACTGGTTTCTTCTGTTACAGAACCTGCAATGACTTACTAGTTCTCATTTTCAGAATGCTTCATGACTTTTTTTTTTCCTCCCTCTCCACCTTGCATCACTGGTCATGTACATGGAGACCTTCTCTATCATATCTCCCCCACGTCCATGGAACCAGCTGTTCCTCTCACCCCTTAGCACTTTGGAATTGCATCTCGATCATTCCTTGCTGTCCTTCCCCTAAAGCTTTTGGCCTTCCTAGTTCAATCTAGCCTGAGCTATAAAGAGGACTGAGAATAAAACAGAAATTCAAACAGAGGACAGCAAATTCCTTCTTGAAACTTCTCAAAACATGTAGAAAAAATGGACTTATCGTTTAGACTCTACAGTAACTGAACTGTATTTTGCAAAATGATTTTCTTTTAATTGGGCCAGTACTGCTGAGGTCCTGCCACACTCTGAAAACTGTAAACTGGTATCAACCATTGCACTGGAGCGATGTAGGGAGCCAAGCCTCTTCACGTTTTATCTGAAAGCTGAATAATACCCTTGAGCACAATAACAGGCGAAGACATCGCCAACAATTTCTTTCCAAAGAAACCAACAATGACCTTTTAGAAAACAGGAACTTTTTTAATAATCTTGATTTGGAAAATGTCAGTGGAGTTAGGGTTGGAGATTTTAACCTACTTTCTGAAGAGAGAGAATGCGTATGACATTAGGGTGTGTTTGTGTCCCTAATAACTTTTTGTGTTTGGTGTCCTTTCCACATCAGATTTTCAGGAAGGATACCAGGACTATGACAGTATTGTGTGTATGTGTGTGTGTGTGGCCAGTGGTTCATGCCTATGGGAGGTTCAAAAAATGTAGATGTATGTATATATAAAACAATTTTTTTGATAGGCATGAACCACTGGACACACATCCTGGAAAGTAGATCCCTTTAGTTCTGGGTGGACCTTCTTGGCTTTTGTTTTCATTTTCAGAACAATGAAATATGGTTGGGTTTAAAACAGAAAAGAAAATGCAAGGATATTTTATCTGGCAAAAGGACCTGTGCTATGAAACTAGCACAAAGGAATTTTAAGAGGCATGTAGAAAGATTTAGCATGTTTGTGGTGGATTCCACTTACAGAGAAACCCAGAAATGCTTTGGGTAAATAACATGAACACTCAGAATGGAGCCTTCTCGCTTCTCTTTTCCTCTGCTGACTTCCAGGGACGCATGAGGGGGCTGTTTGTCTGCTCAGGGGGAAGAAGCGAAAGATCTAGCGTACTCTAGGCGAGGCAGCCAGAAGAGAGCAGAGGTGTTGAAAATACTTGGCGATAGGAGGTAACATGCAAGTAGGAAGCCCAAGGAGGATTCTGGTCACAGATGTCTGACTATTCCATTCCCCCCCAGGACCATCCAAGGCAGGCATCAGTCTGACAAGAGCTCTGCACTCAAACCAAACCAATTGGTTAGCTGAAGGAAACTCTTCAACCTCAAGCTTCTAAATGCTGACAGTGGCCTTTAATAATGTCATTGACAGCACAGAGCCTTTGCCTTCTGGGAATCAATAGCTTTGAAATATATTTCCCTTATGTAACAAAAAAAAACAAAAGGGCTTGAGTGTGTTATCTCCTTTGTCTCCAAGATTGGCTGTTCACATCTCTGTAGTGGGATTTATGTCCCTCTAGGAAGGAGTTCCCCTGTTATTGGGGGTGGGGTGGGAGGGGGGAGAAGGAGGGAATAAAGGGGTCTGGCTGGACCGCCTACCACAAAAGACTACCATGGACAGAGACTTAAATAATGGCAGTGCTCAGTAGCCAGTCTATTCCTACTGGATCCTACTCCTGAAGGAATTCTGTTCTCTTGCCACAATTCCCCTGTTAAAAAGGCTGACTTCTCCCACAGGCATGAAATACCTCCCCCCCCCCCTGCCAGCACCACAGGTGCTGGTACTCAAATGCCAGGCCACCCTTCAGGAATGGGGTGATCACTGAGGGACCCACCCCACAATAGCCAGGTCCCCTGCAACCAGTCACAGAATCTATGACAAGGCAGAATTGGTGTGTAGAGCCTGAGCTCTTTCATTAGAGGTGCATGGGTCAATTTTAGCAGACAATGGAAAAGGTAGTCAAATACCAGATCACCCTTCAGGGGTGGGGTGATCACTGAGAGACCCACCCCACAGTAGCCAGGCACCCTGCAACCAGTCACAGAATCTATGACAAGGCAGAATTGGTGTGTAGAGCCTGAGCTCTTTCATTAGAGGTCCATGGGTCAATTTTAGCAGACAATGGAAAAGGTGCTGGTACTCAAATACCAGATCACCCTTCAGGGGTGGGGTGATCACTGAGAGACCCACCCCACAGTAGCCAGGCACCCTGCAACCAGTCACAGAATCTATGACAAGGCAGAATTGGTGTGTAGAGCCTGAGCTCTTTCATTAGAGGTCCATGGGTCAATTTTAGCAGACAATGAAAAAGGTGCCGGTACTCAGTACCCCCAAGTACCCCCTCAAAAAAAGTCCTGAATAGTACACACATTCTTTCTCCTATTTAAGTACTGGTGAATTTTTTCAAAGTAAAAGTATGTCCATACTTCAGTTTTAAAGTTATGCCATGGAATTTGGGGGCTGTTAACCACCCACAAATGTATTGGATTAATTTACATACATATGCATACTTTTTATAAGGTAACCCCTCCCTGTGACTCTCCTCCAGAGACATATTTGCTCTATCTGAGTTTGTGCCCCTGTAACTTTGTGTACATATTGAATATATAATTTTATCAATATTTCTGCACACAGTACATTTATTTTTGATCAGAAATAGCTTTTAAAAATTGTTATTTTACTTTGAATGTCAGATGTAAAGCAGAGCTTAAAGAGTCTCCGAGATGCAGCATGTTTTCATTGAGAAGACCTGGATACAGAGAAAGTTCTCTGCACAGAATAAATGTTAAGTGCTTTGGTTGTGCCACAGGAAGGCGGTATATCAAATCTCTGGCACTTGACCCTTTTTATATATACTATGAATAAGTGTATGTGTGTGTTAAAAGTGTATTCGCTGTATTTTAGTGTGGTGAAACACATTTACCCCACTCCCCAAACAGGAAATTAGGGACATGTCAAAACAGACCATATAAACTAGTACCACACTAACTGCTACTGTTTAATAATTAGGAAGGACAAAAACACCTCAAAGAAACATAAATCAGCCTCTTTATAAATCGTTGGCTAAAGAAACTTCCTTATATTAGCAAAGCCCATCCAAATTTTTTAATGTCAAAATCCATTCTGGTTGCTGATTTCTTTATGAAGTTTTTCAGGTGCTATACAACCAAAGCACTCCTATGCTTGCCAAGGTCCAGTGATGGCCAGTGTTTCCATACACCTGGACTCAGTGGCGTAGCCACAGGTGGGCTTGGGTGGGCCAGGGCCCACCCATTTATGGCTCAGGCCCACTCAACAGTAGCACATGTTTAGTGGTAACTGGTGGGAATCCCAAGCTCTGCCAGTTGAAGATTTCCCCCTGATGGTAACGAGCATGCTACTCTCCACAACACCGGCACCTGTGCATGCTCAGTTTTCAGTGCATGCCTGCTGCCAAGGTGGAAAGAAGTGTTTTCCCACCAGCTGAGATAATTTTTTTTGGAGGGGGGGGGGGGGAGAACACTTGGTGCCCACCCAATTCTTGCCTAGGCCCACCCAAAATCTGTTGTCTGGCTACGCCCCTGCCTGGACTTTCACTTTCAAAAAAACTCCTAGAAAGCAGCCCCCACCCCCCCAAAATGTTCTTAACAAAACAAGATTTATCTTCTTTCCTAAGTTAAAAAAGTGTAGTGGTGCATACAGTTCCCCTGTTACTGTCTTTATCTTACAGTCATGGTGTCGTTGTTCATATAGATGCCCTCACTCGAAGTAGCTAATCGGAGAACAATTCTTCATATTTGAACCAATCATAATTAAAAAACAAACAAACCAGTTCTAATCAGAAAACATGGTGCCACTTGATCCTTCCCATTGAGACCTAAGAGTTCCATTGAATTGAACCTAATATCAATTTCTGTTGTCTCGGTAGAATGAGATGTTTCCAGTCGCCTCCCCTAAACATAGGTACTATATGATCTATTGAAAAACTGAAACGTTGCTTCTTCAAGCAATGCTGCACTAAAGAGACTTCTTGTTTTCCAGTGTTACCTGTGCTCTGAAGTTCATTCATCTGGCTCCTTGTAGATCTTGACGTTTGGCCAACATACAACATAATATAAAGGCAAAGTATACAATATACCACAACATTAATTGCACAAGTAGTGGAATATTTAGCACTTACTCTCTTCCAAGTTTTTGTCTGTGGAGTAATGTTGCAAGCGTAGCATCTCCTGCAGGGAGAAAGACCCAATTCATCCACCGTTAACAACTCAAAGTTAATATTCTGCATAGTAGTTCTGATGGACATAAGAACTCTTTCAGATTTCTTCCTTAACTAAAAGGAATCCTTGATATAGGATGTAGAGACAAGGTACACCAATGCTTTAGTCATATTTTTATAATTTCACACAAATCAGAAGTGTAAATCAATACATGTCCGCACAGGAACCGGATGTAACAACCATATCCTATTATATTTACCACCAACCACCTATGGCTCATCTCCCATCTTTGGCCTTTATTTTTCAGGACCCCTTTTTCCAGATCGAGTTCTCTCCAGAAGGCTGATGCTATGTAACTTGTCTTCAGGAGGTACAAGGCTCATACAAATTAACCTCAAATTCTAGCATCCCGTTACTAAGCAGTTTCTCAGTACTTTGGAGGGTGACCATAGATGTTCTGGTGTTTGCAAGCTCATGTAGCCTTTATCTGGGTCCCCTATTTCAAATGGATAGTAAGGCCTTTCTGCAAAGTAGTTTGATTGATGCTTGAACTGAATCGGTAAGACTTGCGGGGCCAGTGTCTCACAGAGAGATACTGACTGATATTTTTTTCTTGGGGAAAAGGGACGGGGTTGGACCATATCTTTAAACTGTCTTTTTTTAAGTAACTACAGAAGCATATGATGGGATACATGTGACATTTATAACTCAGCATTACATTAAGAGTTCATAGCAGTTCACATTTAGAACAATTGAGCATTATCAAGATGAATGCAATCAATCTTTATTGATTAGCAAGATCATCAATGTAGGGAAAGAACCAATGGCTGAAGTTGTTACCTGACCATTGGGATAAAGGGAATAGGACTTGATATGCCGTCTTTCCATGGATACAATCAAAGTGGTCTCCGTATTATATGCAGGTATTTATTTTGTATATGGGGCAAAGGAGCTGCAGTGGGAATTGAACCCAGTTCCCCTTGTTCTCAGGCCACTGCACTAACTGTTAGGCTGCTCCTCCACTCCAAGGTTTGATGGAGAACAATCAGTGAGTCTAACAAACTAAAAATTCAGCAGGAAACAGATAGCATTGTGGAATCCTTATGGAAAGAGTATACCGGTAGGGCTGTACCACCATCCACCAGGCCGAAACAAACAGATAGAAATATTAACAGAAATTAGGAAAGCTAACACATTTGATAGCTGTATAATGATGGTGTCAGTTGCCCCAGTATTGATAAATGCTAGATAGGTATAATTTCTAGATGAAATACATGACTGCTTTTTGGAACAATTGGTTCAGGAACTGAGAAGAGGTGGAACTCTTTTAGATCTAGTCCTTAGTGGAGTTCAGGACTCAGGGGCCCTTTAACTAAGTGGTGGTCAGGCCACCGTGAGTTTGCCACGCACCAATCTGGTGCCACTGCCGACTCAACGTGGGCGCTGGCAGTAGTTCTACCCCCAGCCCGCAGCTAGCGCTAGCATAAATGTTCAAAATCTATTTCTGCAAGGGGTTACCCGGTGGTAATCAGGCAGCGCTGTGCTCCCCCCCTGCATGTCCATACAGCAGTGGCGTCGTGAGGGCAGCTGACACCCGGGGCGGGTCACCGCTGCGCACCCCCCCCCAGGGTGCAGCGCAACCCCCCCCCCCCCCCCCGCGAGAACATACCTGGAAGGCGGTGAGGGGCGGGCGGGAGAGCCAATCCGCCGAGTGCACGCCGCTGGGGGGTGTCGGCGCCTCGCTGGTTCCTTGCTCTCTCTGCCCCGGAACAGGAAGTAACTTGTTCCGGGGCAGAGAGAGCAAGGAACCAGCGAGGCGCCGACACCCCCCAGCGGTGTGCACCCAGGGCGGACCACCCCATCGCCCCCCCCTTCCTACGCCACTGCCATACAGTAAAGAGCAATCTTACCACGTGGCCATGCCCATTGCGATAAAAAGGGCCTTTTTTACTACAGCTTAGTGTGAGAGGTAACGGTATTGGTGTCTGCTGGGAAATGATGATTATAACATGATCAATTTGAATTAACTGGAGTGAAGGCACTAAGAAAATCTACTGTAGCAGTGTTTAACTTTCTAAAGGGCAACTATGATGAGGAAAGTGATTAAAAAAATCTAAAAGGAGCAATCGTAAAGATTAAATCAGGCATGGATGTTTAAAAATAGCATCTTGGAAGCCTAGGCCAGATGTATTCCACAGAGGTGCAAATGACAGCCAGCATGATGAAAAGATGAAGTGTGAGAGACTATTAGATGCAAAAGAACATCTTTCCAAAAATATGATCTGAATGAAGAAAACAAACAGCTTAAGGACTGGCAAGTTAGATGCAAAGCATTGATAAGAAAGGCTAAAAGAGAATTTGAAAAGGAACTAATAATTTTTTCAGGTATATCAGAAGCAGAAAGCCTGTGAGAGAATCGGTGGAACCTTAGATCCTTAAGGAGTAAAAAGGGCACTCAGGGAGGACAAGACCATGGCAGAGAGACCGAGTGAATTCTTGCTTTGGTCTTTACTGAAGATGTAAGAAATCTATCTGTGCTAGAAATGATTTGCACAGATGATGATACAGAGGAACTGGGACAAATCTTGGTGAACTCGGAAGATGTGCAAGCCAAACTGCCAAGTTAAAGAGTAGAAAATCACCTGGACCAGATGGTATACAACCCAGGCTACTGAAAAAAAATTCAAACATGACATTGCTGATCTACTATTAGTAGTCTGTCATTAAAATTGTCCATGGTATCTGAAGATTGGAGGGTGGACAATGTAACGGCAATTTTTAAAAAAAGAGTTCCAGGAGTGATCCAGGAAATTACAGACCAGTAAGCTTGATATCAGTGCAGGGCAAAATGATAGCTTCTATCATAAATAATAACATTGCCAAATACATAGACAAACATGGTTTAATGGGACAGTCAGTATGGATTTAACCAAGGAAAATCTTGCCTCACCAATTTGCTTCATTTCTTTGAAGGAGTGAATAAACCTGTGGATAAAGGTGAGCTGGTTGATGTATCAATATTTTCAGAAAAGTCCCTCATGAGAGACTCCTGAGAAAATTAAAAATGTCTAAGAGCAAAAAAGCAAAGTTTCCCAACTCCAGAAATCTGGGATGTGAAATTGAGCATATAGTCAAGGATGATTCCTAGAATCGTAATGCTCTGAACCAGAACAGCTGGAGTACATGATAGCAGTGGTGTTGTGCTTGGATTAAAGGGTCAGTCTGTGATCCACAGAGATTCACCAAGCTTCAGCCTGAGATGGTTCAGAGTACTAAGATCAGGGCTTACTGGGTCTGTGCGTGCGACCAGTTGTAGGTATCCACTAATTCAGAACGGCATCGGCTGTGCCAGATACATGTTAGAATGAAGTCCTGGGCCTGGCTGTAGTTTTTGCTTGATGTGTTGATGGGATGGAGAAGGATTTCTTTGGATAAGCAGCCGGAGGCTGTACTCTATGATTCAAGATAGAGATGTTCAAGGGGGTGGTCTTGAAAGGGGGTATTCAGCTGTTAGCTAGGAAGCCGGTTAGCTGAAAGGATCATGAGATGATGGGAAATGGAAGACCTGGACAAAGTTTTATGGTTGTTTATGTCACTTGATAACAACATTCTTGATCAGGAAAAGTTTGAAGTACTACTACTACTACTTAACATTTGTAGAGCGCTACTAGGGTTACGCAGCGCTGTACAATTTAACAAAGAGAGACAGTCCCTGCTCAAAGAGCTTACAATCTAATAGACAAGTGAACGGTCAGCCCGATAGGGGCAGTCTGGATTCACTGAACGGTAAGGGTTAGGTGCCGAACGCAGCATTGAAGAGGTGGGCTTTAAGCAAAGACTTGAAGACGGGCAGGGAGGGGGCTTGGCGTAAGGGCTCAGGAAGGTTGTTCCAAGCATAGGGAGAGGCGAGGCAGAATGAGCGGAGCCTGGAGTTGGCGGTGGTGGAGAAGGGTACTGAGAGGAGGGATTTATCCTGTGAACGGAGGTTACGGGCGGGAACGTAAGGGGAGATGAGGGTAGAAAGATAGTGAGGGGCAGCAGACTGAGTGCATTTGTAGGTAAGAAGGAGAAGCTTGAATTGAATGCGGTATCTGATCGGAAGCCAGAGCTGTAATATCAAAATAGTAACACCGTAAAACTCCTGTACCCTTTACCATCCCAACCAATTCGCACCCAGTGAACAAATGATTCAAACAAAAGTCAGATTACTTGAGGTTTTGACTCATTTTTTTTAAACAACCAGCTTTAGCTCTCCTCTGAAAAGACAGTTCTTTAAGGTGGGAATCCAAGGGCATGGAATTCCCCAAATTAGGCCCACCTGTAATGGACAGCAAAAAAGACAGAAAAGCAGACAGCAATCTGGGGCAACATTAAAACAAACGATTACACTCTGGAAACATGAACAAAGTGAAGAGGAAATCTAGAGAGAGATCAAAGGCCACCCTCAAGGAGGAAGAGGAGTCGGATATTCACCGACTGAGCCCTCCCTGCTCTTCAGCTCCGAAATGCATGAAAGTTTGTTTTTTTAAAGTTGCTCCTGCAGTTTACAGTGCAGTCAACCTGTGCGTAAATTACATTAATTCAAGGGAAAGTATGAGCAGAGGTTCCACTTGAAAATTTCCCCACCAAAATTACAGGCACACATTTACAAATTCTGTGTGTAAGTCTAAACTCTGCCCCATCTTCACTCCTGGGAACACCTCTGTTTGCCGTTAAAAAAAAAAAAAGTCTGTGTGAAATGGTATTATGTATTTAGTTCTAATGCAGATAAAAGTAAATTTGTAGCTTTCAAAGTATGTTATAAAATTGTGCATTGATATATGCCTGTACAAGTGAAAAGCAATGCAAGATAGTGCTTAGTTTTACGCAATCTGCACATAGACTGGGCTGAGCTAGGGCAAAGCTGGAATGTGTGTGCATGTTTTTTTAACATAAACACGTAGAGAAAGCACACAAATGTACACCTTTTAGAGCCGATTGTAATTATTTGTTTAAAAAAGATGTGAAGCGTCTGTTCACGCTTTCCAAAAATACTAGGACTAGGGGGCACGCAATGAAGCTACAAAGGAGTAAATTGAAAACGAATCGGAGAAAAGTTTTCTTCACTCAACGTGTAATTAAACTCTGGAATTCGTTGCCAGAGAATGTGGTAAAGGCGGTTAGCTTAGCGGAGTTTAAAAAAGGTTTGGCCGGCTTCCTAAAAGGAAAAGTCCATAGACCGTTATTAAATGGACTTGGGGAAAATCCACTATTTCTGGGATAAGCAGGATAAAATGTTTTGTACTTTTTGGGGATCTTGCCAGGTATTTGTGACCTGGATTGGCCACTGTTGGAAACAGGATGCTGGGCTTGAAGGACCTTTGGTCTGTCCCAGTATAGCAATACTTAAGTACTTATGGTAAATTTGTAGGACAGAATTTGTCATTGTTACTGGAAGCCTCTATATTGTGTTTATAAAACAGACACCTTTTTGAACTTTTCACAGAGGCACTGATGGTAATTTAATAAGAGAACACCTGGCTAAAGCATCATTTAAGGTGCCTATGTGAAGTCCATTTCATAAAGACACTAGGCACATACTTTATTTAGTTAGTTAGTATTTCGCCTGCGCCTCTGATAATACCCAGAACAGGTTACAAAGATACACACACAATCTTAAAACAATAAATAGAATAATAAATCCTATCCATAGATTAATCAGAAAGCTAACAGCTCAAAACAGACATGGAGGCATATTTTCAAAGCACTTAGCCTTCCAAAGTTCCATAGGTTTCTATGGAACTTTGGAAGGCTAAGTGCTTTGAAAATATGCCTGATGGTATCCTAGATACTACAAAAAAAAGTAAGACCTATCTAGCTAAACCAAAAAGTTCCCAACACTTCTGCGAAAAGTTAGGTCAGTACTATTCCTAATTGATTGAGGAAGATTATTCCACAGAAATACCAAAGAGTAGGCACATTTATGGGTACACTCAAGCCTAAAAAGTCACAGAAGGAAGGGAAAAATGCTTCTCATTCATAGATCGTAGAGATCGACAAGGGATCATAAATCGGTAGCTTTTTCAACAAATGTCTTGGAGCTAAATTCTAGCATCAAGTGGCAGGCACAGAGATTTTACACCTGTCATGGAGCTGGTATAAATGTCCATGCCAATATTTAACTACATATGTAAATGGTATTAAACTCTCTGGAAATTCTTGCATACTTTGCCCAGGCATCACCCCTGTGCATGCCTCACAGCATTTCAAACCACATACCTTTGTGCAGGTTGTTATTCTATGAGGTCATTTATGCATGTCTGTGACCCACATCCAAATCTAGATGATTACATACCAAACTGGATATTTACTGCTTAAAGTATGTACCCCCTTATAAAATCACTGTCAAAGTCCGGGCACCTTTAGAGCAAGCTGTTTCTCCACATGAGTCCTTTACATTCTGCTTTAACTTCATCCGCATTGTCTGACCATTTTGGGCTTTAGAACTTGAAGCCTTGCCCACAACAAGGCAGTCAAAGAAATCCCTCTCTCACAGCAAGGCAAAGATTTTCACTCCAGGTTCTTTCTGGTTCCAAAAAAGGTCTGGAGTTCTTGGACCCATTCTCAATCTCATCGAGCTAATCCTCATTTCAGGGCTCCTCATTTGGATTTCAGGGTTCTGTTCATTCCTGGTTTTCTTCTTATCTCCTCCTCCTCCACATCTATCCCACTATCAGTGGGTGTACCTCAGGGATCTGTCCTCAGACCGCTTCTTTTCTCCATCTATACTTCTTCCCTTGGTGCTTTGATCTCATCTCATGGTTTTCAGTATCACCTTTATGCTGATGACTCGCAGATCTACCTGTCCATACCACACCAGGAATTTCAACAGGAATCCAGGACCGAGTATCAGCCTGTCTGTCTGACATTGCTGCCTGGATGTCTCACTACCATCTGAAACTAAACATGACCAAGATTGAGCTTCTTATCTTTCCCCTTAAACCCACTTTTCCTCTTCTCCCATTCACTATCTCTGTGGATAACACTCTCACCCTCCCTTCCTCATCAGCTCGTAACCTTGGGGTCATCTTTGACTCCTCTCTCTCTCTTTCTGCACATATCCAACAGACTGCTAAAACCTGTTATTTCTCTCTGTATAATGTCACCAAAATCTGTCCCTTCATTTCTAAGCACACTACCAAAACCCTTATCCACACTCTTATCACCTCATGCTTAGACTACTGCAACTTGGTTCTCACAGGTTTCCCACTAAGCCATCTCTCTCCCCTTCAATCTGATCAAAATTCTGCTGCATGACTTATATTCCGCCATTGTCACTATGCTCATACTAGCCCTCTGCTCAAGTCACTTCATTGGCTCCCTATCCGTTTCCACATACAGTTCAAACTCCTCTTACTGACTTACAAGTGCATTCACTCTGCAGCTGCTCAGTACCTCTCCACTCTTATCTCTCCCTACACTCCTCCCTGGGAACTCCGTTCATTGGGTAAATCTCTCTTATCTGTGCCTTTCTCCTCTATTGCCGACTCGGACTCCGTTCTTTTTATCTTGCTGCACCGTACGCCTGGAATAGACTTCCTGAGTCAGTACATCAAGCTCCATCTCTGGCCATCTTCAAGTCTAGGGTAAAAACCCACTTTTTTGAAGCTGGTTTTAACTCCTAACCCCTCTTCACTTGCTCAGTACCCATGTCTGTTGTATCATTCCCACCTTAAGTAATTCCCTTATCCCTTATTTGTCCTGTTTGTCTGTCCTGATTAGATTGTAAGCTCTGTTCAGCGGGGACTGCCTCTTACATGTTCAAATGTACAGCACTGCGTACATCTAGTAGTGCTATAGAAATTACTAGTAGTCTTTTTTTTTAAGAAAGAAAAGTTCAAAATTAAGTCCCTCACCACAATACTCATTAGTTACAACTACTGATCTCAAAGATTCCTACACCTAATCCCACTAGCAATTTCTACATTTCCTGTTTCTCAACTAATTATCAGTAACAAGTCCTTCCCTTGGGTTTCTCATTGGCACCCAGTTTTCACAATGGTACTTCTGGTCAGATACCACTGTAGGGTGGGCCACTTCATGTTTCCGTACCTTGATGATTGACTTGTTTTTAGTGCCCTAAAGAGAGCAAGTCGTACATACTACACAAGTGCCACTGTCTCTATGGTTCCTCGTCAATTATAAGAAGTCCAACTTCACACCAACACAGTCCCTTGCCTTCATAGGGGCTCATGGAAGGCCAGAGCTTGCTTTCCAAGAGGCAGGATTCACATGGTCTGGGCCTCTGTACCGTATGGCATGTGTATGCAACATTCTGTGCCTTCTACTCATGGTGGCTACTATCCACGTCATTCCTCTTGCGAGACTGCATATGCAGTCCATTGCTATGGCATCTCAAACTTAACTGGAACCAAAAATTACAGCCCTTGTTCAAAATATTTCCCCTCACAGTGACTATCAAGCTGTTCCTGCAATGGTGGCATCCTTTCAGTCTTACTTAGGATTGCCCAGTCCAATCCCCTTAACCACAGCTCACCTTCACAATTGATGGTGGATGGGGTGTCCACCTACTCAACTTCCAGATGCAGGAAGCATGAACATACCAACAGCAAATGCTTCACAGCAACCAGCTGGGACTGAGTGATATTCTATGCCTTACGGTCATTTAGACCCTGGGTGAGGAACAAGAATGTACTGATATGCACGAATAATCAAGTCACAAGGGATCAGCATTCCTCTAACTTTGTCGAGAGGCCCAGCACATCTAACCTGCATTATTCTGGCATCCCAGAAGAGTTCAACCATACTGCAGATTCACTCTGTTTAAAGGTAGATCCTCACTAATGGTCACCTGGCTCTGCTGTGGTCACTGCACACTTTGAGCAACCCAGTATTGACCTGTTTGCTGCACTGGTGTAGCAACATGTGCCACCTTCTGCTCCTTTCGTTCAGCTGTTTGTGGGATGATCCATGATACCTTTACCATCTCTTGAATTCAAGGACTCCTATGCATTTCTTCCATCTCCCAGGTAATGTGAAAGTTGTAGATAAGCAAATCTGTCAGCTATTACCTAAGAACAGCGATGTCGCAATCCTGGATAAGACCACTCTTATCAGGTGTTCCAATACAATACCTTGCAATTGCCACCTCTGAAATACCATATTGTCCAGGCCAGGCTGAAAATATGCATTCCTCACAAAAGGCAAAAGTAAACTGCTAGTGAAATCTTGGTTCCGAATGAGTAAACACCACAGGAGATGCAACAGACTGTCTAAAACGGATGGGAACCTTTGAAAGTTTAGCGTGCAAGAGAAAGCGGGTGCAAAGGCTTAAAAGTCCCATTCATGGAGGACCCCCAAACCCAGTCCAAAGATGACAAAGAAGATATGTGGCATATTGCTTCAGATTAAAATGTCTAGGCCTCCCTGCTTTCAGGAACCCAGAAGGTAATGCCAATGGATCTTTGGTATTTTCACATGCCACAATCGAATAAGCAGACTCCACAAAGTACCTAAATCCCTCCCCAAAAGGCAAAACGGAAGGACCTGTAGCACATACAATCAACGGGGAAAGAGGATCAGATTAAAGTTGGATTTTGCCAGACTCAGAGCGGCAAATGCACCCAATTTTCCAACTGATGTGCAGTATCCTGAAAAAGCTTCTCTAATCTGAAATTCTGCAGATAAGTAGATGCACAAATACCAAAATGAACCCTCCACCCATTTAGGCATAAAGACAACATTCCCTGTGTAATTTCACCAGAGCCTTGGACTTGTCTAGGTTCAAATGAAATGCCCCCAATATCCCTATAACTCCTGGAAGCTCTCCAGGAGGATGGGAAGAGACACTCTAGGCTTCCTGAGGTATGTCAATATATTAATGACGTGCCGCCATCTTGAACTCCCCAGCACCCAAAGAGAACCCCTGGGTCCCAGAGTCAAAACAAAAAGGGTGGGGGATAAAGGGAAACCCTGATGCATGCCCCCAAAAATTTCAAAGGGAGCCAACAAGCAAACCATTAGCCCACACTCTAGCCCGAGGGATATGATAAAGTGATGGCCTGCGCAAAAAAATCTCTAAGCCCATGCGCCTCAAGCGCTCCAAAGAGAAACTCCAAACCACTTATCAAATGCCTTTCCAGTGTCTAAACTGACAAGACATGATGGTACTTCAGAAGATTGTGTGGGACAGGGCATGTTATACTCATAGCCTCCAGTGGCCCAGATAAATCTGGTTTCCCCACCTGCTCTCCTTACAACTGAAACAGTCAATCGTTTTGGGACAACATCAGGGCTACGTAATACAGACATGGTTCACAGAGAACCATGACTGGGATGCAGTTATACCGGGCTATAATCTGTTCAGGAAAGACGGGGTAGGAAGACAGGAAGGGGGAGTGGCATTATATGTTAAAGACAATTACAAGGCCTGGCACTGTGGGTCAATCTGGAAAGAGACCATGGCAAATGTGCTTACATTGGTGTGATATACAGGCCTCCTTCACAGACAGAGGAAGTGGACAGAGATTGGACTGAAGACATTCGAAATATAGCTGTGAAAGAGGAAGTGCTACTGTTTTACTATACCAGATGTTGATTGAGGTATCCTATTGAGATCCCGGATTCTCTATAGGTGGAACTGCTCCAGCAGTTGGTAATGGAACCCATGCTAGACTTGGTGCTTACTAATGGGGGGAGTGTTTCTGATGTTACAGTGGATGATCATGGTTTAATATTATGATAGGTGTGGAGAGGGTTCATTCAAAAGTGAAGGTTCTAGACTTCAAAAAAACTAACTTTGTTCACATGGAAGATTACCTGAAGGAGTTGCTGTCTGGACGGGAACATCTGGAAGAAGTTGGAAAGCAGTGGGCAAAACTGAAAAGGAGCTATTGTAAGGGCAACAAACCCTTTTGTAAGGAAAGTAAATAAGAGAAAAGGAGGCTGTTTTGGTTCTCAAAAGTAGTAGCTGAAAAGGTAAGGAAAAAGAAGTTAACCTTTTTTCACAGAGAGGGTGGTGGACGCTTGGAATGCCCTCCCGCGGGAGGTGGTGGAGATGAAAACGGTAACGGAATTCAAACATGCGAGGGATATGCATAAAGGAATCCTGTGCAGAAGGAATGGATCCTCAGAAGCTTAGCCGAAATTGGGTGGCGGAGCAGGTGGGGGGAAGAGGGGTTGGTGGTTGGGAGGTGAGGATAGTGGAGGGCAGATTTATACGATCTGTGCCAGAGCCGGTGATGGGAGGTGGGACTGGTGGTTGGGAGGCGGGAAATACTGCTGGGCAGACTTGTACGGTCTGTGCCCTGAACAAGGCAGGTAGAAATCAAGGTAAGGTTTACACATATGTTTGTCTTGTGGGGCAGACTGGATGGACCGTGTAGGTCTTTTTCTGCCATCATCTACTATGTTTTTTTTTATAAAGTACAAGAGATCACAGAAAGAGAAAGAGAGGCGACAATTTCTGGAAAAGCAAAGATTCAAATGGAAAAATGGGGGACAAAACATTTTTTCAGATATGAATATGCTGTTAGGTCAGGAGGCAGCTGCTGAGATAACATGGCCCATTCTCCTGTAAAACTTTAAACACAACAAGCAAGACCTTACAATCAATCCTTGCCTTGGCCGGTCTGCAAACTTCCCAGCTCTTCCCTTGTAGGAAGGTGGCTCCCTCTGGTTATGTCGGTTCGTTTTCATTATCTTCATCCTAAAAGGCTAGCAAGTGGAATTGAATTATTTCAAGCTCAAATGTAAGGTCAGATTGAGAAGCTGAGGGCAGTCCCTTCTTAGCCTTTTGGCAGGGAGGGGGGGGGGGGGGGGAGAGGGTGCCTACAATTTAAAGATGGGCAGTATATAAATGTCAAGGAATGAAATAATTCTGTCAACTGCGGCTCCACCTCCCAGTCTAATATACTTAGGCCCCTGTCTGCAAAGCTGCACTACTGGCTGGCAGTGCAGTACGGTACTGCTGACACATTGACAATGCCATGCGACAGCACGACTTTGTAAACAGGGGGTGTTAGTGTTGTTTGATGCAAATTAGTGGGATACAGAGCCATGTCCAGAGCAGGAGCTGTCCAGTGCTGCGATGCGTTCCCAAGACTCCCCAGTCTGACTTAGCGGCAGTGCAGCTCATTACTTACTGGTTCGCTGTTCCTGTCACTCAGTGAGCCATAAGGACAACAGCAGTGCAGTGAAACTTTCTGAGCCAGACTGTCCTGAACTGCTCAACCATCCTACTTTGCAGGCAGGAGTTCATGCTACTGCAAATGTTACAGCCCCTGAGGGAGCACAGTCATGATATGAGATGTCCTTGATCCATTTTGTCCTTGTTTTCAAGATACATTTCTAGTGCAGGTTTGGCTTTCTTAAGAGGCGAGAGCCATGAAATTGAGTTGACTAATCTCTTACTGTCAGTGGGGGTAATTCTTGAAATGACACCCACGAGAAAAGAAACTGGAAGGGGGGCAGAGGGTGTGAAACCAAGACAGCTGAGTGTAGAGGAAGACTGGAAGGAGCTTGACATGCCGTGTTAGAAAATCTGTCAGCTGCCCTGTCTAAGACCCAGAGTGCCAAAGCAGCGCTCTTCTTTTCACTGGTCTTTAAGCCTTGAAAGGATTCTTTTTTTTTGCTGGCTGCTTGAAGAAACGAAGCCTGGCAGTTTCATCCTACATCTTTGCACTTCCAAGTGAATCTGAACCAGGACTGACTGGGATCTAACATTCACAGTTTCCCAGGGAACTTTTGCTATGGTATATTCCCCTCCAACACAGAGTTTTATGCTTCTTATTTTTAAGTGCCCACTAATTTCTGCCATCATCAGCCCCTCCATCCAGCGACAAGTACACACATACTGCAAATTTGCTGTAGATCTCTTTTCAGAACCCTCAGTGTTGCTATAACCCTGCGCTGGAAGAGGCCCCAGTTTTACCTGGAATTGTGGGAGGTAGTGAAGGACTAGGGGACATGCAATGAAGCTACTAAGTAGTAAATTTAGAACAAATCAGAGAAAATATGCCTTCACTCAGTATATAATTAAACTCTGGAATTTGTTGCCAGATAACATGGTAAAAGCACTTAGCTTTGCAGGGTTTAAAAACGTGTGGATAATAAGTCCGTGAGGCATTATTAAGATGGATTTGGGAAAATCCACTGCTTATTTCTAGGACAAGCAGCATCAAATCAGTTTTTACTGTTTTGGGATCTTGCCAGGTACTTGCAATCTGGATTGGCTACTGTTGGAAACAGGATACTGGGCTTGATGGACTTTCCATCTGTCCCAGTAAGGCAATGCTTTTGTACGTTTCTGTCAATTAGATTTCTTGTGTTGCTTTGTTTTGTTCAGTATGAATGAAAATGGCAGAAATCAGCCGTGTTTGGGAATATACTGGATTCTTCCTTGTCTGGTAAACTTCAGAGAGGCACTAACAGTTCCTGAGGAGTTGGTAGGTTTTTATGTTGAAGGTCTGTTTATGAAGTGGTTATTGTTCGGTGCCTGATCTTTGACCCTGCGATAGTGTACATGGAGCAGTTCAGGTCCTGATTATCCAGCTCCGTCTGGGGGTAGCTCCTGGAAACCACCTGGTATCTCAGACTGACATATGTTAGGCTATCTTGTAAAAGCTGAAATGTTTGACTGTTGCACCTTAGGTATAGAGATTCACTTTGTTATACTAAATTTTTGCTGGAGAAGGGAGTGGAGAAGACGGTTCACATGTGGTGGTCATGGCCAGTAGGTTTCTGCATTTTGCAAGCTTGTGGATTCAGAGTTAGCACCAGATCGTCCTGCTCCATTGATGCTAGAGGTTTGACATATCTGGTGCATGCAGCCCTGTTTACCGTAGCTCAGTTTGGGAAGCTTGAAAAAGCCAAGTCACTAAGATCACTATGGTGGAGAAGCATTGGAAACCTACAACAAAATGTGGACTCTGATGGACATACTGTGAAAAGAACTTCTGCTGGGAAAGAGGTTCAATGCAGAGCCACTTGTGATGCACCGCGTTTCGGGTCTGTCTTTGCTTCCTGAAATTTTGACCAGTTTGCATTTTGATGTGTTGGGGGTTGTATGCTTTGTTGTACGTATTTTGTACTGTGTGCTGTCTGATCCTTTTTTTGTTTGTTTGTTTTAAGTTAGACTGCAATGGCTGGGTCTTGCTGATGTAATTGTGCCCAAGCCCTGCACTCACAGATGACTTACTAATGGAGTGCCTAGTTTGGCAGATTTGGCCTGCTCTCCCCTCCCAACCCTTCTTATTCTTGTGAGAGAAGGTGCTGTCTGTTGGGCTGGGATAAGAGTAGCGAGGTTTGGTTTCAGTTCCTACCAGTGGCGTAGCCACAGGTGGGCCTGGGTGGGCCGGGTTCAGGCCCACCTAACAGTAGCACACATTTAGTGGTAGCTGGTGGAGATCCCAAGCTATATCAGCTGAAGACAACCCCCTGATGGTAAGCCAAGATGGAAAGAAGCGTTTTCTCGCCAGATGAGATATGTTTTTGGTGCTGGTGGGGGAGAACACTTGGTGCCCACCCACTTCTTGCCTAGGCCCACCCAAAATCTGTTGTCTGGCTACGCCCCTGGTTCCTACTTATTGTAGCAGTGATCAAAACTGTTCTTGTGTGGACCTGCTGTAAGCAGCAGGGCAGTGATGATGTGAGACAGGTGGAGGGGTGCCATCTTGTACAAGCAAACCTGCAATTTTTGTAATGCTGAATCAATCGCGGGTTGAGCACTGCATTCAGAAAGGCATGAGGTAATCAGTGCTTCAACCAAGGAATAAAACCATCCTTCTGCCACCCTACAGTCTAGAACTCAGGGGTACCTTCTCCCCATTCTTAGCATGGCAGGATTGTCCCTTTCTTTTGCTCTGGCACAGTTCTTGCTGCCTGTCTCTTTAAATGCCATGTTCATAAAAGCCAGAGCGCGGTGTGTCAGAATTCATGAAGATCTTGCAACAGCTGGGGTTAGGAGCATTAGTGAAAGTGTTTGGGGATGTTCTCAGGACTGAAATGACAGGTGTGGGGGCTCACAATCAAATCAGTTGGGAGAGGACTGGAAATTTTGGGTCGATGCACTGCTAGGTCCGTGCTGGAATGCTTCCTTCGCCCCCTCCCTCCCTCCCTTGCTTCCTTCCTCTATGCCTTTGCTGAGTTTCATTGACAAAAGGAAGATGTACATGCGAGATTCTTTGGTGGTGGTGATCACATCGAGGACCTGAGAGTTCGCTGCTTGTCCTTATCTGTACCAGGAATCTCCTGCACATTGCACGGCTTCAGTCAAAACCACCCTCAGAGAAAAAAAAATAGCTGTGTTGTTAGTACTCCTCCAGATTTCTCTCTGCCCCCCTCTCCGGTGTTGCTGCTGCTGCTGCTCAGAGTCCCTGGGTGGTGCCCTGGGTATTGCTCAGTTCTCATTAGCACAATGTCTAGATTCAGAGTCCTTTAGAGTGTGCATGCTTTCTCCTTAATGCACCCCTTGTGTCTCTGAAGTGACCCTTCAGATGAGCTACCTGTATTCATTAGGTGCACAGAAAGCCCTTATAAATTCGGATTAAAGTATTAAGACACACACACACACACACCACTTTCTCACACACACACACCACTTTCTCACACACACACACCACTTTCTCACACACACACACCACTTTCACACACACACACACACACACACACACACACACACCACTTTCTCACACACACACACCACTTTCTCACACACACACACACACACACACCACTTTCACACACACACACACACACACACACACACACACACACACACCACTTTCTCACACACACACACACACACCACTTTCACACACACACACACACCACTTTCTCACACACACACACACACCACTTTCACACACACCACTTTCACACACACACACACACACCACTTTCACACACACCACTTTCACACACACACACACCACTTTCACACACACACACACACACACACACACACACACCACTTTCACACACACACACACCACTTTCACACACACCACTTTCACACACACACACACACACACACACACACACACACACACACCACTTTCACACACACACACACACACACACCACTTTCACACAAGTGTGTTCCAGTCTTTGCCACTTTTTCTGCCTGTGTTTATAATATGCCATATCACCGGTACAGTAGTGAATTATGTGTTGCATCACCGTCTGTGCATTTTCTCTGCTTTTCCCAGACAGGTCAAGATGGGCAGTTCAGAGGATGAGTTGATTGGGATCCCATTCCCAGAACACAGCAGTGATCTGTTGCACAGCCTGAATGAACAGCGGCACCGCGGCATCCTTTGTGACATCACCATTCGCACACATGGTCTGGAGTACCGTACGCACCGTGCTGTTCTAGCTGCCTGCAGTCACTACTTCAAAAAGCTTTTCTTTAGCTCCTCGGTGGAAGCGGCAGCAGTTCAGCGGGACGTGTGTGAGCTGGACGTGCTGAAACCGGATGCTCTAGGAGCCCTCCTGGAGTTTGCTTATACTGCTACCCTCACCATTAGTAACTCCAGCATGCGAGATGTACTGCAGGCAGCCCGGCTGCTGGAGATCCCATGTGTCGTGGACGCCTGCCTGGAGATTCTGCAGTGCAGTGGCGGTGCTACACCTGACCCTGCAGATGCTGGCCATCAAGGCGACTACCAAAAGGCCAAGCAGTATCTAGAAGAGCTGGCCACGGAGCGGGCTGCAGACAGCCCTTCCCAGGAGAAGGTGCCGGCAGCCCCCTTGCCAGAGGAGCCAGCAACAGTCATCTTTCCACGCCACCGCCGGCGGAAGGCACACCGGTTCCTGCAGATGAAACCTGCCCGACCCAACAATCATATTCTGCACAGCAGCATGTTTCTGAGCCGGCAGCTTTTCTGCTCCCCTGGTACGGAAGAGAGCGACTGTAGTCCTCCTCAAGGGCCGAGGGACCCCTCCCCTCCTAGTGTACCTAGCAGTGAGAACAGCCAGAGCTACAAAGTCAGGGCCATTGAGAATGTGACGCCGGCACCAACCTCGCCACCCGAGAATGGCTCCGAAGAGGACCCCATGGAGCTGGACCCCCTGACGTATCTGCATCCCCTGCACGACTCTGAGCTGACACCATCTGCTGAAATCCCAGACAATCTGGGCAGAAAGAGGAGGTCGCAGATGCCGCAAGAGTGCCCAGTTTGTCACAAGATAATTCATGGGGCAGGAAAGCTGCCACGTCACATGCGGACACACACGGGAGAGAAGCCATTTGCTTGTCAAGTCTGTGGCGTGCGCTTCACCAGGTACATGTATAATTACTTTGTATGTTTCTCTCTGTGCATTTATATAGAAGAGAGTCTACTCAAGGCCAGACCCTGTAAACGAAATTCGAATCCTTTAGGGTAGTCGGGGTGCTAGAGCAGCATTTCCTGGCTCCTTCCCTTTCCCCCTATAACAGATGGAGCCTGTAATGGAATCAGTAGTAGAATGCAGTCTACTTGCCTGCATAAGAAAGTTATTAAATAGAGCTTAATTGCAAATGTAGAGCGATACAACGTTGAGAGATGGCAGGTACCCTGGTTATGAAGGATGGGACTTTCAGCAGAACAACGTAGTCAGCTACCCAACTGGTAGAGAAAAGAGGCTTCGTGCCAGTTCAGACCCTGAGATCTTAGGCACCCTCACCTACCTGAGTACTAACTAGGACAGATTTAGTTGGAGTTGGCCTGACACTGCAGACTAGTAAACAGGAGACATAACTTGCTGGTAGCAGCTAAGGGAACTGTTGTTGTCTTGTGCAGCCTGCAGAATTATTAAAGAGATATTGATGACTAAGCTGGGGCTCTCTTCAGTGGCGTAGGAAGGGGGGGCGGGGGGGGGGCGGTCCGCCCCGGGTGCACGCCGCTGGGGGGTGTCGGCTCCTCGCTGGTGCACTGCCCCGGAACAGGTTACTTCCTGTTCCGGGACAGAGAGAGCAGTGAACCAGCGCGGAGCCGACCCGCCCCGGGTGTCAGCTCCCCTCGCTACGGCTCTGGCTCTCTTCTTCTCAGTCTCAGCTAAAGGCTGTAGTGATGGACCGTGTTCTGAATTTTGTTCCTGTTTCTTCCCTTCCCCCAGGAACGATAAGTTGAAGATTCACATGCGCAAGCACACGGGGGAAAGACCGTACTCCTGCCAGCATTGTTCTGCTCGTTTCCTGCACAGCTATGACCTGAAGAACCACATGCATCTGCACACCGGTGACCGGCCGTACGAGTGCTCTCTCTGCCACAAGGCCTTCGCCAAAGAGGACCACTTGCAGCGTCACATGAAGGGGCAAAACTGCCTGGAGGTGCGTACGCGCCGTCGTCGGAAAGAAGAGCCAGCGGAGGTGGGCTACCCCCATCCTACCACCGTGGCTGAAGGCCTTGATCTCTCCAATGGCAAGATGGAAGAATTTCGCCTATCGATGCTGCGGTACTGGGGGTTGCCCCGACCGACAGTGGAAGAGACGAGTCCTGAAGGGGTGGCAGCAGCGGAAGCCTTATAAATTTGACCCAGAAGAGGGCACATGTACAGCCCTATCCTTGCCATGGTGTCGCTCTTCTGAAGCCCCTCTCATTACACCTAACGGGCTGTCATGGCATTCCCCCTTGTCTGACCGGCACTCCGAGCTCCAGGACCCAGTTCAGCACTTTGATTCTGCTTCTACCACAGAGCAAAGGACTCCTGCTGCCCTGCTTGACTGTTTTTCTGGCATGTCACTGCTGTATCCAGCTGTCAGCAGCGCTGGAGAAGAGCTCCATTTCTCCCATCCTACCTGGGGAGCAGTACATCAGCTTTTGCAGTATGGGATATGTCGCACTCTCTGTCCTGAGAAGATGTATGTTTGGGGGCAGGAGGGATCATTTTTAGGTTCTGTTCCCCTGTAATGAAAGAAATGTCTCTTCTTCAGGAAGGATGGGAGAAAGGACAGGATCTGTTTCAAAGGAAAAATGGCAGCAACTGCAGAATCATGGCAGTCTCCTAGGGCAGCTTATGACATTTAAAGAGGGTATTTTTATTGAATATATCAATTAATATATATTGTGTATGTAAAATAGAGATAAAGATGTATAGAGAGAAATATATACATTTATATATATGATAGAGTTCTATGTTGGGCAGGACAAAAGCAATAATGAATTTGAATTTGGGTGATACGGGTTTTGCAGAGGATCCTGGGCCTTGGGCATTATGGGATTCCATATAGGGACCTGTGCCTTTTCGTGGGGGTCAGTATTGAAATTCCCATGGGAGGGTCTTGGAAGGAGCAGAGATTCAATGGTCAGCCACTCTGCTTGGGGGCAGCAAGTGCCCTGAAAGTTCACTATGACCAGTACAATTGAAAAGTTTGCAGAGTTTGCACTAAGAACTACCCAAGGATACCCTGTCTGCACTATTATTCACTCACCTAGGAGCTCTTACCTGGGAGAACGTTCTCAGCGATCTGAATGAGGCTCCTTTGGAAGGAGCAATGAGTGATTCCCTTTTCATCCACTTTGGGTCCAGAAGTGGAGATTGGCACCAATATTCGGAAAACTGGCGAGAGGGCGCCCTCTAGTGTCTGCACTGTATTTTTGCATGGCTGATCGTGCTTCATAAGTACATAAGTAATGCCACACTGGGAAAAGACCAAGGGTCGGTCCATCGAGCCCAGCAGCACCCTGTCCATGACAGCGGCCAATCCAGGCCAAGGCACCCGGCAAGCTTCCCAAACGTACAAACATTCTATACATGTTATTCCTGGAATTGTGGATTTTTCCCAAGTCCATTTAGGACTTGTCCTTTAGGAAACCGTCTAACCCCCTTTTAAACTCTGCCAAGCTAACCACCTTCACCACGTTCTCCGGCAACGAATTCCAGAGTTTAATTACACGTTGGGTGAAGAAAAATTTTCTCCGATTTGTTTTAAATTTACTACACTGTAGTTTCATCGCATGCCCCCTAGTCCTAGTATTTTTGGAAAGCGTGAACAGACGCTTCACATCCACCTGTTCCACTCATTATTTTGTCTCCCCTCAGCCGTCTCTTCTCCAAGCTGAAAAGCCCTAGCCTTCATTCTGTCCCAAGGCACCACAGAACACGAGCCTGTCTTATCTCTCATTTCTCTTCAGAGATCCCATTACATTACTTTTGCGCCTTTCTCTCTCTTTATTCCAAGTTGCTTTGGCTTCCATTATGGCAACTGGGATATTGTTAATTCATCTACTGCCCTTTCCATGAAGAAATATTTTCTGCTGTTACTCCTTGTAGCCTGATCTCATGGCTTCAAGAATTTCCTTTCTGCTTCTACATTATTTATACCTTTCAGATATTAGAGTCAGATCAGCAGAACAGCTTTTGGAATTGACTGGGCCCTGTCCCCAAGCTCTCTAACAGCTGATGCAGTGTCAGGGCCATGGCCGCAGTGACCCACTCCATTTCGCTGCCTCTGATTTGAAGCTGTAGTATATTGTCTCCTAGGATGTCTACATTAAGGCTCACAAGTCTGATTTCTGAGGCCTTTGATGCAAACCCTATATCATTTTGTCTGTGCTGCCTCTCCCCGAGGCTGTCTCCAAGGGGGGGGGGGGGGGAGACAAGAAGGGCACACAAGCCCAAAAGAGGAGAAAAGCAGCTCTTGTGCAGAGCACTGTTTTGTTCCATGACTGCTTTGCCTCTCCCTATGTGCCCTAGCATCCAATGTTACCTCCTCTTCCCCCCCCCCCCAAGCATTTCCCTTCAAAGCTATCTCCTCTGTTCTGCAGCTGCACCACCCACTGCTGCCATGCCGTGAGGCCTACAGCAGCAGTAATTGCATTATCAGTGAGAAATGCAGTGAATGGTTGGAGCCCATGTGCTTGCAAAGGACCTGCTGGTCCCTCCCGCCCCCTTTGACATGTCTGTCACTAATGCTGTGTTTATAGCTGTTGTGGACCTGGCCGCATGGCAGCAGCAGACAGTGGAGGGAAGGAGGGAATCCAGGGATCCGGTGCCCATCTATGACTTGCTCATTTTGTCTAAGGGCAACTAGGCAGCTGGACCTCCTTTTATGTAGGGACCTGGGACAGCTGCCCCTTTTGCCCATTGGTAAAAGTGACCCCCCTGTATGCTGCTCCTTTTGAATCTCTGCATTCTAGATGCATAACTCCACCCTTTTTAGTGGCAGGAACCTTCAGCCATTGCAGTGGTGCACAATCCTAGTTAATATTACAGTCAAATATCCCCTTCCTACTCCCCAACTTTTCACTTGAACTCAACAGTCAAAGCTGATCTTCCTTTCATACTACTGAAACGTCAGGGAACAGGGCTTAGATCTCAGCTTCCACCTTATGTATAATGTGGCTGCTTTGCCAGATTAATTCTCAGGCTGTTCTTGGAGCCATAAATAGGTGGCGAGATCAGGGCAGAACCACCTGAATGTTCTAATCCATTCACACCTCTTCTGGACAAGGATTCTATCAGCAGAGGGAAGGGAGTTGAACTTCTGGTGATCTTCACAGCCCCCCATCTTCACGTCTGCTGCAGCTGACTGAGGACCAAATGCTGTCTGGAACCTGTGGCCTTAATTTGCTGTTTAGTGCCTTAGAATTTGACTCTTTGTCCTGCCAGTGGCATCGTAATCCCTTGCTTATGACTTCAGTCACTGACGTCACAGAGACAGTGATGTCGCTAAAAAGACAGCAACGTTGCATGAAAATCAGCTCAAGAGGGCATGATAGCAAGAGCCTTAAATAAAGCATTTGAAATTGCGAGCAAGCAGGATTGATTTTCACAGGGGATGACTCTGACCTTTAACTTTTGAACTGTGGTGTGTGCACAGGTGACCGTCATATGTAAAACTCTGTGTCGCCAATAGTGCATAGATCTTCTAAAGGAGTAATCACTCCAGCGTGGGACTTAAAAATGTGTTTCCTTTAATAATGTATGTATGTAAAAGTGTAAAGAAACTTGAAGATCTCTCTCCTATGAGGCCTGGGTTTTAAATCTTACTGTTGATTTTCTTTCAACGTGATTTGCAATTTCTTTGTAATAGTTTCAGAAGTGTTTGGCCTGTGTGTAGAGGTATTGCAGTGTGCTTCCTTTAGTTTCTGTTGTTTCCCAGATGGAATTGTAAGATATCAAATTTTTAAAAAGCCGGGTCTGAAGGCAAGTGGATGGGGATAGACACAGATCCCCCAAGGGCCATTTCCTGGCAGCAGGGGGTGGGGGTGGGGGGGAAGAAGTGCTTTCTATGCTTCCGTCTTTCTGGGTCATTGAACATTTAAGAACACGTAGCACTCCTTGAGCATCAAGCCCTAGTTCCCACATGACATGCCACATCTGTCGCTGAAAATGAATGAATCCTAGCTCACGCTGGAGCATGAGCCATCAGTAACCAAGCTTTTCTACAAACAGTAAAATGACTTGATGGTTCCCTGCTGAAACTGGAATGCTGGGTCTACAGTCTGACACCTTTAGCCTAGGGCTCTGTCCAGTCTCTGGTCTCCATTAGGAGGAATTCAAAACAGCTCATGTTTTATGTAATACCTCTTCACATGTATGTATTTCTGTTTGTGTAAGTGAGATAGATGGCCAGTGGGGGCTTCAGGAGGGGAAGGGCTGAGACTGGTTAAGCTGATTGGAGAACTGCAGTTGCCTTCAGTGTGGAGCAGGAGAACGGTGAGGGTTGGATACCTCTGTCCTCTTAGCCCATGGCATCTGGAGGCTTTCTCCACAGCTCTCGGGCCACCACCGGAGGAAAAGCTGGTGCTCACATGGCAGCAATTTCCATTTTGAGTTGGGCTGGCTTTAAAGTGCCTTATGGTGTACTTGAAATCTCTCCTACTTGAACTGCTACACCGATGTGGAAAAACCCTAATAATTTAAAATAGCTGTATTGCATTTTGTGTTGCTTTTTTAATGAAGGTTGGTTACAAAGAATAAAAGAAGTCAGATTTCACCGAGTTGAGAGCTCTGTTGTGTCTCCTACGAATTTGATGTCTTCCAAGTTGAAGTGCCTGAATTTCAGGAACATAAGAGCATTGGATGTCCCATGCTGGGTCAGACCAGAGCTCCACTGAGCCCAGCAACCTGTCTCTGATGCTGGGCAGTCCAGTCCATATCCCAGCCCGCTTTGTATGGATAAATGTTGGCTGTACACAGATAAAATTGATCTAAAGTCCATACTGAGCTGTCTTATTAGAGATGAGCAGGGGAAAGGGTACAGAGGGTGAACTGAGTGTAATTATCTACCCGGAATCCTGTCAAATCCTATTGTGGTTAAGGAGCAATGGGTGGCTGGTATGAATCCCTGTAGTATGGACTGGAATAACTGGGCAGACTGGTGCAGACACTGTGTGATTGGTATCTGGTATGAATCCTTGGCAGAATGGAGTGGAATAACTGGGCAGACTGTTTGCAGGGTTTGGATTCAGTGATTTGGACTTAGGCAAACTGGATGACTTATCTACTGTAAAGGTGTGCTACAGTTTTACCATTTCTAAGGCCTGTTATGACTTATTCAGGGTGTATTCAAGATGGCAGTTCTCAAGGTGCTACTATTGATGTCTCTGTCCAGCAACCTGAGCAAACGTGTATGAAATTAAAGCTTAAATGAAATACTTTTTCTTGTAAATGTGATACAAGTCCACATTGGTAATACTGCCGATAGGAAGCTCTTTGCTTGCCTCTCTTAGACGTTAAACAGATTTTTATGTAGATGTGGTGAGATGGGGTTGTGTGGTAAGGAAAAAGGTTTTCTGATGCTTCCATGAGCAGCCCAGGCTCTTCTGATTGATAAAAATGTTAACCACTGCATTTGTAGCACATGGAAGCCACCTTTAAAATGACGGTGAAAAGCCCATAGCATCCTGGAAGAGAATTACACCAAAACAAAAATCAGATCATGCCCCTCCTCAGAATTTCTTACACTTTATTTAAATAACCTTGTTGTGGAGATGTTTATATGGAAGAGGATAACTTGATGATGGGTTTTGCTGTGTGCTCTTGTGGTTTACATTGTACTATAACATTACTACCCCAGGCAGATACCACTGATGAGAACTTGCAGTCAAATCAAAGGTGACTGCCGAGTTTTTACGTTCTTCTTATTGCCTGGAGTAAGTGAGCGCTCATGTTTCCAATTCTCTATGGTGCATGGTTTGGTGCTATCACCTTCCCTAGGAGATGTTCACCAAATTACTTTTCCTAAGAACCATCAGCAACAATATTACAACACAGAAAATATCTTGGACCTCAAAACCAATAGTCTGTAGCCTGCTGATGTCTTCAGGGCGATTGGTTATTTCTTAGTCTTGTTAGGGTTGGCTGGAGCCTTGTATGGTGTTTGAAAGGTACATATGCTTCCAGTAAAGGATGAGAATGCTGGTTCTGAAGATATTAAGCATTCTGGTTTTGGAAGAGCTGGGCATGCTGATTCAGAGCATGGTGGTTTTAGATGATCTGACTGTGCTGGTTTTGGAAGAGCCGAGTGTGTTGATTCAGGGCTTACTGGTTCTAGATGATTTGACCATGCAGGTCTTGGATGGGCCAGACATGTTTTAGGAAAAGCAAGGTGTAGTTCTGGAAGCAGGGCTATGAAGTTGGAAGCAATTTTGGGTGGAGTCAGAGGATATAAATGTAATGATTCCAATTCCAGCTTCAAAATAAAAACTTACATTATAATATATAGTAAATCTATATCTATCTATCTATCTATCTATCTATCTATCCTGGATCTAAAGTACTGGTAAATATAAGTTATATTTATCAGTAACATAGATCCAGAACAGAGAGTTTAAAGCCTAATAGAAGTTGGAGTCAATGGTTTGAAGTACTGACTTCACAGCCCTGTCTGGAAGAGCTGTATGTGTTGATTTAGGAGAAACCAGATGTGCTGATTTTGGAAGAGCGGAGTGTGCTGGTTCTGGAATTGCCAGATGAATTGATTCAGGAAAAACTAAACGTGCCGATTGTGGAAAAGCTGAATGTGTTCATTTAGGAGAAGCCAGATATGCTGATTTTGGAAGATCCAGGTAAATTGAGTCAGGAAAATCCAGATTTGCTTGTTCTGGAGGTGCTGGGCGATTTGAGTCAGGAAAATTGTGATGTGCTGGCTCTGGAGGTGCTGGGCGAGTTGGCCAAGGATAATCCAGATGTGCTGGCTCTGGAGGTGCTGGGCGAGTTGGCCAAGGATAATCCAGATGTGCTGGCTCTGGAGGTGCTGGGCGAGTTGGCCAAGGATAATCCAGATGTGATGGATCTGGAGGTGCTGGGCGAGTTGGCCAAGGATAATCCAGATGTGCTGGCTCTGGAGGTGCTGGGCGAGTTGGCCAAGGATAATCCAGATGTGATGGCTGTGGAGGTGCTGGGCGAGTTGGCCAAGAAAAATCCAGGTGTGCTGGTTCTGGAGATGCTGGACGAGTTGACCAAGGCAAATATAGACGTGCTGATGTGGGAGGAGCTGGGTAAGTTGGTCTAGAAAAAGCCAGATGTGCTGGTTCTGGAGGCGCCGGCCGAGTTGGTTTAGGAAAAGTTGGACGAGTTGGCTCTGGAGGCGCCAGCTGAGTTGGTTTAGGAAAAGTTTGGTGAGTTGCCTCTGGAGGAGCCAGGTGAGTTGATCCATGAAAAGCTGGGCGAGTTGGTTCTGGAGGCACTGACCGAGTTGGTTTTGGAAACGTTGGGTGAATTGGTTCTGAAGGCACCCAGTGAGTTGGCTCAGGAAAAGCCGTATGTGCTAATTCTAAAGGCACCGTGTAAGTTGGTACAGGAGAAGTCAGACTTGCTAGGTCTGCATCATCTGGTTGTTGGCCCACTGTACCTTTCCCTTTTGTGAGGAAGATTTTCCTAAGCTGCCGTATGGGCACAAGGTCACTCTCATACTTTCTCTGGAGTAACTTCTCTGAGTCATGTTCTGGCATTTCCCCCTCGCTGGGCTCTGTCTTATCCTGATAGCTGTAATCCAGATCACTTTAAACAGAATTAAAAAGAACAAGATTTAGTTAACCTGAGTGGAATGATGAACAGAATTATTGGAAGCATTCTCATATCATGTTGTAAGTCATTCAGCTTTTTCCAGCTGGTACCTGATACCAATTGGGTACAGAATGGGAGTGAAGACCTGAGGTTGGTATAAAGAGGATCCTACATACACATGTCACTACTTCCCTTGAAGGACCCTACTTGTTTAAAGGAATCCCTACCCTACTACATAGTCTGCATGCATGTAAATAATGATACTACTGTTCAGAGAGGCTGGTTGAGTTGATGGTAGTGGGAAACCATCGACAAAATCCACAGGGCCCTAAGAGGCCGGGAGGTCAAAGAGTTTAGGCTCCTACATTGATTCCGTTGAAAATGTGATAGGGCTCAGTTCCTATAGTTGGGATCTTAGGGGTCAATATTCAACTGAAGGTGGTCAGTTTTTAAATGCTGGCTGCTGCCGGTAAAATTAGAACTGGATATTCGGTACTGGCCCCATCCAGCTCTGGGCACTGAATATTCAGGAGTTACTTGGGTACTGCTGTTATTCAGTGGACAGCCATATTGGTGTCCTACATTGGATAGCTATTGGATACCTCTGTTTAATAGCAGCGGTGTAGAGATAACGCCTGGCTTAAACCAACTGTGCCCCTGGAGTGCCCTGGCACTAACCAGAGAGTGCCAGTGGTGGTCCAAGCAGATACTCAGCAGCGCTCTCCAATTAACTGCCATGATGGTCTCTGAATGCAGTATACCAAATATTTGCAAATGAGAGCCCAATGATTCTAAGCAAGTTAAGTGGGCAGGAGCTGAATATTGACCAGTAAATAAATAAATTGCTGCTGAATATCTCTTCCCAGCCCAGTCAGCATAGTTTACATAGTGAAAAGCCTGAACTGAGTAGCAAAGGCGCATGAATGTTAAGGGTCCCTTTTCAGATCTGATTATTCAGCTTTCCAAACTCAAACATGAGGTATGTTACATTTCAGATACAATGGGTATTTCACTGGCAGAGGAATCAAACAAAATAACCTTTAAGAGTGGACTAACACGGCTACCACACCTCTCTGCTGGCAGAAGAGAATCAGTAGGAGAAGCAGGATTTGAATTGTGGCTTTCCTGGTTCTCAGCCTGCCGCTCCAGGCATTAGGCTATTCTTCCACTCCATACATGTTGCATTCCTGACTTCATTCCTGCTTCTCTTGCATTTATAACCTCTCTCTCACCTGTCCTTTGATTCTGATTCTGACGCTCTCATTTCAGATCCACTAGTCGTACTTTTCTCTTCACTGGCCTCCAAGCCCTCTTTGCTTAATAGCCCAGCTTTCTCCAGTAGCTCTGGTGGGAAGTTTCTGTGAACACCTTTCTCTGCATGGCTTCCTTGACGTGTTTTTTCAGAAGCTTCCTCATTCTTTTCCTTTTAGCTGTCTCCTCCACCGCCATGGCCTTCATAGCACTGACCCACAGCCGTACTTTTTCCTCATCGCTGGAGTCTCTGCAAATGAAGCCATGAAAGGAATGAACAGAGTGGAAGGTGTCACTGCTTCTCTCCACTTCATGTCAAAATTACAGCGCGAATCCCACCCCAAAAAGAATAAACTTGTGAACTGATGATATAGTTGTTCACATTTAAGGTGTGAAAGTGATGAAGAGATTGTCAGTCAAGAAAATCATTGCAATGATGGACTGTCCAATATTTCAGAGGTAAGGAAAGCTCAAGATCTGAGCGAGTATCTCAGCTGTTTTATCATGTCAATGGGATT
Organism: Microcaecilia unicolor; assembly: GCF_901765095.1. Classification (NCBI taxonomy): domain Eukaryota; kingdom Metazoa; phylum Chordata; class Amphibia; order Gymnophiona; family Siphonopidae; genus Microcaecilia; species Microcaecilia unicolor. The sequence continues at coordinate 37,996,337 of NC_044044.1, forward strand.
ATTAAAGCAGTATTGGAAAAGGAACTTACACCTCATCTTGCTGGTTGTTCTCAAATGTCAGGGGGGCCATGCAGATGGCACAGATATTTCCTAAATGCTGGTAACACTGCCTGCAATAAAGTCCTGAAGACAGGGAGAGGAAGAGGAAGAAGGAAATCATGGAAGCTTGTAGTTAAAAACAGAGCACACAAAATGCATGTTCATTTCTGGTTTCTCAATGGTCCTACTCCAGGCAAGCTGAGCTCGGTAGAGGTCATTTTCCACACAGTCATGATAGTGAATAAATATGCAGGGCTACTTCAAGTCTAGATGTCCCTTACATGCCTCCCCTCCTGCAAATGTCTCTGTTGCCAACACTACTTTCACCTGCTGTTGACCTTTTATTCTAGTGCAACCCTACCCTACCCTAGAAGCTGGGCAGAAGTAAACCTTTGGTGAGCCCTAGGCAAAGAAGAACATTGGACCTCTCACAATATTATGAATCCATTTGAACCCCCCACAGGTGTGTGGACACTAGTGCGTTAGTCTCTGCATCAAATTGCATCCACCCAGAACCCCTGAAATCAAACTCGAACATATCATCACCATGGAAAACAGACTGTGGAGTACCTCAAGGATCACCACTTTCACCGCTCTTTTTCAACCTAATGATGATCCCACTAGCCAAGTCCTTATCCAATCAAGGCCTTAACCCTTTCATATACGCAGACAATGTCACGTTATACATCCCTTACAGACATGACCTAAAAGAAATCACCAAAGAAATCATACTCAGCTTGAACATCATGAACTCATGGGTGGATGCTTTCCAACTAAAGCTCAACGCAGAAAAAACACAATGTCTCATCCTCTCATCACAATATAACACATACAAACCCACCACAATAAACACCCCAGACTACACCCTCCCTCTGTCTCGGACAGTCTGAAAATTCTCGGAGTTACAATCGACCAAAACCTCACACTAGAAAGCCACGCAAAAAATACAACAAAGAAAATGTTCCATTCAATGTGGAAACTCAAAAGACTAAAACCTTTCTTCCCAAGGGAAATATTCCGCAGCCTGGTACAGTCAGTGGTGCTAAGCCACCTAGACTACTGTAATGCCATCTATGCTGGATGCAAATAACAAATCATTAAGAAACTCCAAACTGCCCAAAACACAGCAGCAAGACTCATATTTGGAAAAGCGAAATACGAAAGCGCCAAACCCCTAAGAGGAAAACTACACTGGCTCCCACTAAAAGAACGCATTGCATTCAAAATCTGTGCCTTGGTCCATAAAATCATTCATGGTGAGGCCCCGGTATACATGTCAGACCTCATAGACTTACCATCCAGGAACCCAAAAAGATCAGCACGCACATTCTTGAATCTCCTTGCAAAGGACTTAAATATAAATCAACATATGCATCCAGCTTCTCCTACATTAGCACGCAACTATGGAATGCACTACCAAACGCCATAAAAACAATGCACGACCTAACAATCTTCCGAAAACTACTAAAAACCAACCTGTTCAAAATGACATACCACAATGATCCATCCTAAATACCAGACAACGAAACTCTTCCTGTACCAGCCAAAACGGAACTCTCTATACCTGACTGCTTTAGTCACTCTGTCACCAATGAACGTTAATGCACAGCCACCATATTTCTCACGCCGGAAATGAACTGATTATCTAAGTTACTCTATAATTTACTCTATCATTTATGAACTTAATGTAATACCACTTTGTATTTCTCATTCCGGAATGGCGATCGCCATTACGGCATTATGTAAGCCAACAAATAATAATAAATAATAATATATGGAAAAACGAAATTCAAAAGTACAAAACCCTTATGAGAAAAACTACACTGGCTCCCAATCAAAGAATGTATTGTGTTCAAAATCTGCACCCGCGTTCACAAAATCATCAACGCTGAAGCCCCGGGATACATGACAGACCTCATAGACATCCCAATCAGAAACACATCACGATCAACACGAACATACCTAAATCTCCGCTATCCAAGCTGCAAAGGACTCAAATACAAATCAACCTATGCATCCAGCTTCTCTTATATAAGCACACAACTATGGAACACACTACCAAACGCCGTGAAAACAACATATGACCATCTAAACTTCCGGAAACTACTATCACCTGTTCAAAAAGGCATACCCAAACGACCCAACTTAAATGCGTCAACTCTGCAACACAACAAAACCAAAGCTCGTACTGGACATAAATTAACGCTTCCTCCTCATGATTCCTAAATCTCTCTGTCACGCATGAACTTTACCACAACCTCACTCTGTATTTGTTCATACTGATATTGGCGATCGCCTCTACTGTACTATGTAAGCCACATTGAGCCTGCAAATAGGTGGGAAAATGTGGGATACAAGTGTAACAAATAAAAAAATAAAGCATTCCTCAACCAACCCCAGCAAGCACCTTCCTATCTATCCATCCTGCAGGCCCCAGCATGCACTCTGGTTCTTGTGTCTTTAGGTGAAGGAGTTTGCTTTGACTGTTAAAGAAACCAGCAGGCTGATGGAGGCTTGAAAACTTGAGGGGTGGAGGGGAAGCAAACCCATAGTGCAGTTAATGAAGCTACCTGCCAACTCCCTCATATGAGATTCAAGGCGAGAAACAAGGCAAATAAAACTGATACAATCATAGAAATAACAACAACAAAAAAAAGAAAACAAACTTAATAAGCAGTAGGAAAACACATCAAAGAAACAAGTGAGTCTTTAAAGTCTTACAAAAAAGAAAATAATTTTTCAGTCGACGGATCTCAGCAGAAAGACTGTTCCAAAGGCGAACAGCTAGGAAACAAAAAGAATGCGAAAAAACAGCCTTGAATCTAACATTCTTTTCAGAAGGAAAAGCCAAAACAAGATAGTTACAGGTCCAAGAGGTGGAAGTAACATTACGCCTATGTTTACTAAGTGGTGCTATGAGCGTGTTAGCGTTTTTAGCATGCGTACGTGGTTTATGCTCGTTAAATGCTAACGTGCCATAGAAATGTATAGGTGTGTTGGCGTTTAACACACCTTAAATTTACAGGCACGTTAAAAACGCTAACGCACTTTAGTAAACATACCCCGTAGAACCTTAATTGCTAGAGCTAGAGTCTCTGAACAAACACCATTTAATATTTTAAACAGCAAACAAAGCACTTTAAACGAAATCCTAGCCTGAACTGGCAGCCAACGCAACTCTCTTAACAGAAACATAATCTAATCTGGCTGCGGAATTTTAAGCCAGCTGAACCTTAGAAGTGTACTTTGCTGCCACCCGTAAGTACAAAGAATTACCATACACCAATAGGGCTAAAATAGTTGTATGAGAAGACTAAAATAAGAGGGCCACAGCCAAAGTTGTTTTAATTTAATTGTTAATTTTGTGGTTCCATTTATAAGGTAGAAACGAGGAGCCAAGAGCTGGTGATTTATTTATTTATTTCATTTATATCCCACATTTTCCCACTCAAATCGGGTTCAACGTGGCTAAGAGATTATTAAATTAACAATACAAACTAGTCAGTGTAAACATCAGTATAAAAGATATAGGATTGAATTAAACAATGATTAAATAGAATGTGATAATTTGAAAGAATAGCATTATAAAGTGAAAAAGAATGGAAATGGACACTTTGCATTAGAATTCTTCCTTATGGGGGGCGTCATCAGTAAAAAATGTCTTAAAAAGAAAACGTTTTTAAGGATTTCTGGAATTTCAAATAATTATGCTCCCATCTGACTAGTTTCAGGAAGGAGTTCCACCATCTGGTACATTGGTAAGGGAACCCTGCCGTGAAAATTGATTTATAAACCATTTGGAGAGTTAAATAGTCTCTGGGACCAGGAAGAGTGTTACGTAAGGCTAGATTAATTAAAGGTTGCATATAATCTGGGTTATAATCAGGCTCAGTCTCTAGCTGTCTTCAAGTCTAGGCTTAAAGCCCACCTCTTTGCTACTGCTTTCGACTCCTAACCATGACTCTCTTACTCAACACCCTCACTTATCACCCCTAGCACTGCAATTTCCCCACCCCTAGCTGTCTGTTCGTCTGTCCAATTTAGATTGGTGATCTGCAAGGGCCGACTTCTACATGGAGTGTTGCTACTATTGGAGATTCTACATGGAATGTTGCTATTCCACTAGCAACATTCCATGTAGAAGGCTGCGCAGGCTTCTGTTTCTGTGAGTCTGACGTCCTGCACGTATGTGCAGGACGTCAGACTCGCAGAAGCAGAAACCTTCGTGGCCACATTGGTGATCTGCAAGGGCCGACTTCTACATGGAATGTTGCTAGTGGAATAGCAACATTCCATGTAGAATCTCATATAGTAGCAACAGTGGAGGTAAATGTTCGCTGGGTAAATGTCTCCTGTCGTCCCCCTTCTCCCCCACTGCTAACTCCCGGCTCCGTTCCTTCTATCTCGCTGCTCCCTATGCCTGGAATAGACTCCCTGAGCCAATACGTCAGGCTCAGTCTCTGGCTGTCTTCAAGTCTAGGCTTAAAGCCCACCTCTTTGCTACTGCTTTCGACTCCTAACCATGACTCTCTTACTCAACACCCTCACTTATCACCCCTACCACTGCAATTTCCCCACCCCTAGCTGTCTGTTCGTCTGTCCAATTTAGATTGTAAGCTCTGTTGAGCAGGGACTGTCTTTTCATGTTCAAGTGTACAGCACTGCGTAAGTCTAGTAGCACTATAGAAATGTTTAATAGTAGTAGTAGTAACCCATATAGAGTTTTGAAAAGGAACTATAGGTGGTTGAGGACACCTATATGAGCTGACGCAGTATTCATAAGTAATGATGACATGTTTTCTGTGTGGGGCTGAGCTGTATTTAGGCATATCTTCCATCCCTTTGGGCCCAAGGTATGTCTAGTTTGCCTGTTCTTTTATATTTCAACATTTTTTTTATTGATGACGTAGCAAAAAGGAAAAACACTTTTCATACAGAAACTCAAATATACAAATATATCCAGGTAAGTCACTTGCTACCATCTGTCATCAAACTTTTAACTTTTTATCCCCCCCTCCCCCCCCCCCCCCCGTCCATGTTGTAATTCAACAATTTTATTTAAGACATTCCCAAAAGTACAGATGCCACAGTCTAATGGTGCTCAATGCCAACTCCTAATGAGGATATGCTCGCTACGAACACAGTACCTCAGGACGTCCTCCTCTGTTTTACCATTATATCCCCATCCCATCCTTTTATATGTCAGTCTTTAAACTAGCACTTAGTTCAAAGTTACCAACTCATCTGTGGTGTGTGAACAATCATAGACAACAAGTTATGCGTCCGAACCTTGTGTAACACAACATGTAACAACCCCTTTTGGATCCCTCCCCCCCATACTATCCTTCCCTCATCCCCCTTCCCCTCCCCCTTCTCTCTCCCAACTCTCCAAAATCCTCAATCCCTATGCCTACCTGAACGTGGTTCCTGATGGTCCAGGTAGGCCCCCCCTCCCCTAATGCCAACCATTCCCACCTTACAATGCCTCTTCTTGCTCCTCATACCTTTACATCCAGGGGTGATGCAGGAGACAAACGTTTCAGTCATGCTTTTCTTACAGATCGTTCCACAGGCCATGCAGAACTGCTCGTGGACTCCAAAATAGTTTGCAAGCCATCGAAAGAGTGGGAATCTAGAAATGGGGAGGGAAGAAGGGGCAAATTAATTGGAAACTGGAGCCTGGAGTCCTGCATGGGTTCAAAAGCGAACAGACATCTAGTGGTAAGCTATAGAAACGGTTGCAAAGTCTGTTCTGACTGATGGTTATGGAGTGAGGAAAAGAGGTGTTTCCACTAATGTATTTGGAACCTGCAGGGGAGTCACTTTAGGCTGAACTGTAATGGTGTTTGACCTGTAATGATGGAGTGTAAATGATGTCTCCCAATTACTTCCACTGAAGGGAGACAAAATGGCTGATATGTGGTAGAATCAATGCTCAAAGCCCACCTCTTCAATGTCACCTTCGGCACCTAATCACTACACCTCTTCTCAGGAAATCTTAACTACCCCAACTTGACATTTCGTCCTTTAGATTGTAAGCTCTTCTGAGCAGGGACCGTCTTTAATTGTTAATTTGTACAGCGCTGCGTAACCCTAGTAGCGCTCTAGAAATGTTAAGTAGTAGTATTAGATTGGAAATTCCAATTTCTGACATTCCCCAATTGGAAAAATGAGGTTCTAGCAAGCACTGAACTTGGTGGAAGGAAAAGAAACCCTGGGGAGAGGGGCTTTTGGGCTCTTTATACTTTTGAGCATAGAACCCTCCAAACTGTAGTGACCTGGAAGAACACCTCTGCTTCATACAGTACCCTGTGCACTAGCTGCCTGAAGATGCATAGGCATCTTTGAGCAACCAGAGAAGCAGCAGTGGACAGAGCTCCTACCCCAAGTGCATTGATAGCTGGTTGGCTACCACAGTTTGCATCTCCTAGTCAGTGCATTTTTTCTACTACTACTACTACTATTTAGCATTTCTATAGCGCTACAAGGCATACGCAGCGCTGTACAAACATAGAAGAAAGACAGTCCCTGCTCAAAGAGCTTACAATCTAATAGACAAAAAATAAATAAAGTAAGCAAATCAAATCAATTAATGTGAACGGGAAGGAAGAGAGGAGGGTAGGTGGAGGCGAGTGGTTACAAGTGGTTACGAGTCAAAAGCAATGTTAAAGAGGTGGGTTTTCAGTCTAGATTTAAAAGTGGCCAAGGATGGGGCAAGACGTAGGGGCTCAGGAAGTTTATTCCAGGCGTAGGGTGCAGCGAGATAGAAGGCGCGAAGTCTGGAGTTGGCAGTAGTGGAGAAGGGAACAGATAAGAAGGATTTATCCATGGAGCGGAGTGCACGGGAAGGGGTGTAGGGAAGGACGAGTGTGGAGAGATACTGGGGAGCAGCAGAGTGAATACATTTATAGGTTAGTAGAAGAAGTTTGAACAGGATGCGAAAACGGATAGGGAGCCAGTGAAGGGTCTTGAGGAGAGGGGTAGTATGAGTAAAGCGACCCTGGCGGAAGATGAGACGGGCAGCAGAGTTTTGAACCGACTGGAGAGGGGAGAGGTGACTAAGTGGGAGGCCAGCAAGAAGCAGATTGCAGTAGTCTAAACGAGAGGTGACAAGGGTGTGGATGAGGGTTTTGGTAGAGTGCTCGGAAAGAAAGGGGCGGATTTTACGGATGTTGTAAAGAAAGAAACGACAGGTCTTGGCGGTCTGCTGGATATGAGCAGAGAAGGAGAGAGAAGAGTCAAAGATGACCCCAAGGTTTCGAGCTGAGGAGACAGGGAGAATGAGAGAGCCATCAACAGAAATAGAAAACGGGGGGAGCGGGGAGGTGGGTTTGGGGGGGAAAATGAGAAGCTCGGTTTTGGTCATATTTAATTTCAGGTGGCGTTGAGACATCCAGGCAGCAATGTCAGACAAGCACGCTGAAACTTTGGTTTGGATGCAAGGTGAGATATCAGGGGTAGAAAGGTAGATTTGGGAGTCATCAGCATAGAGGTGGTAGGAAAAGCCATGGGATGAGATTAATGAACCAAGGGAAGAAGTGTAGATAGAAAAGAGGAGGGGACCAAGAACAGAACCCTGAGGTACGCCGACAGGCAGAGGGATAGAAGTAGAAGAGGATCCACCAGAGTGAACACTAAAGGTGCGGAGGGAGAGGTAGGAAGAGAACCAGGAAAGGACAGAGCCCTGGAATCCAAGTGAGGACAGGGTATCGAGAAGTATGCTGTGATCGACAGTGTCAAAAGCAGCGGAAAGATCAAGAAGAATGAGGATGGAATATTGACCTCTGGATTTAGCCAGTAATAGGTCATTGGAGACTTTAGTAAGCGCAGTTTCGGTTGAGTGGAGAGGGCGAAAACCAGATTGTAATGGGTCAAGAATAGCATGTGAGGAGAGAAAATCAAGGCAGCGGCGGTGAACAGCACGCTCAAGTAATTTGGAGAGAAAAGGAAGGAGGGAGATGGGTCGGTAATTAGAGGGACAAGTAGGGTCAAGTGAAGGCTTCTTAAGGAGAGGTGTGACCACAGCATGTTTAAAGGAAGCAGGGACAGTCGCAGTGGAAAGTGAGAGGTTGAGAATGTGACAGATAAAAGGAATAAGAGTAGGAGAGATGGCATTAAGAAGGTGGGTGGGAATGGGATCAGAGGAACAGGTGGTACATTTTGAGGAAGAAAGGAGAAGTGTAGTTTCCTCAATAGTAACTTCAGGAAAGGAGGAAAGGGAATGAGGGGAAGGAGAGAGAGGGGAACGGACTAGTGGAGGGAGAGCTGGTGAGGTAGAGAAAGCAAGGTTTATCTTTTGAACCTTGTTGTGAAAGAATTCAGCAAGGGTCTGAGGAGATAATGAAGGGGGAGTTGGGGGAGGGGGCACCTTGAGGAGAGAGTTCAATGTGGTGAAGAGAAGTCGAGCAAAAAAGGTGCCGGTACTCAAATGCTAGGCAATCCTTCAGGAGTAGGTTGATCACTGAGGGACCCACCACATAATAGCCAGCCCCCCTGCAACCAGTCACAGAATCTATGACAAAGCAGAATTGGTGTGTAGGGCCTGAGCTCTTTCATTAAAACTCAGGGACCATGGGTCAATTTTAGCAGACAATGGAAAAGGTACCAGTACTCAAATGCCAGGCCACCCTTCAGGGGTGGGGTGATCACTGAGGGACCCAGGTCCCCTGCAACCAGTCACAGAATCTATGACAAGGCAGAATTGGTGTGTAGAGCCTGAGCTCTTTCATTAAAACTCAGGGACCATGGGTCAACTTTAGCAGACAATGGAAAAGGTAGTCAAATGCCAGATCACCCTTCAGGGGTGGGGTGATTACTGAGGGACCCACCCCACAATAGCCAGGCCCCCTGCAACCAGTCACAGAATCTATGATGAGGCAGAATTGGTGTGTAGAGCCTGAGCTCTTTCATTAAAACTTGGGGAACGTGGGTCAATTTTAGCAGACAATGGAAAAGGTGCCAGTATTCAGTACCCCCAAGTACCCCCTCAAAAAAAGCCCTGCTCCTAGTGCTCTGGGAGGCAGCAGCTTGGAAAGACTTGTGTGACATATTTATGAAAAGACGATCTTACTTTGTTGCCAGGATCAGTATGATGTTGGTATGACCCTCATCTTCCGACTTCCTTCTGATAGTTTTCATTAGAGCTGTTGTCATCGACATTCGCTTGGTGATTATATTATTATATAAAAAAATAATTCGTTCCTGGGGAAAGAGTTAGTGTAGTGTAAGAAAACAATACTTGGCTACAGAATCTAATTTTGGGGTCTGATATGCTGTCAAGGGCTGGAAGTTCTGGAGAGGCAGGACTGAACGCCCCATGGGGAAGGAAACTTGGGTACCACTCAAAGTGCCAACTATATTTTTTGTTGTTACATTTGTACCCCACGCTTTCCCACTCATGGCAGGCTCAATTTGGCTTACATATTGTATACAGGTACTTATTTGTACCTGGGGCAATGGAGGGGTTAAGTGACTTGCCCAGAGTCACAAAGAGCTGCCTGTGCCTGAAGTGGGAATCAACTCAGTTCCTCAGAACCAAAGTCCACCACCCTAACCACTAGGCCACTCCTCCACTCCGATCAAACTCTGCACCTATTAGAGTTCAGAAGAAACTGCTATTTCCTTCAGCCTGTGAATTACTGCTTCTTGGGGGCTGAAGAAAAGGATTTACACCAAGGGTGAAATGCTGAGCCACAACTGTAGGGTTACAGCACTGCCACAGAGGCAAAAATGGCTGGAAAGGCAGGACTAAAGGCAGAAGAGGGGGAGATATGTCCTGGTTCTAAACGCACAGGAGGCAGGCCACTTTCCACTGAAAGAAAGCTCTGGATCAAGGGGGCACAGGTTGAAGGTTAAAAGGGAAAGATTCAGGAATAATCTAAGGAAATACTGTGAGATACATAAAATGTGCAGCTGGTACAGACGACTGTATCTGAATTCAACAAACCCTGGGACAAGCACAGAGAATCTCTGAGGGAGAAGAAGGAAGAGTAGAGATTAGTAGTTGGTACAGATGGTCTTTATTTGCTGTAAATCTATATGGGTTTTGGTTTGTTTTTTTAGGAAAAGGAGGAGATTTAGTTAAGGCTCCCACACAGTACTTTGTTTCACTGGTGCATCCTAGTCAACTGAAATGAACATTTCACAGAAACGTCCTGGGCCGTGCCTCCCATTTCAAGAGTGTGATCTCATTGAAAGTTTCCCTAGCTTATTACCAGTGCCCTTTCTAATGGTGGCTGGATCAGGACTAACTAGACTGACTACTGCAGAATAGTGACTGGTCTCTTGAGAGCATTGTAATAGAGACATGGTGGAGATTGACTTTGCTGCTGAGCTGACGGAGGGCAGCAGAATCTTCTCCAGGCCCTGGGCTGGGCTAACTTCTCTGCAGAAACAAACAAGGGGTTGTGGAGCTCCTAAACTAAGGTAGGCCTCAGTTTACAGATATCCACTGGGGTGCTGTCATTGAGCCTGGAATAGTTTGAAACGTGGGGCTGGGAAACGAACGTGAATCAATAATGTTTTGAGAAAAGAAGTGCTGTTGATTGGTGACAGTTGCTTCCTCCTTACCTGCTCCCTGGATGGATAATAGGATGCACAAATGACTCGCTGGAGCCTGGTGATGTAGGTGCCAAAGACTGTGATGAAAAAGACTAAGCCATACATCAGTCCTGTGGAGCAAAGGTAAAGGGGATGGGATTTGATATACTGCCTTTCTGTGGTTACAATCAAAGTGGTTTTCATACTATATACAGATACTTATTTTGTAGCTGGGGCAATGGAGGGTTAAGTGATTTGTCCAAAATCAGAAGGAGTTGCAGTAGGACTTGAACCCAGTTGTCAAAGCCAATGCACTACCCATTAGGCTACTCCTGTACTCCATAGAGCCAGATTGATGCACATTGACCAGTACAGACACCTTAAATTGTCAGCTCAGTTCCTCCTTGCTAAGTTAATAAGTTATAGAATAAAAAAAGTCTTTGCCACGTCATCCCGGCCTAGCTAGAATGCTCAGCTTCAGAAATGGACCTCACAACCTTTTTCCCTTCCAGTTCAGACATGGCAGCTCCTTCTGTTCCTCTGAGCTCACAGCCCAGTCAGAACAAGACGGCAAATATTACTGTGCTGTCGTGAGCTGGAATTTTTATTCCTTCACCTCATCTCTCTGTAATCCAGCTGTCACAGAACCCGGTACCTGTGTACCATGGGTTTAACCACTGGCTGTTGTCATTGAGCAATGGATGAGAACACTTCCCTGGTATCCAGAGACCGAGTTTCACCTCTGTAGCATCCTCATCTGACCCTGGAAATGGAAACCTGACCTGGTAACTGACAGGCCGTGCACAGCATGGCTTTTGAGCCCCCGGGCTTGCCCCTTAAGCTTAGCTCCTCTTTCTGATTGTCCTTTCACCCATAAGTGGAATTCGGCACACCTGATGCATGTATTTCTCTACTAGCAAGCGATATAAATATAGCCGGAGCTGTTCACTTTCCGTGGAACTCATTTTTGAAACACTGCACAAATCCTTACCTATAATTAAATAGCCATTGTAATCTGGCTCTGAGGGGTTTAACTGGCATTTTTTTGAGACGACACTGATGTTTCCCCTCTGCAGAGCATCGAATGCGGACACAACGTTGCTGTAGATCTCACTGCTGTAACCTGTCCCATTGATGGCGACAGAAACTGTGACAGGTGCTGCAGAAAGAACAGAAGACACGGTCGCTCTGGGTGTCGGGTGGGGGGAGGGGGGTCCTGGCCTCTGGTCCTGATGCTGCCTTTCTGAGGAAGGGGAGTAACCCAGGGTGATTCTTTGCTGAAACATGTGAGACCAGCAGAGTGATAGGACAAGTTCCACTAAGAACCAGAGAAACATCATCTCTCTCCGGTACAGACAAGCTGCTGAAGGTCTTGGAGTCCAGCTCTCCTGCTATGAGCCATTTCCAGAGACCATGAAAGGGGGAGAAGAAGCCTCACATTTCCAGAAGCTAATTCTAACCACACAGGGAAAGACTCTGGTCCTGCTTTCCCATCCTGATTAGCTATAACAAAATGCATTTCTAGAGTGCGCTTTCATGAGCAGAAGCTTAAGTGGGGTTGTCAACACAGAGCAGAAACCTTTAAAATTTGTTCACAGAGATTTTCAGGATCACATTTGGACATATCAAGCAGGACTGAATTTGAACATAAAGGCGATACTTGACTCTAAGCAGTGAGACACCCCCCACCTCCCACTTTCTTTGAAGGTCTCAGTAAAAATCTGGTTTTAAAAGGGTGGAGGACAGGGAGGGTGGGAGACAAGCCATTAGTCAGCTGGAGGTGTGGTGAGGGGGAGGGCGGAGTCTTTTTCTTTATTTTTCATCTCAGGAGGTGTCAGCTCTTGGCATGTCCACTACATTCGTAACATTGGGCTCGCAGGACACAGCGCTTGGAAGTGATGGTCATGATGCTGATGAACATAAGAAAATCCATACTGTGTCAGACCAACGGTCCATTTAACCCAGTATCCTGTTTTCCAAACAGTGGCCAAGCCAGGTCACAAGTACCTGGCAGAAACCCAATAGTAGCAACGTGTCTCAAATCAGGAAGGATGCTTACCTCTTGCAATAATTTCTCCATGCAATAAATAGCGGATCATGTCCAAAATCCAGAAGATGACATAATCCATGAGGATGAGGAAGACAATGAGCAGGAAATGGCGGAAGACATTGACCATGGAAAAAGTGTAACCTCTCGATTCAGATTGGGACATAAATAGGGAGCCTGTGCAGTATGGAAGAATAAATCACATCAGAGAGAGAGATTAAAGCAATCTGTTGCAAGTGACTATAATCTTCAGTATTTGGCAATCTGAATTTTAGACCATCTTCAGGATGGTCTAGGACTACAAACTCTACTTTGATGAAGAATCTAGAATAATATAATGCTGCACATATCTGATGGAGAGCCTAGAACCTCAGGCTGCAGATCCCTGATGAACAGGGATGGAGCTAAAGGTCTCCACCAGGATCTACAGACAATCCAATCAAAGCTCTGGGACTCATTCAACCAAGAGGAAGCTCTTGAACATATCCTGAAAGATCTATGGCCTACAACCTTCCCTCTTGATTCCTGCCCAGCAAAGATTGTAAAAGGAGTGAGTACAGGCCTCATTGAAGGGGGGCGCTAAAATTGTTATCTTCTCTCTTATGGAAAGGAAGCTGCGAACAACACTAAAAAGAACTGTGGTATACCCCCACGCTCTGGAATTTACTCCCAGAGGGGCTACGTATAACTCGAGACTACCTCTACTGCAGGAAGCAGGTGAAAGCCTGGCTCTTCCCCCAAGCCTTTTATACATAGGGTGACTGACTCTACACTCATTCTGCAACTGGACTAGCTTGCTACACACAATGTAAGTTAGATCAGCTCCTTATCTCTTGCTTAACTATACAACAAACTTGCCTTGAGTTTAGCTAACTGACTCTGTACCACTCATCTATACCTGCCTTGGGTAAATCTCTTCATTAAAGGTGGTTAATAAATCCCAATACATAAATAAATAGAGCCTGCTAATGCCCCCACTCCAGCTATGCACTGTTGAGAATGACAGACCATATTTACTAGTCTTTCATTCTCAAACGTACTTGCGCTCCCTGTCCCCAGGCCTCTCGCCATTGCCTGCTGTCACCGCTGCAACCTTTTCCCTTCCTGGGTCCTCTACTGCCACCACCTCCCCCTTTCTGTGCCCCCTGTCAGAAGAGGTGGGTCTGTCACTGCAGTAAGCCTGGTGAGTGAGGTGCCCCTGAAAAGTCGCCCCCCCCCCGCCCCCCCCGTCACACTTACCTGACTTGCCAGCCCTGCTGATGGATAAACTATAATCTGCTGGAGAATCTAGAAGGTTCTAGTTCTGCATATGTCTGATGGAGAACCTAGAGCCTCCTGGTCCGTAGCACTGTGAGGTAACTGTCACTGAGGAGAAAGGTTTGTCCTGCATTGCTAGCTAATTTATAGCCCGGATAATAATTCTGTCTGTCCCTGCTCTTGAGATCACACAGAACCAGCTCTTGCTCCATGCTCCTGTTTTAAAACACTGAGTGTACCATGGTCTACTCACATGGTTGGATATATTTGCGGCTCTCGCTGTCTTGTAATGGGAGGACGGTGGGTTTGCCCATTTTTGCCCTCATTACATCTATTTCAATGAAGCGTCTAGTGATGTAAACGTTGTCAAAGTTATCTTCCAAGAGGTATTTGTTGCGGTACCAAAGTGCCCTGCATGGGGAAAAAACAGCGTCCGCAAAAAGTGGGTAAAACTGAAAGAAAAGTGCTTACGAGGAGCTGACAAACTTTCACTGGATAAAAGTGATGATCTGGGGAACAGGGGGGACAACCTGGGCCAGGCAGCTGCAAAAATAAAGTATGAGGAATTAGTCCATTTCATTTAATCCAAGTGGAACAGAGAGAGGAGGATTACGTGGAAACAAGCTGGGAGCCCCCCACAGCTTAGTGGGATTACTGGGAATGAAAGCCACATTTGGGACTCCAGATCTTTGACTTCAGCTATAAGTGCCAGCCAGCTCTGTGGGAGCTGCAGCTGTTTGAGCACCCCCAAATTTGAGAGCATCCACACCCCAATTCATTTTGAAAAGTTGGCTTCTATGACTTCAGCAGCTACTCTTCTACCCTGTCCTGAAGGACCTCCCACCAGTCAGGTGTTTAGATATCCACAATGAATATGCATGAGAGAAATTAGCATACAATGGAAGGGAGTCATTGTGGATATCCTAAAAACCTCTGAAGAAAAAAGAAGGGGTTCACACCTTCCACAAATCCAACAAGGAAAACAAATGCACAGTGGAAGGAAATCCAATCCAAGAAACCAGTCTTCATCAGGGGTCGATATGCTGATGTTCTGTTGAGCATATGATACTACTGGAGCACTGAAAATAACACTAAGTCAAAATCAGAGACAGAGATAGTAGTAACTGGCGATCACTGCAAACTAATACAACTCCATATGCCCAATAGAACATCAGCATATCGACCCCTGATGAAGGCTTTATAGCCGAAACACGGACCGTGTAGGGTCCTACTAAAGTCTATTTGGAGTTCTCATTCCGTGAGTTCGGACTGGTTTCTTGGATTGGATTTTCTTCCACTCTGCATTTGTTATCCTAAAAACCTGACAGGTTGGGGGGGGGGGGTCCCCCACAGGACAGGTTTGGGAATCACTGCCGTAGTGCTCATATGACATCATCAATTTTCTGCTGTGGTTTTAATGATGTAACTGGGAAGTGCAGGAAGGATTAGTTACTACCGAGTAGGGATAGCTAATAAGCTGCACATCCTCAGGGATTTGTAACGCAGAGCATGCTGAAAGGAAAAAAACCATCTTCCCTATCCAGTTTGTCCAGTTACAATTCTTCCACCTGAGGCAGATGAACCCAAGGGATTCCCTGGCCTCATATCTCAGCCCAGCTCTTACCGCTGCCCTCTGCCAGTCTCATGTGTGTCCCAGACTATTTCAGGCTTCTCGCCTTCAGCTTCGATTCTTCCATGGGCAATGCTAAATCCAACAACCAGCCCATTTTGGGGGGAAATGACATTGTACTTCTAATTATCAGTAGGAGTGTTGCGATTTTAGTTATATGCTTTATAATTGTAAAGAAAACTGCGTTGTCTTCAGTTTTAAGATTTGATGTTCTTTTATACTGATGCTTATATACCATATGCGTGTAAATAAACCAATTAAATAATTGTGGTGAAAGTGCTCAGAATCTAAAGCCTGATCCAGTCTTGTAACTGGAACAATAGATATCGAAACATCAAATCAGCTTGTACTTTAAATGTTCTCCAAAATTTCTAAATTATGCACTTAGCTTGATATTAGGGTCCTGATGCTTGTTCGGAAAATATAACTTACAGGGACTCAGGCTTGAAAGCACCAGTTTCCATGCTTAGTGCTTAGTGAAAGCGCTTGTTAAAATTCATTCACAATCGTATCACTTGCTCATTTCTCTTCTTCCGTTTGAAGCCTGATTCCGTGTTTTCCGAACAAGCAACGGAACCCTAATATCAAGCTAGGTACGTAATTTAGAAATTTGAAAAAACGTTGCCAATATATGAAGGACTTTTAAAGAAAACAAGCTGATTTCATATGTTTCTTGTGGACCGGGGCAATGATCGATATCTATTGTTCCAGGACTGGGCTTATTTAACTAGTTATTTTTCCATTAGAGGGATGACGGTCTGATATGTAATTTAGCCCCAATTCACGTAGTATTTGTAAATACACTAAGACCGAAGTAGACATGCAGACATGTCCAGAGGGCAGCATTACAGTATGTTTCTAGAAGCATCTATGGGAATAATAAATGAAAGTGGTAATAGTTGTATTGGTGGTCCAGCCTGTCCCCGGTGAGCCGCTACCTGTTGGCAGTTCCACTAAAGACATTACTAGGACTTTCCAGTTACGATAGGCTACAGGTTGAACTGCTGTGAGAATGAGCCTGCTCCTCCGGCCTCTTCCCTCGCTGCCACTCACTGAAGGTACATGTAGAGAATGATGAAGGTGGCAAAGTAGGCAAACATGGCCAGGAATTCTCGGAATGGGGTCAGCTGCATCTCAATATCTTCCATGATATCAAACGCCACCTGGGAGAGAGTCTTGGAGGAGTTGAAACGCACTTCAAACTTGTGCTGGGATGTTATGTTGAACTCAAATTCCTTCCCAACTCTCTTGAGCACCCTGATGACCGCTAGAGCAGCAGGTAAAGGGGAAGGAGAAAGAGGAGATGGACACGAAAAAAGCAGAAAATCACACCTTCAGGCTGTTAGCAAATAGAAGCAATTTTTAAACCATGCTAGCACTGTGACTACATTTCTACCAGCCTGCTTTCACAGGTTTACAGCAGAGTAAGGTATGTGCATGAATTACCAAAGGTTGCCTATGTAGGCTGTGTACTGCTCTAGTCTATTGTACATACGATGCACACTGCTCTCGAGTACTGCATGCATGTTGCACTAGGAGTAGGGGGCATGCAATGAAGCTACAAAGTAGTAAATTTCTTCACTTGACATGTAATTAAATTCTGGAATTTGTTGCCAGAGAATGTGGTAAAGGTGGTTAGCTTAGCGGGGTTTAAAAAAAAGGTCTGGATGGCTTCCTAAAGGAAAAGTCCATAAGCCATTATTAAAATGGACTTGGGGAAAATCCACTGCTTATTTCTGGGATAAGCAGCATAGAATGTATTGAACTATTTCAGGATCTTGCCAGGTATTTGTGACCTGGATTGGCCACTGTTGGAAACAGGATGCTGGGCTTGATGGACCTTTGGTCTGTCCCAGTGTGGCAATACTTATGTACTGTATGGTTGCTGCTGTACAGAAAGGAATGTGCTGTATGGATGGCTTTGCACTGCCCTTCTGCTCATGGAGAAGACTATGCAATATGCTGCTGTCATTGCTGTTCTCGCTTTGCAATCTGTGGCCTTCCGGCCCTCTACACTTGCCGCACTGCCCTGCTGGTCATTTCTCTGGATTCGGTCATTTAAGGGGCTGCACTTACGATCAGCTACACGGGCTCTGAGGAAGTTGCCCACGTAACTTGGAATGATGCAAAAAAGCAGGATGACTGTGAAAGAAAATTGAGAAAGTCATTTGGAGAGAAGACGCTTGGAGAAAACTGCTAAAGGAAGTGAAGCTGGTAGGGCAATTTTCCAAGTGGTTTATGTGGGTAAAAGCGTTTCATCCCCATTAATCGACGGTCTTAAGATCATCCTCCCCCACCCAAAAGTGCACCTTTAGTCATATTAAGAGGGGCTGCTCCTGTGGGTGTTCTGAGGTTGGGGGGAAGAGAGCATTTTCTAGCTAATTCTACCCACACAGGCTTCATAGAGAGTGTGAAAAGTATCCCTACAAGTAACCTAAATCAGTTCCCCACCCCCAGGGCTGGCTCTTTCAGAACAGGCCTCTGCCCAAAATGAGGCTGATAATCGGTCAAATGCATCTGAACATTGTGCTGGATGGAGCAGAACCTCTGCCCCCCACCCCAACTAGTCATGCATGGTAAAAAGGAAAAACAAAGATAACCCACATCTTGGAGGAGTCCCCCTGCCCCTCCCTGCCAGGGTTTTGCTTGGGCCCTTGGAGAGAGACTTTATGAGTCAACTGAAGGCCATGGTACCTACTTTTAGCAAGACCACACAAGGGTTTGAAAAGGTCTACGATGTAGCACAGGAAAAATAAAAAAGGTATGGCCTTCAAGCAGTTGTCTTTAGCATCCTCAAAGACTTTGATGCACTTCCTGTAGGGTGATCCCAGATCGTTGTTACAGACCTGTCCGATCTGTGTAAGCCAGTACCAAACATTCTGAAGGGTTCGACCTGCAGAAAGAAACCACATTAACGCAGATCTCCAAAGCTATTCTGGTCTAAACCATTTGGCAGCTGTTGTGTCCTCACTCAGCCCCTCTGACTGTCAGTGGATCAGAGTTGTGTATATATTTCCCTTATCCCTCTGTCATTGGGTTGGGTTCTGTATTTGTTCATCACTGTCTGTCTGTCAGTGGGTCGGGGTTGTGTATCTGTCCCTCACTCCTCTATCCGACTGTCGGCGGGTTGTGGTTGCATATCTGCTCTTTTGCTTGTCTTGGGATTGTTTATTTGTTGTTTACAGATAGATTGGTGGTGGTGATTGGGAGGACTTTTGGATAATTTATCCTTACCTATGTGTTTGATTGCATCGTAAACCGATTTAAAGAATTTGCCAACAGAGTCAGCCACAGCCTTAGCCTTCCGAGCCATCTTCTTAATTTTCTCGAGTGCACCTGTGATGGCAGAAGAAAGTTTCCAAGTTAGGTTATGGTGTGATCTTAAGATCCTTCTCTTTCACTGTCTTCTGCCCTTTTTTTCCCTCCCAGTCTTTGTCTTGATAGTTTGTCTGGCATGGGAGGGGGAACTTAAATTGATGTTACATTACTTGCTGGGTTGTCTTCCTACTTTGTTGCACTGAAGGTTCCTCCCTCAGGCATGTAGCTGCAGGGGTGATGTTGGTGGTGGGTAGGGGGGGATATTTAGGCTGCCTTTCTTATTTCCCCAGTTTCTTTAGTCCTGAAGACCCTTAGAAGGGCATAATTGAAAGGGGCACCCAAGTTTTCCTGAGGACTTCTTCACAGGACGTCCCGGCGAAGGGGCGGGGAAACCTGTATTGTCGAAACAAGATGGGCGTCCATCTTTTATTTCGATAATATGGTCGGGGACACCCAAATCGCGAAATTTAGGTCAACCTTAGAGATGGTCATCCCCGATTTTCGTCGATAATGGAAACCGAGGACGCCCATCTCAGAAACGACCAAATGTGTTAAGCACACCCCAGTCCCACCTCCGCTATGATTCCAACACGCCGCCGTGAACTCTGGTCATCCCCACGACGGAAAGCAGTTGAGGATGTCCAAAATCGGCTTTCGATTATGCCAATTTGGGCAACCCTGTGAGAAGGACGCCCATCTTCTGATTTGTGTCGAAAGATGGGCGCCTTTCTCTTTCGAAAATAAGCCTGATAGCGTCATCGCTGGCAAAATAAGTTTCCAGCCTTACCTCAGCCAGGAACGTATTCACATGATGGTGCAATCCAAGATTTTCCCAACGGGATGGGATTTGATATACTGCCATTGTGTGGTTATAATCAAAGCATGCAGGTGCTTATTTTGCAGCTGGGGCAATGGAGGATCAAGTGACTTTCACAAGCATTATTTCACCTGCATATTTTGTGTTACTCCTCAGAGAGGCATTTACCTAAGTTTGTGTGACGTCCTCTGATGACTCCCACCTCTAATCTTGTCCCTCCCCAGGGGTAAAAAGGTGGGTGTGCAAAAATCAGAGATTTGCATCTTACTCAGAAGCGGTTCTTTGGCTCGTTGCATGAGATCTGCAGTTTGGTTCAAGGCCAGTTCTGCTCCGCAGGACACGGTGGCAGCACAACGGCTGAAGTTCTCCAGGATGTTGCTAAGAGGTCCTTCCACGGCCAATGTGAGGATCGACAGCAGGATAAAAGTCCGGCCTTCATCTGCAAAGCGACAACAATCCATAAATATCTTAAACACGGCAAATGCCGTATTGCTCGTATTACCAGAAGAAGTCATTGTATGTTAAGGGATACTGCTATGATAACACGACCACAGCTTTCATGGGTCTGACTCAAACTGTACAATCAGTTTATTTTTTTCTGGTGCACATAGATCTCTCTTCTGTATGGAGGAGAATCAGACTCTGGCACCCATTACATTAGAGCAAGCAACAGCTAGAACATTAAAGGAAAAGTACAGTCAATCAGGCATCCTGAGGCTGAGGAGGTCAATCACCTGATGACCTGCTGGGCACTTCCCCTCACAAGGCAGCTAACCCCCTTTGACTCTGCAGCTGCACAGGGCTTTTCAAAGGTTATAGGGTTCCCTTGCTGTATTGTGAAAAGACATAAGACATGTCTAGTGCACTCAGGAACCAGAATTTTGCCATCAGCTGCACCATCCAGAGAGATTTCAATGTTCAGTGAAAGAGTGAAAGAAAGGGCAGGAGGATTTTCATCTCTGTCTCCAAGAGCTTCATAGGTTAGGGACTGTAGAACAATCCTCAGGCGAGACAGAACAGAGATGAGTGAGCCTAACCATGCCAGACCTTTGCGGCGATGTCCTGTGGTGCAACTTACTGGAGAAGAACTGTGGCAGCATAAGCAAGACGACGGAGCGGACCTTGATGGAGAAGCCCATGCCAAGGCTGACAAAAGTGGCCAGAGTGATGGTGGTGATCAAGCAGTACCAGATGTTGTAACTCTTCACAAATATGATGATAGCCGTATAGATGGAGACCAGCAAGAGCCCAGAGAAAAAGCCGCCCACGCTTCGCAGGAACTTCTTCAGCTGGCTGTCCTCTGCAATTCTGCTCTTTCTCTTCTTTGCTTTGAAGCCCGAGGCCAAGAGCTCTCCCAGTGGTTTATAAGCTTTCGGTTTCTTGAACCACTTGACATGATTGTCAACTCTGCCCCTTGAATTATCCTTCAGCCTGGGGTCTGTAGCTGGGTCATAGACTTTCAGTTTAGTCTCAGGTTGCATCTTCTTTTGCAGCTCCTTAAGGTTCATTTGTCACATGTCTAGGGGACAGACATACAGGATCCTCTGGTGTCCTTTCCTTCAGAAACTGAAAAGAAGGCATGTAAGCAACTACAGTTCCACAATAAAGCCTTCCCTCCACATTATCACCAATACCCCAAAGTTCCCCAGATATTCTGGAGGCTGCATTTCCCACCACTTCACTTTTACTTGCATGCAATTAAATATTGACAACCTTTGTGCTTTCCCCATGGCCTTCTTTCCTCTCCTGCCTAGAGTCCTCCCCCTGACTCTGATTCTCTTGCTGCTGCAGTGCATTCTGGACGTTGTAGTTCCCTACCTCTTCACAATACGCAGACTACTGCAACAGTATTTTCTTAGGATGTAAGACCCTAATCCTGAAGAAACTTCAGACTACCCAAAACACAGCAGCCAGATTTATCTTTGGCAAGTCAAGATTCGATAGCGCAACACCTCTTCGAGAGAAGCTTCATTGGCTCCCCATCAGAGAAAGAATAAATTTTAAAGTCCACACTCTGATTCATAAGATCATATATGGAGAATCTCCTAACTACATGAATAACCTCATCGACCTCCCAACCAGAAACAGATCATAGTCTTCTCATACTTACTACTGCTACTACTATTTAACATTTCTATAGCTCTACAAGGCATACACAAAAAAGTCAATCCCTCAATTTACACCTTCCCAACTGCAAAGGTATTATATACAAGACCTCCTATGCATCCAGTTTCTCCTTTTTGGGCAGCCAGCTTTGGAACGCTCTGCCAAGATCCATCCGTACAATCAACGACCATCTACCCTTCAGAAAAATGTTGAAGACCCATCTCTTCAAGAAAGCTTACCCTAATGACCCGACTTAACTTTTTAAGCCCACCCGCATGATTCCTGTCCTGACGATTATTATACCTTAGACCATGTCTCTCAATCTCCTTAGGCTCATCCCTCAATCTTTTCCTCTCCATCCTTCCTACTCCTTACCCCTCCCAATCTCTTTTCCTTTTGCTCATCCTATCTTTGTTTACCTCTCCATGTTCAATTCACATATCCTCAAAACCCCACTATTACTATGTTTACTACAACTTGTAATATTCTCCTTCAAGACTTTGCAATTCTATTTACTATGTAAGCCGCATTGAGCCTGCTGTCTGTGGGAAAGCGCGGGGTACAAATGTAATAAATAAATAAAGTTTAGCAAATTCTTCCCAGCCTTCTGAATGAAAGTGGACTCTTGCCAGGGGTTCTGCCCCTTTGAATAGATTCTCCTGTGGCTTTGTGCAGACTGTGGGGAGAGGAAGGAGCTTCACACCCTCACACCCAGTGTTTTAAAGTGAATCTCGCTTTGCTTTTTACCTTAGCTTCATTATATGCACCACTCTGTGTGCTTTCAGTGTTTTCTCGATTTCTTTTGTCTTTTCTACCCATACAGTATTCCAAATAATTTATACGGGTAAATTTTCTTAGAATTGCCCTGCCTTGCTCCAGCTAAAAATTACACCCTTGACCCTTGTCGCTAGATTGAGGGAGTGGTCTTTAGGTCAGGGAGGAAATGATGCGTGTGGATTGGATTTTCAAATTGATTCTCCTTATTTCCCAATGAAATTTCACTCCCACTGATAGCGGGCTCAAAGCCCGGGATGTGTTTCCCTTTGAGATGGGGAAAATGCCCTGTACCGTACTGCAGTAAAATGGTAATAGCTTCCATTTGATTTTTCATTTCTTGGCTGTAGTTGCCCCTTTACTTGCATGGATTGATTGTGATCAGGAATTGGGAAAGTGTTAACTTTGATGTTAACTGAACAGATATAGCAGTGTTTCGTCATGTTAAATTGCGCTGGCTTCCCATGGCTGAAAGGATCAGGTTTAAAACTGCTTGTTTAGTTTTTAAAATTTGATATGGCTTCGCATCTGTCTTGCTAATTAATGTAACACGACAGACTGAGAGAACAACTGATTTAATCCTGACTGTTTCGTAAGGGAATTCGGTTTCAGCTTTTTATCTCTCTCTTGCCTGTATTAGGAGTTTCGTTATGGAATTCTTTACCCCTTTTTATTAGGTCAGATAATAGCGATCTTAGCTTTAGGAAGAAGCTAAAACTTTTCTATTTCCAAAGACTTATGTGATTTACCATTACTATTTGGTATCCCTTGGCTGTCTAAATTAATGATTGTTCTCATCCTGTGCTGTACCCATGATGTAAACTGCACTGAACCTTGAAAAGGGGATTGTAGCGGTATATAAGATTTGATTTGATGGAGGTTATTTAAGAGTTTCCTTAGCGAGATGTGAAGTCAGACTTCCAGAGTCTGTATACAGCAGGCTCAATGTGTCCTTCCAGCGTTCCTGTTGGCTACAGGGGGGGGGGGGGGGGCCAAGAAAGTGTTCCTACAGGGGGCACTGTCCTGCTGCTGGTGCCTGTGTGAGGCGCTGTTTGCCAGGGGCCCTCTACTTACATAAGATGCATTGGCTAAAATGGAGACATTACCTGATCAGATGTGGCAACCGTCCCTGCGCCGGGCACAGCCTCTGCTGAGGTAACAGTGCTACCAGGAAGTGATGTCATAGCCCTGGCATTCCAACTGGACCTGCATGTGGCCAGTGCTGGGCAGTGACTCTCCTGTGCTATGGGCCGGGGCAGGCTGGGTGCTGAAAGAGAAGCTTTACTCAAGAGGGAGAAGGATGAAGAAGATGTGGAGAAAAGGAAAAGTAAGAAAAAGGCAAAAGCACCCAACACCAGTAAGTAAATTGTACATGTGTGTTTATGTTTTGGTGTGTGTTCATCTCTTTCTGGTAGCTGAATGTCAGACTGTTACTGAAAATGTGCTCGGAATGACCTGCCATTTATGTGCTCTCATCAGGGACCCAGCATGCACGGCCTCTTCACCCCTTCCTATCCAGCTCTCATCAGGGACACATCATGCATGACCTCTTCACTCCTTCCTATCCAGCTCTCATCAGGGACACATCATGCATGGCTTCTTCACTCCTTCCTATCCAGCTGTCATCAGGGACACATCATGAATGACCTCTTCACTCCTTCTTATCCTGCCCTCATCATGCGTGACCTCTCTCTTTACTTCTTCCCAAGCAGCTCTTCTAAGATTGTAACCATTCTTTTCTGCTTCTGGAGGTTTGAAGCGAGCTCTGACCTTCCTGTTGCCATCCTTCTGTGTTCACTACCTCTGGAGTGGTGCTACTGAGTTCCGTTTGAGCAAGTTCTTCCTGGGAGCTGGTTTTGGGGGTCTCATTGCCGTTGGTAAGTATAAATACCCAGTGCAGTGTTGAATGCAATACTGGGTGGGGACTTGTTCCAGACAGAGACATTTATGGTTTGCAGGTCAGTGATTTTAGGGACCCTGTGGCTTTGGGGTTAGTGAATGGAGATCTGGGCTTTGGGCATTCTGAAGTTTAAGATACTTCAGATTTATTTGCTTTTTGGCTCACACCTTTTTCAGTTGTAGTTTTAGGTAAGTTACATTCAGGTACAGAAGGTATCTTCCTGTCCCTGGAGGGACTCACAATCTAAGTTTGTACCTGAGGCAATGGAGGGTTAAGTGACTTGTCCACACTAGGAATCAGAGTAGGATTTGAACTACACTCCCCCCCACCCCGGTTCTCAGCCCATTGCTCTAACCATTAAACTATCCCTCCATTTAGCTTTTCAATGTATTGGAGTGTCAGCAGCCTAAGGATACAGAATGGGGTGTGGATTAGTCAGGGTTTCAGGTGTTGCAGAGTTCTGAGGTTCAAGGATTCAGAATGGTGGGGGTGATTATGTTGGGTTGTTTAGAATTCAGGGGCTCAGTGTGTTGCAGAGTCTGAAGGGTTCAGAATGATGTCGTGTCTGTTGGGATTAGGATTCAGGGTTCAGTGTGCTGCAGGATCTGAAGTTGAGGGGTTCTAGATGATGGGGTGTCTGTGGCTCAGCTGTTTGGAACTTTTTAGTGTAATGCAGAGCTTGTCCTAGTGGGTGCATTATTTTCCTTCTATTATCCTGGCAGGTCTCTTCTACGTTTTGATTGACCCAATGAGCCTTTATGAGAATCATAAGATTCGATTATTGTATGGACTGTTTGGTGAGTACCAGAAAGATTATTCCAGCAAGGAAAAATGCCATGCAACAGGAATGGATAGTGATGGCAGTGTAGCTACTCTCAGTGCAGTGAGAATGATGACACCACAGCTCCTGATGAGGTCTTTTGAGGGAGGATGGTGCCAGTGCTCCTGGTATTGAAGGGAATGGGATTTGATATACCGCCTTTCTGTGGTTCTTGCAACTACATTCAAAGAGGTTTACATAGTATATACAGGTACTTATTTGTACCTGGGGCAATGGAGGGTTGAGTGAATTGCCCAGAGTCAGAGGGAGCTGCAGTGAGAATCGAACCCAGTTCTCCAGGATCAGAGTCTGCTGCACTAACCACTAGGCTACTCCTCCACTAGCAACATTCCATGTAGAATCTCAAATAGGGAAAGGGAAATGGGACTTGATATACTACCTTTCTGAGGTTTTTGCAACTACATTCAAAGTGGTTTACATAGTATATACAGGTACTTATTTTGTACCAGGGGCAATGGAGGGTTAAGTGACTTGTCCAGAGTCACAAGGAGCTGCAGTGGGAATCGAACCCAGTTCCTCAGGATCAAAGTCCGCTGCACTAACCACTAGGCTGCTCCTCCACTTCTGGTGAGGTTTGCAGTGGGGGTGGTATCCCTAATATGACTGCCTATTCTTCTGCAGGTATTTTTTCTGTTGGCTGTGGTTTGTCCTTGCACTTCCGTTGTGCCAGCCTTCTACTCATCCCACAGGTCCTGAGCAAGGAAGGGCGAGCTTACCTGCTCATGTATGTTTTGGCTTCGATTTATGCTGGTATGAGACTATTGATACATGAATACTCTCAGAGCTTCTCAGTGAATGAATTTGAGGGGGATAACAGTGTCTTGCACCCTGTCCGTCCCCCAGGTCCTATCACCAACCTACAGAGGAACTTGGATAGCGTGGTGAAAAGTGTCGGCTGCACTGTGGAACTTCAGATCAACCACACCAAAGAAATGTGGAGAGTGGCTATGGCCCCTTTCAGGAAGGTTGTGGAGGACCTAGTGGTGAGTACCAGCAGAGGACAGAAGGGCGTCCCAGTATAGGCGCCTTCATACATATAATGGGGTAAAGGAAGGCCTGGCTGTCACTAGTTAGATGTTTGTCAGTAAAGGTTGAAGAGGCTGGGGCTTAAAATATGATTCTCAGTCTGACTCCTGTCACTCCACAGAGGGGAGGGAAGAATTTCAACAGTGAAGTGAAGGATGTCTCAGGGAAGTTCATTGCGGTTAGAGACACAATCACTAGCCAAGACGGCTACGACCTGCGCAAAGAACAGGAAGAGGAGAGGAAGGAGGTGGAGGGGAGGATGATGAAGAGAAAGAGTCCTGCACTGTCCACTCAGAAAATCTTTGAACTGAAAACAAAGATGCGTTGTGAATGTGAGTAACCTGTCACTTCAAAAAGCATGCATGTGAGTATCCTCTCACCCGAGAGACCTGGGAAGCTTGAGTATCCCCTCACGTGTCAGTCCAGAGAGTGTGAGTATCCCCTCACCTGAGAGACCTGGGAAGCATGAGTATCCCCTCACGTGTCAGTCCAGAGAGTGTGAGTATCCCCTCACCTGAGAGCCTGGATACCCCAGGGGTGCGTGAGGTACACAGTACTTTGTTCTCATCTCTCCTTCTTTCCCTTGCCCAGATGTTGCTGAACAGGCCATTCAGCGCTGCCGCACCTGGTTTGATGAGAAGTACGATGCTTGTCTGAGGACCATCTTCATACCTTTGATTAGCCACCTGCTCTGCCTACCCATGCGGTTCAAGTTCCTCTGCTACCTGACCCGCTGTGAGTGACGTCACCTTGCACCTGAGAGAAAATGCAGCCTAGGGTACTCATTATTTTAAGAACAGAAACTGATAGTGGAAAATTCTAACAAAGGGCTTTAACAGGTCTCTCAGCTCTTCTGGCTTTCTTACCTCCCTTCCGTTCCTCTCCTCTTCTCTCTCTCTCACTCACTCTCTCTGACGTCTCCTGTGTACTTTTAGCTTTAGGAGGAGAGATTTTTCTGGTGCACTGGACAAGGCACATATAGGAATGAATTTTAGAAAATAAAAGACAAAAAGATGCATTAGGGAAAGAAGAGTGAATTGGAGAAATGGGTGGCTGAAATAAATGGGTGAATGGGAAGGTGGATGGACAGATAGGTAATTAGTGGAATGAATGGCTGAACAGTGACACTGATACATGAACAGCGGGATGGCTGTGATAGATATGGAAACAGAGAAAATAAAGGCAGATAAAGACCATATGACCTGTCTGTCCATCCATCCCATCTACTATCCCTTCCTCTCCCTTACAGATCCTGTGCACTTGTCCCCAGCTTTCGTGAATTCAGATGCAGTCTTCGTCTCCACCACCTCCACCGGGAGGCTGTTCCATGCATCAATGACCCTTTCCATGAGGAAGTATTTCCTGAGATTTCTCCTGAGTCTGTTACCTTTCACCTTCATCCTATGCCCCCTCATTCCGGAGTTTCTTTTCAACTGAAAGAGACTCACATCTTGTGCATTCATACCATGTAGGTATTTAAACGTCTCTATCATATCTCCTCTCTCCTGCCTTTCTTCTAAAGTATAGACATTGAGATCTTTAAGTCTGTGCACACGTGCTTTGACCCACTCCATCCTGTTTATCTTTTTGAAGGTGTGGTCTCCTGAATTATACACAGTACTCTAAATGAGGTCTTGCCAGAGACTCAAACAGATGCGTCATCACCTCCTTTTCCCTACTAACCGTTCCTCTCCCTATGCACCCAAGCGTCCTTCTGGCTTTCACTGGCACCTTTTCTACCTGTTTGGCTATTGTAAGATCATCAGATATGATTAGCCCAAGTTACACTCCTCTTTTCTACACACAAGCACTTCACACCCTAAACCGTACCAGTGTTTGCATGACCCCTCAGTGTTTGCATGACCCTACGTTTTTTTAGCATTAACTCTTGGCTGCTAAATTCTGGACCATTCTTAAATCTTCACTAGGTCCCTCCTCATGTTAGCCACACCATCACGGGTATCTACCCTTTTTGCAGATTTTGGAATCATCCGCAAAAAGGCATTCAGTTTATTTATAAGTTGCCTTTGCAGAATTGTGTTAAAGGCTTTGTTGACATCTAAGGATGTTGCATCTCGTGCTGTCCCCAATCCAACTCTCTAGTCACCCAAAGAAATTAATCAGATTTGTCTGACAAGTCCTACCTCTAGTAAAAGCTTGCTGCCTCGAGTCCTGCGATCCACTGGATTCCGGAAATGACCCCCTCTTCTGTTTTAGAAGTGTTCCCATTAATTTACTCACCACAGAGGTCAGACTAATTAGCCTGTAGTTCCCAACCTCTTCTTTACTTCCGCTTTTGTGGCGAGGGACCACCACATCTGCTCTTCTCCAGTCCTCCGGGACCACTCTTGACTCTAGAGAAGCATTGAAAAGGTCAGCCAGTGGAACTGTTAGAACTTCCTAAGTTCCTTCAGTACCTTCGGATGCATGCCATCTGGCCCCATTGCTTTGTCCACCTTTAGTTTAGCCAGCTCTGAAAATTGTTCAGGGACTACCACCCCTCCGTTCCTATTTGGTTTGTCTTTTGTGGTCCTGGCTCCCGGCTCTTCAGCTATGAACACGGAATAGAAATATTGGTTAAGCAATTCTACCATATCTTTATTAACTTCTACGTATTCCTCCCTTTCACCTTTGAGTCTCACACTGCCACACTGAGATCTTTTGTATTTTCACGAATGCCTTTTCCTTACCTTTTCAGCTATTTCTTTAGAGAACCTTACCAGCCTGCTTTTCCTCTTAGTTTTACTTGTTGTACTTTCCTAACACCAGAATGGACAGACGAATGAATGAAGGGGTAATTAGAGTTTCATAGGAAGTATTTGACTGAACAGCTGAATCACCATCAATTATATGACCCGACACAGCTGTGTTTCAGCAAAAACATATGCTTGTTCCCTTTTTTTTATTGTGGGTTGCCTTTGATGGTCCTCATCTCTCAGTGGCTTTTCTTACGATTACTCCCTAGTGATGACAAAATGGTGCAAGAACCGCATTCCAGTTGCAGGAAACTTTGGGCAGACCTATGACAACGTCAACAAGACTGTGGTAAACTTGACACAGTCTTTCACTACTGAAGTCTCCGTACAAGTACGTGGTGTGGTATTAAAACCAGCCTTCTGCTTCCCTTCTTATTTCTCAGACATGCCTTGTCCCCACCCCAATCCCAGATTCAGCTCTGCCCACCCTGACCAGAGGTCTTACAGAGCTTCCAACTCAGCCTAGAAGGAAGCGTCCTTGTTGGTTTGATAAGTTGTTATCTTTTTCCCATTACTGTCCTGATAGAAGGCCTCTGACTACGAGGCATGGCGAATTTTGTTTCCCACTAAGTGAATTTGCTGTATTTAGACTGTATTTTGCTTATATTGGATTGTTTGAAATGATGTAAACCACACTAGACCCTTTTAGGGCAGTGCAGCGGTCTATAAGTATTGTGTTGGTATTGGTAGTGCTGGACTGGTCACTTCTAGGCTGTGAAGGGAAAACTTTTCAAAGGTTCAACTGGAATCCACATAGGTAAATCAGAGGTTCCTGAATCACTTCCATGGATTTTAGTGCTTGAAAGTCCAGATGTTTGAACCGCACAAAGAGGTGTTTGTGGGTGGAGTCTGACTTGTTAGGTGGACATAATTCCACATCTATGTTAGTTTCAGAAATATACTCAGGTACCTAATAGTAAATGACAGCAGATAAAGACCCACCTCCGTCCAGGTTATACTCTTTCATGATTAATACTGGTATCACAAACAGGGCAGTCGGACAGGATACCAACCACATAGAGCAGTTATACCTGATGTACTCTTGGAACACAATACCAGAAAAACAAGCCAATAGTCCGTTATTTACACTCTTATTTGTCTGTACACACGGACTTTTCATCCACACAGCCACCTGATCTTCGGTCACAATTCTGCCTGAGTATTGGATTCATCTGTGTGGCTGTCAAGTATGGAGGACCTTCAGCTCTCAGATGTCTTCCTGTGCTCTCGTGTCTATCTACCAGGCCGTCTCTTTTGCTCTTTCTGTGTGTTTCGACCTCTGGATCTCTGTGCTTCTCTTGCTGCCCTTCTGGTCTTGTCTCACTCTTTTGGTCTCTCCCTGGTAGAAAAAGGAGCAGAGTACGATCGTGGGAGTCAACATCACCAAGGCAAAGCTGAGCGATGACATCCAAGATGCCATCGAGATTCGGAAAAGCCGTTTCAACAGTATATTGGCTGTTATCCAGGTCCTGGCCTCCTGCAGCTTCATTTTTCTCTTCTGCTCGTGAGTAACTCTTGTAATTCTCTTCCCTGGGAAGGGGAGCCATGAGTTCACCTGTCCTGGACCATAGGAGCCAACTTTTTAAAATTATTGGGGGTGCTAAACCCAATGGAAATAACCCCTCCCAGGACAGACACATGGAATTTTCTCAATATTGGGGGTGCTCAAGCACCCACAGAGCCAGCTCCTATGTCCTGAACACCTCGTCTCTGGGCCTTCTGGGTCTCGTGGTTTTCCTAAAAACAAACAAACAAATACAAACTCTGCAAATCCCAGCATACTTTGGGATGGGCATCAGGATTGGAGCATTTGAGTTTGTTTGGATTTTAGAATTAATTCATTCCTCTGGTGTCTCCATGTTCCTCTGCTGGCATACATGCATTTCTGGTCTCGTGTGCACGGTTTATATGTGCTGATAAAGAGTGACCAGCATGCTCAGAGCAGCAGAACTTTCCCTGCATTGTATAAGTTTAGTCCACAATTACAAGAACAGCTGATGTAGGAATTCATGTTACCAGTTTTTAGCAAATCCTAAAAGTTGTAACTTCTCCCAGTCTTGGTAAATCAGAGAGATGCGGCTACACTGATGATCAGAAACATCTGCTAGGCCCAGCCTTTTACTCTGGGGACAGACAGATGTTTCAGAGTAGAGATCTAGGTAAAATACAAAAGGTAAGGAAAGGACGGAGTAGGAAGAGGAGAAGGTGGTAAGAAGGAGGGCTGGAGGGAGGAAAAGGAGAGGAGGAACATTATATCAGTCTTGGGCTCTGCTGTGTATCTCTACATATACTGAAGGGATTTCAGCCATCTTCTCTGGGGTCTCATTTCTTTTCCCTCCTACAGTGCTTTCTCCTATGCCAACAACTACAACGCGGACATTCGCCATGATAATATTTACATCACAACCTACTTCAGACAGATTGACGCTCGCCGAAAAAAGCAGGTGGGTGAGAGCCTGGTGCTGGAAGTAAAGCAGGGTAGCCTGTCCTCTGTGCCTCCAGCTGGTCAGCCCAGCAGGTATTGAGCTCGGCCCCTATGCCTCCAACATGTCCATGCAAAATAAGGTAAGTACCTTCTGTGGCTTAAAACTCTACTTTCCTCCCACTCACATTCTCATGTGCAAGCAGAGCTATTAGTGTCTGCTCTAGTGTATTGCTTGCTTGAACAACTTCCTTTCAACAACTTCAGATCAGAAATTCAGAAATGAGCAAATGACATATATCTGAATATACCTATGAACCATAAAAGCATTCCAATGACAGTCTCATGGGGGGGTGGGTGGGTGGGGTGGAGAGATGGAAGGGTGATCAGAGGTTGAGAAGGCAGAATAATGTTATGGTTTATAATGTGCAACTTGATATCTTCCAGGGACATGTGTCGTTCTCTTTTTCAGTTTCTTTTGGGAGTTTTATTTTCACTCATTTTTGTTTGGTGGTTGTCGGAAGGCCAGCTGCATCTGTCAGTTGGTTTCTGGTATATAGATGTTTTTATATAGCTATTGTTGATAGAGACTGTGGTGTCTAGAAAGTTGACTTTTTCTGTGGAGTCATTCAAGTTTGAATTTGATTGAGGGATGATATGCATTGAAAAGTGCAAAATTGTTTGAGTCTCTTCTCCCTCAGTCCAAATCATAAAAATGTCATTAATATACTGGTAGTATTTTAGGGGTTTAGTGTACTGAAAAACGTCTTTCCCAGTTTTACCATGAAAAGGTTTGCATATTGTGGTGCCATCCTGGTGCCCACAGCAGTACCCATGATTTGCAGATAAATAATATTATTTGAAATGGAAATAATTGTGAGTTAGAATTAATTTGATAAATTTTGTAATAGTTCCTGGTGTGAATTGGTGGTCCAAGGTGGATGTTTTTAGGAATTTATCACATGAAGCTATGCCATCTGCATGGGGAACGTTGCTGTATTGTGAGTCTACATCCATTGTGACTGGAAGCAGCTTGATATTTTTCAATTTGTTCAGAAAGTCTGTGGTGTCTTGTATAAAGCTGTTTGTTTTGTGTACTAAAGGGAAAGGGAATGGGACTTGATATACCGCCTTTCAATGGTTTTTACAACTACAATCAAAGCAGTTTACATAGTATGTACAGATACTTATTTGTACCTGAGGCAATGGAAGGTTAAGTGACTTGCCCAGAGTCACAAGGAGCTGCAGTGGGATTTGAACCCAGTTCCCCAGGATCAAAGTCCGCTGTACTGACCACTAGGCTACTCCTCCACTAAGAATCCCCTTTTCTAAACCGCCGCTCTGTATGTACTACTTGAAGAATAATAAAACGACTATTTAAAAAGCAGAGCAAATAGGCCGCTTGCTGCGGGTGTGTCTCTGATGTTTGCTCACTCTCTCTGATTTCTTACAGAAAAAGCGCACACTGTTGCCCCTGAGGAACGGAGAGACTTCGAACTTTATCTTCCCACTGTCCCCTAAAGTTCAGGGGCCTGAGGTGATGAGCACGGTGAGGACTTTTCAAATGCTGAGGGAACACCAGACTGGGGTCAGTACAGAAAGGAAGCTCATGTTGACAAGCGAACCACTGGGAGGGAACTGAGATGCAAGATTTATTGGGATTAATTTACCACCATTTTGAAGAAATTCACCTAAAGCAAGTTTAACCTGGACGTATAGCAATAAAAAAATGTTCAATAGTGGGGTACAGAGTGTAAGGAAGGGACTCCTAAGGACTGGGTCACTCCTTTGCATCTTGTAATGAATGACTAAATGATGGATTGAGGGAACAGAGACTCTCTCTCTCATTTTCCTAGTCTAACTGCCCTCCCCCCTTCTTTTTGCAGGTCCTGTCACTAATACACACTCTCCCACTGGCAATCCTGCTCTCCATCCTCTGTGGCACAGATTACATTCTCTACAAGCTGTTCAAGCTCATACACAAGCATTCCTTCATTCAATACGAATTCACAAGTGAGCAGAAAGGGCTCTTTCTGGGTGTGGGGGACTTGTCAATGTCCCAGTTGAGTTCCTGCACGTGCTGCCTTGCCCCTGTGGTGACAGGTGGTCAGCTTCCCTGCTGCCTGTGTCCCTGTATATCTACACTAATCCCCTCTGTCTTTTTTCTTTTTCCATAATAGGCCGACACCACCTCGAGATTCACGTTGGAGGTACCGGATTGTTGGCAAAACTTCTACGTGGTACCATTGGAGCTTTGAACACCTCTTCTGAGATGACAGTGGAGTCCAACAACCTTCGTAAGTTTGGGACCCTTTCTGAAGAGGAAATCCCACATCCTAGCCCAGCTGAATCTGGGCTTAAGTTCTGCAATAAACTCTGAACCCATGTACAGAAAAGGCACCCTAAACAGGGAGTGAAAAAGGCCTGTACCTCTTTTTGTCAGCACTCTCTCAGCCAGTGTTTGTCATTAGCAGTCTCTCTGAGAGCCTCTGACTTCAGTACTCCCTTCCCCATTGCATCTCATGGATGACTCTCTCTGTTGTCTCCTTCAGATTGCCTTCCAAAGCCTCACGCCATGTCCTCCAAGGACTACTTGCACTCAAGCCTTCCCATGGTCTGCCTCCTCCTGCTCACCTTTCTCCAGGTGTATATATGCCGTCTCCGAAGAGTTGTGACCTCCTTCTACTTCCCAAAGGTAAACTAGTCACCACTCCTCAATGGTATCCCAGGAGATCCAAGTTTCCAGATTTATTAAAGATTTGCTATCCCGCCCATGAACAAAGTTATCTGAGGGAAATGGGACTTGATATACCACTTTTCTGAGGTTTTTTTTTTTGGAACTACATTCAAAGCGGTTTACATATATTCAGGTATTTATTTTGTACCAGGGGCAATGGAGGGTTACTTGACTTGCCCAGAGTCAGAGGGAGCTGCAGTGGGAATTGCACTCAGTTCCCCAGGATCAAAGTCCACTGCACTAACCACTAGGCTACTCCTCTACACCAGCTGTTCTGGCATTGCAACATACATTCGTTACTACCTTGACCAGTCCAAACCAGTTTTACTCCTCTCTCTGGACCTTTCTCAGATTTTGATATATATAGTTGATCACACTATTCTTCTGGACAGACTAAGCCATCTCGGATTCAAAGGCACGGCTCTCGTCTGGTTCTCATCCTACCTTTCGAATCACTCTTCTGCACGCCAACACACCAACACACCAACTTACATTGTAATTTAGAGGGGAAAGTAAAGAGACTAGGTGACAGAATAGATGGGCTGAGGACAGAACTACATGAGTGTGTGGGGGAGGGGGAACTGTGTGGTCCAGGCTGGCCCCAGTGATCCTTGAAAATCAAGGAGAAGGGTTAGTTGGAAGCACTCATAAACAGAAAGGGCTTTGAGGTTCGTTTTAAATTGTTGCAACGAAGATTGTAACCGAAAGACTGCTCAGGGCCTTGGACTGAAAAGATGGTGCTTCGTGTGCTGTCGTATACAATTTCCCTAAAAGAGGGAGTGTGTAGGCATTTTGCTGTAGTGATCTCATCATACTAGTTGGGCAGTAGGGGCTTAAGATCCGAAAAAGATATGGAGAATGACCAGATTGTAAGACCTTAAACTAGAAGTAGAATTTTGTAAGTGATGCCGTGGGTTACAGGTAACCAGTGAGCTGCTTTTAGAAGGGGGATTGCATGGTCAAATTTCTCGGTGCCTAAGATCAGTTTCATAGCAGTGTTCTGTATTAGTCATAGTCTACAAAGGTCCTTAACTTTATTGGGGAAAAGGACACATTTTGATTTTTCAGGGTGTAGGATGAGTTTGTTTTTCATCAGCCAGTCAGTTGGGAGCCAGTAGGGTCCAGAGGGCAAACTATCTGGACGTCATCAGCATTTATATATAATCTGTGAGATCTAAAGACTGCGTGAAAGTTGAGCGGGGTGCGAGGAATATGTTCAAAACAGTAGGGGCTAAGAAGGATCCTTCTGGTACTCCAGCAGATGGTGAAAAAGATGCTGATAGCACGTTGGTGTGTTGGCGTGCAGAAGAGTGATTCGAAAGGTAGGATGAGAACCAGACGAGAGCCGTGCCTTTGAATCCGAGATGGCTTAGTCTGTCCAGAAGAATAGTGTGATCAACTATATATATCAAAATCTGAGAAAGGTCCAGAGAGAGGAGTAAAACTGGCTTGGACTGGTCAAGGTAGTAACGAATGTATGTTGCAATGCCAGCAGAGCTGGTGTCTGAAGCCAGTTTTGTTAGGATGTAGTGCATTTGTCTTGTCAATGAAATCTTGAAGTTGAGAGTTTACTACGGATTTAGTAATTTTTGCAACAAATAGGAGGTTGGCAATGGGATAGTAGCCATTGGCAATTTGTGACTGGTTGAGTACGATCTTTAAGCTTCGGCCTTATGATTGCATGATTGCATGTTTCTAGTATGGTGGAACAATGACCTTCCAAGTTCCGAGAGTCTGGTGGTGATCACGGCCAGAACGAAAAGGAGAAGATCATCTAGGAAACATTTTATTAAGCATGATGGTACGAATTGTGAGGAGCTGTAGTCAGTCTCATACATTTAATAGTGGTAGAGATCCCCTGCTCTTGACGGATTACTCAACTGAACCTCAGCTTTGCTCCTGAGAAGCGGGCTGTGGGACCCATGAGGATCCCTGTGTTCCACCACTTTTTCTGCCTGGGGCGTCCTTTCATGGGTCTCTCTCTTCTGCAATCCTTTTGTTTTCTCAGAGAGAAAAACGGAGGGTTCTGTTCCTCTACAATGAGACCATGCGGAAGAGGATTTCCTACATCAAGTTCCAGAGGAAGAGGATAATGAGGAGAGCCCGTATCAGCAAACTTCTTGTAAGTACTGTACTGCAGTACAGTCTTTTGGGGCTGAGGGGTGCCAGTGTGGTACCGTTGGCAGAGAGCAACCATGAGAGGTTATAAGCCAGGGATGGGAGCGTAGTGAATGCCATTAGAAAATTATCCCACAGAGGAAGAGGTGGAGGGCCTAGCTAATGGTCTATCCTTGGACCCTGAGGGACCACCGGAGCTAACTACTGCTTCCCTGTCTATCCTTCCCCTTCCGCCTGGCCTGGCTTTATCCCAAGTAGATAGGAAAGTTATTTGAAGGAGCAGCAGTTTCCACAAAGAAGAGACACACACATTTTGAAATGCTGAACTCTTACTTCACCAGAGTCTGGTCCAATCCTGGGATATCTTAGAGATACACAGATACACTTCTTAGCTCTACATTAACTTAACGTAGAGCCTGCTATTTCAACTTGGTACTCCTGGGAATGCAAATAGTGCTGTTAGGTGCCAGGTTCATCTCCTCACTGGAGTGTGCATTTCCCCTAAAGGTGGACCATGGAAGAAGCATAAGGAGAAATCTTGTCAGATGAGTAACTGTGGCCTCCTTCCTTTTTTTCCAGGCCCGGGGTATGGTAGGTAACCTGTACCACTATTGTCCCTTCCTGCGGAGGTTCCTAAGGCGACGCTGCATGGTGTGTGACAGGGTCCAGTCCAAGACATCCTGGATGTGTAAGACCCCCTCCTGTGGGGCTGTGTACTGCGCCTCCTGCTGGAGTGATATGAAGCAATTCTGCTTTGCCTGCACACCCTACGACGGCTTCATCTCTGCAGACAGTGACAGCGAGCACGACACTCGCTATGCCAATTAAAGCCTGGATGCAAATTACAGCTCAGGCTTTGGATCAATGCAGAGTATGCAAGATGCTACGTAGAGCCCGCCAGCATTTTAAAATATTGACCTGGCCTCCATTTACTGAACATACATTTTTCAAACGATAGATGTGTTATTTTCTGTCCTGTATAAATCTGTACAAAGTTTGACTTTTTATTCCAGGTCTGCTGATACTGTGGGTGCCTATGTTTATTCTAATAAAAAGCTGTCATACTGCCTCTGTTGCTGTGGGTTTGTTGCATTGCATCTGAGAAAGACTTGTGGAGTCTGCATGGCCCTGGATGAATGTGAAGGTGGCCCAAGGCCAGTGGTGTGCTGGAGCGGGCTCTCACAGGCTCGCAAGAGCCGGTTGTTAAGTTTTTAAGAATTTTGGGAGCCGGTTGTTAAAGTAGGGCCCTCCATGGCTACTTTAACAACTGGCTCCCAAAATGTGGGCTTGGTCCCCCTGCTGAATTCTCTTTTACTTTGCTGGTGGGGATGCTGAGCCCTGCCAGCCAAGTAAATAGACTGCTGCTGCTCCCCGCTCCTTGTTTCCAGCTCTGAGCAGCAGGCTGGGACTTTTCATGCAAGCGCAAGAAGGTTCCATCATGCTGCTCAGAACCAGAAACAAGCAGCAGAGAATGGTGGCAGTCCATTTATTG
The DNA here is from genome assembly GCF_901765095.1 of Microcaecilia unicolor. NCBI lineage: Eukaryota > Metazoa > Chordata > Amphibia > Gymnophiona > Siphonopidae > Microcaecilia > Microcaecilia unicolor. The sequence continues at coordinate 38,034,156 of NC_044044.1, forward strand.
GCTGGTAGGGCTCGGTAAAGGTATGCCTAGCGTGCCCGCACAAGGGAGGGGAGAGAGAGGCATGTATTCCCCCCCTCCCCAAATTTCAGGGCCGGCTATGCCCGGAGAGAGAGCCCGTTGTTAAAAATTTACCAGCACACCCCTGCACAAGGCAACTTTTTACAGTCTTCAGAAAGTGTGTGTGTTTTTTTTTTCCGAAGTCACACTGTACCTTGATGTTCACCTTGGTGTTGGCTCTCCCTGAAGCTTGGCAAAGGTTTTTTATTTTTGCAAGAGTCTTGCATCTGGAAGATGGTTGTCCTGGCAGGGCTGTGTTATGAGGGTGCATAAAGGGCAATTGCCCTGCCCCACCCAACCTTGCTCAAAGTAGACCAGAGTGCATCTTTGGGGTCCATGCCTGCACTTTGGGGTGCCTGTCCCTGGAGCTTAACAAGGTTTTTAAAAATGTTTGCATGGAAAATGACTGCCCTGGGCGAGATCTTAAAGGCTCCGGGTCATCGTTGCACCCCTGATGGGGGCTGTGATCTCCCAGTCCCCTCATTTCTGGGGTTAGTACGTGTGCAGTGGGGTGAAGGTGGCAGAGTCACGCAGGTAAAGCCCCTTCGCCGGTCGGCCGTCACTCAGGCCCTTAGCCACGCCCCTCCCTCCCCCTCTTCCTTGCCCCGCCTCCCTCCCTCTGCCTGCGGTGACGCTACGGCGGTGCCCGGAATCAGGGCTGGCGCGAGGCAGAAGGTTGCAGGAGGGAAGCGACCTTGCAATCAGCGGCTCTTGCAGGGACTTGCATGAGTTCTTAGCGGGGTGGGGGGCTCAGATCATGCCTCGGCCTGAGGGGGAGGGCGCTGGAGCTGTGCGTGATGTGAGGCTGCCCCCCTGCCGGCACTGATTGAGGGAGGAGGTCGGGGGTGCAGGTGCCCCCCCTGCCCGTGGGACTGGCTGAACATGGAGAGGACCTGCGGGTTACTGGTCTTGTGCTGGCTGTGCTGGGCGAGGGGGGAGGATGGTGCCCACCGAGGATCCAGATGGTCCGAGGACCCGACCCAAAGAGCAGGTAAGAAGCAGCTACAGGTGGATCAGAAACCCCTTCCTCCTCCAACCCCACCGTCCCTCCCCTTTAGTCCTCTCCTTCCCACTCTCAGTGAAGTGTAGCTGGTCCTGGCTCTGGTAGAACCGGGACCAGCAACACTCACCTGCTACAATGTTGGTTCTGCATAGAGGTGGCTTTGCATAGTTACATGTGGGTGGGGGTTCAAACTGGGTACTGCACATACACTTTTCAGGTGCAGAAATTGGAGAGGGGACAGACCAAAGGTCCATCAAGCCCAACATCCTGTTTCCAACAGTGGCCAATCCAGGTCACAAGTACCTGGCAAGATCCCATTCCCTCACTAGCAGTGTCTCCCCTTTTCCTTCTTCGATTCTCTTCATTCCTGTTAATAAAGGAATTTCCCAGGATAGACTGTTAAAGGATCTTCTGGTTCTCTACTGACAGTGGTTCTCATAGACAGTCCTAGGGGTGCCGAAGGGGGTGTTCTTTAAGGACAGGCTGTTGGGGGATAGCATAGCACCTCTAATGTTTCTCTCACTCTGGGTCCACAGAACGGGCAGATCTGATGGTGCTTTTGCCTCACCGCAAGGGTTTGTGCTTTTGATTTTCCCCGCAGATTTCCAAATCCAGGCATTTCATAGGGCAGAGCCAGGACTGGCTCAGTCTGATCATTTTGTTTATTTAACAGATTTCTATCCTGCGTAATCCCGGAATCAGGGCTGGCGCGAGGCAGAAGGTTGCAGGAGGGAAGCGACCTTGCAATCAGCGGCTCTTGCAGGGACTTGCATGAGTTCTTAGCAGGTTGGGAGGCGGGGCTAGGGCTGGGCAGACTTATAATGTCTGTGCCAGAGCTGGTGGTGGGAAGCGGGACTGGTGGTTTGGAGGCGGGGATAGTGCTGGATAGACTTGTACGGTCTGTGCCAGAGCCGGTGGTTGGGAGGTGAGGATAGTGCTGGGCAGACTTATACGGTCTGTGCCAGAGCCGGTGGCGGGAGGCGGGGCTGGTGGTTGGGAGGCGGGGATAGTGCTGGGCAGACTTATACGGTCTGTGCCAGAGCAGGTGGTTGGGAGGTGGGGCTGGTGGTTGGGAGGCGGGGATAGTGCTGGGCAGACTTATACGGTCTGTGCCCTGAAGAGCACAGGTACAAATCAAAGTAGGGTATACACAAAAAGCAGCAAATATGAGTTATCTTGTTGGGCAGACTGGATGGACCGTGCAGGTCTTTTTCTGCCGTCATCTACTATGTATCTAATGGTCTAAGCTGACCTGGAGGGAGATGGTAAGTCTTACCTGCTCCTCTCCCAGTTGTCCACACCACGCATCTCCTGAATTTTCCATCCCTTTCTGGGAAATGGAGAACGCCAGTAGGGGAAAGCTTGAGCTGTGTAGCCACCCATTGCAAGGTGGGATGGGTTGATGGGGTACCTGCTCTGGTAACACGAGTCATTCTGTTCCTTTCGGTCCTGGGGTAGGGGGGTCTTTGTGGATGTGGTTGGGTTGCATTTGGGGGTATTTATATTTAATTGAGACCTCCACTTATCCAGCCAGGATTGTGGGCCCATCCCACTTTTGTGTGGAGGCATCCGTACCTGCTGCTGGATGGATGGTTGGGGTGTTCAGCTGTTTGGGTGTGAGCAGCACATGTCATCTGGGCTGGTAAAACTGGTTCCTGTTGCCTCTGTCTGTCTTGGTGACTGTGGATGCCGCTGAGACACATTGGGAAGAATTTGTAACAGAGAATGTAGCCAGGTGTTAGGCTCTCAGCCCTCACTGTCACCTTAAAAGTTGAAGTATGCAATTTCATCAGCATTTGGAACAGGGGGGGGGGGGGGTTCAAGACGTTAAATCCCCAGCTATCATAGTCTCTTTAATGCTTGAGGAAGAGATCTTGGGATGGTCTAGGAAGAGGGTGATGCCAAAGCTTTGCCTCCACCACCCCACACGAGAAAATGATGGTCCTCTGTACTGAGTATTGTAAAAAGTAAATTGACGACATTCAGTGTTTTCTTCTAAAGTTGCTTCTTGAGTCTGTTGTGTTGACGAGTCTCTGCCCAAAGGTAGTAGCTCTAATTTTTTCAACCTTTTATTATATAAACATGTTAGCTTATCCAGTAACCAAAAACATAACATAACCATTCTGGGTCAGACCAGTGGTCTTTCGAGCCCAGTATCCTGCTTCTAACAGTGGCCAATCCAGGTCACAAGTACCTGGCAGAAACCCAAACAGTAGCAACACTCCATGCTACCGATCCCAGGGCAAGCAGTGGCTTCCCCATGTCTGTCTCAATAGCAGACTATGGACTTTTCCTCCAGGAACTTGTCCAAACCTGTTTTAAAACCAAATATGCTAACTGCTGTTACTACATTCTCCGGCAGTGAGTTTAGCTATTTTTTGAGTGAAAAAATGTTTCCTCCTATTTGTTTTAAAAGTATTTCCATATAACTTCATTGAGTGTCCCTTGATCTTTGTACTTTTTGAAAGAGTAAAAAATCGATTCACTTCTACCCGTTCTACACCACTCAGAATTTTGTAGACCGCAATAATATCTCCCCTCAGCCACCTCTTTTCCAAGCTGAAAAGCCCTAACCTCATATGGGAGGAGTTCCATCCCCCTTTATCATTTTGGTCGCTGTTCTTTGAACTTGTTCTAATTCCGCTATATCTTTTATGAGATACGGCAACCAGAACTGAACACAATACTCAAGGTGAGGTCACACCATGGAGCGATACGGAAGCATTATAGTCTTGGTCTTATTTTCCATCCCTTTCCTAATAATTCTTAGCGGCTTTTTTTGTTTTTTGGCTGCCGCTGCACACTGAGCAAAACATTTCAGCATATTGTCTACAATGATACCGAGATCTTTTTCTTGAGTGCTGGACCCTAGCATAACTATGGTTCCGATTATTCTTCCCAAAGTGCATCACTTTCCATTTGTCTACATTAAATTTCATCTGCCATTTGGGTGCCCAGCCTTCCAGCTTCTCAAGGTCTTCATTCAATTTTTCACAATCCGCATGTGTTTTGACAACTTTGAATAGTTTTGTGTCATCTGCAAATTTAATCACCTCACTTGTCGTTCAATTTTTCCAGATTATTTATAAATATGTTAAATAGCACTGGTCCTGGTATAGATCGCTGGGGTACTCCACTATTCACCCTCATCCATTGAGAGAAATGGCCATTTAACCCTATCCTCTGTTTTCTGTCCAATAACCAATTCCTAATCCACAGAAGGACATTGCCTCCTATGACTTTTTAATTTTCTCAGGAGTCTCTCATAAGGAACTTTGTCAAAAGCTTTTTGAAAATCTAGGTACAGTACATCAACTGGCTCACCTTTATCCACATGTTTGTTTATGCCTTCAAAGAAATGAAGCAAATTGGTAGACTTTTCTGTCCAATTCGACCACGTTTGTCTAACTGTTCCATAATCCTATTCTTTATAATAGTTTTCCACTATTTTCCCCAGCACTGAAGTCAGGCTTACCAGTCTGTAATTTCCTTGATCACCCTAGAGCCCTTTAAAAAAAAAAAAAAATCAACGTTAACTTGGCCACCCTCCAGTCTTCAGGTACTAAGGACAATTTTAACGACTTACAACAGATCAGTAATTTGATGTGTGAGTTTTTTCAGTACCCTGGGGTGTATGCCATCTGGTCCAGGTGATTTATCACTATCTAACTTGTCAATTTGTCTCAGTAGGTCTTCCAGGTACACTGAGACTTCTTTCAGTTCTTCTGCATCTTCACCTTTGAACACCATTTCCGATACAGGGTAGATCTCTTACACCTTCTTTCGTAAAGACTGAAGCAAAGAATTCATTCAGTCTCTCCGCTATGGCCTTGTCCTCCCTGAGCACCCCTTTTCCTCCTTCATGATCTAACAGTCCCACGGATTCCCTCACAAGCTTTCTGCTTCTGTTGTACTCGAAAAAGGCGTTACTATGAGTTTTTGTCTCTTTCATGTTCTCTTTTAGCCTTCTTTATCAGTGCTTGGCATGTAGCTTGATACTACTTATGTTGCTTCTTATTTTCTTCATTTGGATCCTTTTTCCATTCTTTGAAGGATGCTGTTTTGTCTCTTAATACCCTCTTTCATTTCACCTTTTAGCCACGCTGGCTGTCGTTTTCTCTTTTTTTTCCCCCACTTTTGTGAATACATGAAATACGTCTGGTCTGGGCTTCCACAATGATATCTTTAAACAATGGCCATGTCTGATTTAAAGACCTAAGCTTTGTGGCTGACCCTTTCAGCTTCTTTTTAACCATTTTCCTCCTCCTCACTTCACTTCTGCCCAATGTAATACTCATGGGCTCACACCAGCCTGGTGTGTTATGTTATCTTATCACATATTAACATCTCCTGAGTTCTCTGTTGCCACTGCTGTTCCTCACTGCAGAGGTTTGTATTCTCCAGACCGTATTTATTTATTGGGATTTATTAACCGCCTTTATGAAGAGTCACTCAAGGTGGTGTACAGCAGCTACGGTTTAACGTAAAACTTACAATTTTGTTGATAGCATAACAATAGTAAAATGTACAATGAAACCTAATAATAACAGGATCAAAATATACACATTTAACAGCACTGAAATTCATCAACAGGGATGTAATATGATGTCAACATAATACTAATGAAACATCTGATAAGCAGAACATAAGATATGATAATACTTTTCTACAATACAACTTACCATACAGCTGAGGGGCCAAATGCAGATATATAGATACATAAGTACATAAGTAATGCCTCACTGGGAAAAGACATGGAGGCATATTTTCAAAGCACTTTGGGAGGCTAAGTGCTTTGAAAATATGCCTCCAAGGGTCCACTGAACCCAGCATCCTGTCCACGACAGCGGCCAATCCAGGCCAAGGGCACCTGGCAAGCTTCCCAAACGTACAAACATTCTATACATGTTATTCCTGGAAGTGTGGATTTTTCCCAAGTCCATTTAGTAGCGGTTTATGGACTTGTCCTTTAGGAAACCGTCTAACCTCCTTTTAAACTCTGCCAAGAGGACAAGATTTAGATTGTAAGCTCCTTGGAGCAGGGACTGTCCTTTATGTCAATTTATGTTCATCTGTACAGCGCTGCGTAACCCTAGTAGCACTCTAGAAATGTTAAGTAGTAGTGGTACAGAGTCAGTTTGGATAAATAAATGGGTGGCTAAACTCAAGGCACGTTCTTTGTACAGTTAAACAAGATGTAAGGAACTGATCTAAGTTCTAGTATGTGTTGCAAGCTAGTCCGGGTGCAGAACGAGTCACCCTATGTATTAAAGGCTTGGGAGAAGAGCCAGGCTAATGCACAGGGATTGCACATGTCTCAGCAGACCAGTCCTGCATGGAGGAGTAAGAGCTGAGGGCTGAGCTTCCCTGGCTGCCTCTTAAACCACTCTAGGTGTGTAAGTAGGTGTAATTGGGACGCTCCCAGTTCTTCAGACTCTGCACCAACTTGACAAGAGGAGCCCAGTTCTGGAAAGTGCATCAGCAATGTAGAGTTAGTGCAGTAAATAAGGCTCACCTAGACCTTTGTCTACCATCAGAAATGCGGAGATGGGTTTCTGCTTTAGAACACAGGTGCCCAGTGAGCAAACTCCTTAATGTGTTTCTCACACCCAAGCGTTGGGACAAGTTGGCACCTTTTGCTTTTCAACTGCACTATTACAGAATGGCTGCAAAACAATCTGTCCCAACTAAATCTCCAGCACTCGGGCCTACGTCCCCTCAGCCTGTAGGACTCTCCAGCACTCGGGCCTACGTCCCCTCAGCCTGTAGGAATCTCCAGCACTTGGGCCTACGTCCCCTCAGCCTGTAGGAATCTCCAGCACTTGGGCCTACGTCCCCTCAGCTTGTAGGAATCTCCAGCACTTGGGCCTACGTCCCCTCAGCCTGTAGGAATCTCCAGCACTTGGGCCTACGTCCCCTCAGCCTTAAAGTGCTCGAGCCAATGTTCCCTCTGTCGACCTGAAGGAATATCTGGCGCTTGGGCCCATGTCCCCTCCATCCAGCCTGTAGGAATCTCCAGCACTCGGACCCACGTCCCTTCCACTGAGCCTGAATGTGTTCAGAATTTTGTCAGTTTTCGCATTTCAAGCCTGAGGCCTTGTTTTCTAGCACAAGCTGCTACAGTCTCTTCTGCCTGGCTGTTCCTATGGTTTTCCAGACCAGTGGTGGACTTCATCACCACACTTTTCCAACGTCTCCCATCTGTGGCGGGGACCCTGGAATGATGGGGGTTTCTCCAGTTCCCACTGTAGTTTCGGACCTTCTTTGGATCTCGCTACACCTGAGCTTTTGAAGTTTTATCCTACAGGCAGTGGTTCACTCAGGGTCTCTCACCAGTTCAGCTGTGGTTGACTCTTTGTGACATTCATATGTTGCCTGACAGAGGCTTGTTTAGAGGCACTTTGGGGTTATCATCAGAGATGGGGGTGGAAGGCCTCTCTTATTCTCATACACTCAGGGGGCTCCTTAGTGAACATGGGAAAGAGGTGTTATGCAGGATTGCTGGCATGTGAATCTTACCCCCTTCCCTCCATCTTTTGATAATGTCTTTCCTTTGTTTTGCAGATGGAGGTCCCAAAAGGGACCAGCCGACTAAATCCCAGGAAGTGCTCGTCTATGTAGTGGGGGAGCATGGAAGCCTCAGCCTTGAGGAGGCCCTGAAGGTGAGACCGAGGTTGTCCTTTTTCCCCTGTGTGAGGGTGTGGGGTGTCTGAAGCTGGGGGTGACCCTTGTTCTTAGGAAGAGGCATTTCTTTGTGCTCAGCTTCCTTCCCTGCTCATATTTTATACCAGCCCTCTGATCTTCCCCCTCTACCCTGTTTAAATCTGTTATTTGACAAGGTGTTGGTGGGTGGGTGCTTTTTTCTGTTCTGACATCTCACTGACTGGGCCCTCCACCCCTTGGCCGGATAGGACCTGCCCTGGATTCCTCTCTCCCCCTCAGGCCCACACCCCTCAACTGCAGTAGGAATGACTGAGGCATATCCTTTGGCTCAGGGCTGGAAGGAAGGCCCTGCTACACGATTACTTAACCAGGGCGCGTCTCTTCCTTCAGCAGCAGAAACAGCCGGATCCCCACGAGGCAAGCTGGTTGGCGTCCAGCCAGAGTACACAGAGCTCTCGTGCTGCTGCATTTAAGACCCCTTCTCTACCCACCATTGTTCAGTCCCTGGAGTTCAGCAGGAGTTCGGTTTTTAGGAGAGGGAAGAGTCTGGGAAGGGACAGCTGAAACCACCCCCACCTCCTGCTCTAGATATAAGGGCACAATGTGAGGTTTACTCTGTAACGGTGCAGAGTCTTGTCTGGTAGACAGCAAAACTGTCCAGTTCAATTTTATTTGGTTTCTGGCAAATCATCATCCATAAATTAATAACAGACAAGATGGATGTAAAAGCAGACCAACCATGCAAGTAGCAGATAGGGGAATGGGATCAGTAGTAAGACTCACTTTCATCACTGCAAGCATCAGCTTTTTTTCAGGAAAGCATCACCGATTAGCCTCTCATTCTCCCCCCCCCCCCCCCCAGTCCCCTCTGATACTCAGCAGGGAGCCAGCGGCAGGCATATCAGGTTTTTCTCTCACATTTTCATGCCTCCTGGGCAGAGCGTGGGATCTCGCTCACTTCTGATCACACTGTTGCTGCTGAGGTCACTGTCCGGTGTCTTCTATACAGCTGTGTTTAATTCCTGTTCTGCTTCCCTCAGGACTGTGATCTTTACTTCCACAGTCGGGAAGCCAAGAATGAGTGCGGGGTTTCTCTTGTGGAGAGCGTTGCCCAAAGGCTGCTCTTGTAGCAGAGAAGACCTATTAATTTTACAGCTGCCTCCTGTCAGCTATTGCTGGGAGTCTGGAACACCTCGGGCCCACCAACGTGTGCTGATGGAGTGGACCCCCGACTCCTCTTCCTTGTATGTTTTGAAAGCAAGTGAAAAAGCCTGGGCCAGATGCAGGGAACATCAGAGGGGTGTAAGCATGGATCTGGTTAAAGGTCTGGGTTTGGGGGCTCACCATGGAGGTGTTGGAGGGCAGTGGAAAGGGGCTGTGTGGAGGGGAGCCCCACAGAAGAAGCGAGAGTGCGCTCCTGATAAAGCAAAGCTTGGAGAAGCAGAACCTGACATCGTGAGCCAACGCCTCCAGAGGAAACTGGTTGTTAGTTTTAGCACTGGGGCACATCCTGAATCCAAACCCTGGGCTTCCGGCCTTTCCTGCCAAAAGTCACCCTCCCTCTTCTGCTTTTTCTGTCTCGTAGGCAGAGGGGTCAAGCAGTGCGGTGTTTTGCTTAACACACCCTCCAGAGCCCTGAGGAACCTGCCTGGCTGTCCCATGTGCCCTTACTGTGTGGCAGATGAGAAAGAGAGAGGCAGGTTCTCATTAGGCTTGTAGTCCTTGTGAATAGACAGTGGGGGTTGGGCACGGCCTGGCCGGTGGCACTCTAGCTGTCTCCTCTGATTTGACAATCATTTTATCTACAGGAGGGACCCCCCAGCCACCTTCAGGTGCTCCTGGAGACAGAGGGAGGTCGACTGTTCTTGGAGCTCCAGCAAAATGAGTAAGTGCGGGATAGATCAGAGTTAGTGGGGTTCGCTGTGCATGTGGGGTGGAGAGGACGAGATTTGGAGGGGGGGGGGGTACAAGCCTAGCTGAGGAGTAAAGGGGAGCTGGGCCTTTCAGATAAGGGAATGGGAACAGTTTGGAGGTCTTTGGGGTGCACTGGGCAGTGAAACACTGGGATTGGAGCACAGAATGGCTAAGGTGGGTTTATTGGGAGACCTGGGAGAGTTTGTGCTCACTCACTGAGTGTTTCCTCATGCGTTTTCCCTGAATGTTTGCCACCATGAGGTGGGACAGGAAGCAGATAGGGGGAGGAATTCTCAGATGGGTTGTCCAGTGGTATTGTGTATATTAAGCTGCCAGATCACAGCTTCCATGGATCTGGACCAGAGCCCATGACAAGTTAAATCTGGAAACAGAAGGCCAAGAAGTATTTTGGGAGGGGCTGTGGAGCTCTAGGTTCAAAGCAGAGGAACATTTTTCCAGATGATACAGAGAGGAAAAGATTCTTAATTCTGAGATACCAAGGGATCTTAGAGACTGGGGGATATGGGACCCAGAGTCTTGACGATAGAGGGGAGAGGCCAGCTCTGCAGGCTGGGATACCCAGGGGAGGGGGCAGCCTTGCAGGTTGTGATACTAGAAGGTCCTTTGTGATGTGGTAGAAGGGGCAACCCTACAGGATGTGGATACCTAGGGGTCAGCTTCGCAGCCTGTGATAATCTGGGGCTTTTGTGACAGGAAGGAGGGGGTAGGTATGCAGGTTGTGGTACCGAGGGTCTCAGTGATGGGGGGAGGGGGGCAGCCGTGCAAGCTGTGATCCTGATACCTTCACCATTGGGTGCATTCAGTGCACTAAATATTGCACAGACCCTTTTAAATGGTGGGTGCATCCATGCTACTCTGTTGAAGTGGAGTTCTAGCCTAATGGCTGGAACAGTCCGGGTTCAAGTCCCATTGCTGTGCTCTGTGATCTTGGGCAAGTCCTTTAGCCTCCATTGCCTCGGGTTCAGATTTTAAATTGTAAGCACTCCGGGGACAGGAAAATTCCTAAGTCACATTCAACTACTGAGAAAGACATTAATTAAACCACCCCCCTCTCCCCAATATAAGATGCATTTAAATTACGATAAGGGGCTCGGATTAACTAGTCGAGAACCCCATCACCCAGCGAAGAGTGTAAATTTCTGTCCTGCAGTTGGAGTTTTGGTACTGAACCCCCACAGGCACGGGGAGTGAGTGCGTTCTTGCTGATCTGGGCTGGAGATCAGTGGGTAGGTGTCTGACATGTGGTCCTGTCTCCCACCTTGAGTTTGCATGTTTGGATTATCTTTGATTCTAATTTTCTTGTCTCCTGAGGACTTACATTCTCAAGGTGTAGACTAGGACATGAGGTGTGACACTGGGAGAAGCAGTTCTCTTCCTGCTACTGTAAGCACTAGATGACTGCTCAATGGACCTTCTTCACTAGGCTTCAGAAACACCTCCACATGTCCCTGGGCTGAGAGGGGGAACGTTGTCTTGCTGGTGGTAGGAGAGAGCAGGGTGGTTACTTAGTGCTGCCAGTCTAACTGAGAGAGGTTGATGGCCATCTTCTGTTTCATGTTCTTTTCTCCTTCCAGGGTGCTGCTGAGTGGTGCTCACACTCTGGTGTTTTACCTGCCCAATGGAACACAGGTGACAGAAGATGGCACAGAACAGGTAAAGGCTATTCCTGCGGGATCCTTGGTTCTCACCCTTTTATTGACACAGACAGGTGGCACCTAGTTAATGAAGCCTCAGACAACGTTGTCAGATGCATGCTCATACCGATAGTGCTAACTTCAGCGTGGGTGTCCTCTCGGCCGCGCAGTGGGAGATTTCCCCTTGACCGCACCCTCTCATTTTCTGTTGTAGGTGAACTGCTATTATCGTGGCCATGTGAAGGGCTATCCAGGCTCTTGGATCAGTGTAAGCGTGTGCTGTGGACTCAGGTGCAGTATGAGATAGGAAACTTCAGGAGCAGGACCCTAGGGTTCCTCCCCTCCTCGGTGGCTCCTCAGGCTCCTCATCTTCTTCTTCTTCTTCATTCCAGGGGGCACCTTGCTGTGTCTGGAGACAGAAGCTATGATGTTCAACCTGTAAGCGGACCTGGTGACCCGAGGCATTTGTTCTTCAAGATCCAGGATATACCCTTTCCAGACGTGAAGTGTGGCATGGCCCACCCGTCCCAGTGGATGCCTTCAGGGGAAGAGCGGCCTCATCTGCACAGGGTAGGGAAGGGAGTTAGCATGGCCTGGATCCTTATAATGAGAGACGATGCAGCTCAGTGTCACCTGCCAAGTCCTGATGGATGGTATTAGAAATTGCTTGTGAGGGTTACTCCTAGGTCCCATCTCCTCCACCTCTTCCAGCTGAATATCTCTCAATTCCTTTTCAAGTTCTGGAGCTTGAGAACTGATCTGGGAAACCAAGGAAGTCTTCTAGCAAGTACCATGCACAAAAGTGCTAGTAAGCCATTGGTTTCTATCTCAGCTGGTGATTTCCTGTAGTGTCCTTACATGCTCAAGATTGCTAAGAAATCATCTGTGTGTACTCCTGTGAACTGGGGGGGTTAGCGGCCCCTGAAGCATCTGGCTTGTGGCCTTGGTCTCTATAAGAAATTCTACGGTGTCTATTTGTTGGGGAGGGGAGGAAGGGTGGAGGCATGTCCGGCTGTCGTATTTTCACTTAGCCCCCTTTGTCTCTTGTCTTGTAGGGGAAGAGGGATCTAATGAGCGAGGTGAAGTATATTGAACTGGTGATAGTTACTGATAAGAAAGAGGTGAGAAGAGGGTGGAACACCCACATCATGTTCCTGCAAGTTGTTGTATGACACCGCTTTACATATGTACTGTGCACTGCTGACATGCATGTTGTATTCTCTGTATGTGTGATGTGTTGATCTGTGTATGTATTGCGTGTTATTGCTGAAAGCTTGGGACAGGCCGACTGGAAGGACCATTTGGCTCTTATCTTCTGTGCTGTGTGTATACTGCATGTTATTGGATGATGGGGGTCTGTGTAGTTGGTGATGGCAGCATACAACATACACATTTCACATATGAGGCGGTGGCCCTCGTGCCCTGTGGTGTGACTCTGCTTCTCCCCTCTTTGGCAGTATGAATATTATCATGGGGACACCAAACGCTTGCAGATACGGATGCTGGAAATCGCCAATCAAGTGGACGTGGTAAGTGGATGCCTGTGGATTTGGCTGGTGCAGTGACAAGGTTCAGGCCTGCAGGAAGTCCCGGGGACCCTGGCGTTTGGCTTCCTGCTGTTTTTTTTTTTTTTGTTATGCTCAGCTGTTGAGCCAGCCATTATGTTACATGCATGTGGAAGCTGTCGATCATCTTTCTAGAAGGGGCATCTGAGGTTTTTGACACCTGCATATTCCTCCCAGTGTCCTCCAAGATGCCTTCCAGGTCCACCCCACCCCACCCCCTCCTGCTACCCAGCATGCATTTTGCAGTGTGAGCCTTATCAAACCATCTGCATAGCTTTGTATTTTCCCTTTGCTTCCTGATGCCAACTCTCCTCAGTCTTAGCTCCTATCTGGAAGAAAAGTCCATAATTTGTTTTTAATATAGACATGAGAAAAAGCTATTGGTTATCCCTGGGGGCAGGTAGCATGAAATCTTCCTACACTCTGGGATTCTGTCAGGTACTTGTGACCTGGACTGGATACTGGGCTAGATGAACCATTGGTCTCACCAGTCTGGCTATTCTTATCTTCTTATCTCAGACCATTCAGCTTTCCTCTGCTCTTCAGCTTTTCTTCCTTTCATCCAGTCATCTCCATTTTCTCTGAGTGCATCTTGTCTTCATCTCTGTCATCACTTTCCTTACTCTTCTCTGTATTGTCCGGCTCCTTCTCCCCTCTCAGCTTGGGACGGCAATCCCAAGCCTGGCTGTCTAAGGTAACTCTCACTCAACCTGTGCAGATCAAATCACAAAAGGCTGTAAAGAATTGTAGAGGAAATGGGGGAAATCGAGGGTCTAGTTCCAGATAAAGGAGAATGGAAAACTTCTTTAGGAAATCACACAAAGCAGATAGCTGTGGCTACAAGAGACTATTCCATTAAGCAGTTAACGGCAGGTGGTTTTGTAATACCTACAATGCATCAATTAACGTTCTCTTTTGAAGAAAAAAATGAACATTTAAGAGAAGGTTCTAGTATTAAAGGGACTGTGAGAGGCTGGGAGTAGAATTGAAGAATACGGTCCAAGGGCCTTTACTCAATCCTCATCCTTCTTGACCTGTCTGCTGCTTTTGACACTGTTGGTCATCCCCCTATTCCTTGATACGCTATCCTCACTTGTATTTCAGTGCTTCGCTCTTTCTTGATTTTCTTCTCATCTCTCCCATCGCACTTTTAGTGTATGCTTTGGTGGATCTTCTTCCATTTCTGAAGGGGCATCAACACCTCCTTTCGTCTGCTGGTTATATCCCTTTCTATGCAGTCTAGAATCCTTCTGGCCATGGCCACCACCTTGTCGCATTGTTTCATCACCTTGAGATCCTTGGATACCGTTACCCCAAGGTCCCTCTCCTGAGCTGTACTTCTCAATCTCTTGTCTCCTATCTCGTACATCTCCTTTGCATTAAATTTTATTCTTGTAATTTTTGGAGATCTCTTCTCATGGTTTGTACTCCCTTTGGAGTATCCACTCTATTGGCTATCTTCATGTCATCAACAAAAAGGCAAATTTTCCTTCTAACCCTTCAACCATGTTTTTCACAAATATATTAAACAGAATCAGACCCAGTACCGACCCCCGAGGCACTCCACTACTCTCCTTCCTTTCCTCCGAACAGATTCTATTTGCCACCGTACTCTGGTCAACCAGTTTCCAATCCACTTCACTGCTTTGGATCCTAAGCTCAATCCTCTTAGTTTATTCATGAGTCTTCTGTGAGGAACTGTATCAAAGGCTTTGCTGAAATTCAAGTAGATTATATCTAGTGCATGTTCTTTATCCAGTTCTTTGGTCACCCAGTCAAAGAAATCAATCAGATTTATTTGGCAGGATTTTCCTTGGTAAAAGCCATGTTGCATTGCATTCTAGAAACTTAACTGTCTTTTCCTTCAACAGTGACTCCCATTATTTTTTCCTACCACTGACGCGAGGCTTACGGGCCTGTAGTTTCCCACAGTTCCCTGTCCCTGCTTTTGTGAAGAGGAACCACATCCGTTCCTCTGCAACCCACGGAACCTCTCCTGTCTCTAAAGATGTATTAAATAAATCTTTAAGAGGTCTTGCCAGGATTTGTCTGAGTTCTCTCAATATGCTGGGATGTATCCCATCCAGCCCCATAGATTTGTCCTCTTTCAGATTTTCAATTTGTTTATAAACTCTTTCTTCCCGTGACGAGTGTAATATCCACTCCATTCCCAAATATACCCTCAGCAGCTGACCACTCTCCTTCTCCAGGATTTGTTTAGCACATTCGCTCTATCCTCATCACTCTCCACATGGCTATTCTCAGCATCTTTCAGTCTTACAATTCCATTCCTATCTTTTCTCCTTTCTCCAATATATCTGAAAAAGGTCTTGTCACCTCCCTTTATATCTTTAGCCAATTTTTCTTCTGTCTGCACTTTGCTTGCCGTATTTTCCTCTTTGCTTCTTTGCGTTTAATCTGGTAATCTCTTCCGCGATCCTCTTGTTGCGTTCTTCTGTATTTCTTTGGCCTTATTTTTTCAGCTACTTCTTTGGAGAACCATATAGGCTTCCTGTTTCTCTTGTTTTTGTTTACTTTTCTTGTGTAAAGATCGGTTGCCATGTTTATAGCAGCTTTCAGCTTGGACCACTGTGCTTCCACTTCACCTATGTCTACCCATGCCTTCAGCTCCTTCTTCGGGTATTCCCTTATTTAACCAAAATCAGCATGTCTGAAATCCAGTTACCTTGAGCTTTGTGTGTCCGCACTCCGCCTTTGCTCTTGGGTGGGTTCAGTCTGAGCAAAGTTCTTGGACAGGCATCCACAATCTCTCACTTCTTTCTGATTCTGCCAACAAGACGTTCCAATCCACATCATCAGGGCAAGTTGAAATGTCCCAGCAGCAGCGCATCCCCCTTTCATACCAAGCTCGTGGATATCTTCGATCAGATCTTTGTCCAGCTTTTGTGAAGGATCTGTAGATAACACCTGTGTAGGTATAGGTTTTGTCTTCTCTTTCCAGGATGATCCATGTAGCCTCTTCCTTTCCCCAGGTTGCCCGCATTTCAGCAGCTGTGACATTATTTTCCACATACAGCACCATTCCTTCACCTAAAAAGAATCTAGCACTGAATGGTGACATCTCATTCATAGGAATATAACATACATAGTAGATGACGGCAGAAAAAAGACCTGCACGGTCCATCCAGTCTGCCCAACAAGACAACTCATGTGTGCTACTTTTTGTGTATACCCTATTTTGACCTGTACCTATGCTCTTCAGGGCACAGACCGTACAAGTCTGCACAGCACTATCCCCGCCTCCCAACCACCAGCCCCGCCTCCCAACCACCGACTCTGGCACAGACCGTATAAGTCTGCACAGCACTATCCCTGCCTCCCACCACCGGCTCTGGCACAGACCGTATAAGTCTGCCCAGCACTATCCCCGCCTTCCAACCATCAGCCCGCCTCCCACTACAGGCTCTGTTATCCAATCTCAGCTAAGCTCCTGAGGATCCATTTCTTCTGAACAGGATTCCTTTATGTTTATCCCACGCATGTTTGAATTCCGTTACCGTTTTCATCTCCACCACCTCCCGCGGGAGGGCATTCCAAGCATCCACCACTCTCTCCATGAAAAAATAATTCCTAACATTTTTCTTGAGTCTGCCCCCCTTCAATCTCATTTCATGTCCTCTCGTTCTACCGCCTTCCCATCTCCGGAAAAGGTTCGTTTGCGGATTAATACCTTTCAAATATTTGAACGTCTGTATCATATCACCCCTGTTTCTCCTTTCCTCCAGGGTTTACATGAACCATATCTCTGTAATAGCAACAATATGCAAGATGTCCCTTTTACTTAGGCTATGAACATTTGTTCTCATTGCTTTCCATGTGTTAAGTTGAGTTTAGATGGTTTTCTATTTTGACATTACTTTCCCCACTGTTGTTATGTTTTTTTTTTTTCCTGGGGGTGGCTCTGAATTCCCTTGCTTCCTTTTGTTACCCAAATCTAGGGTAAAAGCCCACCATTTTGAGTCTGCTTTTAACTCTTAACCCTCTAGTCACCTGTTCAGTACCTGTGTCTGTTTTAATCATTCCCACAATTCCCTTAATTCCTTATTTCCTTTATCTTCCTCGAATAGATTGTCAAGCAGGGTCTCTCTCTTACACGTTAAGTGTACAGTGCTGTGTACATCTTCTGCACTGTAGAAATAAGTACTGTTAGCGGTACCATCCTTTCTGAGAGGCTTGGCGGAATGGGATTGGTATTTGTCAGTCTGATGTTGGGGTGAGTTAAGTTCAGCCTGCTTTGATCTGTGTAAGAGGTTCTGTCCTGTTGCCTTTGCTTTCTTAGTCATTTGCATTTATTACGGCTGCTGTAAATCTTTTGCACCTATTGGCCAAGAACAGATGGGAAGGAGGAAGGTGGTAGGAACCCTGGGGTTCTTTGAGATGTGGATCATACCCCCTTCATCACACTGTTCCCCACCCTCTCTTCTTCTCACTGGTCACATATTCCTGACCATTTCTTCTCCACAGTTTTATCGTCCACTGAATGTGCGTGTGGCTGTTGTGGCTGTGGAGATCTGGAATGAGATGGACCAGATCACTGTGGACCAGAACCCTTCGGTCACACTGAACCGCTTCTTGGCGTGGCGGGAGACCAAACTGCTGCCGCGGATCAAACATGACAATGCCCAGCTGGTGATGTAAGTGGGGAGGAGGCTTGTGTTAGTATAACTGGGGATATTGGTTGGGATCATTAGGGTTTCCTGAGGATTGGGCTAAGATGAATCGCTTTCATGCCGAGAGTGGCCTAGATGCCTGATTGCTGTGTGGGAAGCAGGAACTCTATTGCTGGCTCAGCCCACCCCAGGCGACGTGATATCCCATAAATTGAGTGGATGTGAGTTTTTCCCCCGATCCTGAGACACGCCTCAGTGTGTTGCGAAGGGAAGTCGTGGACTTGTCTGTAATGTGCACCTCATGACCAGCTTTTGCCCTGCACCACTGCTCCATCTCTTATCCTTCCTGGACCTCTTCCTGTCCCTCCCTGCTTATCAGGGCCATGATGTCTAAACTAGAAGTGTCTTTCTTGCCTCACTTCCTCGTGTTTCTTGCACAGAGGGGGTCAGTTTGAAGGCTCCGCAGTTGGTATGGCCTCCCAGACTTCCATGTGTTCCCCTGAGCGCTCTGGAGGAGTGAATGTGGTGAGTATTGACCTGGCCAGCGCCTTTCCATGTGGCGCTTCTCCCCTGTTCCCCACAGTCCCCTCTCTCTGCCATGTTGTTCCTCTCCTTTTTTTGTCTTCTGATGGTCTGTGCATGTTCTCCCAGCTTTCTTGTGAGCCATCCGCATTCTGCTTCTCCTCTCTTATTCCCCCGATTCTGGCGACATCTTCATATTCTCTACCCTGCTCTCTATTCGCTGTCTTTCCAGGACCACTCTGTCAGCACCCTGGGTGTGGCATCTACTATGGCACATGAGCTGGGACACAACCTAGGCATGAACCATGACACTACGGACAGGAAGTGTAACTGCTCCAATCTTCTTCAGGTGAAGAGCTGCATCATGGAGCCAGCCACAGGGTAAGCTTCAGATACAGCCTGGTGAGAAGAAGGGGTTCGGAGGGTCATGTGGTCTTCCTGGGGCAGCGGGTAGAAAAGGACTGTACCCTGAGATTTCAGTAACGCAGTCGGGAGCTGTGGCGGTGGGATTTCAATAATTCTTCTGTCCTGCTGACGCAAGCTTCCTCTTTTTGGCAGGTTCTTGCCTGGCTTGGGTTTCAGCAGCTGCAGCCGGTCTGATTTGGAGACCAGCTTGCGCCAGGGTGGGGGCATGTGCCTCTTCAACGTGCCGGAAGCCCAGCGCATCTTTGGAGCCCAGCGCTGTGGCAACCTCTTTGTGGAGGTGGGGGAGGAGTGCGACTGCGGGCTGGCAGAGGTAATTGCTGTGCCTGCAGGACGTTTGGCTGTCAGGGTCTCTCCCATCCCTCTTCTCACTTCTCCTTCTCTCTGCAGGTGTGTAAGGACCCCTGCTGCAATGCCACCACCTGTAAGCTGGTCCCTGGAGCCAAGTGTTCCTCCGATGGTATCTGCTGTGAGAACTGCCAGGTAGGACTTGGCCCTCTCCAGCCGTTTGCAGGAGAGCAAAGCAAGTCACCAGGAGAAAGGTTGGCAGGGTTCTGATAAGAACATAAGAGTAGCCATACTGGGAGCAAGATGCACTAAAGACGTCGGTAATTCCCGTTACCTACGGATTCCATAGCAAATCGGTAGGGAACGGGAATGCATCAACGATAGGGAATGCAAATGAGCCTACTCGTTGTAGCTCACTTGCATTCTCTATTCCTTCGGTACCTGAGTTGGAGAATCGGGACGTCCCTTTAGATTAGGCTCCTCTTCCTGGTCTCTTCAGCCAATCAAAGCGGGCTTAGCTGGCTGTTGTCAGCGAAACGCGCTCTGATTGGCTGAAGACACCAGGAAGAGGAGCCTAATCTAAAGGGACGTCCCGATTCTCCGGCAACCAGGAAAATAGAAAAATTTCGCTGTGGAGGGGTAAGTGGCACGGCGAAGACTAAATAGAAGGGGGAAAAAAACACGAGCGCCGGCAGAGCAAAAAACTGCGAAAAAAAAGATGTCTCTCACAAGTGCAGGGAGAGTACGTCCTTAAAGGATGCCCCTCACATGCGCTCCCTGCTTTTTTTTTCTTTTTTACCTTTTTTGGGGGGCCGTTTCCTTTCCGATTCCCTCACAGGAGCCCTAACGAGAGGTGCAGACCTCCCGTTAGGGTTCCTACGGTAAGGGAATCGGAAAAACGGTAGTGCAGCTCATTATAATAGCTTTTGAATAATTTGCATTCCGTTTTCGTTGCCTGCTACCGTGGCAGGGAAAATGCCCTTAGTGCATGCCCCGGGTAAACTACTTGCGTTTTAAACTGGCTGGAACCAGTTTAAAACGCAAGTTGTGGGCTCGTTAGATTTTGTGCATCTGGCCCTGGGTCAGACCAATGGTCCATCTAGCCCAGTATCCTGCTTCCAACAGTGGCCAAGCCAGGTCAGTAGGAAAGAACCTTGGCAAGACTTTTGAGTCGATGCCTAATGTTAATAGAGCGTATTGTAAGCCAGCAGGACCCTGGGTGAGATCTCTTGCTGTACAAAATAACCCAGCCCTCCGAGAAATGCCTTTCAGGAGCCTGCAGTGAGCACCGTGTGTGTGATGGGTCACTTGCTCAGTAAGAGACCTGGCTTTCACAACAGGCACCCCCAGTCTTCGCTCCTGCTGTACCCGTTATGCCTCACGGAAACTCCCAGTCAAAACCAGCATGGAGTAAAATGCTCTGGAGTGGCTCGTTAATGCGTTAACCACCCCTTTATCATATCTGGAAATCCATCTTGTGAGGGGAGGGAACTCCTGCACTTGCCTGGCCCAAGGTCTCTGGGTGTGGATTGACTGCCACATCTTCCCTGCAGCTGGTCCCCTGATCCTTGACGCCATGCAGAGAAGTCCTTTCTCTGCCCCCCCCCCCCCCCCCCTCCGTCCCCAGTTGCTGTCTGGCTGCAGCCTTTAATTCTACTGCATGGTAAACCACCGTTTGGCCAGTGACTCCGTTATTGTGGCTTTTCTGAAAAATCTCTCTGCATCTCGGAAAAGAGGGGGGAGGCCCGAACCCTTTTCCAGCATCTTGAAACCTTCTGTAGTGATAGTTCATTAGAGTCTGAAGTAAGAAATATTTTAGGGAAATTTTAAAAAGGATTCTGTGCAAGTAAACAACTGTTTTTTTTTTACCTGCTGATAAACCCCCTTCTCAAAACTGGCATCTCCCCTGCCCCCCACCCCCCAGGGGGCTGCAATTTGTGCCTGCAGATTACGTGGCATTCTTGGATGATTCTGGAGGATTTGATTTGTGTCGAGCAGGATTTTAGGGAAATCATACTATGAAATTGGTTTTCCTTGTGCTCATGGATGGACCAATGAGCTTCCGACACATTCACGACCGTGTGGTCACGTTGCTTCGCTCTTTATACAGCACGATTGGCTGCCTTTCAGTTACAGGATTCAGTTGAAAATACTGACCTTAGCACATAAGGTTCTTCACACACTGACCCCATCCTTCCTCTCTTTACACCCCAGCTCGAGCCTTCCGTTCATCCTCTGGACATGGTCTTGCAATCCCGCCTGTGTTTTGCTTTCATCTTGAGGTAACGAAACGCTCCTCTTTCTTTTGCGCAGCCCCCTTTCCGTCAAATGCTTTGCCTCTGCCCCTAAGATCAAAAGTTTCCCATAAAAGAATTTAGATCTTTATTAAAGTTTTGCCTGTTTTCTCGGGCTTTCCAGGGTGTCTCATTAGCCAAAGGTTTAGTGGACAGTACAGTTTCCTCTATCTTTTTCTTTGTTTCACTCCCCCCACTGCTCCATCCTTCTTTCTGTAACCCTCCCCCATGTTAGGCTTTCCTGTTATAAATGGTCTTCTAATTTCATTTCCCATGTCGTACACCACTTTGATTTGTTGTGAAAGGTGATATTATTAAGAGCCTAATAAACGATAAATAATACATAAGTACATAAGTAATGCCACACTGGGAAAAGACCAAGGGTCCATCGAGCCCAGCATCCTGTCCACGACAGCGGCCAATCCAGGCCAAGGGCACCTGGCAAGCTTCCCAAACGTACAAACATTCTATACATGTTATTCCTGGAATTTTGGATTTTTCCAAGTCCGTTTAGTAGCGGTTTATGGACTTGTCCTTTAGGAAACTGTCCAACCCCTTTTTAAACTCTGCTAAGCTAACCGCCTTCACCACTTTCTCCGGCAACGAATTCCAGAGTTTAATTACACGTTGGGTGAAGAAAACCTTTCTCCGATTTGTTTTAAATTTACTACACTGTAGTTTCATCGCATGCCCCCTAGTCCTAGTATTTTTGGAAAGCGTGAACAGACGCTTCACATCCACCTGTTCCACTCCACTCGTTATTTTATATACCTCTATCATGTCTCCCCTCAGCCGTCTCTTCTCCAAGCTGAATAGCCCTAGCCTCCTTAGTCTTTCTTCATAGTGAAGTCGTCCCATCCACGCTATCATTTTAGTCGCCCTTCGCTGCACCTTTTCCAATTCTACTATATCTTTCTTGAGATGCGGCGACCAGAATTGAACACAATACTCAAGGTGCGGTCGCACCATGGAGCGATAATATACAAAGAGACTTAGAGTAACGTAGTAGATGACGGCAGAAAAAGACCTGCACGGTCCATCCAGTCTGCCCAAGAAGATAAATTCATATGTGCTACTTTTTTATTTGTACCTGTCCTCTTCAGGGCACAGACCGTATAAGTCTGGCCAGCCCTATCCCCGCCTCCCAACAACATAGTAAGTTACAGCAAATAAAAGCTTTAATGGTCCATCCAGTCTGTCCAGCAGTCACATTCATTATCAGTTCTAGATTAAAATCAACAATGAACGTGATATTATATACTTGATCATGGTCTTTCTTTGGTGTTTCTGGGACATAGACCGTAGAAGTCTGCCCGGCTCTGTCTTTATGTTTCAACTACTGGAGTTGTCGTCAAAGCCCACTCAACCTATCCAAATCCGTCTTGTCATCTGTGGGACAAAGACCCTAAAAGTCTGCCCCGCACTGCCCTCGCGCTCCAAACCACTGGAGTTTCCGTCCGAGCTCTCTACAGCCCATCCTAAGAGAATTGCTATAAGAGAGACTCGGACTGTACTAGCCAACCCGGAACCGGCCTTAGTTGATACAGCCAGAGTCGCCATCTAAGCACCACTTGCCATGCAAACACATATGCAACCCTTTAAGTTTTGGGGTTCTTTTTCTAATTAGAAATCTTGTGTGTTCATCCCACACCTTTTTGAATTCAGCCACAGTTTTTCTTTCCTCCATCACCTCCCTCTGGAGGTCATTCCAGGCAGACTCCACCCTCTCCGTGAAAAATAATTTTCTGACATTACTCCTAAGTCTACCACCCAATTCATTTCCTCTAGTTTTACCGTTTTGCCTTCTCTGGAAAATACTCTGTATTAATACCTTTCAAGTATTTAAACGTCTGTATTGTAGGTATAGTGATGCTCGTTAAAAATATGTCTGCTCTCCATGAAATTTCATTGCCACTCTGTGGACAGTGGCACCAAATCTCTCCAAATACCCCGTTACTCTCCAGATAGAACTTTTGTTCCAACTATCTATTACCTTTCTATAGGGGTAGCGATACCATATACACCACTAACCCCCAGATCCGCCGAGAGACTAGGCCAGGCCCGGGGCAAGGCCACCCTGCCTCCGCCCCCCCTGGCGCTCCCCCCGCCGCTGCAGTCTGCGGTCTCACCTGCCTGCCTCCATGGCTCCGGGCCCCCTTGATTCAAAACAGCAGTCGCAGATCGCGTCTCTTCTGGCCTTCCCTCCCTGTGTCCCGCCCTCGTCTGATGTAACTTCCAGTTTCTGCGAGGGCGGGACACAGGGAGGGAAGCCCAGAAGAGAGGCGATCTGTGACTGCTGTTTTGAATGAAGGGAATTTTGCCCCCTCCCCCTCCAGCACTGTAGAGATCACACTGGCCTGTTTTATGCCATTAAAAAAAAATAAATCTTTTGTAGTAAAGATGAAGGATGTTCTTTCAGGGAGGATCGCAGGGGACACTATTGTCCTCAGTTTTATTGTAAATTTTAATGGGTTCCTCGAAGGGGAATTTCTCATAAATTGGATATTATATCTAGGTCAATGCATTCCTCATGATGCTGGTGGATCATCCAAAAATTCAGAAGAATCCGCAGCCAAGCGGAGAACTCGAACTCCCCACGGGAAAACACAAGTGTAAGTGAGAGTGGGATGTTTGACCACGGAAATTCAAATCCTGGAGACAAGAATCTTAAAAAGCTTGTTTATTGATGAAAAGACTCGACACAACCGTTGTGTTTCGGCCGTCAGGCCTGCATGCTTTTTACGACACTCAATTTGTCTACTAGCAAGCTCATCACCAAAGGTCTTTCTAAAGACCCTTACAACAGATCATCACATCACGTGCTACCTACTGCACATATCAGCTGTTCTTCCTGGCGTCTGAGACTCAATAAATGACACGTTATTGAGGAAGACTCCTGATGCAGGTCTTACGGCCGAAACACAACAGTTGTGTTGAGTCTTTTCATCAATAAACAAGCTTTTTAAGATTCTTGTCTCCAGGATTTGAATTTCCGTGGTCAAACATCCCACTCTCACTTACACTTGGATCATCCAAAAATGCCATCTTCTCTACTAAATCTTGTGTTATGGCAGTGACTGTACGGAGGGGTGGATAAGATTGCAAGCTGGATTTTGGAGTGCTGGTTGATACTAAATGAAAGCAGTTGGAAGTTAGCTTTTTCAGTCAGGAGTTGAGGAATTTGCCAGTACTGCTTTTTTTTTTTTTTAACAATACGGCTTCTTTGGTAGACTGTGCTATTATTGTTCTATTTCTCTGTTGCTATTTTTGGAGAAGTTGATAGGGCAGGTTGCAGTGAGACAGTTATGTGGAAGAGCAGGGATTACTAGACGTATGGCAGGATAGTTGACCTGACATGGTTTCGAAACATTGAGCTCCATTTTGCTTGATTTTCTTTTGACGAGAGTGGAAGGAAAGGATAATGATCTTTTCTTGTTGTTGTTGTTGTTTATTTATAGATATTTCGTTTGATACAGTAATGCGTCAGATTTTACTGAAATGTTTAGATGAGTTGGAAATAGTAGGGGTAATGTTACGGTGGGTCACGTTATTATCCTTAGAATATTTCACCAGGTAGGAGTTGCTGAATTTCTTTGGGAATTTGGACTGTCTTAAAGACTTTGACCCAGCTCCTTGGGACCCTCTTCTTGTGTTGCTTCACTTTCCTGCTCTTGGGTTGTTTTTAAGCCTTTGCTTAGAAGACAGCTGCCCGATTGATTAGTGAGACTAGGTAAATAGATCCTCTCTGGCCTGTTCTGGCTTCCCATTAGACATTGAGAAATATTGAGTGTTTATGTAGATTTTTACAGTTATACATAAGGTATCTTACTGATCTCAACTCTTTGGTATATGAGCACCATGCACAACGTTCCCGTCATTCCTCAACGGCTTGTTGACTGTCCTACCGTTGCAATTCTGTGGAAAGAATCGACTAGGTTGTGTGTGTTTTTGGTACAAAAGACCCCAGTTATGGAACAGTTTGCTTGTGGAATTATGCGTCAAAAAGGATCAGTTAAAATGTTGGAAACGGCATAAGGTTTATCTGTTTTTTCTCTGCCTTCCCATATCTGCCTCCCTCCCAATCTCTGTTGGGCTAGATTCCAATGATTTGGCCTTCAGGAGGAGGCTTAAAGGATGACTTTTTGACACAGGCTGATCAGACACTGGCCTCCATTAGGTGCCCCGGGGTGGTTGTAGGAGCCTGTTGTATAACCTGGGTGGTTAAGGTTCTGTATTAGAAAACTAGTGTAAGCCGGTATCGGTGGGCCTAACATTTAGAGCTTGTGTAAGTGTAGGCCCGTAAATATGGCCGGGATGTGCGTAACTGAGTGTTCCAGCCATGCTCTGCATGTGTGCACTCCCTTGAAAATAGGCACAATGTAAGAAAATTGTATACTCCCTATGAGGAAAGGCTGAAACGGCTAGGGCTCTTCAGCTTGGAGAAAAGACTGCTGAGGGGAGATATGATAGAGGTCTATAAAATAATGAGTGGAGTTGAACGGGTAGATGTGAGGCGTCTGTTCATGCTTTCCAAAAATACTAGGACTAGGGGGCATGCGATGAAGCTACAAAGTAGTAAATTTAAAACGAATCGGAGAAAATATTGCTTCACTCAACTGTAATTAAACTCTGGAATTCGTTGCCAGAGAATGGAGTAAAAGCAGCTAGCTTGGCTGGGTTATAAAGGGTTTGGATAGCTCCCTAAAAGAAAAGTCCATAAGCCATTATTAAAATGGACTTGGGAATATCCACTGCTTATTTCTGGGATAAGCAGCATAAAATGTATTGCACTTTTTTGGGATCTTGCCAGGCACTTGTGACCTGGATTGGCCACCGTTGGAAACAGGATGCTGGGCTTGATAGACTTTCGGTCTGTCTCAATATGACAATGCTTATGTACTTATTTTATTTACTTATAGTCAACTAATTGTTGCGAACAATGATGTAAGAGAAATACAGAAGCAAAGGTGGAAGAGAGAGCTGGACCTGCAACATTTTCGTTTGGGGCTGATGACAGAAGTAGGGGCCAGATTCAGAGATTTCAAGTACACGACTTCCTGGTTCTCAAACTTTTGGTGCAACACCAGTGCGTCCTGACACACTGGTTGAGAACCATTGTGCTAAATGCTTACACGTACCAGTGCCCTTTGGTGTGTAAAGAGTTGGGGGCTCACAGGGGGGAGGTTTAGGGGACCACATTCCTCGATTGTTGGAAGGATAGGGGTGGGGGTGATGTTTCCAGCCTTCCTCCCTCTGTCTTCGTGAAAGAATGTCCCTGTTCTTCCCTGTGCACGTGTGTTACGGATGTCTTTGAGTAAGGGTTGCTGTTCCATCTGTACCCTGGGGTGCTAGGTGTGCTGCTGACACCCCTTCCATCTCTTCTGTTGCTGTGCAGCTGAAACGCTCCGGTTCGCTGTGTCGAGAACCTTTGGGTGAATGTGATTTACCCGAGTACTGTGATGGGGTCTCCTCCTTTTGCCCCCCAAATGTCTTCCTCCAGGATGGACATCCGTGCAAGAGCAGCCAAGCCTTCTGCTACAGTGGAGACTGCAGGACGTATGATTCACAGTGTCAGGTCCTCTGGGGTCCAGGTAAAGGGGAACTGCACGGGGAAGGGAGAAAGGACCAAAGGAAGGAAGGGAGTGAGGCATTGTGAAGAGAAGACCTGGGTAAAGAGTGATATGGAGGGAGTAGGGTTACAGAGAGGACCCTGGTGCAGTGGGGGGAGGCACACAGCTAAGGCAAGTGGAGGAGGGCTAGGATGGGTGGCCTTGGGTGGCAGGGGTCCTGGTTCAGAGAACGTTGGACAGGAGAGAAGGGGTTAAATGGCATGTTTCTGCACAGCTAGGATGTCTCATGGAGGGATCCAGGTGATGGGGCTAACAGCAGGTAGGAGGAGAAGGAGGAAAGTGTGGGGTCCTGCATGGCCCTGTGAACCCCTCCTTCCTGTGCGACACCATATTCCCGGGGACACGAATGTCTTCGTTTTCATTCTGCCTGCTTCTTTTTTTTCCCACCTCTTTATGTGGATTTCCAGGCTCAACTCAGGCTCCTGATGACTGCTTTCGTTTTGTGAACATGAGGGGTGATAAATATGGCAACTGTGGACGGAGCCTGAATGGCACATATGTCCCCTGCAGAGCCCGGTGAGTCCGAGGTCAGCTGGGACTGGGGAGTAACTGTGAAGGCCTGAAGACCTGGGCCTTCACCTGCTTGAGGGAACCTCATGAATGTAACCAACAGTAGGGGAAGGAGGACTATTTATAACATTTTTATACCATTATTGTGGAAACAAATCCATTCAAAATGATTGATTTGTTCGTTGCACTTGTTATACCACTAATTGGCCGAGACCGTAGGCATTAAAGAGGTTTACAAACTAAAAGAAAATAAGAACAGAGGGGAAGCAAGTGGGAAAAAGATATTGAAGAAAATTGTGAAGACATAAAAATATATCGCCATTTTCAGTCCTGACAGTTCAAAGCTGATGACATCCTGAATATTGCAAGCAGAGCCGTGGTGAGGGGAGCTGACACCCGGGGCGGGTCGCTGCTGCGCCCCCCCCCCCCCCCCGGGTGCAGCACGGCGCACCCTCCTCCCACTGGAGCGCACCCCCCCCCCCGGAGCGCATACCTGCGGCGACAGACGGGCGGGAGGGCCGATCCGCCCCGACTGCACGTTGCTGGGGTGTGTCGGCTCCGCGCTGGTTCACTGCTCTCTTTGTCCCGGAACAGGAAGTAACCTGTTCCGGGGCAGAGAGAGCAGTGCACCAGCGCGGAGCCGACACCCCCCAGCGGCGTGCACCCGGGGCGGACCGCCCCCCGCCCCCCCTTCCTACGCCACTGATTGCAAGATGCAGCTTTTCTTACTGAGCAGTGTGTGTGTGGGGGGGGGGGGCAGAGAGATGTCTACTGTGAGACAGACCTTGCATGAAGAGTTTTGGGGAGGGAGTGGGGGGGGGGGGGGGTCAAGGAAATTGTGAATAGCTTTTTCTTCATGGAAGAGTGCATTGCATTCCCTGCAGGCTCCGACACTTTCATCGGACCAACAGAAGAATTATCAAATCAGTTTCTCTGAGCTGTGGATACCCCACAAGATATGTGATAGAGGAACATTTTGCTTCTCTGCCCTAAACCCCCACATTCTCGTCTCTCTGTAGGGATATGAAATGTGGGAAGATTCAGTGCCAGGGAGGGAATGAGCGCCCCCTGCTGGGCTCCAATGCAGAGGTTGTGAACCACAGAGAACGGGCATGCCGCAGCGTACATTTCAACCTCGGTGACGATATCACAGACCCTGCCATGGTGATGTCTGGCACAGCCTGCGGCAGTGGGAAGGTAGAGCCGGTAACTCTTTGCTTGCATAGAGTGGAGGGGAAGTGAGATTCTGTCTGGCCCTGGACTTACGGCTGACCAGATACCCTTACTCCGTAGGTGTGCATTAACCAGAAGTGTCAGAATGTGTCCACATTGGGGGTCCAGGAGTGTCAGAGAAAATGCAGCGGGCATGGGGTAAGAATAATTTGAGGGCGATTCTGTTCTGCAGGGAAGGGTGAGCTTGGTATGCTGTTTTCTCAGTGTTTTCTATTCCTCTTAGGTGTGTAACAGCAACAAGAACTGCCACTGTGACCGAGGCTGGTCTTCTCCGGACTGCAAGGGTTCTGGGTATGGAGGGAGCGTGGACAGTGGGCCGCTGGAACCAGAGACCGGTAGGTGCTCTAGGACTGTCCTCGCACCAGATCAATGCAGAGGTGGAGAGTAGACCCTGGGTCTATCCAGTCCCTGTCCGTAGCAGAGCCTGCCTGTTGTTCTCTGGTTTTCTCTTTACATCTTCTCAGTCAGAGATGAACAAGTGAACACGGTGCAAGGAGGGGTAGAGATCAGTGGCGTTCCGTGCTTGGCTGACACCTGAGGCAGATTGCCGCTGTGCGCACCCCCCACTGGGTGCAGTGCAACACGGCGCCGCCCCCCCTGGCGTCGGCACCCCCCCCCCCCCCGGCGCAGCGCCTCTCACTCCCCCTGACAGTCCCCACCTGCCTATCAGCTGAGCTTCAGCCGGCACCTCCAATCTGCAGCGCTGCTGACTTTAAATGAAGAAAACCGTCTCGTCGTTGGCCCTTCACTCACTGAGTCCCGCCCTCGAGGAAATAGGAAGTTATATCAGAGGGCGGGACTCAGTGAGTAAAGGGCCAACGACGAGACGGTTTTCTTCATTTAAAGTCAGCAGCGCTGCAGATTGGAGGTGCCGGCCGGAGCTCAGCTGGTAGGCAGGTGGGGACTGTCAGGGGGAGTGAGAGGCGCTGCGCCGGGGCGGGGGGGTGGACGGAGCACCCCCCCCACCCGTTGACACCCGGGGCGGACCGCCCCCACCGCTCCGCCCTTGCTACGCCACTGGTAGAGATTGGTGTGAAGGTTAAGCAAGGAGCATATTTTGTGTCTGACACACTGTGTGGGGTGGGGGGGGGGAGCTGTAGGGAAGGCTGCTTGGGGTGGGGGTGCATATTTCTCTTGGCCCCCGGAAGTGAATTGCTTTTCTTTTCAGGCTATCTCCTTGCTGTGTGTGAGGGATTGTCCCTCCTGTTCCCCTGGCCTCTTTAGGTGTGAGGGATTCTCTCTCACTGTCTGTGCATTTTGAATGTTTTGGGGTTTTTTTTGTTTTTTTTGTTGGAGTCACTGGCTGTTGTCTGTGTTATCAGAGGAAATTGTTCTGCTCATGTCTGTCTGTTCTCCCAATTCCTCTGTGCCACTCTTTCATCACTTCCCTTCCTTTCTGTGACACCTTCTCCTCCTTACCTACCACCCACTTTTATCCGTCTGTGTCTCTTTCCGTATCTCTCTTCCATCACTGGTTTTCACTTTTCTCTTTTTCTCTCCCCCCCCCCCCTTGAAGATAGCAGTGCTGTATCCACAGGACTCCTCCTCGTCTTCCTCCTCCTGCTCCCACTGGTTGTACTCCTGGGCATCTGTTACTTTAAGCGCAGCACCCTGAGAAAGGGTCTCTGCAGGTTCAGAAAGGCTTCCAGCTGCCAGTACAGGTACCTGCACCCCACACCTAGAAGCCGCTTGAATGCATCACTAACTTGTCTGATTTCCAGGAATAGAAACCTCTGCACCTGTCTGCAGCCAGAGAAGAGACTGTGTGGCACAGACAATTCAAGGGTTTCGTGATCACTTTTTCACTTGTTTGAACTTCTGGTGGGAGGTGGGGGAACGGACTGCGTTAGGAAGGAAACTGGGATGGTGGTTGGGGATTAAGGTGATGCTAAGAGACCTGGAGAGCTGGGTTCTAATCCCGACCTGACTCTGCTTCTCCTTCAGTGCAGAGCCCGAGACTCGAGTCCAATTCCTTGGTGAAGGCGTCACGGCTGAGGGGAACCGGTAATGTCTGCAAATGTTCCCTGCTTACTGGCGAGAGTGACGGCTCTGGGGACCCGCTGCAGCATTTCTGTGTGACAGACAGAGGAAAAACTCATTCCTCCTCATATCGGCATTTAAGTCCCAAACCCAGGTCCCAAAAGCAACAGGGACTTATGCTACTCAATTTTCTCCTACCCTGAGCGTAACTCTGAGGTAATGTGTGACTCTTACCAGCAGTGAACAGATCCAAGGATTTCACTGCTGAGTCAAGAGGATCCCCCTGAATCACAACATCACCCAGGAACTGAAAGACCTCCCCCAACCAGAAATGCTTCAGTAGCTTATAAAGAGTTTAATTCTGCATTGCTTTCTGCCGCCTGCACCTGTCTATCCTCTTTGCAGACTGAATCAATGAAGCTGTGACAGACAGGTTTCTGCCGATTATATCTGGCTCTAAGGGATGGAACAGTATTCCTCTCTCACTCCCTCTGACGGTGGTGGTGGTGGGGTGGGGGTGAAGGGTTAGAAGAGGGCATTTGGGAGCTTGAGGGGGGAAGGGGACAAGTTTATATACAGTTTTGTCTCTTTAGCAGACCTGGGGCTCACTGTACTGATACAAGGTAGATATTAAGGTGCCCCAGAAAGTTCTAGAAGTATAACAAGCCCTTGCCACAGGAAATTGTTTAAAAAGCTTGTTTTACTGTAAATAACTCCCAGGCCTTTAAATTATCCTTTGTGTGTATGGGGTAAGGGAACAGGTGTCCTCTGCTGCTTGTGCTCAGATTGGCGCCAGACAAAGGGCGGGTGGGTGGAGATAGTCCCTTAGGGTTTCTCCCTTGCTGAATAGCAGTATGTAAGCCAGTGGGGGTAGGAGGTTTCAGGAGGCTGTGGAATTTCTGCAGCTTCTCTGTCAACATCATTTTAGGTTGGCTGAGGCCACGTGCACAGCTGTTCTGGATTATAGGCAGTGGGGTGGGGGGAGCTCATGGGCAGTGCTTTCTGAGAAACGCTAGATGCATGGAGCAGTGCTGTTGGGTGCTTAAAATGAGGTGGTGGGTTGCTTTGCCATAGGCTAGGGGACTTCTTTTGCTACGGGCTCTGCCGTGCTGTTTTGTACTTTTAGGCCAGATCAGTGTTGTTTATTCTTTGGCAGGATTTCTCATACCGAGGCACGAACCATGACCCAGGTACCCCCTGAACGCCCAAGACCCCCTCAGCGGATGCAGAGCACGGAGCTCCAGGTGATGCCAGCCATAACTAAGGTATGAGATGAAGAAGGCACAGGGTGCAGAGGACAGAGGTGGGGGCATGAGATGATAAACCTCTGGCTTCCATGCCTGTATGGTTCATCATCTTTGTCCACCTCTGTAACATCTGGGCAAGATCACAGTGGCCAGTAGCGTTCTGTGGAGTGTACACAATATCACCCTTGGCGCAGGTATTCAGAGTAGGGGCTTCCTTCAGGTCTGCCTGGAAAGATTCTGG
The DNA here is from genome assembly GCF_901765095.1 of Microcaecilia unicolor. Taxonomy (NCBI): domain Eukaryota; kingdom Metazoa; phylum Chordata; class Amphibia; order Gymnophiona; family Siphonopidae; genus Microcaecilia; species Microcaecilia unicolor. Next base: position 38,066,012 of record NC_044044.1, read on the forward strand.
GGGATTTTCACTGTAAAGTGTATAGCTGTTCTCCTAGCCTGTGATTCTCATCATGAGTCTCTGCGTGTTTCAGATGTGCTCAGTGCCCCTATAAACCACTAAACCCCCGAAAGTTAGAATCTTGCACATCTGAGTTCAGAAAGGGTCTTCCAATGGTTTAGCATCTCCTGAGTAATCTTCACTGTGGGGCGGGGCATGGAGGGGAGAGTCTCATCCTCTGGACCTCGCTCACATCTGTTCCACATTGGAATACGTTGGGCGTGGAAAAGGTGAAATGAGGATCGTATGGAGGAAGACGTGTGGAAAGGGGAGAGAAAGAAAGGAGGCTGGTTTAGGACTTGTGATCTCCTCCTAGCCCAGCTGAGGCTCTGGCTCTGAGTTGGAGACTGAAGATTGTGAGTTTAGGGTCTGTGGCGAGCTGGATGGAGAAAGTATCTTCACCAGTAGTTGTGGAGGAGGGGGCAGGTTTCATCCTAAGCACCTCCTCCCACTTTTCTGCCTTCTGCATGCTCTCTGCTGCACAGGCCGTCATATAACCCTCCGCATGTGCTCATGAGATGACCATTGTAACAGTAACTGCACATTTTCTCTTCTCTCCTGCCACCTGTCTCTTCCTTCTCACTTTGTTCTGGGCTGGCACCTCTCAGCCTTTCTCTCAAGACTCTGCACGGCCAGACCCACCTTCCAAGCCTCTTCCACCTGATCCGGTCCCAAAGCAGTCACAGGTAACGCAACATTACTGGCAAGGGGCTGGTGGTGGGATGATGAGGGGCAGGTGGGACAGGCAGATAACAGGTAACGTGATCTCCTTAGGATGTAGGGCACAGGTGTCAAACTACAATCCAGTTGGGTTTTCATGAGTATGCTTGAGATGGAAACAGTTCATGCAAATATATCTCATGAATGGTTTTCAGGATATCTCTCGTGAACAATTTGCATGCACAGATTTCATTGTATGGAAATGTATCTTATGCATATTCATGATATACAAGTACCTTTATTGTTAAAACCTGTTCTTAAACTTTCCCCCAACTGTTAACACTTATTACGTGATACTTTACTATCATGTGATATTACATCATAATAACATCTTTAATTATGAATATTTTTGTCTAGGAAACAATTGTCCACAATGGAGAACAATGTACAAAAGTTATAATAGGCACTTCCATGCTTGATCCGATATCCACACTCCCGTTCTCACTCTGGAATCCCGTGGTATTAAAACCCACCGTTCGGTTGTTCGCTCAAAACACAGCAGCCAGACTTATATTTGGAAAAACGAAATTCGAAAGAGCCAAACCCCTACGAGAAAAACTGCACTGGCTCCCAATCAAAGAGCGCATTGAGTTCAAAATCTGCACCCTGGTTCGCAAAATCATTTACGGAGAAGCCCCGGGATACATGACAGACCTCATAGACCTACCAACCAGAAACACATCAAGATCAACACGAACATACCTAAATCTCCATCACCCAAGCTGCAAAGGACTCAAATACAAATCAACCTATGCATCCAGCTTCTCCTATATAAGCACACAACTATGGAATGCATTACCAAAAGCCGTGAAAACAACATATAACCACCTGAAATTCCGGAAATTACTAAAAACTAACTTGTTCAAAAAGGCATATCCAAACGACCAAACTTAAATGCCTTAACCCAACAACACAACAAAACCAAAGATCATACTGGACATAATGGACATTACCTAACTCTTCTTCTTACGACTCCCCAATGTGTCTGTCACACATGAACTTTACCACAACCTCACTTTGTATTTGTTATAACCGGTATTGGCGATCGCCTCTACGGTACCATGTAAGCCGCATTGAGCCTGCCATGAGTGGGAAAGCGTGGGGTACAAATGTAACAACAACAACGAAAAAAAAGATATATCACAAAATTTGTCTTTAAATACTGTGATGTTTCGATGTTGTCTAGTTCCTCAACAAAAATATCCAAAGTCCAAATACTTGAACATAACTCAGATTCAATGTTCTTAATGCTTAGTGTTCGTAATTAACCAATACTCGCTCAAAACCCAACATGGTCCATGTTGTTTTACGCTTCATCAGGGGTTGAGACAGTAAGAACATGTCAAACACCTAATATAATCTAAATGTTGATGGGAAAGAACACATAGCACCTTATCACGCCTTATTAAAAAAAAATCACATACCTTATAAATTCAAACATATTTCACGGACATCAAGCAGTCTGTGCACCAACAATAACGTTCCTTAGCATGAAGCCAACTGTATTCCAAGATGTCAACACATGCATATGGGAGCGTTGGTGTCCTCAGCGAATAAATATTTAATCCTCTCCCCTTACTCAAACAACTGACCAGTCCACTTCCTTGTTACGACCATTGGGTAGTATTGTCTTCCAAAGGGAAATGAAACTCTATTCCTTTCGCATAAGCAACTGGAAATGTCCCCTCCCCGAGACACACTGATACAGCGCCACAGACCATAAATCTGCTAATCGATGGTGGTCTGTTTTCCAATGACCAACCAGAAGAGCCTCCAAACGCCGAACCTGCAAATTTACTCAGATGTTGTGCTATTCTATGTTTCACTTTCCCTTCTGGTGTGCCCCTATATACCGAAGTCCGTAGGGACAGAAAATCCCATAAATCAGTTGATGTGAATTGCAGTCAGTGTGTCCATGTAGACTAAATGTCTTGCCCGCTGTATTGCATTTGGGATAACCATTACCCCCCGTTTCCCAAACATAGTGACAGTATATTCACCCATTACATGCATGATGACCCCCTGCTGTACCCCCTACACCTGAATGCTTCCTGCAGACTGATAATCTCTTACCCAAATCATTACCTCTAGTACATGCAAACTGAGGAATCTATTGAAATTGGACGTAAATAGACAACCTGGTCTGCTGTTCCCTTACTGATGAACATTGTAACCACTCATGTGGGGCATTATGAGCCCTCTTATATGCTTTTCGTATAACCTTCGAGGGGTAAGTTGTGGATAACAGATCCCAGACGGAAGTGCCTGTTATAACTTTTGTACATTGTTCTCCAGAAGAAGATTGTGGACAATGTTTAACTTGTATGAACGTATTGTTTCCTAGACAAAATAGAGATGTCATTATGCTGTAATATATCATTGTGATGAAACAATGGGTTTTGGAGCCTGAAAACTGTATCATTTCATGAAGTGTATTTCTCCTAATTGGCCAGCAGATGGCACTTGTTTTAAAGCTGTTGCAGAAAAAGACTTTCTCTCTTCCAATTTCAGCTTATGGAAAGGCAATCTGCAGTACCATTGGGCAGTTGCTTTCAAAATTGATGCCCTGGGCACTGATTGACCCTGGATTACAAATCTAGCCTGAAGGTACTGGATTTTCCCCATTCTCAGCCAGGGAGTGGAGAGAGAAAGATCTCTTTACTGAGACCCTGTGAGCAGTTATATGATGTAACCTGTGAGCAGCTATATTTCCTGACCTCCTCAGGTACTACCCAGGTAGTAAACAGATGTTTATAATTGATCCATTTTCAGTTACTTGTTATTGCTTGCTGATTTCACCTTTGTCTGTTCACTGTTCAAGTTCTGTGACAATAAACCTTATTTAATTTATTGACTCTGCTGTCCTGGACTGACTACGAATCCTGGTTCATGTTTTTGGGTCTGTGGGTGCTTTCTGGGAACTGTGGCCCCAGTGTCCTAGAAATCACCGAGGAATAATCTGAGAGTGGGAGACTAGCTCAGACGCAAGTAGGACCCAGTTGATGGGTGGAGAGTGCTAGTATAGAGCACGAGCGCAAGTGCAGAGTAACCCCAGATGGGTATTAGGCGTTTCATGACAGTCATATGATAGTAAAGTATCACGTGATAAGTGTTAATATTTGGGGGAAAGTTTAGGAATAGGTTTTAACAATAATTTGTATTCATATTTTTTGGATATCATAGTTATGATATGTAGATAATAATTGATAACTATATTGGAATTAGTGTTACCCTATTTATTGTAATTTTGCAATGCATATTCATGAAGGATATTCTGAAAACCTGACTCGTTTGCAGACCTCTCTGACTGCAGTTTTGACACCCTTGACGTAGGAAAAGAGATGGAGAAATGGCAGGTGGATATTCTGTCCTGTGCGTGAGTGGGGAGAGGTGTTGTGGGAGTCAGTAGGGCAGGTCTGTGAGCAGCTCTTTGCTCAGCGAAGGTTAGTATTGACCTTCTAGCAAGGAAGCTGGTGTTAGTAACACAGATTATACGCTGCTCTAAGAATTTACCCCTCCCCCTCTCCCTGTTCCTCTGTTCTGTACATATAAACACTGCATATGCACATAGACTCCAAAGACAATGTTATGCAGTAACTGCATGGCGCATCCATCCTAACTGCTTAGGATCCCAGCTCTCTTCTCTTCTTGAGTGCTCAGGTAGCCCAGTTCTAGGCGAACGTCTGTCTTGTGCATTGCTCTTGGCTCTCTGCCACTCTGCTGTTCACATTCTCCCTGCTCTGTCTGTCCAGGGCACAGCTTTCGACAGGCCTGCCCCACCCTCAAGACCTTTGCCAGAGGACCCTGTGCCAAGGAAGTCTCAGGTAACAAGACTGGCACGGAGTCGGCTCTGCTCAGTGCTGGTGGTGCTTTGGTGACGGGAGCTTTGTGGTGACAGGGTTGGCTGATGCCATAATGAATGTACTGGTGCTGCCTATTAGACTGGATGCAAGAAACAAGGTGACGTGTTGGCATTTTCTGGCGAGGTTCCTGACTTTGAAAGCCAGTTGTTTGAGATTCCTTCAGCGGTGTTGGCTGACCGAGTCCTCTTGCTGTCTCCGGCAGCCCTTCTGCTGGCCCAGTGAGAGGCCTTGTGGCCCTGCCAAAGTCAAGGGAAGGTGTTTGGGCCACGTGGGGTGAGTGATAAGGAGGGCAACGGCCTGCCTAGTTTTGAATGTTGTTTTCCTTTTACTTCAGCCTCAAGTTCCTGTGAAACCACCTCCCCCAAAGAAGCCTCTGCCCTCGGACCCGCCAACAGAAGAGCGAGAGGAGCTGCTTTCTGCTGTGCCCATATACACTCCTCAAGCAGTGGTGTTCCCTTCCAGGCAAGTGTCCAGTGACTCCACAGGGATGGTCCAAGGAGGAAAGCCAGAAACTGACCACATACTTGCTGGCAGTGCAGACCTGCAATTTCTGCAGACATGGCTCCTAGATAACCATCAGGGTCTGGCTTTCTCACTTGGGTAATGTTTCCAGATACCATGACAGGAGTGAGCGTCATTGATAAGCAGGGTATGCTGGATAAGATCTTGGTTTCTGAAGTGTACTGTGAGAGTTTAACTTAGTAGTTTGCATTGGGCCAGAGAGAGCCTTCAGCTACAGCAGCATCAAATTCCTTTTTCCTTTTTATTTGAATTTTCCAATACAGACATCAAGATAAAAGTTAACAGGAATTGCTTTAATGATGGTGCTCAGTACATGTGGGATAATTTCTGTTTCCTCCTTCCATATTTTTTTTTTATCAGCCGCACCAAAGGCCACTGGGTTTCCCTGCAGAGCAGTGGCGTAGGAAGGGGGGGCGGGAGGGGCGGTCCGCCCCGGGTGCACGTGCTCGGGGGGTGCCGGCCCCGCTGGTTCCCTGCTCCCTCTGCACTTCCGGGGCAGAGAGAGCAGGGAACCAGCGGGGCAGACGCAGCTCCGAGTGCCGTGCACTCGGGGCGGATCGGCCCTCCCGCAGGTAAGAATGCGCTCCGGGAGGGTGCGCCACAGAGGGGGGGTCGTGCCGTGCTGCACCCGGGGGGGGGGGGGGGGGTGCGCAGCGGCGACCTGCCCCGGGTGCCATTAGCCCTTGCTACGGCACTGCTGCAGAGACAGGGAGGAAGTGGTTTTCCTGTGATGGGAGAAACCTCAGCTCAGTTCTGCCTGTGTGTGTGTGTGTGTAAAATGTGTTGTCTTGGCTGTTCTGTCCATCTCCTGGACGTCCCTAACTCCAGCTTCTTTCCGTTTCCTGGTGTTGCTCCGTCACCTTCTGACTTATTTTTTTCCTCTCCGTAGGCCTGCACCCCCTCCGCCTCCAGCCACAGCCACCGGTGGGAACCTCCAGGCACAGCAAGTATAACTGAGGCTGGACACTGTTGTCACACACATGAACTGATGGTGAGGGGGAGATGATACCGCTCTGCTCTTGCAGTCGCTGCATGGGTGTGGTGGGGGAGCATCCTCCACCCTTTGCAGCCATCACTTCAACCTTGCTTCAGTGCCCGTCTCCTGGGGGACAGGATAGGTTCCACCAGTCTAGCATGGGTGAGAAGAGGACGTTGGTTGCCCTTGGCCCGCAGAGTAACAGAGAATGGGGCTAAATAGATCTGGAGCTGAATCCTGTCTCGTATAGACCTGCTTCAGCTGTGCAGAGACAATCATAGGGCAAATGTTGGCTTGATGAAGGGGGAACCAGGAATTTGAGACTTGGAAACCAGAGGGAGCAGAATGTTTTACCGGAACCTGAGGACTGATTTCAGACTCGCTCAAATGCTGCTTCTGTGGATTATGTAAGCAGGGGCCTAGGGCAAAATTAAGGACTGAAGGGCAGATGTGGGGGAGATCTGTTCTGTTATTTATACTGTGGCGAAAGCAGTTCAAGAGGCCATTACAAGTTCAGCACCTTTGTGAGGGAACTTTAAAGCTGCTGTAAACCAATGTGTGTCTGTGTGTATTTCATGGGTTTGCCTATGGCTTTGTAGACTGGAAACTCTTTCACATGTTTCAGGAACAGGAGCAAGTGTAGGTGGTGCTTATACCTGCCTCTTATTGGATATACCAGCAATCCTAAAATAAAGCCGCACTAATTCCGACGTAGCCCGTTCACTGTGAATTGGGCTGTGTTGGCTTTGCCATGTGGCAGCTGCTACCATGGCTTTACTAAACAGGGTAAACGGTTTACAATAAAAAAGGCAAATTAAATTTTAAAAAAATCTTAAGTAGAGGAGTGTGGTAACCGTGTTAGTCCACTCTTAAGGTTATCAATAGAAATCAAACAAAATAAAACATGGAAAAGAAAATAAGATGATACCTTTTTTATTGGACATAACTTAATACATTTCTTGATTAGCTTTCGAAGGTTGCCCTTCTTCGTCAGATCGGAAATAAGCAAATGTGCTAGCTGACAGTGAGAATCCTGAAAGGTAACTTTAAAACCATACAAGAACTTAAGACCTTTGAAGTCAGAATGATTGAATATTTTAACACCCAACAGAAAGGACTTAACAAGGATCTGGGATTCCTAGCCCATTATAAACCATAAAGCTGTATGTCTCTGTTGATCATCCCACCCCTCACCTATCCACACCCATCCTGTTAGAATATCAATGATATGCTTTGATGTCCCCATGCATACCTCCGACCCACCCCCATCCTCCCACCCTGTCAGACTGTCATAGTAATGCTTGAATGTTTTCACTTATATACACTGTCAGCTAGCACATTTGCTTATTTCCGATCTGAGGAAGAAGGGCAACCTTCGAAAGCTAATCAAGAAATGTATTAAGTTATGTCCAATAAAAAAGGTATCATCTTATTTTCTTTTCCATGTTTTGTTTGATTTCTATTGATAAAAAAATATTGAAATGGGATGATACAATAGGACGCCTAGATTTATAATATTGCTCAACATCATTAAAACATTAACCTACTATCCTAAGGTAAGGAAGGGACACTGTGCATGTGCCTGAGGAAAGAGACCTTCCCCTCCTAAACACAGATTCACCGATCAGGGCGAAATGTCTTTGTGAAATAGTATATTTTTAGGGCCTCTCTGAATTTTTCAAGGAAGTTTCCAAGCAGGTAGCCAAGGCACGTTGATTCCAGAGGGTAGGGACGTCAAGCTTGAAGCAAGATGGACAGGCCACATTAAACTTCACTGTAAAGTGAGAAAGAACAACTAAAAGATCAGGGTGAGCTGAGCATAGGGGTCAAAGGAGCCCGCACCACTGAGAAAAGCAGAAATACCAGTATGAAGAACCCGCTCAGCTATTTTTGAAAAACTAAAAAAAAAAACCCAAAAACTTTATACAACATCCGAAAACTGAAAATAAAAAATGGCTCCAATGAATTGGAAATCCTCAAGCACGTCCAGAAATTTCCTCCTCCTTTCGTATATAGTTCTAGACAAATCAAGAATCACCCAAAGTCTAGACCCTAGAAAAATCAATCTCTTTATTATGAAGCAACAATTGCAATATCCAATTTTGATTTTGCTTAAATACAAACACATTTAACAGAGTCTCAAAGATTTTTGTCACCCTCATTCACAGAGAGATCTGTCAAATTTCCAATCAGTCAACTTCCAACTGCTCTTCTCCTGGAGGGGAGATTTCTTCCATCTGGCAAATTTGAGCACTTCCAAAAAGTACATTTTCGAGAAGTCCACAGGGAAGCTGAGGCATATTGATTTTGTAAACTCTCAGTTTTACATTGAATGCTTCCACTCTCTTGAATCAAAGCCTGGGCCCTCTCTGCTCTGACTGTATCAGTCTTCAGTTCATCCAGATCTCTGGTATGAGTTTTTATAGAGGTCTTATACAGGCTGACCTGCATCCAAACACCTCCAACAGTGGCTGAACTTTCTAACACACTTTTAAGTAAAGTTCCTTCCTGGACAGCTAAATTGTCCCAAAGGGCTTCTAAAGTGATGACTGCAGATTAACAATCCCTGAACTACCTGCTCAGTCCTCCCAGCAGGCCCTGCCTATGGATGGCATCTGTGGTCCAACACAATATTCTAGATTATTCTGGAATAACTGTCCCTCTGCTTCTGGACTCCAAACTGTACTGCTAACCCAATTCAACTGTTCCCTTCTTGATGAGGAATCAAGCTTCAGCACCACAGCTTCAGCACCTGGATCTCCCCACACGCCAATCACATTGGGTGGAGAAAGAAGCAGCCGGTCATTAGGACTCATTAAAGTCTTCCTTCTTCCGCGGCAACGCCATACCTCACACCCCACAGTGGAGATTGGTTCCTGAATCACACTAAAGGCTCCACTCGCCACAAAACAGTCCATTGACATTTGGACAGGGTTTAGACTTGCAGAAGATAAGCTCTCAAGCAGCCTTTGTCCTTCTCCATCATTAAATCAAGTTGAACCACAAGCTCAGCAGGAATCATGCTTCTTCTTGGTAGCCATCTTGTACCTCTTCATTACCCACTTTTGATCCTGGAGGTCAAGGTATCCTATAACATACTCCAGAAGTTACCATTACCTTCCATCTCGAAGAAACCAAACACTCTAGGGAGTCTCCACAATCACTATGACCAAAGTAATTTGTGCTCCCTTTAATGGCTTCTAGGGTGCATTTGTTTCTGGCGTGTTGTCCCAGCTCTTCGAGTTTGATTGCACACACCAACATTCTGGTCGTGTGTATGTTTTAGTTGGCCTAATTGTTGTTCCTTGTGACATTACATTGCTTTGCGCACGCATTCCTTGATGCATGACCAGCAAACATTTCTTCTATTTTCCTCGCAGGCCTCACCAACCTATTGGTGTTCCACATAGATGTTGTCTTCTAACCTTGAATTTTCCCACCGATTTGCAGGCTCAATGTGGCTTACATTTGCCGTAATGGCGGTTGCCATTTCCGGGTAACAGGATTACAAATGGTATTGCGTTAAGGTGCAGACATACATGGTAAGATACATGGAACATAACATATATGGAAGAGATCATGGTGTATATATATATACCATGTGCATACATACATGGTAAAGCATATTACATTATGGTATTGCATGAAGGTTTCTGAGTAATAACTTGGATTGTAACGTACATCAGCTTATGCTGATTCATCCTACCACAGCACACGTCTTATTGTAAGGGTATGGGTCATACATTTGACATACTTCCTTTCTGTGATACAACCAAAGGGGTTTACATATTATATACAGTTACCACAGCATACTTCTTGGACTGGAAAGGGTGAGCATACGCTCTACTATGTAATGCCCCTTCAAGTCTTCTGCTTGGGAGTCACCAGCGTGTGTCTGACTCATTCTGTTTGGCCATGGAGAAAGTGAATTACTTACCTGCAATAGGGGTGCTCAGTTGACTGCAGGATAAGTTAGTCACACAAACCCTCCCACCGCCCCTCTAGGGACGAAACTGCCTACAGATGGAGAGTGCAGTAGAGCAGAAACAGGTGGCCTGCAGTTGCTGAGAAAGGCCTTCTAGGAATTGCTGAGTTTTAGAAGAGGTATTCTGTTCATAACATCATTGGAAGATGTTACCAGTGGGTGGCTGACTTATCCTGCATTACAGTCAAGTAACTTATTCTTAACTCCTGGAATAGCATATTAAACCCTGTCTCCCCAGGTGACTTTGCCTGGCAATGGAGGGCTTTGCCCAGTGGGTGGCGCTTTGGCCCTAGGTATGGATGCCTGGCTGAAGCTGAGCTGTGTTTATAACGGAGCTTCTCTTGCTTAGGCAGTTAGGCAGTGCTGGAAGCAAAGGTGGGTTCTGCTGGTCAATGGCGTTCCTGGCCTGGATGGCACCCGGGGCGGAGCGCCAATGCCCCCCTCCCCCCCGCTAGATAACACTTCCACCCCCCCTCCGGCGAAATGACCCCCCCCCCCCCCCCCCCAGGGTGCACGCCGCGTGCCTGCTCCTCCGAGTTCGCTAAACTTCATTCGTTTGCTGCAGCTCCCTCTGCCCCGGAACTGGAAGTAACCTGTTCCGGGGCAGAGGGAACTGCTGCGAACGAGCGAAGTTTAGCGAACTCAGAGGAGGAGGCGTGCGCCGCGGCACCCCCCCAGCGGCTTGCACCCAGGGCGGACCGCCCCCACTGCAACCCCCCCTTGGTACGCCACTGCTGCTGGTCACACGCCACAAAAATATTTTTACCAATAGTAAAGAAATTGAAGTCGGTCTGGGAACGTTCCATCTCTTTCCAAGGCCCTAAGACCTGGAATTCAATCCCAGTAGACCTTTTTGTAAAGCTTTAAAGTCACATTTGTTCTGATTTATTGTAAATTTCTTGATAATTCTGAAATTGTAATTTGAGTCTTAATAAGATATCTTTTTGGTTGAAAACCACTTTGAAGTTATGGTTATAAGTGGTATAGAAGTGTCCATGTACAATACAATAGAATAGAGAGGAAGAAGAGCAGACAGAGGGGACTCAAGGTGCAGAAGAAAGAGGAGATGAAAGAGGTGGAACGTTATTTTGTGGGATTGGGAAAAGGGGGGCTGAGAGGAAAGAGAGGTCATGAGGGAGGGAAGAGACATGAAGGTGACACTAGAAGGAAGTGAGATGAGAGAAGGTAGAGAAACAGTCTATGGATAGTCAAACACGTGAATTAAAGAGAAAAGAAAGAAATGAGAAGACGACGGAAAAAGAATTCATAAAAGAGAAAAAACATGAAGGCAGAGAGGAAGCAAAAGAGAAGACCAAGAACAAGCAGAGACAGAGGATATAAGACAAGCTGGAGACACACAAGTAACGACATGTGTTCTAGGTCAAGGGTGGGGAATAGCTGGGATTTTGCCATTCTCGGTCACTAGGATCCAGAGACAGAGGATATAAGACACGCTGGAGACACACAAGTAACAATTTCTGTACTAGGTCAAGGGTGGGGAATAGCTGGGATTTTGCCATTCTCGGTCACTAGGATCTAGAGACAGAGGATATAAGACAAGCTGGAGACACACAAGTAACGATTTCTGTTCTAGGTCAAGGGTGGGGAATAGCTGGGATTTTGCCATTCTCGGTCACTAGGATCCAGAGACAGAGGATATAAGACAAGCTGGAGACACACAAGTAACGACATGTGTTCTAGGTCAAGGGTGGGGAATAGCTGGGATTTTGCCATTCTCGGTCACTAGGATCCAGAGACAGAGGATATAAGACACGCTGGAGACACACAAGTAACAATTTCTGTACTAGGTCAAGGGTGGGGAATAGCTGGGATTTTGCCATTCTCGGTCACTAGGATCTAGAGACAGAGGATATAAGACAAGCTGGAGACACACAAGTAACGATTTCTGTTCTAGGTCAAGGGTGGGGAATAGCTGGGATTTTGCCATTCTCGATCACTAGGATCCAGAGACAGAGGATATAAGACAAGCTGGAGACACACAAGTAACGATTTCTGTTCTAGGTCAAGGGTGGGGAATAGCTGGGATTTTGCCATTCTCAGTCACTAGGATCCAGAGACAGAGGATATAAGACAAGCTGGAGACACACAAGTAACGACATGTGTTCTAGGTCAAGGTTGGGGAATAGCTGGCATTTTGCCATTCTCGGTCACTAGGATCCAGAGACAGAGGATATAAGACAAGCTGGAGACACACAAGTAACGACACGTGTTCTAGGTCAAGGGTGGGGAATAGCTGGGATTTTGCCATTCTCGGTCACTAGGATCCAGAGACAGAGGATATAAGACAAGCTGGAGACACACAAGTAACAATTTCTGTACTAGGTCAAGGGTGGGGAATGGCTGGGATTTTGCCATTCTCGGTCACTAGGATCCAGAGACAGAGGATGTAAGACAAGCTGGAGACACACAAGTAACGACATGTGTTCTAGGTCAAGGGTGGGGAATAGCTGGGATTTTGCCATTCTCGGTCACTAGGATCCAGACACAGAGGATATAAGACAAGCTGGAGACACACAAGTAACGACACTTGTTCTAGGTCAAGGGTGGGGAATAGCTGGGATTTTGCCATTCTCGGTCACTAGGATCCAGAGACAGAGGATATAAGACAAGCTGGAGACACACAAGTAACGACATGTGTTCTAGGTCAAGGGTGGGGAGTAGCTGGGATTTTGCCATTCTCGGTCACTAGGATCTACAAGTTATCTCACTGAAGGGAGCAGTACGTGATTCCATGGTCTGGACCTATAATAGTCAAGTCTCAAATGGAGAGGAACATCATATTTAGTCAACCTGTCCGAGTGTAGGTGGTAGGAATAGGTCAGGCTGGGCTGGAAGGAGGTGGAGTAAATTGGTGGGGATGAGGTGGAGGGTGGGGACGAAGAGAGACTGGTAGGACTTTCTTTTAGCCATCAGTCCTTCCAGTGTGTGAACTCCCTGCTGTGCTCTACATCTAAATGAGGCCTGGCCAGTTGTGCCCATGACTCTGCCTTTTTGTTTCCTATTTACAGACATGGTAACGTGTGCTGAGTTGAGAACCTCCAATCATTTTAAAATGTTGGCTCCTGTGAAGGAGGGAACAGTGATTCAACACTAGGATAACAGAGGGTCATGTAAGGCAGGCGTGAAGTGCATTTGGGGAGAAGGAGGGTGTCTCAGTACTGGGGTACCAGGGTATTGCAAGGGAGAAGGAGTGAGGTGCATTGGCGGTGTTGTGTTTTTGAGGGTGTGTGTTGGGGGGGGGGGGGGAGAGGGTGTTCCTATGTTGTAAGTCTTTCTCTTTTTCTTCACTTCTCCTTGCTATATGCTGATGGGGGTGGGGTGGTTAAAAAATATTCTTCAGGTTACTGATTTACGTTTGCTGGCTTGGCAACACAAAGATATTGCCCTGGTTGGTAGTCACGTGGCTAGGTAACAAGGCTGCCCTTGCCCTCTGACCCTCCACATTGTTTGAAATTTTATGGGCAAATATAAGTTGGAGTATGTGCTGGAACACATGGAGTAACACTGGCACAGGTTACTACTGCTCGAGAGGTTACTCAGCCCAGGCTGTGAGCGCTGAGTAGAAAAGTGCCTCGAACATAGAAACTGGGTTCTGAACTGAACTGCAGTTTGGACCCAGGGTCAGCAGCATCTTCCTGGCCTCCAAGGCGCAGAGCAGGTAGCAAATTCTGGCAGTGGGGGATGTTTATTGTTTATCATGAATTTGGATTCTGCACCTCTGCTTCAGATGAACAGGTTCCCTCGGGACTCAGCAGCCCTACTGTGGCTCTCTCAGTGACAACCCTGACTGCATTCTCCTTCACCCCTTGGACCAGAGCCGGTTGGGAAGCAAGGCTGAGTTCAGATCCCTCTCTGAAGCTGAGATAGTTCCCATTGCCTCACGTTTGAGAATCCGGGGTGCCCGTGACCGAAAAAAAGGGGAGGGACAAGTCCTGGAAATGCATTTACCTGTATTTGAGGTTTAGGATTCTGTTGTAGGTGGTGAAAAAATTGAGGAGCAAGTGGTGGGAGGTGTAAAATTTGAAAAAGGAGAAGGGTGAGCGGAGTTGTGATAGGGGAGGAAAAGGGAGAATTATTGCCTAGAGAATTGATGTTGCTGCTTTAAAATTACAGAATTTGGCACCCCCCCCCCCCCCCAACTTTTCAGTCTCTTTTTCTGCATTCTGGTAGCCAATTAAAGGCTGAGCTGTGCACTAGTCTACTACTACTACTACTTAACATTTCTAAAGTGCTACTAGGGTTACGCAGCGCTGTACAATTTAACAAAGAGAGACAGTCCCTGCTCAAAGAGCTTACAATCTAATAGACAAGTGAACGGTCGGTCCGATAGAGGCAGTCAAATTGGGGCAGTCTGGATTCACTGAACGGTAAGAGTTAGGTGCCGAACGCAGCATTGAAGAGGTGGGCTTTAAGCAAAGACTTGAAGACGGGCAGGGAGGGGGCTTGGCGTAAGGGCTCAGGAAGGTTGTTCCAAGCATAGGGTGAGGCGAGGCAGAATGAGTGGAGCCTGGAGTTGGCGGTGGTGGAGAAGGATACTGAGAGGAGGGATTTATCCTGTGAACGGAGGTTACGGGCGGGAACGTAAGGGGAGACCCTCCAGGGTCTAGTTCAAATCAAGGAGCAGCTCTAGGCAAATGGTGCCCTGGGGGAAGATTGTTGATTCTATCTCCCACTTCTTCTGTCCTTTTTCTAGGTTTGCTTTCCCCTCCCTCCAGATATTTTGTCTTGCCCCCTTTCCTGCCCACTTTCTTGCAGAATGTCTCTCCTTTTCCCCCCTTTCCTGCAAACATTCTTTCCTCCCCTCCATCCATCCTCTCCTGCCGTCAAGCTAAGCCGGGTGTAGCAATGAGTGAATTCCTTAAAAAAAGGCGGTAAATAAATCCTAATAAATAAACGTACAAATTCTAGAGTCAACTCAGGAACAGCAACACAAACTCTCCACTACCAAGCACTTTAGAGATCACACAAACATGTTCCAGACTTCTATAGCAAATCTTTGCCATCGCAAAACAGCATTAAGTGCCAGGACTCAAATCCCAAATTCCCTACCTCTGAAAAAGCAGCACTGCAAATATTTCACCATCTCTAGGGCAACGTTACAATTATTGGCGAAACAGAATAAACTGGTCTGCACAGTTCCCCCATATCCCAGCAGAATCCCTCGCCTTATTCACATACACGCCAGGGGTGTAGCTACGTGGGGCCACGGGGGCCTGGGCCCCCGTAGACTTGGTCCTGGACCCCCCTGCCGACGACCCTTCCGACCCCCCTCCCACCGCCAACCCGCCGTCGCCGTGGGCTACCTTTGCTGGCGGGGGACCCCAACCCCCGCCAGCCGAGGTCCTCTTGCTTCCCGCGGAAGGCTTCGTTCTGTTTCTGACGTCCTGCAGATCAAGGCTTTGTTCTGTTTCAGTGAGTTTGACGTCCTGCACGTACAACATGCAGCACGTTAGAAACAGAATGAAGCCTTGCGCAGGAAGCAAGAGGACCTCGGCTGGCGGGGATTAGGGTCCCTCGCCAGCAAAGGTAGGCGATGACAGCGGCAGCGGGGGAGGGTTGGCGGCGGGAGGGGGGTCGAGAGGGTCATCGGTAGGGGGGGCAAAGGGGGCTCAAATGTGCCCCCGCACCTGGGCTATGGACCCCCCTCCTGCCGAAGTCTGGCTATGCCCCTGATGCACGCACATTTGGGACACCAAGCTATACAGAATTGCAGTAATCCAGTAAAGGAATCGGAGTCTCTATTATAATAAGAACTCGGGGACAGATACCCAAAAGTCTCCTTTACAAACTGTGTACGTTTAGATCCGTGGTTGAAGTTACTGATTTTGAAATAGTGAGCGATGCCCAAAGCAAACTGTATGCAAATGAGCTGCAGATGATTTCAGCGAGCAGCTCGATAGGGGAAATGCCTAGCGCAGGGGTTCTCCAACGAGGCACCCCAGTCGGTCAGGTTTTCAGGATATCTACAATGAATATTCATGAGAGAGATTTGCATGCAGTGGGAGGGGGGGGGGGCAGTACATGCAGATTTCTGCAACCTGACCGGCTGGGGTGCCTGCAGGACCAGGTTTGGGAAACCACTGGCCCTAGTGCATGCGTAAAGCAGTCACTTCCTAAGCGTTGATGATGTTGGGATGTGAGAGAGAACGCAATTGAAGCACTTGTTGCTTAAGGGAATGAATTATCCCTGACACTTTGTAAGTACTTATTGTTACTGTAGCTTGTGCCACATTGGACAAATTAGATTGAATTATGTGACTTAAGTAAATAGTTCAGAGCAAATCTCTTTGCAGTTGCCTGAGTTATTGAGTAGATTATCTGAAAAGTATGAAACTGCTAATGCAGAAAAGTACTGTGAGCCTGTCTGCGGAGTGCACGTGTTGTTAGAGAAAGAATGGAGAGAGGGGATGAGCACACGAGTTAACTCACACGGAAGGCATGGCCACACGCTGTATTAAAATGTATGGTAATGAGTGCATTTAAGTATTCCGTGCAATGCACAGGGCTTTCGATGTGTGCATAACACCAAGTCCAGGGCAGCGTGGAAGAGTTCACGGAGAGGATCGCATGCAAGTTTTTCAGATTTAACTGCCGGTTTGTCTTCTTTTGCTGCCAAGAGGAGTGGCCCAGTGGCTAGTGCAGTGGACCTTGGTCCCGACATCTTGAGTTTGATTCCCACTGCCGTTCCTTGTTACCCTGGCCAAGTCACCTAACCCTCCATTGCCCCTGGTACTAAAACCAAGATTATGAGCCCTCTAGGGACACAGATAGTAGCTGCATTTCAAGTGGATTGTAAACCACGTTGAACCTGAGCCCTGCTTGGGATAATGTGGGATATAAATGTCATGATAAAAGGAATTGTCTGTAAATTTCAAAGGCTGACAGGAAGTTAACAGACACATGCATGTGTGCAAACAAAACTGAAACTAAAAGCACATATCTGCAGCGCCTGTCCTTCCATGCTTAAATATGAGCCTTGCAAAAAGTTTGTGCTCAAGAAATTTTTGTGAGGCTCATATTTAGGTGCGAAAGAACAGGTACCGACGTGCTGTCACTTCTGTTGTTTTCCTTCGGACAAGCACGCAAATAACTTGTGCTTACTGCAAAACCTATGTGCGCATGCATCTGGCATGTTTCCCCCGTTAGCTGCAAGTTTTCCATGCATAAAATTGGAATACGTGTAACTTTCTGCATGGCATGCAACTGGCATGCTTCCCCCGTTAGCTGCAAGTTTTCCATGCATAAAATTGGAATACGTGTAACTTTCTGCATGGCATGCGACTGGCATGCTTCCCCCGTTAGCTGCAAGTTTTCCATGCATAAAATTGGAATACGTGTAACTTTCTGCATGGCATGCGACTGGCATGCTTCCCCCGTTAGCTGCAAGTTTTCCATGCATAAAATTGGAATACGTGTAACTTTCTGCATGGCATGCGACTGGCATGCTTCCCCCGTTAGCTGCAAGTTTTCCATGCATAAAATTGGAATACGTGTAACTTTCTGCATGGCATGCGACTGGCATGCTCCCCCGTTAGCTGCAAGTTTTCCATGCATAAAATTGGAATACGTGTAACGTTCTGCAGGACATGCGTCTGACATGCTCCCCCTGTTAGCTGCAAGTTTTCCATGCATAAAATTGGAATACGTGTAACTTTCTGCATGGCGTGGTATTAGGCTCATTGTAGAAGTTATTTGCTTGACATCTGTGTGTGGCTCTATTGTGAGTCTTTTTGCATCAGCCCCTCAGCCTTCTGATATAACCCTCGTCTTGGTCCTGACCAGAAATAAATTTGGTTTATGTACTAGATTCTCACCACTCAGGGCCTGCACTAGACAATTGCCTAGGTGAAACACAAACTCAGAGTTACACATATTTAGGGGTCTAGTTGTGACTCCTTAGTATAGCGGGGGGGGGGGGGGGGGGGGGGTTGTCCCTGCTGTTTCAAAACCCAGCTGTGCAATATAGAGCCTGAAGCAAAGAAATACATACATCCTTCCATCCAGTGCATGATATTAAAACTCTCTATGCCAGCCAGCTGCTGCAAAGGAATCTGAAGAAGGAAAATGCTGATTATGGCTGGATAGGATAAGGTCAGGCTTTGGCTGTACACTTGGCCTTGCTGTTAGACACAGTGCTAATCCTGTCTGGCACTTTTCATGGACACACTGCTGGCTGATTGTTGCTGGACAGATGGAAAGAAACTTTCCTTTTTCCAAAGAGAAAGTGTAACAGAAAGGAAGGGCAGTGTCCTATTTATCCCTGTAGTAAGTAGAGATGATTGTTTTGCAGGGGCCTCGCCTTATGCCCACTCCCTGAATTAGCACCTGTCTCCTTAAAATAGGGACATGTCATCAGTTTTTATTCCTGCAGGGACTGAAATCAGCCTGGGAAATCCCCCCCCCTCCCCCTCCCCTTCCACAGCTGTAATGTAAGTTTATGACCAGGGCCAAAGGCAAGAAGAGTCAAGAGGCAAGAGAAATGGATCCTCAGGAGCTTAGCCGAGATTGGATAACAGAGCCAGTAGTGGGAGGCCGGGCTGGTGGTTGGGAGGCGGGGCTAGTGCTGGGCAGACTTATACAGTCTGTGCCAGAGCCGATGGTGGGAGGCGGGGATAGTGCTGGGCAGACTTGTACGGTCTGTGCCCTGAAAAAGACAGGTACAAATCAAGGTACGGTATACACAATAAAGTGGCACATTTCTTGGGCAGACTGGATGGACCATGCAGGTCTTTTTCTGCTGTCATCTACTATGTATGTTTGTTGGAGCACTTCTTGCATTGGGATTCACCTTTAACCCATGGAGCTGCTACTGAATGAGGATCCTGGGACAGTCCTTGGTTTCTGACCATCCCATCCCTGGTGCATTATGGGGCTGGCAACATGGCTTCCAATGGACAGGATCAGGCACTACAAGTCCCACACTGCATTGGGATGTAAGTTCAAAACAAGGAGTGGCCCAACATCTGGAGCTGGGTAACTTGCCAGTTCCAGGAAAGAGCTTTGAAGCCAGTCCTGGCTTTCTGACGACCTTATCATTGCATATTATGGGAACTTCAAGGCTGATATCAATGGCTAGACTGAGTGACTACATATCCCATAGGGCTTTGGGGTGTAAGTTCAAAACTAGGAACAACCAACAAGTCTTCTTTCTGGAAATGGATCGCTAGGTGGCTCTGCAGGAGTTGTAAAGGTCAAACAGCCAGGGCTGGTCTTTATTCCGTGTAGTATTGTACTACAGTGAGACAGAAAGGGTAGAAAGGGCTGAAGCTGGCTTTTATTCCCTGCAACATAATAAATGACAGAAGATAAAGAGCAAAGGAAAAATATTAATGAGAGGATTAATAATTAAAGTTCTGAAGGAAAAGATGCACAAAAAATACCAAGAAACTTAAATTGAAGATATACATATTTTTGTTTGTAATGTTGTGCTCATAAGTAGAGCCAAAGTCTTCTGAAACGTCCGCTTCCTGTTTTTCAATCATTGCCCACTATTTATAAAGGCGCGCTAACGTTCTTAGCGCGCACTAACCATGTAGGGCGCACCCAATTGTGTTTCACTCCATCACTAATATATAAAAAGATGATAAAGAGCAGCAGAACCGTCCACCTTAGGACGCTGGCCAGGGCTGTACCTGCTACACAACTGCACAACATGTGTGTGTGTTTGGGGGGGGGAACTTGGCAGCTCTGGGGATCTTTATTATTTCCTGCGGTGCTGGATTTGAACCGTGTCACGTAACCTGGACCCATTTACAGTTCTTCGGAGTGACACCACACCTTCTGCTTCTCCGCAGGGATGGGAAAGAAGGGGTTACAGCAGCAGCCAGACTTTGGGAGTGCGGGTCCCGTCTTCCGATTAGCTGTAAGGTTTGCTCCTGGGGGCGTGGCGGGCTTCCCCTCCTCCCCCCCCCTTCCCTCTGGCTGCTCTCTCGCCTGTGTCTTCCAAGTTCCCGTACTACGAGTGCAGCCAGAGAGGAGCAGCACTAGAGCGAGTCATGCACTGGGGGGACCTACTGCTGCGGGGGCTTTTCTGGGGGGGCCTGGTTTTGGAGGGGATCCGGAGGGTCTGCAGTCTCAGGCATGCTGTGTACTGGAACTCCAGCAACCAGAGGTGAGGCAGCCACTCCCGGTTCTTTCTTGTTCCCCATGTCTTTCTCTTTCTTGCACGTCTGTAGTTGGGGCTTTAATGATCTCCATGTGTTGCCAGTGCTGAGCCCTCGCTCGGGGTCATAGACGGAGCCCCTTCCCCACCTATTTGCAAGAAGTGTCCCACACTTGTAGGAGGAAAAGTTGCCTCTATTGGAGGGGTCCCCCCCCCCCCCCCCCGTTTGCATTTTTCAGTCTACCCTGGAATTTCAGACTATGCTTCGGGAGTTTGCTGATGTTGTGTGAAATCAGCAAATTGAGGAGCCGAAGTCAAACTTTTTGTAGCGAAAACAAGGTGATACGGATTGAAAGCTGAGTTGCTTTTTCTGCTCTTTTTTTAATTAGAGGTTTCCAGTCTTCTCTTTCCGGCTAAAGAGATGGTTTTGGGTGAGTTTTTTTCTTTGCCCCCTTTTTAAAAAAAAAGTCTCCACTTAACAAGCGAAACCAAAATATTTCCCCTCAAAGCTTCCGCCCTTGCAAAATCTGTTTAGTCTGGAGCAGAGGCCTGGGAGTTGCAAAGGACTCAGCTGAAGCCCCTTCCCTTCGCCGGCCTTAGGAAAGAGGTGGTGGGTAAAATCAGGGAGGCCTGTGCTGCCTCTTTGTCTGAAATATTAGCTTCTTTTCCCCCCCCTCTTCCTTTTTTGAGGGCTGAACTTTATAAATCACAAATTTTCACGATTACTAAACTTTCACTAGGGAAAACTTGACTCTTGTGCATTTTATTTGTGTGTGTGTTTGTTTTTTGTTCCATAGAAACACTTTAAAATGAATATTCATTTATGTTCTGGGATAATGAATCAACTTTCCCAATAAAGGCTGTGAATCTTTGTTTAATTAATCGATAAGGACTGATCTTAAAATCTGTTTGAACTGTGTTTTCACTCTTAAAGCTGAACATCTTATACATTTCATGCAAGGTGTGCACTGGAAATTCCAGGAGGTTAATACCCAGTTTCTGTTCTCCAAGCTTTTCTGGTCTAGAACAGTTTGTGCTTCGAAAATGCCCTGCTGTCTGCCAGGTGAACTTAGGTAGAGGCCCTGGTGCCCCCCCCCCCCCCCCCCGAAGCACAGGGGTGAAAGGTGATGCTGCTGTAATGAATCTATCTTTACTTATCCTCTTGCCTCCGCCCTCTGGAAGTCGTGCACAGGGTGACTCACTGGTGAAACACGAGCAGTGCAGATTCCATAGTTCAGTGCACAGGGTCAGTCATGCACCTACCTGGAGAGGAGCGGCCTGACGGGGATTTAGTTTCCTTTTCTACAAATTGTGGCCTCTAATCTATACTCCCCCTTTCTGGTTTTAAATTTGGAGAAGCTAACCCCCCCCCCCCCCACACACACAGCACTGTGAGTGAGAGCTGTGGCCAGGCCTGGGATTAAGGAGAGCGCAGGGAGTGAAAAGAAGGGGGAAGGCAAAAGAGGGAATAAGATTAAACTCCCCCCACCCCCCCAAAAAAATAACTGTGAAAATGACAAGAAATGGGAACATAGTAACATAGTAGATGACGGCAGGAAAAGACCTGCACGGTCCATCCAGTCTGCCCAACAAGATAAACTCATATGTGCTACTTTTTGTGTATACATTACCTTGATTTGTACCTGTCCTTTTCAGGGCACAGACCATATAAGTCTGCCCAGCACTATCCCCACCTCCCGCCACCAGCCCCGCTTCCCACCACCGGTTCTGGCACAGACCATATAAGTCTGCCCAGCACTATCCCCGCCTCCCACCACCGGCTCTGGCACAGACCGTATAAGTCTGCCCAGCACCATCCCCACCTCCCAACCACCAGCCCCGCCTCCCACCACCGGCTCTGGCACAGACCGTATAAGTCTGCCCAGCACTATCCCCGCCTCCCACCACCGGCTCTGGCACAGACCGTATAAGTCTGCCCAGCACCATCCCCACCTCCCAACCACCAGCGGCTCTGGCACAGACCGTATAAGTCTGCCCAGCACTATCCCCGCCTCCCACCACCGGCTCTGGCACAGACCGTATAAGTCTGCCCAGCACCATCCCCACCTCCCAACCACCAGCCCCGCCTCCCACCACCGGCTCTGACACAGACCGTATAAGTCTGCCCAGCACTATCCCTGCCTCCCACCACTGGCTCTGGCACAGACCGTATAAGTCTGTCCAGCACTATCCCTGCCTCCCAACCACCAGCCCCGCCTCCCACCACCGGCTCTGGCACAGTCCGTATAAGTCTGCCCAGCACTATCCCCACCTCCCAACCACCAGCCCCGCCTCCCACCACCGGCTCTGACACAGACCGTATAAGTCTGCCCAGCACCATCTGTGTTTAGAAAACTTGGATGATTGTTGAGATATGTTTTCATTTTATATACATGTAGAGCAGAAATTGCAGGTATAATGAACCATGTGCATTAAGACAACTACTAATCATTTCTATAGCACGGCTAGATGTACGCAGCGCTGAACACATTATACGCAGGTACTTTCTCCGTCCCTGGGGGGGGGGGGGCGCACTGTACACATTATATGCAGGTACTTTCTCCGTTCCTAGGGGGCTCACAATCTAAGTTTTTGTACCTGGGGCATAACTCGGGATGTCCCTAAATGCACCTACAAGTAAGGACATTTTTGTCACTGCACACACGTGTGTGTGTGGGGGGGGGGGGGGGGGGGGAGGGGGGTAGGTGTAATTTTTTATAAGATGCATTTTAGCTTTGAAAAAAGCCTTTAGAAAATGACCCCCCAAAAATGGCCACTGAAGATATTTCCTCCTAGGTGTATTCCGTAAACCAAACCTCCATTTAGGCAGCGTTTACAGAATATAAACCAACTAGGCATAGAATATGCCTAGCGGCCGTGTGCTTAGATTTCCGAACGCCCCCGGTCCGCCCATTCCATGCTTGTGGCCACTCCCCCTTTTTGGCATCGCACACCGCTTTACAGAATATGCATAGCCAGCCCGGCCTGTAAATTCGAAATAATGCCAGGTACTATCAATTGTTTGAGCAGGTAATTATTGGCACCGCTTGGCTTGTTAAGTAATTAAACTGTGTGCGAATGCAGAATACGACCGGATTTGCATGCGCATTTTCAGTCACGGGGGGGGGGGGGGGGATAGCGTGTACAGATTCTCACCTCCGTTTTCCCACCGAGCCCATGATTTTCTGAATTCTGTGAATGCTTTTACGCTCTTCAGTCACCCTCCGCCCGTTCTGTACCCTTCTCCACCACCGCCAACTCCAGGCTCCGCCCTTTCTGCCTGGCCTCACCCCACGCGTGGAACAAACTCCCCGAGCCCATACGTCAGGCCCCCTCCCTCCCCATCTTCAAATCTCTGCTTAAAGCCCACCTCTTCAATGTCGCCTTCGGCACCTAACCTCTACACCTCTACCCAGGAAATCTAGACTGCCCAACTTGACATTTCGTTCTTTAGATTGTAAGCTCATTTGAGCAGGGACCGTCCTTCTTTGTTTATTTTGTACAGCGCTGCATAACCCTAGTAGCGCTCTAGAAATGTTTAGTAGTAGCTTTTCTGAAGAGTTGGACAGGAGGAAAGGACGCAGGTTCTCGCGTCACTTAACATTTTGCAGGCTGCTTTTCTCTTTGGACACCTTATCGTCTGTCCCTCTGCTTCTGTTTGATAGAGACGGACAATCTTGTCCCACCTTCCTCTTCAGAAACTGAAGGAGAGGTGTGATGATAGTGATATATTGAATTAATATTGGCACTGAAATGAAAAATAATGTCAATAATGTGTATTTTGGGGAAGATTAAAAATATGACAAATTAATTATTATTTATTGCATTTGTATCCCACATTTTCCCACCTCTTTGCAGGCTCAATGTGGCTTACAATACATCATGAATGGTGGAAATATTTAAGAAAGTAGACATTTAGTATTACAGAGGATGTAGAGTAACGTGCTAACTAAGAACATGATGGTAGTTGAACAAGCAAATGTTGTGAGGCAATTCTGGATTTACGTTGAGGAGTTCATATTTGTTGATCTTTGTGGTATGCCTTGTTGAAGAAATTGAGGGGGGTCATTATATTCCTATGGGCCCTGCTGCAGATAACGCAAGGTAAGCTTTAGTAAAAGACCCCCCCCCCCCCCCCAAGTTTTCAAGGCTCTGCTCTGTTATCATATAGGGAGGTGCAGGTTATGGTTCTCTTGGTCATGTCCTGTCTTTTTGTAGTCTCGGCCCGCAGGCAAATCTTTATTCCCTAAATCGTTTTCTTTTTCAGTCGTTTAACGGACTTTGCCATTATCTTGCCCAGAGCGAGGAAGCTGTTGTTTTGTCCGCTTGGATATCCCAGATATATGTTTCTATGCAAGTCATAGGTAACACTGCAGAAATGAGTTTGGAGGGGGGCGTAGCGAAAACAAAATTGGAGGTTTTTTTGTAACTATTCAAAACTGGAGTAGAGGGAACAGTTGGATTGTCCCACCCACCCCTCTGAACAAGAGTTCAGTGTGCATTAATTACTTAAGGGTCCGTGACCCTCAATCATACTGAATCCCTCTGGATGCCAGGCCTGGCCTCCGACATGTTTCACTTCTCTGTGCCTTGCAGGGGGCACTGGGCCACTTAGCTCGTTAGGACCCCTTAAGATGATTAGATTAATTTCCTTCTTTACCCTGTGGATAACACAGGGCTGAATTGGAAAGTGACAGGGTTCACCCTGCTGTGCCTCTGGGAGTTGGCCTGGAGTCTTTCTTCCCTACTGCTGTTGGGCTTTGTGGTGGTCAGGGGGTGGGGGTACAGCTGAGAATCTTGAACTTGGAATTTCCCTGAGGCAGATGTGGTCCCTATAAGACCTTTGCAGTCATGGGGCCGGTCCTCATCCCCATCAGCCCTTTGACAACCCCCCTCCCATCCCTCTCCAGCCCTTAAAGGTCTCTTTCAGCCAAGGTTTTTTTTTGTCCCCATTTATATGTGTACTAATTTTCTGCCTAAAATTTATATTCTGTAGTTCGAAAAACAGAGTGGATTATAGCGACTTCACGTCTAAACATTTTATGTATGTATTGCATTTGTATCCCACATTATCCCACCTCTTTGCAGGCTCAATGTGGCTTACAATTCGTCGTGGATACTGGAAATAGAAAAGAATATACATTTGGTTTATAGAGGGTTTTGGGTTACATGGTGGTGAAGTACATGGTTGTATTACAGCAGAAGACGTTATAAGACATTCCTATATATATTAAAGATTGTACAGTTACATGTGTTGATCTTTGTGATAAATCTTGTCGAAGAGGTAAGTTTTCAGTAGTTTGCGGAAATTGGCCAGTTCATGGACCGTTTTCAAGTTGCGTGGTAGTGCGTTCCATAGCTGTGCGCTCATATAGGAAAAGGTAGATGCATGCAACAATTTGTATTTCAGACCTTTACAATTGGGAGGGTGAAGATTGAGGAATGTGCGAGAAGATTTTATTGCGTTCCTGGGTGGTAGTTCTATTAGGTCTGACATGTAGGCTGGAGCGTCTCCATGGATGATCTTGTGGGCTAGGGTGCAAAGTTTGAACGTGATGCGTTCTTTAAGTGGGAGCCAGTGTAGTTTTTCTCGTAGGGGTGTCGCGCATTCGTATTTTGGTTTGCCGAATATTAGTCTGGCTGCTGTGTTCTGGGCTGTCTGGAGTTTTTTTTAGTATTTGCTCTTTGCAACCAGCGTATAGTGAATTACAATAGTCCGGATGACTGAGTACTAGTGATTGTACCAGATTACGGAAGACGGACCTTGGAAAAAATGCTTTAATTCTTTTTACTTTCCACATTGAGTGAAACATCGTTTTGGTTATGTTTGTCGCATGCTTCTCAAGTGTTAGGTGTCGATCAATGGTGACTCCAAGAATTTTTAGGGTTTTCGAAACTGGTAGGTTTAGTTTAGGTGTGTTGATGGTGGTGAATGTATTCTTATTGTATTGCGATGTGAGTACAAGGCATTGGGTTTTTTCTGCGTTTAGTTTCAGCTGAAATGCATCTGCCCAGGAATTCATGATGGCTTTGCTTGATTTCGTTGGAGATTTCCCTTAGATCTTGTTTGAATCTAAAACATGGTTTTAATCCCCCTAAAACACAAAATGTAAAGGGTAAAGTGCAGTGTCAGTGTGTTCCTTTAGCAGGGTGACCCCCCCCCCCCAGCTCCGCTCCTGCCACCTTCCACCCAGGGCTTTTTTGCCGAGAACTTCTTAGGCACGTGGACGGCTCACGGCAGAGAGAAGAGAATTTCTGCTCCGAACAGTGAAAGATACTTAAAATGTGCAACATGATTTTTTTAAACCATGATTTTGAACTTGCTGATTTTAACTTTTTGGAATTTAAAGTGGCAGGACAACCTGTGTGTCTATATATATTTTTTTTCTAAATCCGCCAGCTGGTTGAAACCCGGCCCCTTGTCTCCCTTTCTCCTGTCCTGACTTGTGTTTTTCAGCTTCTTCTGTGTTTTCACCCCCATGAAACATAATTTTCTTTTTTTGGCTCTTGCTTGTTTCTGGCTTTTTTGTTTTTGTTTTGTTTTTAACTTGTCTAGTTTAAAAAACAAGTTACCTGTTCTTTTGAAATGTTTGGGATTGTGGTGGGGTGTAGAAAGAAAAATGTTGGTCTCTATTCTACGGTTTCTGGGAATCCCTCTTCCTCCTCAGTTAAATGCACCGAAATAAAGGTTAACAAACAAAAATATAAGGAGAATGCCTTTTCCGTGGGAGTAAACTTAATAGGCTTAGGTCAATAAAGGAGTATTAACAAATGAAGAAAAGAATAACCTTTATTTCTGCACATTCACACGAGTAAGCCAGTAACTCCGCTTCTTACTGCAGAAATCGGGAATGAGGTGAAAGGTTCAGTGTTTTTTTTTTTTTCTTGCACAATAGTGGTGATTAAAATTATTTTCCAGCGTTGTGTAGTCTGGGGATTCTTTATTTGCTGTTGTTGTTGGTGTAGACTTGTATAAAGTATTGTTTGGGAGGAGGGAGAAACTTTCCCCTTACATTTTACAAAGTTCCTTTCTCTTTTTCCGTTTACTTTGTGGAATTTGAAAAAGGATACCCTTCCCCTGCCCCCAAACTGAAGTTAGCAGGAGACCCTGGTGCAGACGTTTTCTCCTCTGGCTATGAAATAACATCTCAAGAATTAAAGAAGGGGAAACTAGTCAGAGAGAGGGAGAAAATGACAGCAGATAAAGACCATATGGCCTATCCAGTCTGCCCATCCATACCATCCACTTTCCCTTCTTCTCCCCCAGAGATCCTATGCTGTTGTTCAAACTTTCTTGAATTCACTTACAGGCACCTCCACCGGGAAGCTACAGAAAGACTGGAGGTCCTGCTATGGAGAATTCAAAATTCCCCTTGGGTGTTCCCTTTCTGTGCTTTGGAAAAGTACTGTATTTCGCGCTCTCTTTTTTTTTTTTTTTAAACCTTTCTTAGCAGTGTATATTAAGGCAGCGTTTTGCTATAGGTCTCTATTGCCGATTTACAAGTGTCCGGTCAGGAAAGGAGCTTACAAGTCTGAGGATAAGAGCTACTCCATAATCTGAGAGGCCCTCTAGACAGCACCGAGAAGACAGTGTGACAGCACTCATCAGTTCTGTATGCAGCACTGTACAGTGGGGGATATTTATTTAGACATGAGGTTAGTCCAGATCTCAATGATAATGAATAATGGTAACAGCAGCCCTTCAACTGTTTCTACCCAGCATTAAAGGTTACCCCTAGTTTTCATCTCTGGGGGTAGGCGTTAGCGTTGGGCCTGACAATCTGCATGTCCTGTTTCTTAGGGAGCTGTCGAGTGCTATTGGTGACATTGCAGAGGGATTCTGCTAATTTCTTGCAAACCAGAATCAGCTATGTTGGGAGTCAAAGTAACATTTACTTGAAATGACATGAAATAAGTTTTTGGAACAGCGCAGAGAGAGCAGTTTTGCTGAGTTGCAACTTTGCCAGTGGTTGGCTGGAGACTTATCTATATTCGCTTGCGAGTCTGGCAAGAATACAATCTTTATTTGATGGGTGACCCCCTCCCCAAATGGGCCTCCCCTTTTACCCAAAAATCAAAAGAGAAGGAACAGGGAAAAAAAATCCAGAAAATTAAATATACCAGCTGCTCTAATTGTGGTTGTCAGATTGCTCCCTTACAATATTACAAAAGTGATGCTATTCAAAAAGTGAGTAAAAAAAAAAACAAAAAACCTCAAAAACATACCAAATTTAATTACCCTTAACAGCTTCCCGTTCCGGGCTGGTGCTTTTCATTCACTGGTCTAAAAAAAAAAAAAAAACCCTTTACCAATGTTGATGAAGTTTAGACCCAAAAAGTGTGTAGTTGAACAAAACCAGCCTTCAGACTAATCGAGGGACATCAAAACTGGTGAAATAAATAGCAGAATCCCACATAATGTCTGTAACTGTTTTGATGCCTTTAAATCATGACACTCAAAACTGAAAGTTAAACAGATGAATTTGAAAAATACGTAGCCTGCAAGATGAAATGTTCTGTCACGCTCTGGAAAGGATCGTCCTTAAATCTCCTGATGGGGGCCTCTGTTTTGCAAACTTGCTGCCCCAGGGGTACTTTGCATTCTTTTGCATTCTTTTAATTCAGTCAAACTGACTCAAAATAGCTGGGGGGGGGGGGGGGGGGGGGGATAAGATGCCAACAGATGAAATGGTTCAAAATAGTAAAGAGTGGAAGAACTTAAGCTCTGCCCCTTAATTACTCTTTGTCATATGTCTTTCTGATTGAACAAAACGCACTCCGCTCCACTGGGAAATTCAAACCAGATGGTTCCTGTTCAGGGTAAAAAGTCTATTTTTGCTTGCATGGGTTCAGAAAGCTACAGTGGAGGAAAAGCCTAATGGTTAGTGCATTAAGCTGACAACCTGGGGAAATGAGTTCAAACCCCACTGTAGCTCTTTGTACCTGGGACAGTGGAAGATTAAGTGTTTTGCCCAGAGTGTCAAAACTTAGTGCCCCGTTAGAAAGGCGAACTAGCGTTTTTAGTGAGTGCTAAAAAAAAGTGTAGGCAAAACGCTGAGTCCTCTAAGGATAGAGAAAGTACCTGCATATAACGGTCCATCTAGGCCAGTATCCTGCTTCCAACAGTGGCCAATCCAGGTCAGAAGCACCTGGTAGAAACTCAATTAGTTGCACCATTCCAGGCTACCAATCCTGGAACAAGCAGCGACTTCCCGCATGTCCTTATCAATAACAAGCACTGGATTTTTCCTCCAGGAACTTGTCCAAACCTTTTTTTGAAACCCAGATATGCTAACAGCTGTTATTACATCCTCCAGCAAAGAGTTCCAGAGCTCAACTGTTCTTTGACTGAAAAAATATTTCCTCCTATTTGTTTTAAAAGTATTTCCATGTAACTTCCTTGAGTGTCCCCTAGTCTTTGTACTTTTTGAAAGAGTAAAAAAAATTGATTCACTTCTACTCATTCTACCCCCACTCAGGATTTTGTAGACCTCAATCATATCTCCCCTCTTCCGTCTCTTTTCCAAGCTGAAGAGCCCTAACCTCTTTAGCCTTTCCTCATACGAGAGGAGTTCCAATCCCCTTTATCATTTTGGTCACTCTTCTTTGAACCTTTTCTCTAATTCCGCTATACCGTTTTTGAGATACTGCAACCAGAACGGAATGCAGTACTCAAGGTGAGGTTGCACCATGGAGCGATACGGAGGCATTTATAGTATTTTTGGTCTTATTCACCATCCCTTGCCTAATAATTCCTAGCAGATCTTTTTCTTGGGTGCTGTGACCCCACCACAATCACCACAAAAGCATGCCTTTTGCATATATATTAAACATTTCACCTCTGTTTAGAAATTTGGCAGGAGCCTTCCGCCTCATGGAACATCAATCGATCAAATCCAGAACCCAGAGCTGTCTAGGAAGGATATGTGTTACCTTTGGCCCTATGTGCTGTATCTTCCTGTCTGAATTTTAGATTTGTATGACCACTGCAGATGAATTCCTTGGGTCTGGGGGCTTTTCAGGAAGGCGTGGGATATGAGGTCTTAAGGGACTAAGTGTGGGGAGGGGAAAGGAGACAGATGCCCCCCTTATGCTTCTTACTCAGAAGTCTCCACCGGCTGCTTATCTTTGCCCTGAACGTTTTATATAAACAGAAGTTAAAGAATGCTTCTACGTTTGCCCCGTTTCTAAACTCTTTGACAGACCCCTGAGATCCCAGAGAGGCTGAGGAAAGAATTTATGGGTTGTCTAACATCTGCCCTGGCCTCTGCTGACCTTACCAGGTGAGAGGAACTTTCCTCTTAAGCAGTCTGAGATCTAGGACACTTCTTTCTCCCTGGTCTTGCTTAAAATCCCATCTCTGCGTTTCCCATATTGTGTACTATCAGGAAAACCAGAGGGAAGTGGGTTTTGATTCACAAAGGATCTCGCTTACGGTGGAAGTTCCTAGTAAGAATCACGAAACTGGCTGTCCTGGCAACGAAAACAAAACAAACCAGACTTTTAATCAGTATTTGACTCTTGTGTTGCTTATTCAGTCACCTGCAGGGAAACCTTCAACCTTCCTCTTGGTGTCACTTGTGATGTGAACTTGTCTTGTGGGTGTCAAAAAAAGCTGCTTTACCATTAGCCGTTGCCTCTGTTAGATGTGAAAACCAAGAAAAGAACAAATGTTTGCTGTTTAGGAAAAGTTGAGGGGGGGGGGGAAGAAGTCCTGTTTTTCTGGGAAATTTTGCGGGTTGTCAGATCTCTGGGCTGGCGAGGGAACGGTATTGTCAGGATGCTGTTGGGTGAGAGTGGAGGATCATTATGCCATCGGTGTGCCCTGTGTGTGCTGGAAGGGGCCTCTGTTACTTGTATGTAGGGCTTTTAAAAGCAAACCTGGGCAGTGAAGGGGGTCCTTTCTGCAGCAGTTGCTATACGATGCCTCCAGAGTTTGCAGGAGGTGAGGCAAAGAAGGTGGGTGTGTTGTGCACCCTTGTCCTCAAGACATGAATGCTTGGAATGAGGTTCAACTGGTTCTGTCTGGGCTGTGGTGCCCTGGGGAAGGAATAGGAAAAGCAGCATCACTGACCTGACCTGCAAAAGGATCCTGGGACCCTGTAGAGGGGCTGGGAATAGCAGGAAGGGGGGAAAAAAAAACAAGACCAAACAAAATCTGGTGATCTTTCGGCATCATCTGGCAACTGACTTAAGTCTGTTGGGAAAACTGTGAGCCACTCCTGAGTCCGAACGTCATGGTTGGATTTAGTGTGGATAAGGGACACGCCAAGTGATCTTGGAAGACGGAACAGTTGTTGAAGTGCTGATCCCCGTGTTTTGTTTTGAGCAGGCTGGAGCTGTTGGGGGCCAAAGCTATCAGTTGTTAATAAAACACAAGCCTGGAAAATGGCTTAAGTGTGCATTGATTGCCTGCTATGCTTGTGGGGCCTCATGACCTCTGCAAATGTCTCTCCATCCCTGTGATGAAGGACAAGCCCGGCTACTTTATTTTGCTTCATCTGATCTGACTAGTTCCTAGACAGATTGGTTTAGTTTTCTGACTTTGTAATCTGTCCTTGAACCGCATAGATGCAATATAAATATGAGTATAAAATAACATAACTCCTTGACCTTTTGACGCTATGAATTCCAATTGGGTGGGTGGGGGGAGTGCAGAAAAATGTTCTGTTACAAATTCATTTGGTTAGAAGACTAAAACTCTGGATTTCCTCCCAGGAAGACTAGACGTCCAGGGTCCCAGGACTCTAGCTGGAGGGAGACGAAAGTAAATAGTTCTGTCAACTTTTGAAAAAGCTAATTTTGGACGAGTTCAATTAAGGGACAAAAAAATAATCCACGTTTGTACTTGAAACCCAGTGAGTTTGAGGGATAAAAAAATATATACAATTATTGGATAACGCGCATCGGTGTGAGGAATGGCGGTAATGATCCCAACAGTAGTTTGCAAAGATTTGACAGCCGGCCAAACTTCCTTGCAGACTGTGGGGAGGAGGCTGGATCATACTTTGTTTTCTTTGGCTGAGCCCCTTTGCATGTGGAAGTTCACATTTTGCTGGTCCTAATTGATGGCCTGCTTTCTTCACTAACCTTGGATACTCTCAGCAGGGCCTTGGGAGCCCAAGTTGAAGCTCTTCTGTGCATTGATGTTTTTGCTCCTCCGACACATGCAGAATCCTGGCAGCCCTTTTGGTCCTGGAGAGAACCAGACCGTCTGAAATGCTGTGACATCTTTCTATTGGAACAAGTTACTTAAGTATCCAGAAAGCATGGTGTCTTGCGAACTGTGGTCCACCACAGAGCTCCCCCACGTGAGGCATGGAAGTAGTTCATGATCTTTTCCTTCTTGCAGTAGATGGGATGGGGGAGAGGCCCAGAAATGACCGTTGGGGCTCAAAGCCCATAGGAAAATCTTCCCAAGAGGTCAGGAAGCATTTCCTAGCCCGTATGGGAATCTGAATATCTTAGTGTGCCTTCATCCCAGCACATCTTCCTCAGTCATGCATCTCTTACAAAAACTCCTGAGGAGCCAAGGAGGACATGAGTACAAGTAGCGTCCTGTAGAGGGATTCGGTGTACTGTGCCCCCTGTTGTTAGCTTAGATAACTAGCTGGGTGTGGTGTTGGAGGGAGATAGTTGTTTGTCATACAGAGGTCTTGGAAGTGCAGGAGATGCAGGGAGATTGTAAGGAAGACCAGTCTGATGATCTCCAGCTAGACATGTTTCCTTCTGGTTAATGGTACAGTGCCAGAAGGTCACTATCTAATCAGTTTGACTAA
Source organism: Microcaecilia unicolor (assembly GCF_901765095.1). Taxonomy (NCBI): domain Eukaryota; kingdom Metazoa; phylum Chordata; class Amphibia; order Gymnophiona; family Siphonopidae; genus Microcaecilia; species Microcaecilia unicolor. The sequence goes on from NC_044044.1 coordinate 38,099,019, forward strand.
AATACTGTGTCAGTGTTCATTTTCTGAAAGGACCTGACAATACTAGCCTCTACTTTTTATTCCACTGCTAAGGGGGATGGGGTGGTGGTGGTGGGGAAATGGGGGACAAGTTGACAAAAAAAAGCTGCCACAATACTGGCTTCTTTTGGAGTTGGCCTCAGGTTTTGAGATTACCGTGCTGATGGGTGAGGAGCAGTAGATTACAGATATTAAATGTTCACACAGTAAGTGAACTGTGTAAGCAACTGTGAAATTGGGGAAATCCACTATTTCTGGGATAAGCAGTATAAAATGTTTTGTACATTTGTGGGATCTTGCTGGGTATTTGTGACCTGGATTGGCCACTGTTGGAAACAGGATGCTGGGCTTGATGGACCTTTGGTCTTTCCCAGTATGGCAATGCTTATGTACTTATGTACCTCCATTGTGCCTGCCAATGTGACTGAGACTTGGTAAGGGGGGTATAAATGGCTGTTTTGACAGCTGGGGAGATTTAAACTTCAGTGACCTGATTGGACTTGGTGGGGGAGGGATGTGCCTTGGCTCCCATGGTGCTTTGAATCAGAAGAGGGTTTGGTGAGTTCCAGGAGCTATGCTTGTGGGTTGGGGTATGTATGGAAGGAGCTCTCATTACAGAAGTTGATTGGGGGGGGGGGGGGGGGGAGAAGGTGACTTGCCTCTGTACATGCTAGATGGAGTGGGGCAGTCATATGCCAGCTCTTTGAGTGTTTGAGCGCCCGAAATATTGATCAAATGCCTTCACTGGGCCAAGATAGTTAAATTTGTGGTGTTGGTACATTGAGTTTATTTGAGAAGTTGGCTTGTGCGTGCGTGTGGGGCGGGATGGTGGTGGAGGTGTGGTAACCCCAGTGCTGTGGCATATTCTTCCCCAGAACAAGGAGCTTCCGAGTCCTTCAACCAAGGATCCCTGTGCTGTGTTTGAACTGGATTAATGAGTAGCCAGGAAGATAAAGCTTCCAGCTAGTAAATAACAAACTTTTTTAGAATTTTATTGCAGGGTGTAGGCAAGGAGGGTCAGAGGAAAACAGAGTATTTAGGGTTACCAGTAGTGCCATATGAATATCTACTCCAAACTTGGTTCTATGGCCTCCTATTTGTGATGTTTCAGGGGTGGGTGGGTTACAGACGTTCAAATATTTGAAAGGTATTAATCCGCAAACGAACCTTTCCGGAGATGGGAAGGCGGTAGAACTAGAGGACATGAAATGAGATTGAAGGGGGGCAGACTCAGGAAAGATGTCAGGAAGCATTTTTTCACGGAGAGGGTGGTGGATGCTTGGAATCTCCCGCGGGAGGTGGTGGAGATGAAAACAGTAACAGAATTCAAACATGCGTGGGATAAACATGAAGGAATGGATCCTTAGAAGCTTAGCGGAGATTGGGTGGCAGAGCCGGTGGTGGTAGGCGGGGCTAGTGCTGGGCAGACTTCTATGGTCTGTGCCCTGAAAATGGCAGATGCAAATCAAGGCCAGGTATACACATAAACTCGTATGTGCTACTTTGTCTTGTTGGGCAGACTGGATGCAGGTCTTTTTCTGCTGTCATCTACTATGTTACTTTATACAGTGTATTCAATTTGAGGAAACAAGGGACCCTGACTTTTTGTGGCTGAAGAGGGAGTCTTGGCCCTTTTTGTTTGATTATTGCTTGTCAGTGGGCCATGCTAGGACCAGCCTTCCATTTTTTTTTCTGAGGCAGACCTGTGGTCATTAAACTCATGGGAGTGGGCCTCCAAATTTGAGGCCAGTGGTAGGGGCAGTCTGGGAGGGAGCTGTCTGTCATGTTGAAGATCAGAGAGCCTTGTAGAGCGGCTGTAACAGGATGTCTTCGAATCAGTTGCAACCCAGTCCTAGGGTTACTAGAAACCAACATTTAAGGCTATTGAAGATGTTGTTGTTTAAAAAATGTATTATGAACGTAAATGATTTATTTATTTATTTATTTGTTACATTTGTATCCCACATTTTCCCACCTATTTGTAGGCTCAATGTGGCTTACATAGTACTGGAGAGGCCTTTGCAGGCTCCGGTGTGAACAAATACAGGGTGATGTTGTGGTAAGATCAAGTTCATGTGGCACAGCCACATTAGGGAATCGGAGAACGGAAGAGTTGTGTTATGTCCATTACGTGCTTTAGTTTGGTTGTGTTGCAGAGATTAGGTGCTTAAGTAGGATCGGTAGGGTATGCCTTTTTAAACAGGTTGGTTTTTAGTGATTTCCGGAAGTTTAGGTGGTCGTACGTAGTTTTCAAGGCTTTTGGTAATGCGTTCCATAGTTGTGTGCTTATGTAGGAGAAACTGGATGCGTAAGTTGATTTGCATTTAAGTCCTTTGCAGCTTGGGTAATGGAGATTTAGGTATGTTCGTGTTGATACTGTTGTGTTTCTGGTTGGTAGGTCTATGAGGTCTGCCATGTATCCCAGGGCTTCGCTGTAGATGATTTTATGAACCAGGGTGCAGATTTTGAAAGCAATGTGTTCTTTGCTTGGAAGCCAGTGTAGTTTTTCGCGGAGGGGTTTTGTGCTTTCATATAGTGTTTTTCCAAAGATAAGTCTAGCTGCCGTGTTTTGAGTGGTCTGAAGTTTCTTTAATGTTTGTTCTTTTGCATCCCGCATAAATTCCATTGCAGTAGTCTAAATGGCTTAGTACCATCGATTGTATCAGGTTGCGAAATGTTCCCCTCGGGAAGAATTGTTTCACGCGTTTGAGTTTCCACTTTCAGTTGAACATTTTTCTTTGTTGTGGATTTCACTTGGCTCTCTAGTGTTAGGTTGCGGTCCAATGTAACGCCGAGGATTTTCAGGCTGTCTGAGATAGGGAGGGTGTAATCTGGGGCGTTGATAATTGTGGGGTTGTCCGCGCTGTGTTGGGATCTTATAGATTTGGGTGGGCTTATTCTTTGATGAAGGTACTAACTGTACTGTAATTTCTTGGAGAATGCTCTAGAGCTGAATTGAACTTGGTGATACTTTATAAGATTGAAATGTGATACATCTGTGCCTGTAGGAACTATGGACAAACGTACGTCTTACCCTATTGTTTCCCTGTGCTGTGTGAGACTCTACAAATTTAGGGAACTTCTGTTGTTGAAGTCCACCCCCTGAAGGACGAAGTGGTGTGAACTATCTCCCCAGTTCTTGTCTGGTTCTCAAATCACTAGGCTACTCCTATATAATGTGGCTTCCTGTGGTCTTCCGTCCATTGCCTCAGGTAACCAATTTGATTGTGATTCTATTATTTAGAGATTATACGTATATATGACAACTAAGCATCAATATATCTGTGGTCCCATTTTATGTGACCTGCGTTTGACTGGGCTGTGCCCAAACTCTATCCCAAAAGTGTCTACAGGTGTTTGAAATACATGTGAGTGCGGTGTGTACTACGTACTGCGTGTAAACGTCCAGGAGTGATTTGTGTCACTTTGCTACCAGTACTTTATAAACACAAATAGGGGCCTCTTTTTCCCTTCTTAATTAGGCGATTTGTTACAAAATTAGTACCCAAGAAAAACGTGCTCGGATTTGCACGGAGATGCACTAATTATATCTAAATAAAGGGACTTAACTCTAATTTTCCAATTCAGGGGTCGATGTAGAAAGCCACACAGAAGGGCCACGAGGCTGTGGCATCTACTGCTGGGGGGGGGGGGGGTCTCATTACTGGAATAGCAGGGGGTGCAGGGCTGGAGTGAGGGGCATTGACCTTTGGCAGAGCTGTGTGTAGGGGGGAGTCTCTGTACTGGAATAGCGGGGGGGGGGGGGGGGGGAGGGGAGGAGGTGCAGGGTAGGTGTATTTTCAGAGCTGTGTGTATGAGGTGTGGGGGGCTTCAGTACTACTACTACTACTACTTAGCATTTCTATAGCGCTGCCAGGGTTTCGCAGCGCTGTACAAGTTTAAACATGGGGAAGGACAGTCCCTGCTCAAGAGAGCTTACAATCTAAAGGTAAAAACTATGTAGTCAGTGTAGGTATCAGGAATGGGAAGGTGGTTAGGCACCAAAAAGCAAGGGAGAAGAGATGGGCCTTGAGTAAGGACTTGAAAATGGGCAGGGAGGGCGCATGGCGTATGGGCTCGGGAAGTCTGTTCCAGGCATAAGGTGATGCGAGGCAGAGGGGGCGGAGTCTGGAGTTAGCGGTGGTGGAGAAGGGTACAGAAAGGAGTGATTTGTCCTGAGAGCGGAGGTTACGGGTGGGAACTTACGGGGAGAGGAGGGTAGAGAGGTATTGGGGGGGCTGCAGATTGAGTGCACTTGAAGGTCAATAGGAGAAGCTTGAACTGTATACGGTAGCGGATCGGGAACCAGTGAAGCGACTTGAGGAGAGGGGTGATATGAGAGTATCGGTTCACGCGGTAGATAAGACGTGCGGCGGAATTTTGGACAGATTGAAGGGGGGATAGGTGGTTAAGCGGGAGGCCAGCGAGGAGAAGGTTGCAATAGTCAAGACGAGAGGTAACGAGCGAGTGGACGAGGTATTCAGTAGTGGAATAGAGGAGGGTACGGGGCAGGATGGAGGTACAGTAGCAGTGCTGGGCAGGTCAAGTCTTTGGTCCTGGCAGAGAGGTTTTCAGTTTTGTTTTCATGAGTAAGACAAATAGTTACCCGAGTCTGTATTCCTCGTCCTCCTCCTCCTCGCTAACCCCTATTTCAAGCTTGCAGGAGTCCTGGGAGGAATCCGGTTACCAGGAACTACCACAGATAAACTGTAATGGGCTGTGCCAGGTTCAGTATTTGTTTAGTATGGACGGGGGCCCTGATTATTAAATTTTAACCAGGGCCGAAGAGAAATGCAGTTACAGGGTAATTTAGCTGAAAATTGCTCAGCAGGTAAAACTATCCATTGCTGATGCAGTAAAGGGGAACTGATATTAGGAAAAGACAACGGGGTCTGTGCCCATTTCTACAGCCTCCCCCCCGCACTTTTTTTTATTGGTATATAAACAATTTACAAGTCGTAACACTTGATCAAGAAATTCAGAAAAAGAAAATAAAAGCTTTACATCAGTAATATAAAGGCAAAAGAAAATACATGGTACGATCACCTAAACTTCCGGAAATCACTAAAAACCAACCTGTTTAAAAAGGCATACCCTACCGATCCTACTTAAGCACCTAATCTCTGCAACACAACCAAACTAAAGCACGTAATGGACATAACAAAACTCTTCCATTCTCTGCAACACAACCAAACTGAAGCACGCAATGGACATAACAAAACTCTTCCATTCTCTGCAACACAACCAGACTGAAGCACGCAATGGACATAACAAAACTCTTCCATTCTCTGCAACACAACCAGACTGAAGCACGCAATGGACATAACAAAACTCTTCCATTCTCTGCAACACAACCAGACTGAAGCACGCAATGGACATAACACAACTCTTCCGTTCTCCGATTCCCTAAGGTGGCTGTGCCACATGAACTTGATCTTACCACAACATCACCCTGTATTTGTTCACACCGGAGCCTGCAAAGGCCTCTCCGGTACTATGTAAGCCACATTGAGCCTACAAATAGGTGGGATACAAATGTAACAAATAAATCTTCTTTTAGACCACAATTAAGGGGGGTAAGTAACATACAGCTCAGGAGAAAAGCTACACAGCTCACAAATAAATGCTATAGCACTCTATTCCCCCCACCCCTTTTTACTTATTCTCAACCAAGGGTAATACAGTGTGAATGTTTTTCAAATCTATAAAAGCACGTTACTGTTCCGGAAGAAAAGACATATTTTATGCCAACATATTTAACGACATCAAAAATATCAATTCCAAAATAATCTACTACTACTACTTAACATTTCTAAAGCGCTACTAGGGTTACGCAGCGCTGTACAGTTTAACAAAGAAGGACAGTCCCTGCTCGAAGGAGCTTACAATCTAAAGGGCGAAATGTCAAGTTGGGGCAGTCCTAGATATCCTGAATGGAGGTATAATGGTTATGTGCCGAAGGCGACATTGAAGAGGTGGGCTTTTGAGTAAGGATTTGAAGATGGGCAGCGAGGGGGCTTGGCGTATGGGCTCAGGGAGTTTATTCCACGCATAGGGTGAGGCAAGGCAGAAAGGACGGAGTCTGGAGTTAGCGGTGGTGAAGGGTACTGAGAGGAGAGATTTGTCCTGTGAGCGGAGGTTACGGGTAGGACCGTTAGGGGAGATGAGGGTAGAGAGGTAATGAGGGGCTGCAGATCGAGTGCATTTTTGTAGGTAAGTAGGAGAAGCTGATCAGAAGCCAGTGAAGTGACTTGAGGAGAGGGGTGATATGGGCATATCGGTCCTGACGGAAGATAAGACGTGCAGCAGAGTTCTGAACGGACTGAAGGGGGGATAGATGGCTAAGTGGGAGGCCAGTGAGGAGTAGGTTGCAGTAGTCAAGGCGAGAGGTAATGAGAGAGTGGATGAGAGTTCGGGTGGTGTGTTCAGAGAGGAAAGGGCGAATTTTGCTGATGTTAAAGAGGAAGACGCGACAGGTCTTGGCTATCTGCTGGATATGTGCAGAGACGGAGAGGGAGGAGTCGAAGATGACTCCGAGGTTGCGGGCAGATGAGACGGGGAGGATGAGGGTGTTATCACCAGAGATAGAGGAGGGAGAGGAGAAGTGGGTTTGGGTGGAAAGACAATAAGCTCGGTCTCTGGTAAAGATCAAAATACTGACTATCAAAGAACCAGAGTATAATCAGGAGGAGTCAAAGTAGATAAAAGATTAATCAGACCACAAGTATTTAACAAATAGTTTTACAAAAATGTTTTTGATAGATGATGGAGAGTTCTTAGAGTATAAACTCACCCAAGCGAGACTACAACGAAGTGATTTATATCTCTAAGGGTGGACAAGCTTCTCAATCATGGAACTTCTCCACAATTTGTATTTATGTGTGAACAAAATACACACCCATGCTCTCTTCACAATATAATTAATAAACTAATTTGATATTTAAAAATGTCTGAATCAATCTTATCCTTTGCTCCGTCCAACCTCATACACGTGAGAATTTTTTTTTATATATATCGAGGTGTAATTCCCTTCTTACTTTCTTAATCTCAATAAGGTATCTATATGCTGTAGTAATGTCTTTAAGATACTCTATATTGTATTTTATAAAACAATATAATTGGGCACTTAGCGTAATATAATTAGGTGATCCACTGCCGGATGAAGTTTAATCCATATACGCGATATTAGGTCCGGTCGAGTGGGATATCACCGATGCTTTATCCTTTCAGGAGTGGATCTAATATTTTTAGTCCCAGTTTAAAAGCGCTCCTACGCCTTTAGTAAATCATAGCGAGTCCAACTCTGCAGGGTTTCGTATACACTTCCTCAGGAACTCAGATATGATATAACCAAAATAAAGTCAGGAAAAGATGCCCCTATTTAGTTGGTGTGCTGCTCCAATCAAGCTGAGGAATATAAATGTTCCCAGGCAGGAAATGTCATCTCTACGCCACCAAAATAGCGCTAATTGGATAAACATCACAATATTGGTAAATTAATGATTGGGGGATTTAAATCACTGTATTCCATTCAATGGTATCTCTTCTACATCTTCATTGGTGAAAACCGAAGCAAAGAATTCATTTAATCTCTCTGCTACAGCTCTGTGTCTCCTGAGTGCCCCTGTTACCCCTTTCTTTGCCTTGCTTTCCTTATCAATGCTTTGCATTTGACTTGACATTCCTTATGCTGTTTCCGATTATTTTCAGTTGGAGCCTTCTTCCATTTTCTGAAGGATTTTCTTTTAGCTCTAATAGCTTCCTTCACCTCACTTTTTAGCCATGTCGGCTGTCGTTTGGCCTTCCTCCTTTTTTAATACATGGAATATATCTGGTCAGGGCTTCCAGGATGGTATTTTTGAACAGCATCTGTGATGCAAATTTTTGACCTTAATTCGCCTCATTTTGTCATAGCATTTAACTTTCAAAAAGGAAAATAACATGTTGGATTTCCTGTGTTTACTTACTCTAGAGGTTATATCAAATGTTATCAAGCAGCCCCAGTACCATTACCTCCTGCACCACTAAGGACTAGGTCTAGAATTTTTCCTCCTCCTTGTTGGCTCCTGTACCAGCTGCTCCATAAAGCAGTCCTTGATTTTATCAAGGGATTTTCCCTTCCTAGCATGCCCTGATGTTACATTTACCCAGTCAATACTGGGGTAATTGAAATCGCCCGTTATCGTGTTCCCCAGTTTGTTAGCCTCCGTAATTTCCAATAACCTTTCTACATCTGTCTGTTCATCCTGGCCAGGTGGATGGTAGTACACACCTATCACTATCCTTTTCCCCTTTACACTTGGAATTTCAATCCATAGGGATTCCAAGGCTGTTTCACGAGTTCACCACAGGAAGGATGGTGCATGCGTGAAACAGCCTCCTGGTGAAGATGAAGACGGTATCTTTGAACAAGTGCATAGGATGTCTGCGGGAGAGGAAAGGATAGTAGATGACATGGGTGGTCAGACTGGATTATCTGCCTCATAGGAGCCAACTTTTCAAAATTATTGGGGGTGCTAAGCCCAATGGAAATGACCCCTCCCTGGACACGTACAAGGAATTTTCTCAATATTGGGGGTGCTCAAGCACCCTCAGCACCCACAGAGTTGGCTCCAATGATCTGCCTTCACTTTCTATATTTCTATGATGACATTGGCTCTGTCCTACATTCCTTGATTTCATAAGGGTGAATGTTTGTGGTTTATTTCAAGAAATCTGTATATTGTACCTAATTTTGCTGTGTTGCATGAGGTTCCATTTTAAACTCGTGCTCTGTTGATTGTGTAATAGCCAAGTGCCTTTACGCCTGGGCTCTTCTACTCCCTGCAGTGGCTTATCCTGAGATCCTGGCAGGTTCCTCATTGGTAGACTCATAATGTGGGGTTGCTCTGTTCCCCCTCCCTCTTATTTCTCATGACCTAGTACAGTGCATAGCTGGGTGTTTGCGTGCTTCTCTTTCTCCATCCTCACCTTTTAAAGGGCTGGAGGAGGAGGGAGGGCTGGAAGATGGATGTACTCTTTTTCCAGGGTAGCTGGAAGGCTAAAGCCCTTGGGCAGTTCATGGCTCAGTAATGAGACACAGGCAGTATGGGGCTGGGTTAGGAGGCAGAGCCTCATTAAAGAGACAGAACGCTCCCCAAGCACTGGCAAAATTGTTAGTTTTAAATGTTTTGATTTATGGGCTGCGAGGTGAGAGATCGAGGTGCCATTTCTACTGCTAGCCAGGTGGGATTTGGGGGGGTGGGGAAGAGGACTGGTTTTGATTTAAACCCTGCAGTGTTTCCTGAACCTGCTCTCCCTTCAGCTCGATATGTCTGTCTCTTGCTGTGTGTGCCACTTTCTCTCTGCCTGTCTGCAGGTAGCCTTCTCTCATCTCTTTAATAATGTCCAGCTGTTTGCTGGGTGGCAGTCATACTTCCTTTCATCACATTCAAGCTGAGCTCTCTGTGGGCTGTGACACCTTATCTTGGACCAGGCTTGTTCAAGTTCAGTCCTTGAGGGCCCCAAACAAGACAGATTTCCAGGATTTCCTTAAGGAACACCCATGAGAGAAATTTGTGTACAACGGAGGGAGTGGTCATGCAAATCCCCCTCACTCATATTCATTAGGGATGTTGTGAGAATTTGGCCTGTTCTGTGGCCCCCAAGGACTGAACTTGGACAAGCCTGCATTGGACCAACAGAAGAATTGTCAGATATCTTCAGGTCCTTGAGCTCTTAAGATTGCAGAGGGCATCTCCTGGGCTTTTCTTGCACTAGCTCAGCAAAACAGAGCAAAGATTCCTGATGCAGAAGGACCTTTCGTCTGTGGATCTACTACTACTATTTATCATTTCTATAGCGCTACAAGGCATACACAGCGCTGTACACCATACACAAAAAGACAGTCCCTGCTCAAAGAGCTTACAATCTAGATAGTTCATATGAAAGTTCATATGAAAGAAACTACACAAATACCTGACTGACTCCAAAACATAGGAGAAGGGGTGAAATAATTATCAAAAGAAAATGAGAGAGGGGTAGATGTTTGAAAGAACTACCAGCAAGGCAATGACATCAAAACTGTGATGGCATCAAAATATGCTCAGGACAGAGAGAGACTGCAATATTGAGGGTGGCTGTCGGGTGGGAGAACTTCTATCATTATGGAACCCATTTGAGGGGCAGAGACATAGGCCATGTGCTGGGGTCTTTCTGCTGTAGTTGTCACCTGAAGGTCTCCATTGCTGCTCTAAGCAGTCGGGCCAAGAAGCAGTCAAAATAGGGGAGGGCTGGAAAGGATCCAGTAAACAGCCATGGGGAAGAGGGACAGAGAGAAAGATCCAGGAATGGACCGTGGGTGGGCTAGGGTTGGAGGCTCTTTCAGAAGCTCAGGGATTGGAACAGTGGTTCTCAAACCTGACCTGAGGGAGCACTAGTCAGTCTGATTTTCAAGTTACTTGAGTGAATATATATTAGAGAGAGATGCATGAAACATGGTTACATATATTTCTCCCACTGCATGCACATTTATTGGCGATATCCTTGGTTGAGTACTAGCCAGTTGCAGTTTCAGGATGAGTTTGAGAAGCACTATACTTACTACTACTACTATAAATCACTTCTATAGCACTACCAGTCGTACGCAGCGCTTTACAATTGAGGATAGGGTAGAAAGGAATGATCTATTAATACAGATGAGGGAGAGGACTTAAGTTGGTGGGGGGGGGGGGGAGTGACAGCAATGGAAGAGAATACAAGGTGTCGGGGCTCAATAATTAAGAGACTAGGGAGACCAGGAAGAAAAGAACTTAAGGGGCCATAGGGGAGGCTGAAGATGTGCCGGAGGCACATGGTATTGTGTCCCCTCCAAGTTTCTGTTCTGAGCCTCAGGATATCTTAACACTGGCACTGGAAGAGACATGGGAATGTGGATTAAGAACGGGAATTTTTATGCACATTTACCCCAAATGGTAGTGAACTGGATGATGTAGGCAGAGTTGGGTTGATGTCATCTTAGAACTGATAATATGTATTCTTACTTCTATATAAAGGTATCGCAACCTGCAGGGAAGCCCAATCTGTCTGTCCCTCTCATCTCCAGAGCTCTCCTCCCTGTCCCACGCAAGGAGTGGAAGTCTGTCCCTCTTACTCTTGCTTTCAGGCACTGTTGCCTGGGCAGTGACAAGGTGGGGATTTAGCTATTTGGTCAGTGCTTTAGTGCCTCCCTTGGTTACGTCTTGGTGTCATCTCTCTCACGCCTGCCTTTTTCTTCCCACTCAGGTTTCTGCGGGATGATTATTCTGTCCAAGTGGATATCAACGATTATCTGGACATCTACTGCCCACACTATGAGAGTAACATCCCATCGGAGCACACAGAGTCCTTCACCCTCTATATGGTGGACCGGGAGGGCTACGAGGGTTGCTATGAGACTCCTGGAGCCTTCAAACGCTGGGAGTGTAACAAGCCCTATGCCCCCTTTGGCCCAATTCGGTTCTCCGAGAAGATCCAGCGTTTTACTCCCTTCTCGCTGGGCTTTGAGTTCCGACCAGGGGAGGATTACTACTACATCTGTAAGTATCCTGTCTTTTCGGGGGAAGACTTGGGGTGGGAAGCTGGATGTGTTGGCCAGCTCGCTCTCTTGGAAATAAATTAGGTAATGTGTGACAGATCAGGATACCTCATCAGGTTTTAGCAGCTCCCAAAGCTTGTGCCTCTCTTTAGACCCTTATAAAGAATAAGCAGTTCCCAAGTACTTGGTCAGAAAATGAGCTGTTTTCAATGTCTTTTTTTTGCTTTATTATTTACATTTTCCCATTTGTGTCGTCCAATTTTTCCCTACCCAGAATCTTCCTCTTTTTAAGATACGAGAGTGGGATGTGGACTCTGGCTAGAGAACAAGTCGAAGGGTTGCTTTTCTTGTGGGGAGCCCTGCAGGGTCTTCTGTACCCTGAGGCTGTATCCCTGGAGGTTTTCATACACAGTACATACCTTTTGGTTGGTTTCACTCTTAGTATTTGAATTTTAGAGTTATAACTTGTCTTTTCCGAATCCAAGCTAATAAATAGAAATAAAACAGAAAAAAAAAAGATAACTTTCTTATTGGACTAACTTAATACGTTGTTTGATTAGCTTTCAAAAGCAACCCTTTGAAAGGTATCCTCTCATTTTCTTTTCTATGTTGTGTGTTTATTTCTATTTATTACCTTCAAAAGTGAACTAACACAGCTACCAGACTACTTCACTCACGATGAATCCAAGCTCAAAGTGAATTACGTATTCAGGTGCCTGAGTTGTTTCTCTGCTCAAATTTCTGTCCATTGCTTCTGTTACAGTTTAGTGAGGTGACTTGCCTGTGATCACAAAGGGTGTTGGTGAGAGAAACAGGGATTTGAACCCTGGCTACCCTGTTTCATAACCTGCGAGCAGGGGTTCTCAACCCAGTCCTCGGGCCACTCCCAGCCAGTTGAGGTTCCAGGATCTCCGCAATAAATCCGTATGGACTGTCTCGTGTGTATTTATTGTCCGGATCTTGAAAACCCGACTGGCTGGGTGTGTCCTGAGTTGAGAACCACTGTTCTAAACTAATCAAACAATTCACTTTTTTACTTAACATATTGCAAATCATTACAGCTAAGCAGTTCACCATTGTAAAATGAATAAAATCACAGCCTCTGTGCCATTGGAGCCCTCGTTGTGGTCCAGTGGGGGGTTCCGAGTGACAGGTTGATGGTCTGAGATTGGGGGGTCTGACCCCAGATGTAGGGCTGAGAGCAGCTGAGAAGTTTAAGGCCTGGTTCATCTTGGTGGAGGTCTGGTCTCGCTCTTCTGCTGAGGTTCTGCTAGGGGGAGGTGTGATGAAGGTCATTCATACTCTGGTTGGACACTCGGATAGCTCTCGTGCACCCCACGCTGCTGGATTTTTAAAATTATTCTCACACACACAAGGAGTGACTCGGGCTGCACATACTGCAGCGGGACATGTTTATCCACTCCTACCCTAGCTGAGATATTTAACCATCTCTCTGACCTCACGTGCAACTTTCTTCAAATCAATCACCTTACTTTCTAATTCTTCGTACTTTCTTACTCATCTATATGTTACAACTTTGCCTTACCCCTCACTACCAATTATAATGTTCTAGTACGTATTGTGTTGTCATTGCAAGTAGTATACCATGCCATACTGTGTATTGTTCGAATATTTTTACTGCTCTAATTGCCTCCTGCTCATGTTTGATCTATTACAACTTATCATTTCTATAGCGCTACTAGACGTACGCAGCGCTGTACACTTGAACACAAAGAGACAGTCCCTGCTCGACAGAGCTTACAATCTAATTAATTCTTACTGTACACCGCCTTGAGTGAACTCCTTCAAAAAGGCGGTAATTAAATCCTCATAATAAAATAAATATTATATTTTTTCTTTCTTTCACCCAGTGCTACCTCCAAATTTACCGATGGCAGAGAGATTTGAATCAGTGCTTCTGATGGGGATTTTGCCCTGTTCCTTTTCGTAGTGCTGTAATAAACCATAGTCTGTAGATGTACGAATTTCATCTCCCACTTCCCCAGCCTAAGTGAGAATATTCTGTGCAGAGACCTGTCAAACTGACATGCAAGGATTTGGGGGAGGGGAGGTGTAGGGCAGAGGATAGCTTTGGGTCACTGGAATTAGGAATGTGAGGCAGAGTTGCAGAGCCCTTAATGAGCTGTGAAGGAAAAGGCCTGTCGGTGTGTAATCCTGGGTCAGCATGGAGGAGGAAGAGGAGGGTGGCAGGCCTCTGTGACCCTATCATGGGAAGGCCGCTGATGAAGGCGGCCTCTGCATTACTGGTGGTCCACTTCTAGGATAAGGGTGTGTGTGTGGGGGATGCATTAAATATTTACCTAAAACTGCGTTTCTTTCATTGGAGCTCATTACCTTGCAGTATTTAATTAAGGAGTGAATTTTAACCCTTTCCTCAGGGATTGAAGCTGTTTTTTACTTTAAGCAAGGATTTTTCTTTGTCTTCTGGTTATCAATAGAAATCAAACAAAATAAAACATGGAAAAGAAAATAAGATGATACCTTTTTTTATTGGACATAACTTCATACATTTCTTGATTAGCTTTCGAAGGTTGCCCTTCTTCCTCAGATCGGAAATAAGCAAATGTGCTAGCTGACAGTGTATATAAGTGAAAACATTCAAGCATTACTATGACAGTAAAATAGATACCATTGGAGATTCTACATGGAATGTTGCTACTATTGGAGATTCTACATGGAATGTTGCTATTCCACTAGCAACATTCCATGTAGAAGGCTGCGTAGGCTTCTGTTTCTGTGAGTCTGACGTCCTGCACGTACGTGCAGGACGTCAGACTCACAGAAGCAGAAGTCTGCGCGGCCACATTGGTGATCTACAAGGGCCGACTTCTACATGGAATGTTGCTAGTGGAATAGCAACATTCCATGTAGAATCTATAGAAATCAAACAAAATAAAACATGGAAAAGAAAATAAGATGATACCTTTTTTATTGGACATAACTTCATACATTTCTTGATTAGCTTTCGAAGGTTGCCCTTCTTCCTCAGATCGGAAATAAGCAAATGTGCTAGCTGACAGTGTATATAAGTGAAAACATTCAAGCATTACTATGACAGTAAAATAGATACCATTGGAGATTCTACATGGAATGTTGCTACTATTGGAGATTCTACATGGAATGTTGCTAGAGGAATAGCAACATTCCATGTAGAATCTATAGAAATCAAACCAAATAAAACATGGAAAAGAAAATAAGACGATACCTTTTTTATTGGACATAACTTAATACATTTCTTGATTAGCTTTCGAAGGTTGCCCTTCTTCGTCAGATCGGAAATAAGCAAATGTGCTAGCTGACAGTGTATATAAGTGAAAACATTCAAGCATTACTATGACAGTAAAATAGATACCATTGGAGATTCTACATGGAATGTTGCTACTATTGGAGATTCTACATGGAATGTTGCTATTCCACTAGCAACATTCCATGTAGAAGGCTGCGCAGGCTTCTGTTTCTGTGAGTCTGACGTCCTGCACGTACGTGCAGGACGTCAGACTCACAGAAGCAGAAGCCTGCGCGGCCACATTGGTGATCTACAAGGGCCGACTTCTACATGGAATGTTGCTAGTGGAATAGCAACATTCCATGTAGAATCTATAGAAATCAAACAAAATAAAACATGGAAAAGAAAATAAGATGATACCTTTTTTATTGGACATAACTTAATACATTTCTTGATTAGCTTTCGAAGGTTGCCCTTCTTCGTCAGATCGGAAATAAGCAAATGTGCTAGCTGACAGTGTATATAAGTGAAAACATTCAAGCATTACTATGACAGTCTGACAGGGTGGGAGGATGGGGGTGGGTAGGAGGTATGCATGGGGACAACAAAGCATATCATTGATATTCTAACAGGATGGGTGAGGATAGGTGAGGGGAGGGTAATCTTAACATTGTCTTTTCAGCCCCTATAAAAAAAAATAGAGGTGTTGGGTGGGGGGAGGAGGGGAGCACAGAGTCAGTGAAGACTCATCTAGGCGTTTGTAGAACTAGGTGGGATATACTGTATTTTCACAAATATAGCCCACAGGGAGTACACATGTTTTTAATGTCCCAGAAGCGCCTGGTGTGGGTTAAACAACGGTGCAGGGTAATGCGAAACAATTGTTATATTCTTCCTTCTTTTTCGCAGGATATACAGGTTAGAGCTGTGTGCGGTGTATATACGCAAAAGTCATTTTTCTGTCATTGGCTTGTAGCGTCCACTGTTCCCATCAATCTGTTCCCATATGGCTTATTACGGGAACATTGGACACTAAAGGGTTGGAGACATTATTTAGGGGTGATAATAGTCTGGACTGTTATTATGTGGGGCTGGGGCAGGCGAGAGGACCTGTACCTATGGGGCAGAGTTCAAGGATATGCCCTGTGCCATTTTGCTGTGTATGGGCTTCTTCACTATGAACCATTTCCCTCATCCCAAGACCTTCAGAACTTCCCTAATATTTAAAATCTTAGTCAAGCTTCAGAGAACCATTGAACTTTGTTCATTACATGATAGTCTAGGGCCTGCACCTTTTAAGTGTTTTCTGGAGACTTCTCTCTCTGGCAAAGATGCGTAGATTTGGAACTGGTCATTTAATCCTAAAATGCGCCATGTTGCGTAACGTTTGTAAATTTAGTGGGGGACATCTGAAGTATTTTAAGGCTGTACAATCTAGACTGCTTAATATGACGAGGAAGATGAGAAAGCATAAGGGGCTCCAGGCATCATGTGATGTCTCCTACCCCCCCCCCCCCCTCCCATTCCTCTACCACATATAATGCATTTCCCAGCTGGAGATGGAGAACGATGTCCAGGGGTGCTCAGGTTTTCCTGAGGTTTGCAGTTTGCCGACTGGTCCCCTGGAGAGTCCAGGTGTTTCCTGCTTGGATAATCCAAGCAAACGGGCCTGATTTTCCTAGCATGCTGCCCTAATCCCAGGATGGATGCCTTTAGGAAGCTTTCAGTGGGCCTTACAAAAGCTAATCGTAAATCACATTTAAATGGCCTTCTCTGAGAGGCTCAGGCGCAACTGGCTAAGGTGCAGGACGCAGGCAGCCCAGTCCCCCTTGGTGGTCCCTTGGCTTCCTCTAGGTGTTTGTGGGGCTCCTCCATGTTCCCTCCTTTTGCTCTCACCAGGCTTAAAGAAACATCTTGGAGCTGACAGCTGAAAAATCTTTTTCTACCTAAATGGGGACCTCCTCAGAGTTGTGCTGTTGGCTGTGCAAGCCTGGCTGTTTCCTTAGAATTACAGAAGAAAAGGCAGAATGGTATTTCTTGTAGAATGAATTTAGAAACAGAGAAAAAGGAAGGCAGATACAGGCAATGTGGCCCACTCATGTCTTCTACTGTCCCTTCCTCTCCCCTACAGATATTATGTACTTGTCCCAAGCTATCTTGAATTCAGATATAGTTTTCTTCGCCACCACTTCCACTACGAGGCCATTCAGTGACTTCTCCACCGTTTCCATGAAGACGTATTTGCTCAGGTTACTTCTGAGTCCGTCCCCTCATTCCAGAGCTTCCTTTCAATTGAAAGAGACTGGTCTCGTGCATTTATGCCACATAGATATTTAAATGTCTCTATCATATCTCCCCTCTCTTGCCCTTTTTTCAAAGTATACATATTGAGATCTTTAAGTCTGTCTCCATATGTTTTATGATGAAGACCACTGATCATTTTAGTAGCTGTCCTCTGGACTGACTCCGTCCTGATTATATCTTTTTGAAGGTGCATCTCCAGAATTGTACACAATATTCTAAACGAGGTCTCACCAGAGTCTTATACAACTCTTCTAATGCAGATAACAAAATACCCTTTGCTATAAGGAAGTCAAGTGTTTCAGACATTCCCTTGATCGTAACCTGCAGATCTAGTCAGAAGACCTCAGAAGGAACTTTTTATCAGATTTGCACAATCCACTTTCTGCTCGTACAGCTGTTGAACCTTTTGTTAGCTGTGTTGGAGTAATGACTCACAAGCACACTCGGCTGAGTGCCAGTCATTTTCAAAAATGTAGTTTTACTAAAAGCAAAGTGGATTAAATTGTAGAGCAATAAAGTTGTTGGGATAAAAACGTTAAAAATAGTTGTGTTCATTATCAATGCAGTATTTCTACTTTTTACTCAACAAATTATATTAGGCAATAACTTTTTTTTTTTTTTTTACTTTCGCTTAAGTAAATTTTAAATGTGTTCTTAACTACTTTTTACTTTTACTTAAGTATTAAATATGCATTTGTTTTTACTTAAGTACTTGATTCCCTGTTCGTTTCACGCTCTGCTAGTTTCCCCAAGTGCCCTTAATGAAACATGATCTCATAGTATAAGACTCTAAATCCTTTTCTGTACAGAGTTTAATTACTGGATAGATTTGGCATAACACATGACATATGTGAGGGAGGGTAACGCCCTTTTCCTCATCATGAACTCCTTTTACCTAGACACTTTTAATTGCCTCCCTCTCGACCACTTTAGAGCCCATACCAAGGGCACTCGGTTTATTTATAAATCTTCCATAGGGAACCGTATCGAAGCTTCGAGACATCCAAGTGCACCATTTCTAGTGATCTGGCCGGCTCCAACTTTCTGGTGACACAGTCGGAGATTGATTCGTCTGATAAGACCTGCTTCTAGCAAAACCATTCTGCTTTGAATTCTGTAATCACTGGATTCCAGACGCCGCGTTCTCATTTAAAGTGACGGCGTTGCACGATTGAGCTGGAACGGATTTAGGTTTCAAAGCAGCATATTGGCGAGCTGCTAGGTTTGAGTGTTTTCATTGCTTACTTGTTATTGGAATGAGATGCGCCAATATGTGTTATAGAAAGCATTTCTTCTACCCCTGTTCTAGCCAGACCACCGAAACGTGGGCTATGTCAGGTGTCCCATTCAATAAATATTGCTTCCTCACAGGAGCACTGAAAGCGGCAAACGCACCCTGTATGACGCCCCCAAGTCCTCCCATCATGCTCCTGCCCTGTCCGCCTTCGTTACATCAGCAATAGAAGCCAATGGATGGGGCACGATCGTGGCGTCTTGGAAATCCATTGTGTACCACCCACACACAGCCAGCTACAACCCTGCTTCCTCATTCAGGTGGTTCCCTACATTTTTCATACTGTTTCACGATAGTTCTATTATTAGGCTTGAATTTACTGTTTTCAAGTTTACCTCATTTATTGTGTTTTTGTTTATTCTTGGTTATTTTACTATTGTGATGCTGTTAACGAAATTGTAAGTGCCTTGGGTGAATCTCTTCATAAAGGTGGCCAATAAATCCCCCAAAATAAATAATGGTCTCCATCCCAGCTGGGGCCAAGTACGTTTGCTTTGCTGATTTTTCATCTGCGTTGCTGTTTTCCCTCTGTTTGGTTTTTCTAGACTTATACACAGACACCTTGTCTAGGAAATAATAATTTAGATCTTAAATTATACGTCTGTAGAAAGCCAGTGAAGCTGTTGCAGTTCCCTAATACTCACCTCCCAGCAAGCTCACAGCAGTATTTTGAAGTAACTGCAGCCACCTCGGCATAGGTTGTGGCAGCTCAGAGTACCCAGAAGTACAGTAATCAAATGATATAGAACTGAGGCCTCGATTTATTGCAGCCAGGTCTGATTTGAAGAGGTCTGATTGCAAATGACGTGACAAAGAAAAGCCCTGCATGAAACACATACTCCAGGTTCTCTAATTTTACAGTTTCGCAGTATTTTTTTAGACCAGACAATTCATTTTTATTTCTACACATAGTAACATAGTAGATGACGGCAGAAAAAGACCTGCACGGTCCATCCAATCTGCCCAATAAGATAACTCATAGGTGCTACTTTTTGTGTATACCCTACTTTGATTTGTACCTGTCCTCTTCAGGGCACAGACTGTATAAGTCTGCCCAGCACTATCCCCGCCTCCCAACCACCAGCCTCACCTCCCACCACCGGCTCTGGCACAGACTGTATAAGTCTGCCCAGCACTATCCCTGCCCTCCCACCACCAGCTCTGGCACAGACCGTATAAGTCTGCCCAGCACTATCCCTGCCCTCCCAACCACCAGTCCCGCTTCCCACCACCGGCTCTGGCACAGACCGTATAAGTCTGCCCAGCACTATCCCCGCCTCCCAACCACCGCCCCGCCTCCCGATCTTGACTAAGCTCCTGAGGATCCATTCCTTCTGCACAGGATTCCTTTATGCTTATCCCACGCATGTTTGAATTCCGTTACCATTTTCATTTCCACCACCTCCCGCGGGAGAGCATTCCAAGCATCCACTACACTGACTTATGTTGGGCAAAATATTCGGTGAGTTCGCAGATCTGCTGGTCATGAACCAAAGAACTGGTCTGTATCTTTCACTTGAAACAGGTCTATTTGCAAGCTCAACTTTCAATGTTGAAAAGCTTCCATTTTAAAAGTATCTCCATGTGAATGTGAAGCACACACAAGTAAATGGTGATTTTATACCCAGATATCCATACCACATAGAGATTTCAAGGTGGTGGCGTTTGATGGGGCAAAAATCAACAGTTGCATTTTGCATTTCACAAGGGGAATACTTACCTACGGGGGAAAAATCCACAGCTCAGGGCAAGACAGTTTTTTAAAAAGTGCTTGTTTCAGGGGGAGATGCATAATCTTTTGCTAGGTCAGCAACATTGAGTTTTTGACCAGTTCAAGCCGGTTTAGTGAGCAGGGAATCCAGTGATGAATGCACAAATGGGCTCTGTGGTCTTCATCCCATTCGCGGCAGACACTGGCAATCATAAGCGAATGTATTTAAATGAACTGTGCAGTATTCAAATTCCGAGGGATGCAGAGAAAAGGCCGCTTACCTTTAGCATTTTACGGGAGGTCTGGGGCAGCCGTAGCATGACAGTAACTTCTCAGCAGAGCAGTCTGCTGCAAAGCATCATGGGAGTTAGGTCCAAGATGGCGAGGAGGAGAGGATTTCTCTGTGGATTTCCTTCCTTTTGTGGTTTCGCGGAGCTGAACCATCTGGAGGGTAACCTCTCCCCAGAAGCGAGCAGAAGGTAGACCCCCCCCCCCCCCCACTTTCCAGAAGCAAGCAGAAACCAGAGGATCCCAAGAAGTGAACAGCTGGTCAGCGTGCAAAAGTCAGAACAGCGTCCCTCTAGTGTGGTTGAGATTCCAAATTCCCCTTTCTGGCGAATGGGGTAGGACGGAATATCGGGTCCACTTACGATCCACACAGGAACTCCACCCTGCCTGCCGGTAAGCAATACTTCTTGGCGGTCACCACCCCTGTGTAGAGAAAGCTGGGGGGGAGGGGGGCATCTAAGAAGCAGGGTGGAAATAGGGGCTTTAGTACATCGGCCCCCTCAGTTGGGGCTTTTAGTTGAGAGATTAAGGAAGCTGTTTTTCTTACTCCCCCATTGATTGATTTGTTTCCACTTCAAAAAGGAAACCAAGTTTAAAATTGAAGCCTTCTTATGTAATCAGTGGCAGTTACACTTGTAGCAGGGTTTGTGCCATTCATTTGAGCCTCATTTGTATTCTAAAGCGACTGCTTCCTTTTTATGTATCGGAAAATACACATGCACGGATTTTAGAAAAGGCTGTTTATCGGCTGAGCCTTTTGTTAAATAATGCTGAAATTGAGCGCATCCTAACCTGAATGTCTCCATACTGATTTCTAGGTTCAATGTAAAATTGATCTTTCACAGCCTGGTAGCTCTGCAATATTTCAGCTTTGCTAGCACTTTTTTTTTCTATTCTTTCCTCCGTGTCATTTACTTTCACACGTACTTCAGTGACAGTCGGTATTGTTCTGTTTGGTTAAAGTATTATGTGTAAGAATACATTCCTGTAAACATGAAACTTCACCTTCTTTTCAACCTGACCCCTTCTGACACAGAGAGCAGCCATGCCTGGGAGCGTCTGACGTTCTGTAAAAAAAAAAAAAAAATACAGTCCGTGTGTGCTTAGGAATTTTCTCATATATGGTGTTGGTAGTTGGGTGACAAGATGGTTCCTTGCACTGGTTCAGCTTTGTTTTCTGGAAAGGAAGTAGAGCAGCCATGACATCAGTTGGCTACAAACTCACAACCATAAACACCCCAAGGCACACCCTCCCTATCTCAGACAGCTTGAAAATACTCGGAGTCACACTCAACCGCAACCTTACTCTCGAGAGCCAAGTATGGAGGAGTGGCCTAGTGGTTAGGGTGGTGGACTCTGGTCCTGGGGAACTGAGGAACTGAGTTCGATTCCCACTTCAGGCACAGGCGGCTCCTTGTGACTCTGGGCAAGTCACTTAACCCTCCATTGCCCCATGTAAGCCGCACTGAGCCTGCCATGAGTGGGAAAGCGCGGGGTACAAATGTAACAAAAAAAAAAGTAAACTCTGTAATAAAGAAAATGTTCTATTCAACGTGGAGGCTCAAACGATTAAAACCTTTCTTCCCAAGGGAAACCTTTCGAAACCTAATACAATCAATGGTCCTAAGTCATGCAGATTACTGCAACGGAATCTATGCGGGATGCAAAGAACAACTCACAAAAAAACTCCAGACTGCCCAAAATACAGCAGCCAGGTTGATATTCAGCAAAACACGCTTCGAAAGTGCCAAACCCCTTCCAGTAAAAGAACGGATCATCTTCAAAATCTGCACTTTAGTCCACAAAATTATATACGGCGTAGTCCCAGGATACATGATAGACCTTATAGATCTACCAAAAAGAAACAGTCGGATCATCAAGATCACAACTAAACCTACACTACCCAAATTGCAAAGGACTGAAATACAAAACAACCTACGCATCCAGCTTCCCCTACATAAGCGCACAACTATGGAATGGCCTCCCAAAAGCAGTGAAAACAATCCATGACCACCTGAACTTCAGGAAAACACTAAAAACCAACCTCTTCAAAAAGGCCTACCCCAACGACCCTACGTAAACCTCTTCAACCAGAAACACAGCATGACTAATGATTGCACTGGACAATACACAATCTTCATCCCTCTGACCCTCCACATTTACCTCATTCGATTACTATACAACCTTGTATTTGTTATCAACCGACTGGGCAAACGCCTCTGATGGTACTATGTAAGCCACATTGAGCCTGAAAATGGGGTACAAATGCAAGAAATAAAAATAAAATAATAAATAAAACTTGACCCTGACTTCTTATTGCTGTCATCAGCATTGGCAAAAAAAAAAAAACTTTGAGGGGGGGGGGGGGGGAGAGGGAGAGAGATGCATCGTTCCTGGCCTTTGATTGATTGTGACTGAGCTTTTTTGCACCACTTCCTGTGTCACTTGAACCACTCCCGACTTGAGGTTTCCCTTCTCTGCTATGTGGCAATTCAGTGCTTCAATCACTGCTCTAAGTGTACCCTAATTAGTGGATCACTATGACCCCTACAAAGGGCTGTGATAAAATCTGCACTTCAGTTATCCAATTACACTAGAAGAAGTAAGAACAGTAATAGTACAGTAGTTCATGGGCAAACTTTATCTGCACGGTTTAATGGGAATAAGTTCTCGCTGCTGGAGCAATGGATGAAAAGATTGATTCTTGGTTGCCATTATTGTTCGAAGAAGGACTCTGCATTGGATCAAGTTTCCTCTGATTCCAGGAGTCAAATGTTTTGTCTCTATATGTTGGAGGTTTTGCATGTTCCAGCTCAGTCTTTATCGCCAGTATTTAGAGCTTTTTATCTTTCCCTATGTAGAAAGAAATCTGAGGAAGAGGGGATCGACAGTCTGCATTCATAAGAACATAAGTGTAGCCATACTGGGCCAGACCAATGGTCCATCTGGCCCAGTATCCTGTTTTCCAAATTTTTCAAGTAGATGCTCATGTAGATACAAAGTATTCCTTATGGGATGTTCAGTCTGCCTCGGGTCACTGAACCTGTGACCAGACTCGGGGTGAGAGCACCAAGGTACAGGTCCCTTCCTGGACTCTGGAGTTGCTTCCTTCCTTGATGGACTGGAGAGGAATTCCACATTGGTTGGGGCACCATCTTCAATACCTGATGAGGTACTGGTGTTCACGAGTGCCCAACAGACCAGGGAATGGGTCTCCAGGATGGGCTGGAGAGGCACCATAAGTCAAGTCAGATGCCCTTGATGCCTCTGTGTTGTGCTGATCTAAGATGCTTCCCAGCTCCACCTGGAGCAGCACCTTGAGGGCAGGCATTGGTAAAGGCATAGATGGTGCCAAGGTAGAGACAGCCTGTAAAGATGTAGAAGCAGGATCAGAGGTGGGGTTCTGGCTTTGAGGAGACTGGTGTGTCGGCACCGCTTCCATGGAGGAGAAGCGGTCCTCATGATGCTGATGCTTTTTGTGTACCAATGATGCTGGTGTCCTGGCACTCCTGACACTGTGCTTCGAGTAAGAGCGATGTCCATGCTGTTTCGTCTTCACTTGATGCAGGACACCAGGATCTGTCGGTGCTGATGAGGATGACGTAGAATCTCATGGGTCCTCAGTGTTGGTCCAATGATGCTTGGCCTCAGCAGGTTCTACTGATGCCCAATGTTGAGCAAGGTGAAGACCTCTTTGATGCCAGGGCGCCTTCAGTGGTTGATGCAATTCCTGATGCCATTGGTGTGATGCTTCCGGTGCTGATGTCAATGGACCAAACTTCAGCAGTGTTTCTGGGCCTCTCGACTTTTCAGTGCATTTGAGAACAGAGATCAGGAATGAGGCATGGCAGTCACCAGTTGTGAGTGTCTTGTCACAGACATGATCCTGCCACACCTTGAACACTTTTGATGCCCGCTGGAAGGTTTTTGGGACATGTCTGGCCAAAGTGAAATCAGATGACTCACTTTTCAAAAAGTGTGTTATTTTTCTTAAGTTGTGGCCAGGAGCCTTAGGCCTAAGAGGGCCACAAAGTTATGGAAAAGAAAAAATTTAAAAAATGCCACAAAAAGAAAACCTATGACGAGTAATGGAAACGGCAGGTCCCATGCGGGAAGGCACATGATCGAGCCCTCCAAAAGCTTCAAGAATCTTCTGAATACTGGGCAGCATCTGTGCTGGGGCTCTGTCAGTGACGTCATCCAGCTATCAGGATATAATGTCCTGCTTGTCCTCGGAGAAGCAAACATTCTGTTTTTATATTTGTTTGTTGTTATGCTATACTGCCTTTTTTGAAAAATACATCAAAGCAGTTTACACATTATACAATTAAATAGGCATAGAAAAGTATCATAGGACATAGGGGGGAAAAAAGCTTGTTCATCTGTATGTCTGCAGAACAATTAACATCCTGGAAATGCTAATCAAAATAAGTTTTCAGCTGAGCCCTGAACTTGTGTTCAATTCTGGTCTCCATATCTCAAAAAAGATATAGTAGAATTAGAAAAGGTTCAAAGAAGAGCGACCAAAATGATAAAGGGGATTGGAACTCCTCTCGTATGAGGAAAGGTTAAAGAGGTTAGGGCTCTTCAGTTTGGAAAAGAGACGGATCAGGGGAGATATGATTTGAGGTCTACAAAATCCTGAGTGGTGTAGAAAAACTGAAACGATTTTTCACTCTTTCAAAAAGTACACGGACCAGGGGACACTCAATGAAACGACATGGAAATACTTTTAAAACAAATCGGAGTGTTGCAAAAGATAACTCTCCTCTCGTGTGTCTGGGCAAAAAACTCTTTATTTGGGAGTCAATCCCCTTCTTATATACTCTATGAATATTCATGGATATTACATGTATTATCATTACTATTGGTTACATTTTGCTTACACAACCATGATCATGCATTGCTTACAAGAACAACTCTACATGAACAGCTCGTGAACCTGCTCAGGAATGTACAAACATCACCTGCTATTCTGCTACTTTCTCAGGAAAGAACAAAAACATCACATGCTAGATTCTCAGGAATATACAAAACATCATCTGCTGCCTGTATCCAAATACATTCTATCTACATCTCCACCTTTTTTTTTTTTTTTTTTAATGAAATCTCCGTGGTGTGCCAGCTGGAGATGGAGGTGGAGATGTTTGTAATAGCTTATAAACATATTGAGCAGAGTGACGTGTTGGAGCGAATGGACGAGGAAAACATAAAGAAAAAAGGTTAGGAATGCATTGTATACAACAGCAAAAAATAGTGAAAACAAAAATACCAATGACTAAATACTGGATAATAGGGCGGAGCCAGGTCCAAGGGATCCATTGCCACAATTGATCCCATACATCAGAGAGTAGGTTATTATGAATAGTAATATGAGTAGTTAAATTCCGTAGGAAAGCTAATTGTTTGTCAATGGCCTTTGAATTGTCAGATAAATTAAAACAGCACATGTCCTGAAACTCTTCGCAACCATGATGGTTAAGTAATAAAAGATAATCAATGGCTGCTCGATTTTGTAAAACTCCATGACGTAATTGCTGTTGCTCAGCATTAAGTAAACTAATAGCAGTGGAGGTTGCATTGATTGATTTAATTGCCCAACAGGCTAATTCACGAATATTTTTTGCATTTGCCGCTGCCAATGCAGGGACACCTATTAATGAAAATGCAAGTGCCAGATATTCAGTTTGACTCAGAAATTTAACATTATCATTGCAATTGGCAGCAAGGGTCATACGCTTGGATCGCATATGTGAGGAGTTAGAAAATAAAATATGTTTACTGGGAAGTACCATAGTGAGTCGACTTAGACAGCATGTAGTACCATCAGATATATTAGCTGGAATATAATTAAAGGTATACATTCCACATGACCAAAACCAGCCAGGGGGTAAATGAGTAAATTTATAAATATATGAAACATTTTCGTAGGAGCTACAATTTAACAAAGTTGGTCCAAAATTAACACAATTTGATCGGGTACAATTAACCATACGAGCACATGTCATATTGATACTAGCTATTTGATTGGTTCTCACATGCATTGCCAAAGTAGGCGGCAACAGGGTTTGTGTTCCCCAATTATGGTATTCATAAGAAGCATTTCGATAGGATGAATTAACAGGAAGCTGTGAATAAAACCAAGTATCATTTTGCATATCTTTAGGATCATGACATACTGGAATCAGGCAAGTTGCCAAAACTTCTCCAACTGCCTTTTGATGAGAAAGACAGAAATCAGTTTGGTTCAGTGAAATTGCAAACGCTTCCCAAATATTTTTTGTGGGAAGTAATTGTGACTGTCCACAAGGTATGTACAAACAACAACACAGTAGAAGCAATGTAATGGAATTAGCATTAAGCGCTGCAATAATAGCCACTACGAAGTTATCATCAGTCTTTTCAATATGAGCTTTTTCTAAAGTCTCTGTAGCTTGTTGACTCAAGGCTTTAATTTGTCCCCAAGTAACAGGAGCATTAGGTTGACGAGTCACTGACCGTTTGCGTGTTTGCATCTGCGGTCCTTGAAGGGTGAGTGTGAAATTGGGAATTGGGTTGTGAAGACCTTGATGCCACGACATGAGGTTTCACCCACTTTGCTGGAATCCACACCGGGCCAGAATCTGTTTGAACAGCAGCGTAACCACGACCCCAGGTAAGGAGAGGCACAGGGGAACTCCACTGATCAGAAGGTAGTTGTCGGTATATGACCAAAGGACGAGATAAAGGTGGGGCAGGAGTACGAAAATGTTGTTCAAATCTGGAAGAAAAAGTTTTTGTAGCAGGATTATTGATGAGATTGAGATGATTCAGTGTGTAAAGGATTTGTGCTAAGCATTCATCAATGCTTACTCTATGACGGAGAATACCGTCTTTTTTTGTAGTCAGATTACTTAAAGCAGTTTTCAGTGTGCGATTAGCACGTTCAACAATAGCTTGACCAGTGGAGTTATAGGGGATACCAAAAAGGTGCTCAATATGCCAGAGGGTCAGGAACTCCTGTAAGGAGGTGGAAGTATAAGCAGGGGCATTGTCTGTCTTGAGAGTTTTAGGAACACCCATGACCGCAAAAGCTTGGAGAAGATGAGAGCGGACATGAGATGTAGTTTCCCCTTTTTGTGCAGTGACCCACAAAAATCCAGAATGAGTATCAACAACCACATGAAGCTTAGACCATTGACCAAAAGGGGGGAAAGTGAGTAACGTCCATTTGCCAGAGGCTATTAACTTCCAGACCACGAGGATTAACTCCAGGAAAAAAGGTAGTAGGAGCTGAAAAGGAACATTGTGGACAATTTTTGATAATAGCTCTAGCTTCTTCTAAAGAAATTTGAAACTGGCGAGCTAGGCTAGGTGCATTTTGATGATGAAGTTCATGACTGCAGTGTGCTGTGGAGAAAAAATGAAGATGGCGATCCGCTCGAGCATTCCCTTCAGACAGACCACCAGGAAAAGGTTGATGACTGCGGATATGACCTATAAAGAGAGAAGAAAGGCGATTCTCCAAGTAACCTTGGAGGGTTAACAGTAAAGCATAAAAAGAGGCATCCATTTTGAATGATACATAACTGTCGGGCATGCGACGGACAAGATTAGCACAATATTGACTGTCAACAATAAGATTCAGTGGTTGATCTGAAAATAAAGAAAGAGCCAGGATGATGGCAGCAAGCTCTGAACGTTGAGCAGAGGTTTGTGGAGAGGTAAATTTGACGTGCCATTTGTTCAGATTGTACCAAGTAACCACCCCACGAGTGGGACTACCATCTGTAAAGACGGTGAGAGCAGTAGGGAGTGGACGTAAAGAAATGGGATCATGAAGAGTGATTGGCAAAATGGATGTGCCCTGTATGCGAGGGTCTTTAGGATAGTGGCAATCTATAATACCAACATAAGTGGCTAAAATAAATTGCAAGTCGTCGGAGAACTGAATCATTTTTTCCCACTGCCACAAAGAATGAGGAATGATGAGTTTAAGAATGTCGAAACCAGTCATGAATGTTGCTCGCTCTCGAGCTTTAGTAATCAGCAAGGCTAGTTGCTGGGGCCATTGTGTAATAGTAGAATGGAGAGTATTCTGTAAATAGACCCATTCTATCAATTTCGGAGGAGTTGTATCTTGATATAAGACACCAAACGGTTGTCGGTGGGTGGGGTCTTTGAGAACGCAAAAACAAAAAAGGGCAAATGCATCTCGTCTATCTGTCCATTTTGTTTGTAAGATTTGATCCAATTGTGACAGAATTGTTTGTTGCGATGCAGTGAGTGTAATTAATTCAGCAGGTGTTTTATGACCTTTTAATGCGAGAAACAGGGGTTGTAAAAATTCTGTAGGAAGTTTCAAGTAGGGACGTAACCAATTGAGATTTCCTAAAATCTCTTGTAATTGATGTAATGTCGTGGGAGACTGTAAATTGAGATGAGGAGCGACAGGTTGGGCTGCAGCTTTAGTCATACGGAAACCTAGATATACATAGGGTTCCTTTTCTTGAACCTTCTCTGAGGCAATTGTTAATCTTGAGGAGGCCAAGATAGAAATTAAAGTAGATTTCCAAGAAGGGGGAAGAGTTATCCCTGCAATTAGTATATCATCCATATAATGATATACCAAAAGTTGAGGGAAATAGGCACGAAATGGTTGCAAGGCTTGATGAACATAGTATTGACAAATAGTGGGTGAATTTAACATTCCCTGGGGCAAAACTTTCCAACAATACCTAGTAGTAGGGTGTGCATTATTGTAAACAGGTACAGTAAAAGCAAAGTATTTATAATCTTTTTCCTGGAGAGGAATTGAAAAAAAACAATCCTTCAGATCTATAATAGCTAATTGATAATCATAAGGAATCAAATTAGGATTTGGAATACCACATTGTAACGGGCCCATTGGTTCTAAAATCGCATTAATAGCTCGTAGGTCATGTAAAAATCTCCATTTTCCGGATTTTTTCTTGATCACAAATACCGGAGTATTATATGGAGAATTGGTAGGCTCAATGTGATTTAATTGTAATTGTTCTTCCACCAATTGATGTAAAATCAACAGTTTTTCTCTGGTAATCGGCCACTGCTCTACCCAAACAGGTTTGTCAGTTTTCCATTCCAAAGGAAGAGAAAAAGACATATTTATGAACTGTTAATCAGGTAGGATCAATGATGCATCTAATTGTTCCAAAAGGTCACGACCCCATAAATTAAAGGGTACTTGTAAAATACAGGGCTTAATATGTCCTAGAACCTTGGTATCGTTAGGATATGTAATAGATAACCATTGAGAACTTTGGGAGGCTGACTGAGTTCCCCCTATTCCTGTCACATGTGAAGTATCTTCAATGGGCCATTCCACAGGCCATTGTTTATAAGCTATGACAGAAACATCCGCCCCGGTATCTAATATACCAACAAAGGGCTTTTGTTGCAATAAAAATTGAGCAGTGGGTCGTGCATTAGAAACCGGTTTTAAAACTGCACTTACCTGTCGCGTAGATCCAAAGCCCCCTGTACGAGAGACAGTAGAAGGAATAGGTGCTGTAAAATATGGTAAAATAATTAATTGTGCCCACGAGTCCCCGGGAGAAATTGTTAAAGGTGATGAGGACCATACTTGAATTTTAACAATGCCTGTGTAATCAGCATCAATAACTCCAGGGGTAACATGAATACCTGCCTTCGATGCAGAGGAGCGAGGTAATACTAAACCTACAGTAGCCGCTGGAATGGGTCCTTTAAAGGTAGTATTATATACCAAAACTTCATGAGGTAAGATGGCAGTTTTACATTCCGCTGCAATAAGGTCAATTCCTGCACTACCTTGTGTAGCAGTAGTACTATGAGCAAAAGACCCTTGCACTCCCTTTGGACCGAGGTTAGGAGTTAACCCGGAGCAAAGTTTTTTGGGGGTGGCGGTGTGGAATTAATTGGATTAGAGCGACATTGATTGGCCCAATGATATCCTTTTTGACATCGAGGACATTTTCGAGAAGGTCGAGAAGGTCCTTTTGCAAAGTTGGCACCCCCTCCTGGGGCTCTACACTGAGCTCGAAAATGTCCTGGTTTCTTACAATTAAAACACGTCCCCTGTGGCTTATTACCTTTTTGTATAGCTCCTGCTAACAAATTCATAGAATAACCATGAGTCCCCACATCTGCACATGCGCTCAATAAATCTGCTAAAGTAATTCCTGGGCGATGAGCTACAGTCTGCAATGCCTTTTTGCAATCTGAATTTGCATTTTCTTGGGCTAATTTAATCAATAACTCTGTTTGCGCATCAAGATTATCAATTTGCCTAGTTACAGCTTCCTGCAATCGATTAACAAATTGAAGGTAAGATTCGGTTGCACCCTGTTTAATTGATGCAAAAGATTTTGTTGGTTTATTCCCTTCTGGTGTTCTTTTAAATGCTCGCAAGATACAAGTGCCTATGGCTTGAAAACAGGTATCGTTTTGTTGAATTTGCATATCAAGGGTTGAAAATGGTCCCGATCCATAAATTTGATCAGGCACCAAATTAGTCCCAGTGATAAGTTGTGCTGCTTGCTTATATTCATTATCCCACACTACATATTGCGCAGGAGTTAACAGCATACGGAAAAGGTCTTTCCAATCTTTTGGAGTCATTAAGTAACCGTTACTAATCCCTTCTATCATGCCTTGAACAAATGAACTTTTTAAACCTGATTCTACGATAGCTCTACGTAATTCTCTCAAAACTTGATAAGGTAGAGCAGTCCATTCTGCATGATGTGTTTCGTTCCCTGCCTCTATTGTTGTAGTTCTAGTAACTGGGTATAAATTAGGATTAGGTTCCGAATTATCCCATAGATCATCGTTCCAAATGAATTCACCATTTTTTCGTGCTTGCTGTATACCTAATTGAATTAAACTAGGTCGTTCTACGCTCTTTGGTGTTTTGGTAATAATAACGCTATCATTAGCGTTGTTGTTTTGGATATTTTCAATTGGTTTATTAGGGGTAGTAGTAGTAAAGTCAGGAGTTTTGTTTTGCTCTTCCCTTCCCATATCGGTGGCCAGCCGACAAGAAGGAGGAGAAGGTGTAGGTCCAAGAGTCGCGGGAGGTAAAAGAGACCAGGTCTTGCCTGGCAATTTGTTGGATATATTTTCGTTAGTAATGCCTGTCAATCCAGAAGAGAGAATTACTATAGTAGAATATATCTCTCTCCAAGTCAATAATATAGGAGTCGAAACTCTAGGCTCTAAACGAAACTGCTGCCCTATCTTTTCCCATGTTTGAGGATCGAATGATCCCTTCTCTGGATACCAGGGACATTGACAAACTATTTCCTCAATTAAACGCTCTATATCTTTAAGAGTTATTGGATTTCGGGAGGAACCATATCTTTGCGTTATAGTATATAGCTCCTGTGCATGTTGTTTATGTGATGATGTTAAATTTCCCCCCATACTTACAGTGTTCCGTAGAAGGAATGGCGCGCTGACTGTTCCAGTCGTAGTAAGTACGTCACGTTTTCACCGATCACGTCGGGGATCACCAGATGTTGCAAAAGATAACTCTCCTCTCGTGTGTCTGGGCAAAAAACTCTTTATTTGGGAGTCAATCCCCTTCTTATATACTCTATGAATATTCATGGATATTACATGTATTATCATTACTATTGGTTACATTTTGCTTACACAACCATGATCATGCATTGCTTACAAGAACAACTCTACATGAACAGCTCGTGAACCTGCTCAGGAATGTACAAACATCACCTGCTATTCTGCTACTTTCTCAGGAAAGAACAAAAACATCACATGCTAGATTCTCAGGAATATACAAAACATCATCTGCTGCCTGTATCCAAATACATTCTATCTACATCGGAGGAAATATTTTTTCACTCAACGAACAGTTAAGCTGTGGAACTATTTTGCCGGAGGATGTGGCAACAGCGGTTAGTGTACCTGGATTTAAAAAAGGTTTGGGCAAATTCCTGGAGGAAAAGTCCATAGTCTGTTATTGAGTTGGACATGGGGGATTGCCCTGGGATTGGTAGCATGGAGTGTTGCCACGATTTGGGTTTCTACCAGGTAACTGTGACCTGGCTTGGCCACTGTTGGAAGCAGGATACTTGGCTAGATGGACCATTGGTCTGACCCAGTATGGCTATTCTTATGTTCTTAGTTCTGACCGATTGGTAAAGAATAATGAAATGAAACCTAGAACTGCCAAGGGGGCTGACCGCCTATGTGGGAGATTAGGGCCTGCCCACAGCAACGCCAGCAGTAGCCCACCCCTTCCAGAGGCAGCAGGAATGACATTTTATAGGAAGGCTTCTCCTGTCGCTGGAAGGGGAGGCGCTTGGCAGGAGATCCAGGAGTGCGGGAAATGACCCCCAAAAGCGGGAGACTTGGCAGGTACCCTGCAGACCATCACATGTCACTGTGAACAGACATCAGAGTAGTTGAGTGCCAATGTACCAAGGTAATTTTGTTTCTGCCACTAGGAGGCTGTACACAGAGCAACCAGGTTCTGTCACTAGGGGTCTCTGTTCTGTAAATGTCACTGGAATGATCCGTCCTAAGACAGCTTTCTGTAAAGGGCTCTTTGTGCAGAGCATCCTAATCTCGGGCACACATGCCAGATGCCCAGCTAGTGACACTTAGCTGTGGAAACGCAGATATTTTGTTACATAGCGCCTAATTTTTTGGAAACGCTCTGACCTACCCATGCCCCTCCTGTGGCCACGGCCCTTTGGATTTGTGTGCTATGATATTAGGCACGCATGTTACAGAATAGGGCAGATCCATGCATAACTCCCAATTACTGCCAATTAAGGGCTTTTTAACTCCAGTAAAAGCACCTGACTGACTAGTTCACACACGGATCTGGTGGGCAACGTATTCCGAATCCGGGGGTAGGTGTCGCCTTGCGTAGCAAGACTGTTCAGGGTTCTGTCATGTGGCAGAAGAATTTCCAGGGAGGGGGGGAGGAGATTGTGTCTCATGAAATAATTTCCAGCCCCTTTGTGTGTCTTGTGTGCACATGTATGTTTCTGTGATCAGAAGAGGGTGGGAGGGGTGGGACAGATCCTGAGCTGCTGTATTTCACTGTAGCCCTGTTTCTATGCTGTAGCCAATGGGTCTTTCCTCAGAAAAATGCATTCACCCACTTTTTGGGGGACTTTCTTCAAATGTCTAGTCTGATCTGGCTCATCTTTTCATCTTCATGTATTTTTAATTTTTCTTTCTAGTGAAGTTTATCCCCTTATACCAAATTTGATCTCCCTTCGGTTGTAGGTTCATGGGCACAATGTCATTTTCAAGCCCTTTATGTAAAACTAGTAAAAAAGGCCCGTTTCTGCCTGTGATGAAACGGGCGCTAGCGGGCACGGGACTCCCTTCCCCTCCCCTTACGCTAGTATCCCTAGTGGTGTAGAGGTACCTGTTCGCTTGTAGCGCTGCTGCTAGCTGCCCTGCTGCATCCTGTGTGAGTCCGGCTCTCGGTGTTTCAAAATGGCCATCGAGAGTTGAAGTCTCGCAAGGCTGCTTCAACTCTCGGTGGCCATTTTGAAACACCGAGAGCCGGATTCACACAGGATGCAGCAGCGCTCCGGGCAGGAAAGCGGGGGCTGTTTCTTTCCTGCCCCCGAGCGAACAGGTACAGCTAGACCACCAGGGATAGTAGCGTAAGGGGAGGGGAGGTGACAGGGGGGGAGGGAAGGTGATGGGGTGAAGAGGGGGCGACCGGGGGCGTGGCGATGGCGCGAAAGAGGCGGGGTGATGGGCACGTCCTCGGCAGCAGCGATCCGTTGGACAGAGATGAGTATGTTTCCCTACTCCTCCCCTTTCTTTCATTTGTGTGTTTGTGTACTTGTCCCGCCCTCGACGTCATCACGTGTGACACGAGGGCGGTGCATGGAGACATGGTGAGTGTTCTAGCTTCACCACCATGGACTTACGAACCGGTGTCTGAGTGCCTGCAGTGACGTCAGTGTCCTCAGAACGTTGAGGGTGCGTTTTATAATAGTAGATATTTTTTCCAACATTTAGTTGGGTTGGAGAAAATAAAAATACCATTCTTTCAAGCCTAATATCTCCTTACATAGAAATCAAAATGAAAACAGACCTTAATTAACTGTCAATTAAAAAAAAAAATCTGTTTTAAAATTCAGAGTGTGCCAGCTCCTGTCAATACATCACTGGGGTTTCAGGGTCCTTAGGTCAAGGTCCTGGAGACGGAGGGAGGGCGCTGGGAAAAGAGCTTTTGTTTTGCAGCGGTTTGGCCACAGGGGGGCAGGACTGATCCACAGTGGATTCCCAGAATTAAAGGGCGCTGTACCTCCTTGTTAGACTCCAGGGACTGTCGCAGGCTAGACGTGACCGTTTCAATCACTGTCTCCCCATGAACGGAGACAACATTTTGCTCTGGAAGGGGATGCTTAGAGTGCGGAGGTGAACCAGAGCTGCATAGGTCATGATTTCTGTCCCTTACCTTAATGGTAATAAATAGAAATAAAATTCAATAGCTTTGTACTTTTAGCTTTCAAAGCCAAATTCTTTCTTCAGGTCAGAAATGAGCAAAAGATATCAGAATATATAGGTGGAACATAAAAGCATTCCAGTGACAGTCTCGCAGGGAAGGGTGGGGCTGAGAGATAGGAGGGTGATCGGAGGGTAACAAAGCAGTATTCTGTTATGGTTTCTAACGTGAGAGGAAACCCGGATCTCTGTTAAGCCCTGGCTGGTGGGTATCTTGTATTTTAACTTTGAAGGTCTTCCTGGCTTTTTCTAAAATCTCCTCATACGATTCTGACCATAAAGTCACTGATGCAAATTGATGTCCTACCGAGGTGTGTCACCCTGGACTAACGACATGATTTTATCTTAGCTCAATAAAAGGATGATTTTTATATATTTTTTTTTCCAGCTGCTCCAACCATAGGCAGTGTCGGGAGCTGCCTGAAGCTACTGGTATCTGTTTGCTGCCCTCCATCAAGTGAGTTTCTGGTTTGTGTCCAGTCCAGCTTTCCTATTTTCTGTGCTCTGCCCCGTGTACAATGGTTTGGTGTCTGGAAAGAGTCCTTTTAAAAAAAAAGTGGGCGATTTCTGCTCCCCAAACTGATCTCTCCTGGGAAACTCATTGCTGAGAATATTTTAAGCTTTCTATTACTTATGCTTTTCAATCATCTTGATGTGCTTTTCTTCCTGATTTCCTGTGCTGTGATGGAACAAGGGAAGAGGGGAAAAAAAGCTCGCACATGCTTGCCTCCAGACACAAGTGGGAGATTCCTTTATTCTCTGCCTTACTGTGATTTGCCGATTACTTCATTTGTAGGGCAAAATATTTAACTTTTTTTTTTTTTTGCAATTAATGTGGAGTCAGCATGCTCAGGATGTATTCATCCGTCTTGGAGCCCAATAGCGGTAGGTTCTGATGAGCAGGGACAAGTTCAGTCAATCCTTCGTGACCCTCTGAGGGACCCTCCGCCTTCCCCTGCTTCTCTTGTGTCATGGAGGCCGTTTCCCTCCCAGCACGAACTCTGCTTCTGTTTTGGGGTGAAAGGGTTTGCGCCTCTGTCCTTGGCCTCTGAAAGATCTATCTTTCGCTTTCCTTCTAGCGATGAAATCTCAAACAGAAATCCCCAAGTCTCAGCCCAGAGGAAGAGGAGGAGCTGGGGGCAGAACTATGCAAGGAAAAACGAGTGGCCAGGGAGGTAATATTTCTCCTCTAGAAATGTCCAGTGCTCTGTGTGTGGGAAGATTGGGTGAAATACTCATTGGATGAGATTGTGCTAATCAAATAAAAGAGGGCTTTGGACATTGTAATCCTTGTGTTTACCGTGGCAGGGGTTACCTTAGCCACGGATCTGAACCTGAGAACCCCTGATGATGGTAGTAAGGCAGTGGTTCTCAAACCTGATCCTGGAGGCATCCTAGCCAGTCAGGTTTTCAGGATACCCACAATGAATATTCATGAGAGAGGTTCTCCACTGCATGCAAATCTCTGATGAATATTGATTGTGGATATCCTGAAAACCTGACTGCCTTGGGGTGCCTTCAGGACCAGGTTTGGGAACCACTGTAGTAAGGTTCCCCTAGGTGGGAGTTGAAGCCAGGGACCTCCTAGTCTTGCTGGGATTGGCTCTGCTGATGTATTTTTAGGTGCTTAATTGAATTAGGTCGGTCTTGGTTTTAATTTAGTGTGGTAAAGTTGGGCAGGATTGGGATGAAGAGAAAAGGTGAGGAGGGGGAGGGGTTCCATTTGCTGATTTACCTCAAAATATAGTCATTTTTTTTTTCTCTCTTCTTCTCCCAACCCCCTTCTCCAAATTTTTCCAGATGCCACCAGGACCACAGGGAACTCGGCCCGATGCACAGAACCTCCAGGCTGGTTGCACATCTTCAGCTTCACCCTCCTCCTCCTCCTCCTCCTCCTCCATCACTGATGGGAAAAGTACCTTCTTCCTCTCTGCCTCTTAAATATCTTCTTTTTTTTTTTCCTTTAAATGTTTTTGAGAGAAACGGACACGTGTAGCACTTTACACCAGCCAATGAACAACTGGAGGAACGTCTGAGGAATCATCCTGAATTTTAGTTTCAGTTGGAATTATCCTAATATGCTCAGAACTTCCTTTTCACACCTTCCTCACCCTTAAATTTCAAAAAGCCCCAGGATCCTGGGGCAGTTGTCTTCCACCAAAGATCCCTAGATGTGGCCAGCTGTCTGCAGCAATTTGAACTTTTGCAGCCTAAGATGAGAGACTGATCTGCTTTAATTTCATGCTTGAATAATCTTGGGGGCCCATTGATACACTGAGGTTGTAATGCTCTCCCCTGGGAGGAGACGAAGGATGCCGTTTGGAAGCTGGAGATCTGCCTGTTGCCATTCAGAGATGCTTTTTAAAAAAAATTATTTTCCATCTCTCTGCCTGCCCTCCTGGATGTACTGCGGAGTGGTTTTGTGCAGGGAAGCTGAGTCTGTCCTAGCCAAGTGGAATAGCCCAGGAGAGGAGTTTTCAGCTTCTACCCCCCATCTTTCCCAAAACGAAGGGTGTTGTCTTGAAATAAGCAGCCCCGTAAAGGGGGGAAAGAGGAGCCAGATGTGAACAGCTGCACTGGATAGTGATAACGTATGTGTCAGAAAACACCTGTCCACTTTATCTGTGCAAAATGTCCTCTGCCAGAGCCTGACTAAATTGCTCTCCTTGAGTGTCTTTCATTGCTTTCCTGTCTTGGCACTAGACCACCTCAAAATCAGCAGCTTGGATCAAATTGTCAGTTGTTAAAACTCATCCATGGCTTTTCTTTTCCAGAAAGTGACGCTGAAGTGGGGGCTCCCAGCTGCTTGCGGCCCATGCACAGACCCTTCCACACATATGCACAAAGCCAGATGGGTGGTTCTCCATGTAGCTTACGAGGAAGCGGGATTGGCAAAGACAGTCTTTCCTGGGATGGTGCCCAGAGGCTTCTGCTGTTAGACTTTCTGAATTAGACCCAGAGGGAAAAGATCCTGTGAAAGTGGATTCTCATCATGGCTGTTGGTTTTTATACTGGTATCGCTGCAGCGGGATGGGGCATCCCAGTGCCTGAACGCATCAACGTACAATAAAAGAAAGGATGACCCAACTTACTCACCATTTGTAATGGCAGAGAGGAGAGGAACATAAGTACATAAGTAATGCCATACTTGGAAAAGACCAAGGGTCCATCGAGCCCAGCATCTTGTCCACGACAGCGGCCAATCCAGGCCAAGGGCACCTGGCAAGCTTCCCAAACGTACAAACATGTTATTCCTGGGATTTTGGATGAGGAGCAGTGTATATTTGTGTGGGGCATGGCTTCTGTAGTCATGCATGGGTAGCTGGGAGATTTGCCATCCTGCCCACCAGCTCTGAGACATTCTGCTGCCATTTTAGTAGAGGTGGGTGTGAGGAAGGTGATTCTCTGCAAATAGAGCGGCTGGATTGTACAAGCTGTAGTCATGGGACCAGGCTTCTCATCACCCTGTGTTGGCTTTAAGGCTGGGGCAGTGGGGGAGAAAGTGTGGGATTCTCTCTTCTCAAATTTATTTTTTCAATCAGGAAGCTGTTGTCACACAGTTAGACACTTTTTAATTCCTCCAAGACCAGCGTGGACTTATAGGCCCAGCACTGAGTTAGGCTGTTGGGTGTCTTCGTTGCTACCTGCTTCCATTACAGTACAGTGACCACCTGGCCCCTTGTAAACCCGTCATGTGGCTATCTGTCCTTGACTTCCCCATAGCATTTACTCGGGCCATTAGGGAGCTGGAAAGTATTCTGCCTTCAGCCATTATGATACAGTAGGCCGACTTATGTGCCTGAAAAAAGTAATGGATCTCAATATGCTCTTTGTAACACCCTAGGGCATGCTGGGGAGGGGTACTGGCTCTCTGGTTGATTGTCACTGCAGTGGAAAGGTTCTTCCTGGATGTTTAGGGACCTCCCTGGTCTCTCCGATTTCTGTTGGAGGTGCTCAGGAATTTTTTCTAGAAACACTAAGTCATTGGATGGACTCTAGGGGGCACCAAATGTTGACCTTAACATTAAGAGAAAGTCATCATCATGATACCCCTAGAAAGCTCGCTGTATGGTAGTGGGCTTCCACATCCCTAGAGGAGGGTCTCCAGCTCAGACTTCAGCTGCTTGGAGCGATCCTGTGCCCTGGCCGTTGCTACTTCCAACTC
This sequence comes from Microcaecilia unicolor, assembly GCF_901765095.1. NCBI lineage: Eukaryota > Metazoa > Chordata > Amphibia > Gymnophiona > Siphonopidae > Microcaecilia > Microcaecilia unicolor. The sequence goes on from NC_044044.1 coordinate 38,138,105, forward strand.
TTTCAGGTTTGCTTACTAATCGCAGACCGTATTAACTGATGTGTTCTTCATGGAGAGAACGGACTTTTTATCTTCTGAGAAGATCGTAATGTTCACAGTATTCAAATGTGTTTACAGGGTGCCTTTAAAAAAAAATTATTTTGAATATATCCTTTTAGAAACTGAGCCAGAAATAAAATATTTTCAATCATTTTCCTGACCCTGTTCCATTTCTTTTTCTTGTCTTCCGGTTTCCTGGAGCCAGAACTACGGAGGGGTTTGTAAAGGAAAGACAAGCTGATGGGGTCCGTAACTGGTTTGATACTGCAGCTCTGGATCTTCAGGTGCAGGGCTTGGTATCACATAACTGGGGTGGGGGGGGGGGGGGGGAGGATTTCTGTTTGTGTGTGATTAAAGGAATTCCCTATTTACCCAGCAGGGGGGCAGAGTTGTGTGTGTGTGAACTGTACTAATAGAATAGCAGGGGATCGAGTAGGGGGGAACGAGGGGTATTGACAGAACTGTGTGTTATAGTCTTAGTAGTGAGTAATGGGAAGGGAAGAGCATTTTCAGGTGTTGGGGGGGGGGGGGGGGGGGGGAGAGAGGGGTTCTGCCATGGTACGGGATTGAACAAGTGACGGGAAGTCCTGCGATATTGAAGTGGGAAGAGACCTGCTTGCTTCCTCCCCCCCCCCAACTTGAAAAGGCTTTTTGTGAGGGTGATACAGGAATAGATTTTGAGGCATTTCATGTCTCCTTTTCATTCTTACTTCTTGTCTTTTGATATAGTGGGGTGGCTGACCTAAGGAAAAAAAGTTCTGGCTTTCGAAAGCTAGTCAAAAAAAAATATTAAAGGTAGTTCAGATCCAACGTAAGATATATCTTATTATTTTGCTTTTCTTATGTGATTTGTATTTATCACCATCCCGATGTAATGTTGCATTTAGTTTCATTGCTGTAAATTCAAGCTCCTTTCTCTGCTGTGGAGGCCAGTCTGTCCTTTGTACAGCAACTCCTCAACTGGCCAGCTTCTTGCGGTGAAAAAGTTTCTTCTCTTCCCACTAGTCCTGTATCTTTGTGTTCTCCGTGGGATTTCAAAGTTCCTCCACACTGGTGGCCTTTCTCTTGAGGAAGGATCAGAACTGGGGCATGTTTAATTTAACACCTCTCGTGTTATGGGCTCTAAATGTTTTTAATCTTAGGACATTTTAATTGTTGGTGGAAGGGAGAGGAAGGGAAAAACTTGACAGAGACAAGAGTGATATGTGCATCTGAGCCAGGGCTGGCCCTGCCATTAGGTGATCTAGGTGTCTCCTAGGATTTCCCTTGCTTGCCCTGCCCTATCTGTTTCCTGGTTCAGGTTGCAAGTAGACGCGGTGCCAGCACAGGGTCTTTAAACAGACCCACGCTCAAGCGCTGCTGAGTCGGGGAGAGGGTGAGACCCTGTTGCACTTTAAGAGTGCGTGCCTTTGCTTAAAGGCCCCTTACCGGCACTGAATCTACTTGCGACTTAGACCAGGGAATAGGTAGGGGGGGGGGGGGGGAGATGCTGATTGGGAAGTCAGGCAGGGAAAAGGGGATGCTGGACTATAGGTGGGGCCTTAGGGAAGTGAAGATGCTGCAATACAAGGGGAGGGGGGAGGCAATGAGCCACACTAGGGGAGGGGGTTACACAACTGAAGGGTTTTGTCTATGGCATTGGATACCCTTGGTCTGGCCTGATCCGAGTGTACTGTACTTCTCTTTCCTCCATATTCATGTTTCTGGTATGTTGTGTGCTTGTAGAATAGACTTCCTCCTCCTTTCTACATGTAGACACCAACTGTAGGGTGTTTCCTGGGTCACTTTTGTGGCTTTGTGACAGTATAGTTCTGAGCGTGGTTCAGAGTATGTTAGGCCTCACACAGGGTGACCCAGAAAGCACCCCTATGCTTCAATGAGGCGGGTAGTTTGTAACTCTGTTTGTATCTAAATTATTGACCTGTTTTTGCCTCCGTCTGAATTTTAAAGAAAAACCAGAGCATGAACTGTGGCTGCCGACTAAAGAGAAGGAAAGACTTTTTTTTTCACTAGGTCCCCCGTGCTTGCTTTTACCCCTCTCTTTGCCCTTCAGTCAAAAGTGGAATTTAGCAAAAGGTATAAAGTCACATGGCTAAAAGGCGTGGGCACAGCCAGTACAGAGAGAGCGAAAGCGAACAAAAGCCCTTCACCACGATTTTCTGAAGTGTCCTTACGAGCAGTCCTTGAGTGAAGAGCATTTCATTAACGGGAAGCTGCAAGAGGCAATGCACGGGCTTCATCTCATAAGCTGGAAAATTTGGCGTTTCCCTTTGAAGGCGACAGTATTCTCTTGGAGAACTGAATGCCCTCAGGTAGCAATAAGCAAACTCATAAGTAGAGGAACTTCTAGAAGAAGGGGGAGGGGTCCAGATGGGGCACAGACGAAGAAGTAATGTAGGGACATATTTAATTACCAAAAGGATAGGCGATATGCATGGAACAAAGCGGTAACAAATTTCAAGAAAGGAGCCTCAGCCCTGGAGGAATGTCTGTGATGGACACACAGGAGCCTCGAGGCTGAATAGTGAGAGGAGTCCACCTGGCCAGGATGAACAGATAGATGTAGAAATGTTATCAGAAACTGGGGAGCACAATAATAATGGCTGATTTCAATTACCCCAATATCGACTGGGTAAATGTAACATCAGGGCACGCTAGGGAGGGAAAATTCCTTAATGAAATGATATAGTGGAATTAGAAAAGGTACAGAGAAGGGTGATGAAAATGATAAAGGGGATGGGACGACTTTCCTATGAGGAAAGGCTAAAGCGGCTGACCTACAAATGCACTCGATCTGCAGCCCCTCCTTACCTCTCTACCCTCATCTCCCCTTACGTTCCTACCCGTAACCTCCGCTCTCAAGACAAATCCCTCCTTTCAGTACCCTTCTCCACCACCGCCAACTCCAGGCTCCGCCCTTTCTGCCTCGCCTCACCCCATGCTTGGAATAAACTCTCTGAGCCCATTCGCCAGGCCCCCTCCCTACCCATCTTCAAATCCTTGCTCAAAGCCCGCCTCTTCAATGTCGCCGTCGGCACCTAACCACTACACCTCTACTCAGGAAATCTAGACTGCCCCAACTTGACATTTTGTCCTTTAGATTGTAAGCTCCTCTGAGCAGGGACCGTCATTCTTTGTTAATTTGTACAGCGCTGCGTAAGACTAGTAGCGCTCTAGAAATGTTAAGTAGTAGTATATGATAGAGGTCTATAAAATAATGAGTGGAGTGGAACGGGTAGATGTGAACTGCTTGTTTACTCTTTCTAAAAATACTAGGACTGGGGGGCATGTGATGAAGTTGCAAAGTTGTACATTTTAAACAAATCGGAGAAAATATTTCTTCACTCAACGGTTAATTAAACTCTGGAATTTGTTGCCAGAGAATGTGGTAAAAGCAATTAGCTTAGCAGGGTTTAAAAATGGTTTGGCTAACTTCCTGAAAGAAAAGTCCGTAAGCCACTAGGCTAAGCAGCATAAAATGTATTGTACTGTTTTTGGATCTTGCCAGGTACTTGTGACCTGGATTGGCCATATTGGAAACGGGATGCTGGGATCTATGGACCTTCAGTCTGTCCCAGTATGGCAATGCTTATGTTCCTATGCGACGGACACACAGTATCCTCAAAGGTGTGGGAAAGCAGGGTAAAAAGAGACCTTCCATGTCGCGGCAGGAAGAACATGTGGGCAGCCAAGCTGGCTTGGGCTTTTTAGGTGCCGTCACAGTCTGTGTTTCTAGAACGCAGCTTTCCTTTTAAATGGCAGGGTCTGATACTTGCCTCTGAGCTTTGCTTGCTGTGGGTAGGAAACACCTTGTCTGAGATCAGTATTTGAATCCCTGCTCCTTTGAAGGAATGGGACATACTGATTTTCCAGCATAAAGTGAAGTTAATGTGTGCTTTAAATTGGGTTTACACCGCGAATGACTGCTGGCTCTGTGGTCATTGTGTGCAGTAGTAGATTGAGTTTCAGTCGGGCCTGACTTCTTGTCTGCCTTGGCTTCTCTTTTCTCTGTAACCCAAGGGCTCAGATCTTGCTGCTGGATTGCTTCCTTGGATGTAATTACCACAGGCCACAGGTATCCTACTGTCTACAGACAATTAAGCCCTGGAATGTGTTGCCAGAGGATGTGGTTGAGGTTAATAGCATAGCGGAGTTTAAAAAAGGTTCAGATGATTATCTGCAGTACAGACCCATTAACAATTATTAGTCAGAAAGCTTAGGGATCCAGCAGGGAATGGATGGCTCTGTCCACTGAGATCTGTCAGGCACTTCCATGTGACCCAGCTTCGCCACCTCTTAGAGACAAGATGCTGGATTCAGCAAAACGCTGCTCTGACTCGGTATGGTGTGTTATGGTCAGACTGTCTTAAGGATGAACTGGGATGGTTCACCAGTAGGTGTGCACGTCATTCGCTACAGCCTTCATCACCAGCAATCTTTCAAATGTCGACCTAATTTCATTTCATACCCAGTGTGTTGCAACCAATTTTTTTTCACTGAGAGCTTAGGACGGAGGTGATCTTTCCAGGGTTACAATTGTCCGCTTGATGCCAGTGTGGCTCGGCTCCTCTGATGTGAGAGTCTGGATAATACATTGGGAGGAGAGTGGTGTCACATAGTAAAAAAAAGAAATTTGAGAATGGAGGAAAGAGCAACGTGGTTGTGATGAAGGGGGGGGGGGGGGGGGGGGGGAACAGGAGACAGGTGAGTCAGGAATAGTCAAAATGATGCCTGAATTCACAAATGCAATTCAGCTAGCTGACGAGGTCAGAGAAATGGCGGCTCAGGCCTGCAGGGAGGCCCGAGAGGAGGGGTGGTGCCCCTTCTCTGTATAATTTTTAAAACAATTTTGATCTTTTAGCTGCTGCCTCCATACAGATGGGTTACACACATTCATGCTCTCATTTTCTCTCTTTTTTTTTTTTTTTCCACCTTGCTATGAGCCTTTCCCTCGCCAATTTCTGGAAGACAACGGGGTCTCGCTTATTGTGATTGCAGGTTGGAAGTGGCAGAGACGGATCAGAAGCAATGTTCTGCCAGTGAAGGGGGAGGGTAGAGAGACTGTGCTGTGGGCAGGAGCAAGAAGGGGTCAAGCGAGCTACATCAGGACAGGATGTGATGCCAAAATATGGGCCCCAGTACGACTGCCACTCGTGGTCCTGGAGAGAGGGGGTGGAAAATGTCATTTGCTGAACCTCAGTAAGGCTTTTGATACTGTTCCACACAAAAGACTGACAAGCAAGCTGGGTGCCCTATGAGTAGGAAACCCAACTGGGTGAAGAACTGGTTCAATCGTGAAATTCAGTTCATCTAGCCAGAAATAGCAGAGGTGCCCAAATGGGATGTGACGGTGACTAAGCCGACTTGCACACAGCAGGCAACACCAACAAGGGTGAGAGTGAGGCAAGGCCCAAATGACCAAAGGTAAACGGCAGTAAAAGCAACAAAAAGTTTATTTTCCAAAAAGTAGATTCCAAGACTCTACACGGGCCGTGTTTCGGCACAGAGCCTTCCTCGGGGGTCGTAGCAATTCAAAGGCTCGCTGGCGAGTGTCACATCGTACTATTTCTTTTGACAAGGGGACGGATGGTGATAATCCTTGAGAGGACCACAGAGGTCTTGAAAGATGTGTAGAGACACTCCAGCCCTTTTTGCCTAAGGACATAAGTACATAAGTATTGCCATACCGGGACAGACTGAAGGTCCATCAAGCCCAGCATCCTGTTTCCAACAGTGGCCAATCCAGGTCACAAATACCTGGCAAGATCCCAAAAAAAGTACAAAACATTTTATGCTGTTTATCCCAGAAATAGTGGATTTTCCCCAAGTCCCCAACTTAATAATGGTCAATGGACTTTTCCTTTAGGAAGCAGTCCAAACCTTTTTTTAAACTCTGCTAAGCTAACCGCCTTTACCACATTTTCTGGCAACGAATGCCAGAGTTGAATTACATGTTGAGTGAAGAAATATTTTCTCCGATTCGTTTTAATTTTACTACTTTGCAGCTTCATTGCATGCCCCCTAGTCCTAGGAAATCCAAAAATAGTTTAAATGTGGCCCTGTAAGGTGCTGGTAGCCAGAGCGGTTGTGTAGGACGGGTGTCATGTGCTCAAGTCACTTCCATCTTTCTAGTTGCGCTGTCAGGTTCTGAATTAGTTGGAGCTGGTGAAAACTCTTTCTGGTTTGAATAATGTACAGAGCGTTACACTAGTCCATCACCATATGGACCACTGGCCTCAGACTCGTGTTTTTGAGATTTTATAGTTGCTGCAGGTGACTTTCCCTGTGATATGTTGGACGTGCTCCGAGTCTGCTTTACCTCCTCTTGTCTTTTAGGGATCTAATGGGTGTGGACTCTGGGGTTAATAGTCAAAGCGATTTAACCGGCCAGAAATGGCTCCTGACCAGTTCAATTGCTCGTGTGGGGTGAACCCACTCATTTTCAGTATCGCTTAACACGTTAACACAAAATGGACTTTTTTGGGGGGGTGGGGGTGGGGGGAAGGGGGTTCCGGGACTGGAGTGTGCCAGTATTCACCACTTAACCGGCCAAGGTTACCGTATTGGACTGTCTTTCATGCCGTCTTGTCTTTTTATCTGGTAATTTCTAGCTGGTTAAGTACTGGATATCGCTTGTACTTGACTCTGTAAACTGGAAAATTCAATGCTGGAGCCTCCTTTATCTCATGCCATCCTCATCTTTTCTATGTTTGTCTTATAACTTTAATCCAAGTGTCTTCCAGTAGAAAGTGGAGGAGTGGCCTAGTGGTTAGAGTGGTGGACTTTGGTCCTGGGGAACTGGGTTCGATTCCCACTGCAGGCACAGGCAGCTCCTTGTGACTCAGGGCAAGTCACTTAACCCTCCACTGCCCCAGGTACAAATACGTACCTAAGCCGCATTGAGCCTGCCATGAGTGGGAACGCGCGGGGTACAAAAAAAAAAGTACTTCAAGGAAAGTGCAGTAATGCAGGTTTGGGTGATGTTCATAGGCCTTGTCCTTCTCTGCGCCGCCACCTCCTGTTGGGAGAAGTTGGAATGGTGCAGGAGTACGAGCTGTGAAGGAGCCCACAGCTCCTGCAGTCGAACAACCTCTTCTGGCAGGAGGCACTCAAGGGAATGCTGTGGGAATTACTTGTCCACGTGGCCAGTTCTTGCTCTGCAACATGGAAGCTAAGGCTCTGTTAGGGCTGGCCACACACAATCCTTATCGCCTTCAGATGGTTTTCAGTTAGAAGCTCGACTGCTCATCGCAAACCGCAGGTAGTGAAACACCTCATCATTTGCAGAAGGTTTCCAGAATCAGCCAGCATTTTGCTTCATACACGTTAACACATGGCTGGACCTCAAAGAGCGATTAGCATCGTTTGCGAAAACTGCCAGCCAAAACAAAACATTGAGGTTGTGAAATAAAGGACCGCTAGGCACCATGTTTCAGCCAACACTGTGGCATGAAGAAACACAACCCTCTTGCCTTTAGAAGGCACAGGACATGGTGCTTTCCTTCTATCCTCTCACGTACCGACTTTAATTTCGTTGGGGGTTGAACTTGGGAGGCATGCCTGCAGGAGACTAGCAGTAGTTCGCTTCAGCTGGGACCTGTGTTGGATGGACCCAGATTTGGGATGACCAAAAAAAGTGCTGCACCTTCACTATAATCCGAGAAGGCGGAAGAGGGTGAAAGTTGCCCTGCGTATAGGTAATGGCGCTGTGTCAGGGAGCAGGGCTGGGAGGTAAGACTTCTTTTTATGTGATCTTACTAATGTGCTTATTTTTAACCAGTTAATTGCTGTCTCCACCTCTAGAATGCCCGGCTTGGGTGCCAATCAGGCATTTTCAGTGGTACTATCCAGTTAGACCCAGACAGGTGATTTAAATGGCCAGGAGCACGTTCATCAAACATTTACACAGAAAAACCCAACTGAAACCTAGCGCCAATAAAGGTCACTTCTTGACACATAGGTAGGACATCTGGAAAAAGTACAAAGTGAAGCACTTGAGTTGTAGAAATCCAAAAAGCAGTATGTGCTAGCGGGCGAAAGACTGACACGCACAGATCAGATCTTGGGGTGTTAGTGTCTGAGGATCTCAAGGTGGTGAAACAATGTGACTGGATGGTTGCTGTTACCCGAAGACTACTAGGCTGCATAGAGAGAGACCTAACCAGCAGACAAAAGGAGGTGTTGATGCCCCTGTAAAAGTCGTTAGTGAGGCCTCACTTGGAGTATTGTTTCCAGTTTTGGAGACATCTCTTCAAGGACATAAAAAGATTTGAGCTGGGTCAGAGGACAGTGAAGAGTTTGTGCCATAAGATGTAGCAGAAGAGACTGGAGGACTTGAATATGTTTACGCTAGACAAAAGGAGAGAGAGAGCGAGGTGATATGATACAGGTACATAAGTATTTGAAAGGTATTAAATAAGAGCTGATATTCGGCAAAACACGATTCGATAGTGCCAAACCTCTCCGAGTAAAACTGCATTAATAGGCTCCCAATCAAGGAACGCATTACCTTCAAAATTTGCACAAGATTATCTACGGTGAAACTCCAGGATACATGGTTGACTTGATCTTCCGACCAGAAATAGAACTAGTACATCACGTACCTATTAGAACCTCCACTATCCGAGCTGCATAGGACTCGGATATAAATCAACCTATGCATCCAATTTCTCCTATTTAGGCACACAAATGTGGAATGCACTACCAAAGACTTACCTGTTTTGCAAGGCCTATCCCACTGACCCTACTTAAATGCACCAACTCTGCAACACAACATAACCTTAGATCGTATTGGACATTATATATTCCTTATTATCATTGACCCTTATTGTACCTTATACCCTAACCTTACCTGACCCCTTTGAATCTATATTTGTTTACCCTACCGGACTTGGCGTTCACCTTTACGGTATTTTGTAAACCACATTGAGCCTGCTAAATGGTGGGAAAATGTGGGATAGAAGTGTTACAAATAAATAAATAAAAACTTCTTCCAGAGATTAGGGGTGGTAGAACTAGAGGAGGTGAAATGAGGTTGAGGAGGAGGAGATGTTAAAAATCCTCTCCAGCACTCACTAGTGCGGAGAGAACTGTCACACAGGAAAGATAAGGCTTTCTCCTTGCCTTGAAAAATGTTTACTCCCCTTGGGATGTATCTGACTATTGTTCTAGCTCACAGGAAGCTTCTAGTCCCTAGGGTGCCCCACCATTAACACCCTATAAGCATCTGTGTGCCTCACATCACCTCCAGGTGCAAGTAAGCATGTCCTCGAGCATCTTCTGGGAAAGACCAAAGGAGTTTGTAGGATGGGGGAGGAAAAGGCTACATTATGAGGTGTGATTCACGGAGCTTTGAGGTTATCAGATGCCCTCTTCATCTCACATCCCCTCACTATGGATCCTCTGAAGATACCATATGCAGTTCTGAAGTCTGACATTCACAGTTTCCCCTCCAGGAAACACTGAATGTTGTGTGTAGTTGCTTCTATTGCAGCAAGTCATCTGACACATACTAACAGCAAACTGCTTCCAGATGTGCCCCTTCCCCTACCCAACATGCACTGCTTGTAACAGGATGATTAGACTCTATGCATCTAGCCCCACTCTGGGGACACTGGGGTCAGTAACTCAATTTGAAGCTTTTGAGTCGGTCCTGGGCCTGCAGAACAGCCACCCAATTAAAGCAAGAAACAGCAGTGTTGGCAAGAGTTGGGTCATGGGTGTCAAACTATTCTAAATATGTTCCAGCGATAGCGTAGAGAGAAAACTATGTCTTCTACCCCCAGGAATGCAATGCAGATGTTGGCATGGGTGAAGCTGAGTAGTGTGTGGACTCATGCTGCCCCCCAGTGGTCAGTCACACTATAGCACTAGGTCCTTGGCAGCAGCTGGCAAGTTCTCTTGTTTCCCTTGGCGTCTTCAGATTTCCCCAATTCTCTCAAATACAAATTTTTCTACACAGATTAATAATGTATAACTCAAATGGCTTTGTACCATACTTTGTAAGCTGCGCTGAACCTGCTATCGAGCGGGAAAGAGCGGGATATAAATGCCACAAATAAATAAATACAGCAACCAGAATCCCACCCAATACTCAAGGTGAGGTTGCACCATGGAGCAATACAGAGGTATTATAATATTCTTGGTCTTGTTATGCATCCCTTTCCTACTAATTCCTAGCATCATGTTTGCTTTTTTTGGCCACCGCCACACATTAAGCAGAAGATTTCATCATATTGTCTACAATGACACCTAAATTGACTCCTAAGGTGCATCTTAGCATCACGTAACTAATGATTTGGATTTTTCTTCCCAACGTGCATCACTTTGCGTTTGTCCACATTAAATTTCATCTACCATTTGGATGCCCCGTCTTCAAGCTTCCTAATGTCTTCCTGCAAACCTCCACAGTCCAGAAGTAGGAAATACAGCATCACAGAACAATGACCCCCCTCACACTTCAATACTTGTCCAACCGAACTTGGCAAAATATCCCTGTCTTCAGGCTCTTATTAAAGACTCAAAAACATTTGATATTTCTCAAATCACGGGGAAGTCCGTTTCACAGCGCAAGAGCCTTAACAGATGAGGCCTCTGGATCTAAGCTGTCAAACGCTCCTCAAGCTTTCATAGACTAATCAGCGATAGTAATTAGCAGACCAGCTGCAGGGAGAATTCACATCATCGGAATAGAGGAGTAAATCCTGAACCATGAGTCAAGATGCAGTAGGTTTACAATCTGTGTACCACAAATTCAGAACAAAAAAGGGACGGACTCTGGTACCCCCAACATCTCCATCCTTCACCTTGCCTGAGTCAGTGACCAGAGCGCTGAAAAGGTACGGGTAAGATCCTGTAAGTCTCTTCAATCATGGAAAAATGAGCAAATTTATAGCCAGATTGGGAGAACTAATCAGGGCAAAAGAATAACCGAGGTACTTTTGAAGACTCTGAGGCGAGAGACTCCTGAGGGCCACAGGGAAGGCATTCTTCAGCTGCCTATGCTTCTCCGTTCAGAGGCATATTGGAGAATTGCTGGCCTCTTGCCAGATCCTTTATATACCTAAAAAGAGCTGAAAACTGGCCAGAATACTGCCCAAGGAACTGGAGAAGAATTAACTCCCTGCCTAGGCTCTCAGCTTGATCAGCTGCTTGGGAGACCTGCCTAGTGAAGGGAGGATGATCTATTCAAGTCCGCATACTGAGAAAGCAGAGTGCCCTAGTCTGCAGGAAGGGTTAACGATGTCCATGAGCCTACAACAGGTCCATCTTTTCTTCATGAAAATCCTCCCAAACCTATCATTTTACCTGGGGAGACTGGACTGTTTGAGATATTTGGATTTCCTTTTTGCATTTGCTTTTATCCCCTGTTTGTTTCCTGACGTTGTGTATCGTGCATATAGTGCATAGAGTAGATGTGGACAGTGATGAACACAATTCTGTGACTTCACCATCTTAAAAGCATCATCTTGTCTCAGCAGCTCAGGGCTCGTTTGATCAGTAGGAACCATCCAGAGGTCAAAAGGGGGGTTATCCTGAGACTCACGGGGTGTAAGCGTGAAGTTAGTCTTCACTAACGTAGAACACAAAGACGGTCCTTCTCTCGTTACACCTAAAATCTGAGATGGCCAGAGTTGGTTTTTCTTTTCTGGATTTGAGCCTAATAAGTAAAAAACTGGCCATACTAATAACCATGTTGTCCAAATGACCTTTGGATTCAGTCTTGGGAGGGGTTAAAAATCTTGCAAGCTTTTCAGCTTGTAGATTTAGAACAAGGGTCAGCCAGCAAGTTTTTGGCCAAGCCCAAGATATCGTACTGAGCACTCAGCACATTCATTTACCTAACCCTGGACCTGTGCTTCATTCTACAAAGCTCAGTTTTCTAACCTTGTCTCTCTCTGCCCTTTAGATTTTTTTTCTTCTTGAAGCCTAGGGGCATCTTGTAAAACAGAAAAAAAAATCCTTCTAGTAATTAAAAAAAATCCCTTATAGCATTAAAAATTAAACAACCCTCAACTGAAAAATCTGTAAATGTCTACCCATTCCCTCCCTTTTACTAGGGCTGCAGTAATTTGGTGAATTAATCAGAGATGGCACTGCTGCTGCTTTTTATGTTGAGAGGCCCTGTCTGTTTATTTTTTGTGTTGTGGTCTTTGCCGAGAGCTGATGAAGTGGCGTTCTGGTGTCATGTTGAAAAGGAACCATCCAGATAGTCCTGCTGATTTAAAGAGAGACATTTTAGCAACAGCTGCAGGTTTTGAGCTAAGTAATGGTTGGAGCTGATCCTGTGGCTGTTTGGAAGGATCCTTGGGATAATCGTAAGCGTGAGAGGTAGGCCGAGGTCGCTAGTTGTTTCCCTGCAGGTGGGGGAGGGGGGGAGAGATGCAATTTCATAACAAGATGTCTATGTGAGAAGTCCAAAAAGCCTAAATTATAGAGGTAACGTAGACGCCAATATAGCTTTATAAGACACAAACCCAAATCTGAGAACGATAGTACATAAATGCCGACACACAGATGTAGGCCTGCTTTGAAGAAGGTGTGGATTTGGGCATGTGCATCGCCCTGCAATGGAGAGGCGGTCGGGTAGCCAGTGGTTATGGCGAGCACGTTGGGTGTGAAAGCCCAAAGCATGTGGTAGCTGCAGTTTGGGGCAGCCCCACAGCTGAGGAGGCCTTCCCATGTGGTTGGCAGCAGGGGAAGTGGGTCATCTCTGGAAGCCTGAGAAGGACGGATGGGTAAGCTCATGAAATTGCTAGCTCTGCAAAGGGCCTTAATTTCCTTACAGGGATCAAAGCAGCCCAGGGGGCTCAGAAGAGATGGATATGAAAGGGTGAGGGAGGGTCTTGAGATTCCAGCTCTGGTTAACACCCAGTAAGTCACAATTAAAAGCACAATGGAGATGTAAAATTAAAAAGTGGGTATGAAATGTGAGCTGAGTGATGATAAGACAGCAAGGATCCTCTCTGGTAAAGGGGAAGAAATCCAGGACCCTGCTGAGCCGCCTTGTTACGTGATGCTAAGATTGATTTATAAAATACAGACATGTTTGTTACTCATTTCCTCTAAACTTAATGAACACTGACGACTTTTCTTTATAGGGAGGAATAAAATCTCCTCCTCTCACATCCAGTAAGTATGTAATCTCATGATTCTTTTAGTTCCAACCCTTTGGGGTCAGGATCGTTCAAGTCTGGTTTTGTCCCAATTCATCTCTAGGCTTGTGGGTCCTGCTTTTCTTAGAAAACCCTAGAATTACAACTTCTTGCAGGTAAATGTGGGGTTACATATCACTTGTACTTTATTTGGGTTAGAAAGAGGAGCTCCTAAGGGGAACTGAGGGAAGAACAGCAAAGTTGCATGGAATCTTGCTGCCTTTTGCGATCAGACCTGGATTAGTCATGCTTAGAAACAATATACCAGGCTAGATCTGGACCTTTGGTCTGACCCAGAAGGGGTCTATTCTTATATTATGCTCTTCAGGGTTCAGGATAAAGATGCTTCCTCTCCAGGGGCGTAGCCAGACCTCACGGTGGGAAGGGGCCAGAGCCTGAGTTTGGGGGGGCACATTTTGAGTGCCGCCCCTCCCACCACCACGCCTTGCCCCCTCACAAACACCTTTGGTGGGGGTCCCCAACCCTCGCCAGCCGAAGCTGCCTTCAGCGTGGTCTCCGGCACAGCCGCATTCGCTGCCTGCTCCCTGTTCTTCTTGCTCCTCCTGTGCAGGGGGCAGGCAGCGAACGCGGCTGCGCAGGAGAAGCAGGAAGAAAAAAGGGCAGGGGGCAGGCCGTGAATGTAGCTGCGCCGGAGACTGTGCAGAAGAAGGCTTCGGCTGGCGGGGGTTGGGAACTCCCGCCAGCCAAACCAGGGGCCTGAACGAAATTTGCGGGTGCCCAGGCCCCCTGTAGCTACACCCCTGTTCCTCTCTAAAATCATCGGTATGTTTGGAGGCGTACTTACAAAGTTACGTGGATTCTATAACTACCCTTCCAGTCCCTCCTGTGGGACTGGGCTTCATATCATAGCTGTTCTATGACGAATGACTAAATTTGAACTTGTATAGATTTCAGGGTATTGACTTCCTTGCAACCACCATGTCCAGAAATAGAGGCTAAACCCAGACTTTAGTGACATCTTGGGCACTTTTAAATGCATTCAATAGTTATAATACTGATGGGTTTAATGCTGCCAACTCCTTATTGCTGGTGTATGCTTAACAGGAATTTTTAAATTAACAGTGACAGTGCTTGGAATGGAGCAGTCATAAATTCATACGAATGCATTGCCTTCTGCGTACAGAGAAATAATGCACATCTATTTGATTTTTAAATGCACACAGGCTACCTATTCAGTGCTCCGCTGGCCACTTACACAAATAGGACAGGAATGCTTTTAACTTGCGTTCTTGTGCATTTGCCAGTTTTCAAAGAGAAACGAGGTGGGTAGGTTTTCTTGGAAACGTTTGGTATGATACCTCCTGTAAAAGCAACCAGGGAGTCTGCCACCATGTAGGCTGTTCAAAATTCACCCCCTAAGTTTTTTTTCAGGGCTACACTAGGCATGGCCTGTAAAAGTCTTTTTTGTTTGAATTTATGCCACACATCTAAAATGGAGATTTAGCAGCTTCTGATCGACTTCTACCAGTTACCTCCAAGGCTTTCTGGCTTGCTGGATGTGTGGACAGTATTTCAGGGTGGAAGCCTAGGAAGGATCAGAACAGGTACAGAAAGGGCAGTGAAAATGATAAAACGGGATGGAATGGTTTCCCTATGAATTATTATTATTTTTTGCATTTGTACCCCACATTATCCCACCTTTTTGCAGGTTCAATGTGGCTTACAGAGTGTTGTTATGATGCAGTCATTACATGATCTTAAATACATTGCATTCTGAATCTCAAATAGTAGCAACATTCCATGTAGATGTCGGCCCTTGCAGATCACCAATGTGGCCGCGCAGGCTTCTGCTTCTGTGAGTCTGACGTCCTGCACGTACGTGCCAGACTCACAGAAACAGAAGCCTGCGCAGCCTTCTACATGGAATGTTGCTAGTGGAATAGCAACATTCCATGTAGAATCTCCAGTAGTAGCAACATTCCATGTAGAATCTCCAGTAGTAGCAACATTGCATGTAGAATCTCCAGTAGTAGCAACGTTGCATGTAGAATCTCCAGTAGTAGCAACATTGCATGTAGAATCTCCAGTAGTAGCAACGTTCCATGTAGAATCTCCAGTAGTAGCAACATTGCATGTAGAATCTCCAGTAGTAGCAACATTCCATGCTACCAATCCCAGAACAAGCAGTGGCTTCCCCCATTTGCATCTCAATAACAGATCCTCTAATATGTACTGAGACCCTTCAAACATACCCAAAAGTAGTTCTTGACTAACTCTCTTTTATGGGTATCCACTTCAGTCTGGCTTCTGGTCCCATCACAGTATTATTATTATTATTATTATTGCATTTGTATCCCACATTATCCCACTTTTTTGCAGGCTCAATGTGGCTTACAGGGTGTTAATATGGTAAAGGCTTAACAAGGTTGGGGCTCTTCAGCTTGGATAAGAGACAGATGAGTGTCTGTAAAATAATGAGTGGACGATTGGCTGGTCAAGGGCACATCACAGGAGGGGACTAGTCTAGCAAGATAAGGAAAGTGAAATTTGTTCTTATGCTAAATTCCTTTCCTTGATTCCTGCTAAATCAGTCCAAGTTTCACCCGGGAAGACTGGCATTGTGAGTTTCCTTGTTTCTGTTGTCTTGCTGCAGCTATTATAGTATAATTCTTATTGATTATTGCAGTGGTATTCCCTTTGGGTTATTTTTACAGTTGTTTTCTTGTTTTTTTACTGTTTTGCATATCATCGGTGCTGGTATACCAGCAAGTTCCAAACTGCAACATTAGTATACTGGTGGTAATAGCCAGTGGCATAGCCACAGGTGGGCTTGGGTGGGCCAGGGCCCACCCATTTATGGCTCAGGCCCACCCAACAGTAGCACATGTTTAGTGGTAACTGGTGGGAATCCCAAGCTCTGCCAGTTGAACATTTCCCCGTGATGGTAATGAACATGCTACTCTCCACGACACCGGCACCTGTGCATGCTCAGTTTTCAGTGCATTCCTGCTGCCAAGGTGGAAAGAAGCGTTTTCCCACCAGCTGAGATAATTTTTTGGGGGGAGGACACCAATTCTTGCCCAGGCCCACCCAAAATCTGTTGTCTGGCTACGCCCCTGGTAATATCACTGTTAAAGCTCAGGTCTCTGCCTCCATCTACTAGTACAATGACATAATCCATCTAGCAGAAATCAAAGAAAGAAAATTAGCAGGTAAGACTAAATTTTACCTTATCTTTGTAGGTATAACTCTTTTCCCCACCCCACCTCTATGTGAAAATGTAAAGCTCTGAAGATACTTTGCAAACCTTTTTATAAATCCTTTTTAATTTCTTCCAGGAGTATTGAGTCACCAAATTTTGGGTTTGGGGGAGATGTTCTCCCTAACCTCCAGGAAGATGACCTGGGTCAATTGTCAGACTTGGAGCCAGAGCCAGACTCCCAGATTTGGCAGCACACAGTCGGGCGGGAAGTGGCACCCAGTTTACCACAGAAGGAAAGAAGCAGGCAGGAAGTGATACACGGTGAGGCTATACATGTTTTTTTTCCTTCTACTTTTATATTTAACAGTTTTTATTGAGGTCAATACAGAAGAGACACGTCTACAGTAGAATTGCATACAGACTCAAATAACAAAAAGTACGTAGTGTGGCCAAGCTATTACATTCCTTCAACTTTCTCTTTTTAAGCAGTGCATCCCCACCCTGCACCTTTATTCTATGTATAACATTAAACACAGACCCTCATCAATTCCCAGCTACAGGGAACTTATTTAAGGAACTTTAATCCTTCCTTAGTCTCCTACTACATAAAGCTTCTGTCCCTTTATGTTATATTCTGTGTGTTTAGCTAGAAACAATCTAATTGGAAATCTTCTCAAGAGCGAACAACATATTCCTGCATAGACTTTGAAAACAGATCCTAAGCATCCCAACATAGCAACAACAACTACCTCCAAAAGACCGTTATACCTCCGTGTCCTCACGTCCCTCTCTATACCTCCTATCCCCCCCAACCCGCTCCCCAAATCCCTCCTCCCACTAACCCTACCCAAGAACAGTGGTTCCACATGTGTAGGCTTGACCTTTGCCCTTCTAGTCCGACCTACCCTCAAGTAATATATTCTCTAACCCCTCCCTGTGATGCCTGGTCCCCCCACCCAGCTGCCCTCAACGGGCCAGTGAAAATCTGTTCAAAATTTGACTCTGAGCTGCAGGAGAAACTCTAGTCAAATAAGCTCCCCCAGATCGCCAGAAACCTGCTGCCTCTTCGGAGACAAGTGGGCACCCTCTGACTCCCATATCATGAGTTGATGTAATTTATTCCTCCAATACCATACCGAGGGGGGATGATCCTGAAACCAATGGTTAAGAATACATTTCTTTCCCAGAATACAAGCTTTGCCTAAAAATATCACCCAACTTTCCCAACCCCCACCAGCCTAATGTACAGAAAATAGCTTTTTCACACGTGAGGGACACCCTACGTCCAAATACCAAACAGAAGAATCCCGCTATAGCTGACCAAAATGCTCTTATGTATGTACACTGCCACAATCTGTGATAAAAAGAAGCCCCTATCGTTCTACATTTCCGACATTGTCCCGTATCCACTACCCCCGCATGGCTAGCCTGCTGAGGGGAGAAGTATGCTCTATGTAGTGTACGAAACTGGCACTCTTACAGTTCTGTGCTATGCACCATTCGTGGGCCCCCTTTGAGAGTTGCCAACAATAGCTTTGCCTCAATTAACCTACCCACATCCCGCTCCCACCGGTCAGCCACCATTTGCAAGCTCGTCGTAGTCGAACGATTTCCCAATTCTATACAAAACCAAGATACCGAAACCTGGCCATGTTCATCCCCCTCCAGGAACTCCCACAGCTGCTGGCCGAAACCTGCTGACAGGCTGCCGGCTGGTAAGGCTCTCACGTAATGCGATAGCTGAAGATAGGCCAGATCCACCACAGGACCCCTCTCCTCCAGAGGAAAAAGTTATTGGGCAGATTTCAGGATCCCATCCTCCCTAACTACGTCTTCTAGCAATAGCACCCCTTTCGCTTTCAAGTTTCACAGAATCCGGCTCTCACTACCTGGCAAGAACTCTGCGTTCCCCCCCCCCCCCCCCAAATGGCAAAAATATGCTACTAGTGGGCTCCTGCCTGCACAAGGCAAGTACTGAACGCCAAAGAGACCACAATGGTCTCAACAGTATGCTCCCCCGAGCCTCCCTGGGCAGGCACCCACGAGTGGTATGGATTAGATAATTCAAATGCCAGGGGTGGAAGTATGCTCTCTCTAAGTCCACATCTGTGTATGTGTTAGTATCCTAGAGCCAGTCTCGCAGGTGCCTCAATAGACAAGCTTGGTTGTTTCTACCCATATCTGGGATACCCAATCCTCCTTGAGTCTGCGGACCCACTAAGAATCTCCACTGCAGTTTGGGCGTTTTCCCTCCCCAGCAAAATTTCAACAGTATTTTCCGTAAGGACGCAAAATGCGAATAGGGAGAGACTGTAGCACATACAGCCATCTGGGGAAGATTATCATGCGATAGAGCTGAATCCTGCCCATGAGGGTCAGGGGAAGTGTTGTCCAAAGAGCCAGCCTCTGCCTAGTATCCTCCAGTAATTTGGTAATATTAAGGTCATATAGATGCTTGGGATTCATTGAAAGCTGTATACCCAAATATCTGAACGAGTCTTGGGCCCATCTCAATGGGAAGGTGTTACCCCAGAGTCGCCTGACCTTCTCTGAACTGGCCTGTGCCTCTTACTTGGCTAGGTTAATCTTGAAGCCATATTCCTCCAAGCTTTCCTTTAAGTGGGGTAATGAGAACTCCGGATCCGAAATAAGCAGTAAAAGATCATCTGCAAATGCTGCTGATTTGAAAGTCCGCTCTCTAATCTTCATTCCCCTAATCCCTGCGTTACCTTGTATCAGGGGTGTGCTGGTACATTTTTAACAACAGGCTCTGCAGTTGGAAGGGCCAGGGTGGCGTGGGGGGGGGGGGGGGGGAAACACTTGCCTCTTCTTCCTCCCTCCCTTAGTGCGGGCACACTAGGCATACCTTTGCTGGCAGCCAATAAATGGACTGCCACCACTCCCAAAGTCTTGCTCTGAGCAGCATGCTGAAACTTCTCCCACATGCTGGAGAAGTCCCAGCCTGCTGCTCAGAGCTGGAAACAAGGAGCTGGGAGCAGCAGCAGTCTATTTACTTGGCTGGCAGGGCTCAGCATCCCCGCCAGCAAAGTAAAAGAGAATTCAGCAGGGGGCCCAAGCCCACATTTTGGGAGTCAGTTGTTAAAGTACCCATGGAGGGCCCTACTTTAACAACCGGCTCCCAAAATTCTTAAAAACTTTACAACCGGCTCTTGCGAGCCTGTGAGAGCCTGCTCCAGCACACCACTGCCTTGTATCTCCCTAAGTAATGGGTCCAAAGACTATACAAACATCAACGGGGACAAGGGGCATCCCTAGTTATTGGGAACCAGTCAGAGAAAACCCCATTTGCAAACACTTGCGCCCTTGACAAAATTGGGCGTCCTGCTCAAAAAAACCGTTGATACCATATGCTCAGCACATCGAAGAGATATCCCCACTCCACCCGATCGAAAGCCTTTTCGGCATCAAAAATGATCAATAGAGCGGGGATATCCTCCGAACGCACCCTTTCCAGCGCAGCCAAAATTATCATGTTCTTCGCCACCATTCTCCCACAGGTTTAAGTTGAGCGGCCCTATAATACAATGCGAAACCTCCCATCGCAACTTCCAATCCTTACATGATATTCTTATGCACCTTATCTGTATCTATATTCTGAAATTCTTATTCCATTAATGCGAGCGTCATTGTAACATTTTGTAAGCCACATTGAGCCTGCAAACGGGTGGGAAAATGCGGGATACAAATACTACTTACTACTTAACATTACAATGCAGCAAATAAATTAAATAAATCTGGGATGTTTATTATTCCAAATAAATATCAATATACCCAACTGAAGAGAAGCCAAGACATGCTGGGACAGACACTGGTAGGGCCTGAAATAAGTAAAGCAACTGGGGCAAAACATTCATTTTCACAGTTGCTATTCTACCAAACCATAGGCCTTCATCTGCCTATAGCTATTCTTTACATTGCAATGTATGTACCTCTTGTGTTAAATTGTGCAACGTGCATCTTGTGTTGACTGGTGGTGGATATTTGCTTATTTTCCTACAAAGTCCCTGAATGGTAGGATTCTGCTTTATTGACATGGGCCTGTGTGGCCTCTTGAGCCTCCTCGCTCTGGATTTCCTCTGCAGACAAGCGAGCCCTTTTTGTTAGCTGCACATCCGAGCTGGGACCCCAGCTTTACGAACTGGTGGCAGTCACGTCTTCTGAAAAGAACATGTAAGGAAATACGGTGCTGCTGCATCCTTCACAGCGGCCTCCTTTTCCGGTAACCTTGGCTCCAACAGACTGTTGCAGAGTCTCCCAACCCAGAAGGTGAAAAATCTTTCTTACTTTCAAAATAGTTGTCCTTGGTTTCAGCCTATACTGTCTGGCATTACTAGCAGCAGTGGTGTAGGAAGGGGGGGGGGGGGGGGGGTGGTCCGCCCCGGATGCATTCGCTTGGGGGGTGCCGGCCCCGCTGGTTCCCTGCTCTCTCTGCCCCAGAACAGGTTACTTCCTGTTCCGGGGCAGAGAGAGGGAACCAGCGGGGCCGACGCAGCTCCGAGTGACGTGCACTCGGGGCGGATTGGCCCTCCTGCAGGTAAGAATGCGGTCCAGGGGGTGGGTTTGCGCTCCGGGGGGGGGGGGGGGTCGTGCCGTGCTGCACCTGGGGGGGGGGGAGTGCACAGCGGCGACCCGCCCCGGGTGCCATTAGCCCTCGCTACGGCACTGACTAGCAGTATGACTCACCAGAAAGAATCTTCCTAAAAATTAGAGCTGAAATTTTTTTGATTGTAATCTTGTGGGTTGATTTGATTAAGTACAATTCAGCTGTAAATTTTAAGAAAGAGTCTTTCTGGCGAGTGATATATTTTATCTCTATCTGTCCTCTTCTGTATTAGATTACTAGCAGTATGTACACTAAATGGGCCGTCACACATGGTGGTTTCTTTTAGGCCCAGGTTCTTCCTACCAGTGGCGTTCCTGGGGGGGGGGGGCGGTGGGTGCGATCCGGCCCGGGTGCACGCTGCTGGGGGGGGGTGCCACGCGCCTGTCAGCGCTGCTCGTTCCGTGCTCCCTCTGCCCCAGAATGAGAGACGCCGACAGGTGCGCGGCACCCCCCCAGCAGGTAAAAATGCACCCGGGGGGGGGGGGGGTTGTCATTTGGCCGGGGGGGGGGGGGCGCATTGGCGATCCGCTCCTGGTGTCAGCTGCCCTAGGAACGCCACTGCTTCCTACTGCCTTGGGCTTCTAGCTCGAGAAGAACTGACTCCTTATGTTACTGTGATGCCGTTGTTCCTTCGTTTGTAGTGACCCATTAATTCTGCACAATTATTTTATTTATTTATGAACATTTATACCCCACTTTTTTCCACTTGAAGCAGACTCAAAGTGGCTTACAATGCACAGAAGAATCAATTACAATTACATTAGATAGGGGAGAAAGAACAGGATAAGAAGGGAAAGGAAAAGGGAAGAGAGACAAAATGGACGGTGGAAATCCAGACGTTGAGATGGACCAGAGTGGCTCGAAGGCGAAGTTGCAACGGAGACCCAGCTGCTCGTGTCGGTGAAGTGGCTGCTGCTGGTTTAGCTACGAAGGATCGTGGGCAAGACAGGAGCCGCTGGACTTCAACTGACGATCCAGACGCCAGGGAGAGGGATCCACGGCAATGGAGACCCAAACGTTCCTTCTCCGTAGTCCCAACCGACGAGGCTCTCCAGACCAGGGACAATTATGCTGTGTTCACTCCCATTCAGTCGTCTCTTTGACAGTCTTTGGCCGGGGGCCACGAGCCATGGCTCCCGCAAGAACCCTACAGAAATCTCATTGGCCAAAAGTGACGAAGCTGCAACTGAAAGAGGCTGGAGGGCAGTTGGTTGTATAAATCTTTTCTTTTCTCCTGTCCTACAGTCTCCTGCTTTTTTGTGTTTTCAGCTCATTTGGCACCAATCTCTGTTGGGCCATAGCACCATTATGAATCTTTTATATCTACCCCAGGAATGTTTCTCTCGCATTATATCCCTCTCCCAACACTTTCAGTGACAGTCCTTGGGCCACAGATTTTAAATGAGGGCTCCCTCTGGTACTTTTGAATCTTAGGGGCCCTTTTACTAAGCCACGTAAGCGTCTCCACGCGCCAAAATTGAGTTGCCACCCGGCTACCACGTGGCTCTTGCGGTAATTTAATTTTTTGCGTGAGTCTTTACCGCTGAGTCAATGGCTGGCGGTAAGGTCACAGATCCAAAATGGATGTGCGCCAATTTTGATTTTGCCACACGTTCAATTTTGGCAAACATTTTAAAAAGGCCTTTTTTATGGGCGTGCTGAAAATTGGATGGGCACGCACCAAAAACCCACGCCTATGCTACCGCAAGCCATTTTTCAGCACACCTTAGTAAAAGGAGTCCTGAATCTGGCCACTCGGTGTCATGATTGTATAATGACTGAGAATCCCTCCTTGCTGCCACCCTCTGGAACAGATCTTAGAATCGATCCCCAGTTTTCCACCAGGGGCGTAGCCACAGGTGGGCCTGGGTGGGCAGGGGCCCGGCCACTTAGGGCTCAGGCCCACCCAACAGTAGCACACATTTAGCAATAGCTGGTGGGGATCCCAAGCTCCGCCAGATGAAGACTCCCCCCTGACGGTAACGAAAACGCTACTCCCCATGATACCCGCACCTGCACATGCTCAGTTTTCAGCACATGGCTGGTGCAGATTGCCAAGGTGGAAAGAAGCGTTTTCCCGCCTGCTGAGATTTTTTTGGCAGGGGGGGGAGGAGAACACTTGGTGCCCATCCCACTTCTTGCCCTGGCGCACCCAAAATCTGTCATCTGGCTAAATTTCTACATGTCTCTTTTTGTTTTTTTTCCTAAAGGTGGAAAGAGCTGGTGGACGACGTGCACATCCAAGCGCAGGCTGCCGGAAAAGACCAGTCATGGGCCATCACCTGTCAGGTGACTAGAGCTTTGCACTCTGCTTTATTTTATTCAAAAAGTGTTTTGGTTTAGTTGGAATTTGTGCCCCAGGAGTAGAAAAATAGTCCTTTTTCAAGCTGAAAATTTGTACTTAGTTTTGAGCTAGATATGTATTAGAACAAAAAACCCAAAGTGCATTTTGTTGCTGTTTTGTTCCATTTTCACTTCACCTTAGCTTTCATAGATGCTTTTACCCTTAGCTCCCAACAGTATGAGACATCAGCAAATTAACCTAAAATAAAAAAAAAACCTGAAAGATAAGAGAATCTAAGAGTTTGTATATCAAAGGAAGACTTTCAAATTGGCTCTGGAAACACAAGAAAAGAAACTGAATTCAAAGTCTTGGGAGATTTATTTCTAGTCGTAGGGTAAAATGAATGGTTACTATAAAAAATATATTTTTTTATTTATTTTAATTTAGTGTTTTTTTGTGTGTGTTTCTTGCTTCTTGATGTATGACCCCTTCATATGAGTATGTTAAAGCAATTAACAGTGAAAAGGAGATTTGGTACAATAATTTCTCAGTTTTTCTTCAGGTGAATAGAACTTTTTTGTTGCTTGATTAACAAGGAGACAGGAGTGGGATTTGTTCTAGCTTCCTACTTTGCTTTTTCACTATTGAATATGATTTTGGTGCACTGCAACGTGCAGGTCAGAGCTAGGAAATTTGGCATAGTTTCACATTTATGTGCCGATTGCTAGTTTTGATGGCCCGTGTGGCAAACCCCAGGGTTACAGGGTGAGTGAAGCTTGTTGCTCTGAAAAGCATTTTCTAGGATTGCAAACCTGTGTGTTTGTTTCTTTTCAGGACGGTGCTGCAGGATGCTGACGTCTCTTCCACCATCGCTACAAAAGACAGCTCGGGCCTTGAGGGCCCCTCAAGTAAGTCTGTACACCTAAGATCCGCCAACCAGCTGCTCACAGACATTTTTGGGGTGTGTGTTGGGGGGGGGGGGGGGGGGGGAAAGCTGTCATTTAGTACCTGAAAAAATCTCAATACCTCACTTCCAAATAGTTAAAAGTACTCGATAGCCTCACTAAGTCACCTTACCAACCCACTCAAATATGAACGCGCAACAGAGAAGAGAGTCTGTTCTTTGCTGCCCTAGGAGCTGCCTAAGGCAGCAAAGAACAGACTCTCTTCTCTGTCTCTTGTGTACCCCCAGTCTTCATCCAGTCTCTTTCCTCTCACCTGACTTGAGCTGCAGAAGAAATGGTGGGATTACCGCTTCCCCACCACGAAACGGCTCTCTGCAAGCTGCATGGTGCTGGAAGGTCGGGTTGGTCTTGCGGTTTCAAGCCTCCCAAAACTTGAAAATGTATTACCAATCTAAACTTCTGGCATGGCATGGCTCGGCTCAAGCTTACTGAGAGTTGAGTCATGGTGGGAAAAGAGAAAGGGAAGCAGGCACAAAAAAAGCACTTGGTGGGCTGTAGGTCGAACTAGCGTGCTATAGCACGGCATGTAACACTCATGTACCCATAGTTAAAGAATGCAAAGTACAAAGCAGAGGAGACTGAGAGGTATTAGTCAGTATGTGGATAAAGCAGATGAAATATTTTATAGCTGGTTAATAGGGGAAAAGAGTGACTGTATGCAACTTTTTGGTTTCATAAAAAAAAAAAAACAAAGTGCAGAAACGTGGCAAGATAGTGACCACTAGGCCCAGTCAGTCTGCCTGTCTGTTCTCCAGTTCCACTGCTTTATCACAGACCCTACCTGACCTCTAGGCTTTACCTCTCACTTCCCCTGCCAGGAACACTCAGGTTTCTTTTTTTCTTAAGCTTCCTTGATTTTTTTTTTGCCCATCACCTCCACTAGGAAGCTGCCGCATGCACCCAGTACCCTTTCTAACCAATCTCCAGCCTCATATCGAGACCCACAGATTGGAGGGGAGATTTTCTGCATACTGTCTTGAGTGTTTTATCCCGGTCATCCAAAGAATCGAGCATCTCAAAGACAGTGCAGAGTAAGTTGTAGTTTCGGTTTGTGAAGCCGCCAAACACAGCGTGTACACGAATCATAACACAGCGACGCTATCCCTATGGAGGCAGAGAGTGAATTACAGAAGTATTAGAGAGGACGGGGTTTTCAGATGGCCCAAGAAGGCTGCCAGTATCAGAGATCCCTTTTAAGCAGCCCATGATGTCTGGTCAGTATTCTGTATTTAATGGCTGGGCTGTGTCCTGATTAGAGCACCAGAGGAAAGAAAATTCCCATAAATAAATTGGTATTTCTGTGTGAGACGGGATGCATCAAGAGTGTTACCAAATATGGCTGATATTCAGCGATTCACTACTTTTAGTATTAAACATTTTGTATGGCGATCCAAGGTGTGGGCTGTTCCGAACATACCCATAGAAAAGGCCTTGAACCGTCTGCAAAGGTGTGAGCTAAATCCAGTCTCTGTTCCATAGAGCTTTCAGACTGGTCAAGAAATACAAACAAGGCAAGTGTGGCTTCTGGAACTTCAGCCTTATGCAAAGTGAGTCAAAATAACAAGAAAACCAGTTTTAGGACTTATCTGCTTCAAAAAGTCGGGTTTTATGTAAGATCTGAGTTGGCTACTTTAAGTATTCTACCTTCGTAAAGACTGTGTAAGAAATGGAGGCTATGGGTAGGAAGAGAAGGAAACGAGGCAGGATAGATTAGCACTTTAGAGCCAATGAAAATAGAGAAATTATGTCTTACCTGATAATTGTCTTTCCTTTAGTGTACTACTAGACCCGTCCAGAACTTGAGGTTTTGGCCATCCAACTAGTGAATGCAGGCAAAGAAAGTAGTTCTTTGCAATTTGCCCCTTAAGGGTACCATGCAGCCACAGGAAACTCTCAGTATTTTGAAAGACAAATATACGGAGTTCAGGTGAAGCGCCATAATCATACAGTAGGCATATCAATCAAGTAGCAGTGACTTTGCTAGCACTCCTGCCATTGATCTCTGTAATTGAAGGAGACACTATTGTACTCTACTGGCACACAGTCCACCAGCTGACACAGGAGCTATTGGACTCAACGGAGCTCTGCAATGGAAGCAGGAGGTAATGCATAGTAGTGTCAACTGAAGGCGGAACTGCTTGAAAAAAAGAGAAGAAAAAGTCAAGGCAGAATAGATTGTGTAATGGGAAGAAAAAAATGACAATTCATAAAGGAAGCAAGAAATGTAAGAATCTAAAAGCGTAGGTTTCTGGACTGGTCTGGTAGGACTAACGGAAAGAAAATGATCAAGACAGACATAATTTCTCTTTCCTTAGCATCCTACCAGACTAGTCCAGAACGTATGTGATGTAACAGTTCATAAATAGGGTGGGAGTCGAAACCTGGCAAACGTAACTCAAACCCTATGGAATCTATAGGCTTTATAGGAAAAAAGATTTAAAAGAAATAAGAGAAATATCCTTAATACAAAGAGTTATGTCGGTGAAGATACCGAGAAGCCAAAGGTTAGCTGACACCGAGGGGATTAGGCACCAAGGCCGTTGAAAGTTGTAGGCAGAATAGATACGGAAAGGTAGATACAGAGTCGGAAGCACAGCTGACACAGCGTAGTCATTTTAAGACTAGAATATTATAGATACTGAGATCGGAAATTCTCTGATACTTCAAGGCTGAAGTACAGCTGAGAAGTAACTGACCTTTTCAGTGTCGGTCTAGAGTCAGGAATGGTCACGGAGGACTAGAGGAAGGCGGATGTGGTCCCTCTCTAGAAGGAACAGGTTGGGAACTATAGACTTGTAAATCTGACTTTTGAGGTAAATAAATTAATGGAAACACTTTTAAAACAGAATAGTAAAGTTTTCGGAATGCAATGGATTCCAGGATCTGAGGCAAAATAGTTTTCAATAGAGGCAGGTCTTGTCAGTCAAATCCGATTAATTTCTTTTCTTTGACTGGGTGACCAGAAAGTTGGATCGAGGGGGAGCACTAGATGCGGTGTATTTAGATTTTAGCAAAGCCTTTGACACGGTTCCGTATAGACAACTAATTAACTGAGTATCCTCGCCACGGGCTCTAATGTGACTGACCGAGTTAGGAACTAGTTACGTGAAAGGTGACAGAGGGTAGTGGTAAATGGAGCTCACGCTGAGGAAGAGGATGGGTAGACACCCCTGCCGGTTAGATAACACGAGGAAGGAACTAGCGAGTTTGAAGACTGGTCCAGAATTTGGCAGCTAATATTTAGTGCTAAAAAATGCAGGGTCATGCTTTTGGGCTGCAGTTTAAGGGGTGAAGAACTTTCATGCACTAAAGAGGAGCAGGTCTCGAGTGTGATGATCACATGTAATGATTTTAAGGTGGCCAAACAGGAAGAAAAGGTGACGGCAAAAGCTAGGATACTTGGGTGCATAGGGAGAGGAGCGGCCAGTAGGAAAAAGGAAGGGACGATGCCCCTGTATAAAACTAGCGAGACCTCATTTAGAATATTGTGCTCAATTCCGGAGACCGCACCTTCAAAAAGATAGAAACGGGATGGAGTTGATCCAGAAGGCAGCTACTACAATGGGCAGCGGTCCTTGTGATGAAGACTTCAAAATGTTAATATGTATACTTTGGAAGAAAGACAGGAGAAGAGAAATACGGTAGAAATGGTTAAATACCTACATGCCTTTGTAAAATAATAGTACCAGAGCTACACTTGTACAGAAGCATGAGCACAAGAGACCATTGTAGAGAGGAATTTAAATAGATGATTCAAGAAGTTTGCATCAAAAATTTGTCTGCCTGCTGCGAAAGGTGCTGTCTATGATTATGAAAAGAGGTGCAGTAGGCGTGTTAGTCCACTCTTAAAGGTTATCAATCAATAGAAATCAAACACAATAAAACGTGGAAAAGAAAATAAGATGATACCTTTTTTATTGGACATAAGTTAATACATTTCTTGTTTAGTTTTCGAAGGTTGCCCTTCTTTGTTAGATCGGAAATAAGCAAATGCGGTAGCAGATAGTATATATGAGAGAAACATCAAAGCATTACTTTGACAGTCTGACAGAGTGGGAGGGTGGGGACATCAAAGCATATCATTGATATTCTAACAGAATGGGTGTCGGTAGGTGAGAGGAGGGTAATAAACAGAGAAATACAGCTTTACGGTTTAAAATGGGTTAGAAAACCCAGATCCTTATTAAGTCCTGTTTGTTGGGTATCAAAATATTCAATCATTCTTATTTCAAAGGTCTTACGTTCCTGTATTGTTTTAAAATTACCTTTCAGTATTGTTACTGTGAAATCACTGGTGCAGTGTTCTGGTCTTGCCAAGTGTTGGCCCACAGGGGTGGGGGCTTGACTGGCACCGGCTATTTTCATGTGATGTCTGTGCAGATTGAATCTTGTCTTAAGCATCTGGCCTGTTTCTCCAATATAGCATCCTTTGTTACATTTTGTACACTGAATGATATATACCACTTTGGAAGATGAGCATGTAAAATAGTCCTTAATGTTGAATATTTTTCCCTTGTGAATGACTGTGAATGAAGAAGGGCAACCTTGGAAAGCTAATCAAGAAATGTATTAAGTTATGTCCAATAAAAAAGGTATCATCTTATTTTCTTTTGGTTGATTTCTATTGAGAACCTTTAAGAGTGGACTAACACGGCTAGCACACCTCTCTACTTGTCTGTTGTAGTGAAGAGTTCTCAAATAACAGACAGCGATGTTTAAAACTGTGTAACACTTGTAGGGAATATAGATATACAGTGCTGATGCAATGCAGAAAGGTAGTAAGAAGGACAAGTCTTGCTCTAAAAACTGCTTGGATTTTGACTGTTTTTTGACTTAAAATTTTCAGGAGCTGAGCAACCGGTCCACGGCGAGGGGAAGAGTTTGCTTACGTTTCTTTAACTTCAGGTCTTCTTTTTTGGTTGGCCCTCCCTGACCACTTCCTGCAACTGGGCTGATGGACACTGCTTTATCCTCTTTATTTTTTTTTAGCCTACTCCTGAAATCAAATATAGAAAAGGTGAGTGACTGACTCACTTGCAAATGCGCAGTAGAGACTTCCCTCTCTGTTCTGCCCCTGTGTCACTATGTGATGATGAGGGCAGGACAGAGAGGGAAAGTATGCTGCCGAGGTTGATACCATTTCCCCCTCCGGGCCCTCTCTTGGCTACTAAACTTACACATCCATTCACCAGAACACAGCACGCACATCAGGTGTGCTGCCGTCGGCCCTTCCTTCTCTGCTTGTGTCCCACCCTCCTTTGACATAACGTCAGCAAGGGCAAGACCCAGGCAGAGAAGGAAGGGCCGATGGCAGCACACCTGATGTGCGTGCTGTGTTCTGGTGAATGGATGTGTAAGTTTAGTAGTGAAGAGATGTGTAAGTTTAGTAGTGAAGAGAGGGTCTGGGGGGGGGGGGGGAGGGAGTGGTGTCACTGGCAGAGGTTGGCTAAATGTTTGTGAGCTGACCCTACCTATAGTTCATGAATGAATATGGTATGAAAAACAAAAACAACCCAAACACTTGTCCAAATTTAAGAAGAGTGTAAAAGCGAAGCGAGTACTCGCTTCGCACGCAAAAAGCAGCCGCCTGTTGTTGTTGTACTTTACAAAACTAAAGAGTGTAAAAGCGAAGCGAGTACTCGCTTCGCACGCAAAAAGCAGCCGCCTGTTGTTGTTGTACTTTACAAAACTAAAGAGTGTAAAAGCGAAGCGAGTACTCGCTTCGCACGCAAAAAGCAGCCGCCTGTTGTTGTTGTACTTTACAAAACTAAAGAGTGTAAAAGCGAAGCGAGTACTCGCTTCGCACGCAAAAAGCAGCCGCCTGTTGTTGTTGTACTTTACAAAACTAAAGAGTGTAAAAGCGAAGCGAGTACTCGCTTCGCACGCAAAAAGCAGCCGCCTGTTGTTGTTGTACTTTACAAAACTAAAGAGTGTAAAAGCGAAGCGAGTACTCGCTTCGCACGCAAAAAGCAGCCGCCTGTTGTTGTTGTACTTTACAAAACTAAAGAGTGTAAAAGCGAAGCGAGTACTCGCTTCGCACGCAAAAAGCAGCCGCCTGTTGTTGTTGTACTTTACAAAACTAAAGAGTGTAAAAGCGAAGCGAGTACTCGCTTCGCACGCAAAAAGCAGCCGCCTGTTGTTGTTGTACTTTACAAAACTAAAGAGTGTAAAAGCGAAGCGAGTACTCGCTTCGCACGCAAAAAGCAGCCGCCTGTTGTTGTTGTTGTTGTTGTTGTTGTTGTTGTTGTGTGTAAAAAAAAAACTAAAAAAAGAGCACACTGGAACAAGGTCACCAAGAATTGAATTTGAAATTATATTCAGCCACAGGATTTCAGCAAAGCTTGACTACTTTTTACAGAACAGGGAATGGGAGAAGCAAGAGTATGCAGAGCAGAAGACAGAATAATAGTACAACACACAGCCTCATTGACAGACTTGAACAACAAGAGTGGTAGAGTAGAAGCATCAATAGCCTGAAGATTCCCAAATGTATTGGTTAACATTGGACTGGACAGGGGAGGAAAGTATTTAGTTGTAACAAGATAGGCAGAGAGGGGAACAGTTCAGTCACAGACACTGGAGGCAGCAGTTTGAGAAGAGGATAAGTTGGAGATTGAAACAGCATGTTAAAGCAAGAAATTGCAAAGCATAAGAGTCAGAGGAATCATTAGCATGAATGTAGGAGATGAAAGGTCAAGAAAGAAGGAAAGCCAAGCATCAGTCTGTGAGAAAGGAAGAAAGGGACTTATCAGGGGGATCAATAAATGACTGCTCCTCTGCCTTTCTGAGTAGCAAATAGACAGATGGAGTAGACTTCAAAGGAACAAAGTGAGAGTGAGGTGCAAGTTGACATCTCCAAGAGGGTGAAACTAGTAGCCCAACACCACCTGCACAGCCAACCAGGCAAAGAGTACAGGCAAAAACAACCTCCATGGCAGACAAAGTAACCATAACCTTGGAGGACAGAACAGTCAATAGCCTGAAGATTCCCAAATGTATTGCTTAAGACTGCACAGGATTGAAGAGGACAGTTTTTAACTGAAAGTTATCAGATGATAGTCAGAGGGGAAGATTTAAGGCACAGAAACTGGACACAGCAGTTTAGAGAAAAGGATAAGATTGAGACAGTGGCCATGCTGCTGAGTGGAGTGGAGCACAGTTGAAGATTGAAACAGGATATTAAAGCAAGAAACTGAGAAGCATAAGTATCAGAGGGATTGTTAGCATGAATGTTCAAATCCCCAAGAATGAGGGAAAGAAACAAAGGTTCAAGAAACCAGGAGTCTAAGTCAGCAAAAAACAGGAAGAAAAACAGTGAAACTGAGGTGGAAGAGGTTGAAATCTACAAGAGGGTGAAAGTAGTAGCCCAATAACACCTCTTCAGCCAACCGGGTGAGGAGTACAGGAGAGACCATGACCGCTGTGGCATAGGGCCACAACTCAAGCAGAGTCTTCAGGGTAAAGCAAAATTTCAGTTATAGAAAGGCAGGTAAGGAGGGGGAAGGAGAGGAACAGAAATTACATTGCAGATATCAGTCTGACCTGCACAAATAGGACGAGAGCTGATGTGGAGGACCAAGATTAATGGCCCCAGCAGACAGCAGAAAAAGGAGTAAGTACAGAGAAGAGTAGAAGAAGTACAACCGCAGCAACAAAGGTGAGATTTACTCACATAGAAAGCACATGAATGAATACAAGGAAGGAAATGTTTAAGATTGAGAACCAAGAAAAAGGGGAAAAAAAGATGCTGAGATGATCAATACAGAGGAAGATGGACAAAGTGTTCCTGCAGTGTACGGTGGTTTAAGATAGAGAAACAAAATTAGGAAGGGACAGTGCCATCAAGAGAAAAAGTGTACTGGAGCCTAAGTAGTAATTAGGACAAAATAGATGTAAAGAGCAAAATGCCCCACACGCAGCACCTCCAGCGGAGGCCCTGAGTGCATCGGAGCAGACCTGGGAGTCACCCCAGAGAAGGCTGAAATCGTATTCAGATGACCTGCAACTCCTCCACAGCACCTGAAAGGCGGCCGATGGTACAGCTGCGCACCTCTCGGCTGAGAAAAGGCTTACCGGGGGTTAGGCCGAAGCCAGCATTCCTCCCCCCGAGGGTCGCCTGGGAAAGTCTCTAGTTCGCCTTGCAACACAGGTCCTCGGAGGAGTTTCCTTTGGTGACACTTTGTTCCAGTCCTGCTCTATTTCCTAAATGTGGCTTAGAGGAATAAAGCAGGAAACAAGCAGGACTCTGTTTGCTGCCCGCACAGACCTAGCTTGTTTTCTGTTTTTCTACTACTTCCTGTGTGCCTGGAACCCCAGTGTGTGTGTGTTTTCCTAGAAATACCTGCTGTTCGCCAGCCGCCCGCCATTTCCTGTCAGGTAAATCCTGTCAGCCGCCTGCGCCCGGGAGCTTGACTCTTGACCGACGGTGGCTAAGGGCAGGTGAAGTTTGGACTGAATTCCTCTCCCGCTCGCTCCGGCTTCAGTCGCCTCAGCTGCCGTCTTCACCTCGTAGTTCCGGTCCGGGATTTGGCGGTACATCTCTTTTACCTTGTCTGTGTTTGTGTGATTCTAGTGGCCCGAGGCCTCACTAACCCCAAATATGCCCCCATGCCCCTGAGTCAAAGGTAAACTGACCAACTACTTACCTCCCTCTTTCTTCCGTGCACTCTTGATGGACTTGGTCACCTGACCCTTTTCTCCTTTCACCATCTTCTCTGCTTTCTCTATGGCGATGGAACTTGGAAGCTGCCGAGGTTGCTCTACTTTACCCTCCATAATCAGAGTGGGAGAAGGCTGTCGAGAAAAATCAAACACAGCCCTCAATCAAGTATTATAACCTAATCAAATACTATTAGGTTGACAAAGTTCCTTCCGTCATTAACTCTCACTTCACATTTTCAATATCAAGTCCGGTGGCCTGAACGTTTAACTCCCGCTAGTGGGTAACGTGAACCGCTCAGGTTTACAGCAATGTTACGTTAGCCCTGAGGATTGCTGCAATGTGAGATGCTGAATCCAGAAAGCCATGATAAAAAAAAAAAGTCAGCCCTAAAAATTTACCATAAACCTTTCAAACTACAATAAGGCTGCTTACTCTCTCTCTCACTCTTCCCGTGCCTTCCCCAAACAACTACCAAGCTCAGATGTTCCAGTGACTCCTTATTCAGTAAAAGATACCTCCTTTCCACAACTTCTTGGGTGGTTAAACCAAAATAACCAAGGCTCTGAAACAAAGCATTTAAAAAAATATATTACATAATAATTGCCTGCCCTTATACAGAGCCTCAACTTTTGACCCACACCAATATTTTGGATATATTAGGGACCTTTCCCTACATTACTCCTGTATATTAAAAACTCCAACTCTCCCCGCTGCCCTCTGAAATGCTACAACATTCCACTGCCTGCAGAAATGAAAAACCAACAACATTTGTCCACCACTAGGCCACTCCACACCCCAAAACTAGTGCAGGCCACTTCTTTTTACAGTGGATTAGTAAAAGAGCCCCTAACTGCTCTGTTTCACTGTATGCACATTTCTATCCTTCAGAACCTTTTTTGAGGGGCTTATTTCGCTGGAACCCCAAAGTCCAACCTGGCCCATTTGCACAGGTTTTTTTTTCTCCCACATGCCCAAGTTTCAACCCATTTAGTTGTATTTTCAGAGCAGTATTTTTTCCCCAGCCATTTGACCCCTTTTGTCTAATTCTAGCCAAAGAATATCAATACAAATCAAAATAAAACATGGAAAAGAAAATATGATGATACCTTTTTTATTGGACATAACTTAATACATTTCTTGATTAGCTTTCGAAGGTTGCCCTTCTTCCTCAGATCGCAAATAAGCAAATGTGGTAGCAGATAGTATATATAAGAGAAACATCAAAGCATTACTTTGACAGTCTGACAGAGTGGGAGGGTGGGGGTATGCATGGGGATATTCCAACAGGATGGGTGTTGGTAGGTGAGAGGAGGGTAATCGAGATAAACAGAGAAATACAGCTTTATGGTTTATAAATGGGTTCAAAAACCCAGATCCTTATTAAGTCCTGTCTGTTGGACCCCACACAAGATTGCTAAAATACCTTATCAGAACATTTCTTACACAACCACATCTGAATAAACTCATTCCAAACCAGCTTTCTGTGGGCACATTCTACATGTTACCCAAAATCCACAAACCTGGAAACCCAGCCAGACCAATCATATCAGGTAATGGCACGCTCACAGAGGAAATATCTGAACTCAAGAGAGAATTCTGAAACCTCTCGTGCACAAAACTAACAGCTTCATACAAGACACCACAGACTTTCTGAATAAATTGAAAAATATCAAGCAACTACCACCTAACACCCTTCTGGTCACAATGGATGTAGAATCACTATACAGCAACATTCCACATGCAGATGGCATAGCTGCATGTGGAAGACTCCTAAAAAAAATCCACACTGGACCATCAATACTCACCAGAAACTATTACAAAATCAATCAAATTCATTTTAACTCACTACTTGCGCTTTAACAATGATATCTACAAACAATGGGCACCAGGACAGCACCCCAATATGCCAACCTCTATGTCCGAGCTGGAAGAGACATTTCTGAATACATACCAGACCAAACCCCTAAAATACTACCGGTACATTGATGGCATTTTTATGATTTGGACACAGAGGGAAGAAACTCTAAAACCATTTTACTATTCCTTCAATACATACCATCCTACAATCAGATTCAAAATTGACTACTCCCCAGACCTACAGCCATTACTCCAGGAGGATGAATTACTGAAAGATTTTCCTATCCCCACCAGTGCTGGCCTTCCGACAGCCACCAAACTTAAAAAACACAAGCTGATCAGAAGTAAACTACCAACACAAACTGAAAAACGAAAGGGCACGTTTCCCTGTAACACATCCAGCTGCAAGCTTTGCCAAAACATTTCACAAGACCCCACAGTCATCCACAAAGGAAAGATATTCAACATAAAGGAATCTTTCACTTGCTCATCTTCCAATGTAGTATATATCATTCAGTGTAACAAATGTAACAAAGGATGCTATATTGGAGAAACAGGCCAGATGCTTAAGATTCAATCTGCACAGACGTCACATGAAGAACGCTGGTGCCAGTCAGACCCCCCACCCCTGTGGGCCAGCACTTTACAAGACCAGAACACTGCACTAGTGATTTCACAGTAAGAATACTGAAAGGTAATTTTAAAACAATACAGGAACGCAAGACCTTGGAAATAAGAATAATTGAATATTTTAAACACCCAGACAGGACTTAAGGATCTGGGTTTTCTAACCCATTATAAACCATAAAGCTGTATGTCTCTGTTTCTCTCTCTATTACCCTCCTCTCACCTACCGACACCCATCCTGTTGGAATATCAATGAAATGCTTTGATGTCCCCATGCGTACTCCCACCCTGTCAGACTGTCAAAGTAATGCTTTGATATTTCTCTTATATATATACTACTATCTGCTAACACATTTGCTTATCTCTGATCTGACAAAAAAGGGCAACCTTCGAAAGCTAATCAAGAAATGTATTAAGTTATGTCTAATAAAAAAGGTCTCTTATTTTGGTTGATTTCTATTGATAACCTTTAAGAGTGGACTAACACGGCTAGCACACCTCTTAAGTCTAGCGTTTTTATTCTTTGGCTAATCTTTGGAAAAACCCCTCTGCGAAAGACTACACTGGCTCCCAAAGAACGCATTGCTTTCAAAATCTACACTCTGGTCCACAAAATTATCTACGGTGAAGCCCCGGGATACATGACAGACCTAATTGACCTACCAACTAGAAACACATCCGAATCAACACAAATGTACTTAAATCTGCACTACCCAACAACAACAACACTACCCAACTATGGAACGCACTGCCAAAAACAACCTATGACCATCTAAACTTCAGGAAATCACTAAAAACGGACCTGTTCAAAGAAGCATACCCTACCAACCCGACATAAGTGCCTGAACTCTGCAACACAAACACCAAAGATTGCAATGAACACTCCATAACCCTTCCTCTCTGATCCCTATTGTGTCTGAAACACATGAACCTTATTCGACCACATCACCTTATATTTATCTACCAGAGTTGGTACTATGTATGCAGGGGTGTGCTGGTAAATTTTTAACAGGCTCTTGCTCCGGATGTAGCCAGCTGTGCAGTTGGAAGGGCTAGGGGTGGCCGGGGTGGGGGGGAGCAACACTTGCCTCTCTCTCTCTCTCCTCCCTCCCTTCATGCGGGTGCACTAGGCATACCTTTGCTGGCAGCCAATAAATGGACTGCCACCACTCCCAACGTCTTGCTCTGAGCAGCATTGAGCGGGAAAGTGCGGGGTACAAATGTAACAAACAAAAAAAAAAAAAAAAACTTCTCACACATGCTGGAGAAGTCCCAGCCTGCTGCTCAAAGCTGGAAACAAGGAGCGGGGAGCAGCAGCAGTCTATTTACTTGGCTAGCAGGGCTCAGCATCCCCACCAGCAAAGTAAAAGAGAATTCAGCAGGGGGCCCAAGCCCACATTTTGGGAGCCAGTTGTTAAAGTACCCATGGAGGGCCCTACTTTAACAACCGGCTCCCAAAATTCTTAAAAACTTTAACAACCGGCTCTTGCGAGCCTGTGAGAGCCTGCTCCAGCACACCACTGTATGTAAGCCACATTGAGCCTGCAAATAGGTGGGGAAAATGTGGGATACAAATGTAAAAACACTCTCAAAGTGGTTTACATATACTATTTTTACAAGTACTTTTCCTGTCTCTAATGGGGTCACAATCTAAGGTTATTTGTTCCTGGGGCAATGGAGGGTTAATTTACTTGCCCAGGGTCACAGGGAGCTACAGTGGGAATTGAACCCAGTTCCCTACATCTCAACCCACTGCACTAACCATTAGGCTACTCCTTAGTTTACATGGGGCAAGTTATTAATAATGCCACTCTTATGGGTCCTTTTACTAAACTGCAGTAGTGGTGGGGTCGTTTTCCCCCTCGCACCAGGACCCTTACCGCAGGGGGTAAAAAGCCAAAAAACCAGTCATGCGGTAAGATAACTCTTACCGCGTGGCAGTGCAGCTGGGAGCGCTTAATGCCACCCATTAAGGGGGCGGTAAGGGTCCCGCAGTAATCCAGCGGTGACTGGACAGTGCGCGCCGGAACTGGAACATGTTGGACCCGGCGCTACTGCTAGCGGGCCACATTGGGCCAGTGGTAGTTCAGATTTAGTGCGCCGTAAGCCCGCGTTAGGCTTACCGCCGCTTTGCAAAAGGCCCCCTTAATCTCCGACCTGAAAGGTTTCTTACCCGGTGCAGTTTTCTCCGACACTGGGGTGACGTGATGTATCCTGTGTACAATTTTCGGTGTTTGAGATCCCATGGAAGACGCAGAGCTCTGTATAATCCAGTTCCAGGTTCCCAGTGCGCTGATAATCACCTGCAGAGGGTCAGAATGCAGCATATCACCATTAGTGGAACAGACATCTCTGTGTTGCTTTACGACTCCTCTCTCAACTCCTTATTACTCCCCAAATGCCACAAGATTTCATACTGCACTTCAACAATTCTACGTGTGTAACTCCTGCAAGTACAAGCTGCCAAATGCCCCAGTTCTTGGAGGGGGGAATTCTGGCCAGCTGTAGTGCACTGTGGGATTTGTAGTCCCTGTTTTTACCATCAATTTCAACCAGCTATAGGTGCCTGAATGCATCTGGATGAGAGAGTGAAACACAAGACTCACTAAAATCTTCCTCCTTATAAATACCATGATAAAATGGCTCCGTGAATACTAGAACAGGATCCTCCAGGCCTGGTTCCAGGTTCTATTTCAAAGGCATGCAGGATTTTGAACACCTTACTCTTAAGAAATGACATATCCCACAATACTTTGGGAGCTGTGATGAACCATCAGGTTTGGAACACCATCCCAGTGTTGACGCTACAATTTAGCATGTCCAGATGCTATTACTACCTGGAATCAGGCAACCAACCGTGCCAACAACTGAGGAATCTCACTTTTGTGCATTAATAACTTTCATGCTACTCAGTTTTGTATCATGCATTCATTTTGTTTTTTTCATGCTGTCCTAGGTTTCTCCATTGTAGTGCAGAAACAGCTGCACAATCTTAGGAAAAGTTTTAGAGGTTTCTGAGCATCACCACTTGTGTGGCTGGAAGGATCCTGCTTGCCTATGGAGAAAGTTTTGGTCTGTTGGGTGTATCTTCGTCACATATTAAGAAGACTTGGTATCACCCAAGCTGCTCTTTCTCCTGTTGAAATACCACTCAAGTTCTCCCTCAGCCTCCCGCATTCCCTCTCTCCTTGTAACACTATCTAGATAGCTAAGCTAGAAACAGCACCAAGACTATATATATTTTTTTCCACTAGGTCTTTCGTTTCAGAGCTGATATAGCAGGGAGAACAGCAAAACATCCTACTCTTCCCCATTCTCTTACCAGAACTGCAATCTTCGGATTCCAGAAATGAGCTAACTACAGAAGAGAAAACACACAAACATATGCAGTTTAAAAACATCCTAGGAAGGAGAAGGGATATATGTATATTTAGAGACTAAAGACATTGTGAATTCAGAGCAAATTAAGCAAGCAGAACAGGGCTGCTACATAGCAAGATAAGAAGCATAGAGACAAATGAGTAACACAGAATGTTACACTCTAGGGTATCCTGCAGAAACAATGGAATCTAAAGCTTAGCATGTGGAACTGATGGCCTTAAATAAAGGGAAGGTTAACTCCCAGACTCTATATAGGATTGGTGAAATTTGCATGCAGATCCAAGATTCACTATTTTATTAAAACATCACCCACCCTATGACTAAATTTCAGGGTCAGGTACAAAAAAAACATTTTCAGTAACAATAAAAATGTACAAAAAAAAAATAAGAACCTATAAAATATGTTCCCCCCCCCCCCCCCCCCAAAAAAAAAAAAATAAATAAAATTTTCATAAAATCCCCTACAAGTGAATCAGATTTCCAAACAAGAAAGGTTTTAAGGCCCTTATGGAAGGTCACTACATTCTGCACGGAGCACAGTTTCTTCCTGAGGGAGAGAACCAGGAGATCCCAAGGAAATAGGTTTTTTTTTTTTTTTTTTAATATTATTGCAGGGGTTGGAGACAATGGGGTTGGGTGATTTTTCTGGGACAGTAGAAAGACATGGGGCTGATGCCAACAGCAAGAGATCAATGGCAGCCTCAGACCATCTCTCTGACCTCATGTGCAACATCAGTCACCTTACATCTTTGCTTTACCCTTCAGTATCAATTAAAATGTTCTATTACGTATTGTGTCGACATTGTATATAGTATTTTATTACATTTGTATCCCACATAGCAGTAGACTCAATGTGGCTTACAGGGTTCCGGAGAGGAGAGGACCAACTCCAGGAATATATACAGAGTGGAAAATAGAGTTAACAGTAGGTGCAAGGAAGCTGATAAGGTTCTAGAAAGGGAAATGGGACTTGATACGCCGCCTTTGAAGTTTTTGCAACTACATTCAAAGCGGTTTACATATATTTAGGTACTTATTTAATACAACTCTGTATATAGTAACATATAGAGAGAAGTACTGCTGTAATTGTCTATGTTTGATCTATTCTTACTGTGCACTGCCTTTGAGTGAATTCTTTCAAAAAAGGCGGTAAATCCTAATAAATATCATGCATTTTAATATGCAGTGCACTGTCTACCTCAAGAGCACAGAAACCCTTTTAGCATACAACTGTAGCCCGTGGTAGCTTTTTGCATCAGCCCCTGGCTTAGCCACTGTTTGGAACACAGGATACTGTGATAGATTGACCGTTGGTCTGACCCAGTATGGCTACTCTATAAGCCCCACCCTCACAGGAACCAACCACACCTTCTTACCTTTTTCTTTGTAGTCAAATGACCTTTACCTTGGGTATGGCTTTCTGCTGAGGACAGTCTCATGTAAGTGATAGGGAAGGAATGGGGTAAATGTTACTTTTCTTAAATTACACAATTTGAAAAAAATTAAATACACCAAATTATTTTCTAATGCTTTTATATTTTTCTGTACATTTCTCTTGTTTGCCATACAGTTTTGTCCAAAACCGGCAGTGTCCATGTAAATGTTTTGAAAGATCATGTTTTAGCCTCCTGAAGACGCTGTTACGGAGAAACATTACTTCATGCTGAGACTGTCTATACAGAACGCTAAACTATTCTGTCTGTTGCAGAACTTTGATTTGAAGGGGACTTTTTGGATGGTCAGATGGAATCTCAACATATGAGTGAGAACACTTTGTAAAGCACGTGCATCTCTGCAAATGGCGGAGATGCAGTGAGGCATCTGATTGACATCATTGATTTAGATTCAATTATGAGCACGACTAGACTAGTTGGTTTGTGTCTAGATTTGGTGTTGAAGCTCTTTGAATTTTGTATGTTTGGCACACTGCTAGGTAGTATAAAAATAGATCTAGCTTGATAGTAGCGAGTTGTTAGGTGTTTGAAATAAAAATAAAGGGATCATTTTTGTGTATATTTAAAATATTGGCCAATGATTGTTTAAATTCAATGAATATGCACAAGATAAAATTGACATACAAATCTCTCATGCGTATTCATTGCAGATATCCTGAAAACTTGACTGGCTGGTTGTAGCCAAAGAACTGAGTTGAGAAGCCTTGCACTACAAAAGCAGGGGTTCTCAACCCAGTCAGGTTTTCACAAGATGCCCACAATGATTGTGCACGAGATAAAATTTGCATGCAAAGTTATAGAGTGGAAGAGTGGTTAGAGCACCGGTCTTGCAATCCAGATGTGGCCGGTTCAAATCCCACCGCTGCTCCTTGTGATCTTGGGCAAGTCACTTAACCCTCCATTGCTTCAGGTACAAACTTAGATTGTGAGCCCTCCTGGGACAGAGAAATATCCAGAGTACCTGAATGTAACTCACCTTGAGCTACTACTGAAGGTGTGAGC
The DNA here is from genome assembly GCF_901765095.1 of Microcaecilia unicolor. Lineage (NCBI taxonomy): Eukaryota > Metazoa > Chordata > Amphibia > Gymnophiona > Siphonopidae > Microcaecilia > Microcaecilia unicolor. The sequence goes on from NC_044044.1 coordinate 38,179,317, forward strand.
AAAATCTAAATAAAAATCAATCATACATAAGGACTGTTTTCCATAATCTGGTACAATCAATAGTGCTCAGTCACCTAGACTACTGCAACACGATCTACACCAGCTGTAAAGAGCAAATCAAGAAACTTCATAAACAGCCCAGAACACTGCAGCTAGACTTGTATTCAGTAAAACAAAATATGAAAGTGCTAAACCTCTACGAGATGCTGTAAAAATTGTATACTTTTACAATGTGATAGATGCCTGTGATAAAATATTTTTAATAACTGCCTATACTTATGACTAATTTCTGAACATGTGGCATCATTAAAGGACAGACTTTTAAATGCCCAGTTGGGTATATATGCTAATCTCAACTTTGTTAAATGTTTCAGACATATTTGTGCCCATGATAACTGAATTAGTCTATTTTCAAATGTAAGCCACATTGAACCCAACTTTGGTTGGGATAATATGCAATATAAAATGTTTTTTTTTAATCCTTTATCCTCTGCCTACCAGCTGAATAGTGATGGCACAAGGAAAGCATGTTTGGTCCAGTGAAGACCAACTCAACCCATTTCTTAGCTGGGCCCTAGTATTACCATATTAAAAATACAACAATAGCAGACGTATATCATTTTTTGTACTTGTGTTCTAAATGTTATACATTTACATTATTCTCTGTTTATTGCAATACTTATTTGATGTAGTATACTGTTTCTACAAGGACTCGTAAGTTGCATGCTCAAAAATTAAATCCCGATGGATCTTGCTAACCATGTATACCTGCAGCACCTGTTATGGGCTTTACAACACACAAAGTAGTGTGTTGGATGCAATGTTTTATTTAATCACTTCATCGTTTATTGCAAGTCGTCACGAATCATGCTACAAAGTGACTTTTCTTCCATGAACTTTTTAACTCATTGATTCTGCAAGTCTGACTTGCAGACAAAGACATTTGGCTTCTGTGGACATTCACGCCACCTAACGTTATCTAATGCAGTTTGATTTGCAATATACCATCATATGCTCATATAAGTGCATTGCTTTACATTATCATAGTACTGGATATGTTGTATTAGTGAGAATATTCATGTTAAGTACATTTTGTTGCTACATTGGTTATTTTACTTTATGAGTAAACACACCAAACGTTTTAGCTAATATTTCAAATTGTCCATCAAATTGAGAGCTGGCCCCCTTGAATAAAGGAGGGAATGTGGGGATGAAACCCATACATAGCACTACTATAGTAAAAGCCTATGAGACAATAGTTACATTCAGAATAACCTGTCAGAATTTGCCAAGGTCTGCAAAGTCAGCAGGAAAGTCCCATGCCTACTTCGCTGATGGAAGAAGTGGACAGTCATGGCAACACACGCTTATTGTCTTTGTAACAATGACTCCTAGTTCAACTGACCCAGAGAAAAACCCTCCAGAATGCGACAAGGACAGGCTTGTGGTTCTTCAAGTCATAACATCTAGAACAGACAGGAATGTTGTGATAAACTTGGGGTCACTGTCTCATCCAAAAAGAGCTTGTTAGAAAGCAAGAGATTATCTTGTGATCAGGTGACAGCTGAACTCTCAGATCCAAGCTGCCCATGCCTCAGAGATCTACACAACTCATAAAACCATAGCACCAGCTCACCCAGGAATGGCTCAACTCTCCTGCTACAGTGTCCAAGGGAGGATCTGGCTCCACTAGCTAGGTTGTGACATTTTGTACTGCTGGGGATATATAGATGGTTTCAACAGTTGTGGGTACAAAGTGTCCATTCCCTCTAAACTGATAGATTACCTAGAGAAAAGCACTGAAACCTAGCATTTGGGCATTGTTCTCACATTTCTATTATTATTTTACCTGCTGTTAATTAAACAACCTAATTTTTTTTTTATAATACTTGGGCCTTGTGTCAGTTGCTCATCAATATAACCAAGGCTGAGGACTTGAATCCATAATGGAAAGCAAGATTGGGATTTGTGAAAAACAGAGTTCATGTTCCCAATTGCTCCATCCGCTTTGCCCCCACATTGCATGAGTTATTTTAAGTGTGTTGTACCACAATATAGGAAAGACATCAGTACAGCTCCTCCCCTTCCAGCACAATGCTCTGCTGCCTCTGCTCCCCTCTGGCACTGATGTTCAGACAGGCAGTACCAGCCTCACCATGCCATAGTCTCCTGTTACCATCTTATCCCATGCTGGAGATTACCAAGCAGGTGTATGCTCCATCCCCAATAGTATGCTTCACCTTCAGTGCCACCCACCATACTGACACAGAAGCAACATTCTCCTTGAATAAGCAGAACAAATCAGCCATGTGCAAATATTGTGCAGATGCTGATCAATGGTGAAGAGGGTAACAGCTATGACACCTGAACCCTTGGCTTCTAGCTCAAGGGCTACACTGGTCCTCATTCTTTGACACTTTGGTCCTCCGACCAATTGTGAGAATTCTACAGGCACACCCCTTGGCCATCCTAACCTGAGAACTGATGTTATCTACAATGCCTACGCTCTGTTCTGTCCATATGTGCTACATGGCTACAACTTCCCAAAGAAATACTGGAAACCCCTTATGTCCAGTGAGAACAAAGAACATCTTCATTCTATTTCTTAAAAGCTCTCTCGGAATGACAGAAAACCTTTTCAGTCTGCTACAGCAGTGACCCCTAAGAGTCCATAAGGCAACTCTTGCAAATGAGGCCTCCATTGAGATGCCTGGTGGAAGATACCCCTATAATCAAGATATGGAAAATAGCTGCCTTGTACAGCAGTGCCAAAGAGAAGACAATGCCCAATACAATGAGTGAACTTGTGCTTAGCAGAGAAGCTAGATGTACATCTTTGATATTCAGAGTTTAAGGAGCTAAAGAGTCTGATTAATGCAAGTGAAAGTACAATGGAATTGTTCCGCTTGAAGAATCTCTAGGAAACCAATAAAATATAGATACAAGACCTAAACAGAGCTGAAATATAGATAAGCTTACAACCTTGAGCATAGGAGACAGTCTAGCCAAGAAGCATAACTATGCTTGCCAGGTCTTAAGGGGCAATTCATATGGAACTTATGTTCGCTGTCTCCTTCCAGACATAACCTGCTTGTCTGGACTGGTATGGATGACAAGGAATATATTTTTATACATATCACCAGGGAGAGCACTCCAGGTACAATCAAGAAACAAATGTCCACCAGCAACTTCAGTCTTAAGGCTTTTATTCCATGCAGGTTTCTAGTAGACCTGATACATGGTTCCAACAGCAGCATTCACCTTCAATCTTAAACACATGTAAGCCACCTGAAAGTGTGTGGCAAATACTCCCCTTTAAGCAGTAGGCTGCCAGCACCTACCAGGATTCAATACAGGCTCAGTCAGCATCAGTCTGGGATCTTTATCCACTGCACAGTAAACAGTAGTTCAATTCCCAAGACAAAGTTCATCATCCCAGTTAAGTCACCAAGCATCCTTTACCTTCAGGAGGTTTCAATACTTTAGGGACTTCTCACACCAAAGGGATTTTCCCTGCAACTGCTTCTCTCCTCCTGAACTCCCTCTGGGACTCCTTCCCACCTGCCTAATCAATCCCTGGCTTTTGCTCTCACAACCAATCCATTCTCCTTCCACTAGCTTCCCCCATACCACTGAGTTAAGCATTAGACTAATGAGGAGCTCCTGCACACAGGGTTTCCTATTTCTCTTTCCCCCTTGTGGCAGCCACTCTACACCCATGTCTTCCCCAATTGCAGCTAGGAGTCCAGTTCGGGTTTTTCATCTCACCCCCCTGGCTCCTTGCCTGCAATGCCTTCTGGGACTTGTATTTCAAACTGAAACTGCCTTAACCCAACTATCCTGGATGTGACTATCACAATTTTCAATATGGATAAATTGAAAACTAGACTGGTTTGGAGGAGTAGCCTAGTGGTTAGTGCAGCAGACTTTGACCCTGGGGAACTAGGTTCAATTGCAGCTCCTTGTGACTCTGGGCAAGTCACTTAACCCTCCATTGCCCCAGATTCAAATAAGTACCTGTATATACACTATGTAAACCACTTTGAATGTAGTTGCAAAAACCACAGAAAGGTGGTATATCAAGTCACATTCCTTCCCCCCTCCCCCCCGACTGGGTTGAAAAAGATTTTATTGCATTTGTATCCCACATTTTCCCACCTATTTGCAGGCTCAATGTGGCTTACAGAGTATGGTTATGACAATCATTCTATTATACCAGATACATTTAGTGGTGTGCAAAGATTAAGTAAGGGAAGAGAGATGGCAGGTGTTAGAGAGGAAGGCAAGGTAGTTTTGTAAGGCTATGGGTTCCCTTTGTAAGCCTTATGGAAGAGATGTTGGAGGCTTTAAGCCATTTCTACTTTATGAATCTTCAATAACTGCTGAATACCACCAAACTGCTCAAGGGATGTTTCTCTCATCAAAAACAGCATCTGCTCTAGCTTGAATGGCATCCAGAGACCTTAACTGATCTTCAGAGCCACTAAATCAAAGAGTTAACCAGATCACTAGTACTACCACATTACCAACACCAAAATGACAGTCTTTGTGGAACAAAATCCTCTCACTAATGCTGGGATTTCTTCTCTCTCTCTCAAGTGGCCCAACTCATACTCCCTTTCCTACGTTCCATCCCCAAACCACAAAATGCCTTGATTTCTTTCAGGTGGCCACAGAAAGAGGTGGAACGCCATGATTACTCTACCCATTCATTACAATGCTTGAAGTGGGGAACAGTTCAACCTAGGTCAATACAGCTTCTCTCTACCCCAGTTGTCTGTAAAATACAGAGACACACACAGGGGTAGGACCGGAACATTTAGACAATACAAAGAGGTAGGCAAAGACCAGAATAAGTCTTTAATCACTTCACATAGCTTCCAGTCTCTGAAACAGCACTGGTGGATCTTGCCCTTCCCCATTTCAATCAAAAGAAACTAGAACAGTCATCTAGAAGCTATAGTGTGAAGCAATGCAATAACAATCAGTAATGTAGGTATACTTAAAATCAACAGTGCATATATGAGCATATGATGGTATAATATTGCAAATCAAACTGCATTAGATAACGTTCATTGGAGAAGCAGTTAGGTGACGTGAAAGGCAAATAGTGAATGTCCACGGAAGCCAAGTGTCTTTGTGTCTGCAAGTCAAAGACTTGCAGAATCAATGACAAAGTTCGTGGAAGAAAAGTCACTTTGTAGCATGATTATTAGCAAACACCTTTTCCTTCAATACCCATTATAAAGTCCATATTTTTTGAAATAAAATAGTTTTGACTGATGTTCTAAAAGAAACACAACAAAAAAAAGCCTTATAACCGGAAACCGATTGAAGGCGTGCCGGTTAAACTTTCCATGCTTTTGCGACCTGGAGGGTCGCAACTTCCCCCTCCGCTTTGAACGTTACCTGTACAAAGGGTATTGCTAGAGTCTAGACCCTTGAAGGGTTATCTTTAAGCCTCTCCCGCATCAAATCGTGGCCTGGCTTCCTTCCTTTACCCAGACAATCCCCCTCTAGGCCAAGTGTCTCTCTTTCTGTGTAAACCAACATCCACCAGTCTCCAGACCTACTTACTTGACTCTCTGTAGGGTCTACAACCGCTTACCTTTCGCTTTCCTCCCGTGAAGCCATTCAGGATCTTCTAACATTGAGTTTTCCCTCTTACCTTCCTACTAATCCCGAATATGCAAAAGCTGGAAATAGAACTATTGAAGGAAGGCAACTCAAAAGGCTCTTTGAAAAAAAAATCAAAGTTAGAGCAGGCTGGGCAGAACGCCCAAACTTTCTAATACAACAGAAACCGATCCGGGGAAGAAACTGCTGAACCAACTAGCACAGGACTATTTGTTGAGTGGCTTAATGAGCAATTTGGTCTTTATCTACGTCATGTGTTAAGTGACTAATTGATTACAATGGCAAGCTGCAATCAAAACGGAAATAGATTATTTTCAGCTGTCAGGGAAAGCGGGGTAGGAAGGCGTCAGCTCCAGCCATGGTCCTCTTACACCAGGACTGGGAGAAACGATACCTACCGCATCCAAAAAATAAATACATTAAAAAAAACGACCTCCCACTGCCAGTTCAATAAAAGCTTCAATCCCATTGCTACGGGAGGGAGGGGGATCTGCTCTGCCATTCCAGTCATAGGAGCCAACTTTTCACAATTATTGGGGGTGCTGAGCCCAATGGAAATGACCCCTCCCTTGACACATACAAAGAATTCTCTCAATGTTGGCGGGTGCTCAAGCACCCACAGAGTCGGCTCCAGTTCAAATCCAGCCCTTCTCTTGCCGTCAGCTGCGCCCTTTAAACAATCAGCTGTTTGGAATCCTGAAGACGCGCAGCTTCTATTGCGCGTGCTCGGAACATCTTCCAGTGCCGGGCAAGGGGCAGGCGCCCAGTCAGGACATCTAGGGCGCTCTGCTGTGGGCGGAAGATACCGTGTGGCTGGAGGCTGAAGAAGGTGCCACTTCCCCGTTCCCCTTCTTCTTGGGCAGAGCAGCCAAGTTACCCATTCCAGGCTAGAGATTTGGGCCCACTCCTGCTTTTTAACTTCCATTCCAAAGCAGTGTGGGATTTGTAGTGCTTGATCCTACCCATTGAAACCAGTGCTGCAAGGATGGGGTGGTTAGAAATACAGGACTGGCTCAAAATCTCCAGCCTGGAACTGGGTAAGTTGGCATCTCTGGATATGAATCTTTTGCAAATGGATGTAACTGATCATACATGTGAATATTAAGAATCCCTAAGAATTGTTAGATATGGAGATATCAGATGCTGGCCTGTAATGTGTTGAACCTCTGTGAATGAAATGGTGGAGGTTGATTTAAAATAAGAATATTCACACACTGGGGGGGGGGGGGGGGGGGGAGATTCTATAAATGTCGATCAAAAAGCGGGGACAAAAAAATTCTATAAAGAGTGCTCTGGGACTAATGCCCGTTACAGAATAACACTTAGAGCTGATTCCCATGCCCAAAGCTAAGCGCTGATAGTTATACCAGTTGAAACCTGGTGTAAATGCTGGCACTCACCTCATGACATTTGGACACGTAGCTAGCACTATTCTATATAACACTATGTGCAACTATTCTGCACACCCCTAACCCACCTATGCCCCTACCTGGCCATGCCCCCATTTGAGTTACGCACTGTGGGATTTATTTGCCCAGTGTTATAGAATAGTGCACAGGAAAGCTTGAGATACATAGGAGCCATGTTTCCACAAAAACAAGAATGTTAAAATTATAATCTGTAATTACATCCTAAACAAGTATACATTTACTCCAAAGAGAGGGAGAAACAGGTGCAAGACATAGCAAAGTATGCACAGAGTATCCCCCATTTATTAATAATTACATAAAAATAGCTATACTGGGTCAGACCAATGGTCCATCTAGCCCACTATCCTGTTTCCAACAGTGGCCAATCCAGGTCACAATTACCTGGTAGTAACCCAAATAGTAGCAACACTCCATGCTACCAATTCCAGGGCAAGCAGTGGTCTCCCCATGTCTGTCTCAATAGCAGACTATGGACATTTCCTCCAGAAACTCATGCTATAATGCCTTTGTATCGCTCCATGGTGCGACCACACCTCGAATATTGTGTTCAATTCTGGTCGCCGCACCTCAAAAAAGATATAGTGAAATTAGAACAGGTGCAGAGAAGGGGGACAAAAATGATAAAGGGGATGGGACGACTTCCCTATGAGGAAAGGCTAAAGCGGCTAGGGCTCTTCAGCTTGGAGAAAAGGCGGCTGAGGGGAGATATGATAGAGGTCTATAAAATAATGAGTGGAGTTGAACGGGTAGATGCGAAGGGTCTGTTCACGCTTTCCAAAAATACTAGGACTAGGGGGCATGCGATGAAGCTACAATGTAGTAAATTTAAAACGAATTGGAGAAAATTTTTCTTCACTCAACGTGTAATTAAACTCTGGAATTCGTTACCAGAGAATGTGGTAAAGGCGGTTAGCTTAGCGGAGTTTAAAAAAAGGTTTGGATGGCTTCCTAAAGGAAAAGTCCATAGACCGTTATTAAATGGACTGGGGAAAATCCACTATTTCTGGGATAAGCAGTATTTATTTATTTATTTTAGCACATTTATACCCCACTTTTTTCCACATTGTGCAGACTGAAAGTATTAAATGTTTTGTACATTTTTGGGATCTTGCCAAGTATTTGTGACCTGGATTGGCCCCTGTTGGAAACAGGATGCTGGGCTCGATGGACCTTTGGTCTTTCCCAGTATGGCAATACTTAAGTACTTATGTGACCCCTCTTAAACCTAGATATGCTAATAACTGTTACAGTTCCAGAGCATGGACAGGTGCTTGGATCAGTGCCACAGCAGAAGAGGGATAAATGTGCACGGATCAGAGTCACAACAGAAGCAGAATAAGTTCACAGATGAGAGTAACAACAGAAGAGGAATAAGGGTATGGATCAGAGTCGCAAAAGAGGAAGAATCGGAAATGAGGGGCATTTGATGGCTTTTAAAAATTTATTTAGGCAGGTTGAACAGAGCAATGTTTGGGAATCCCTTTTAGAGATTTCAGCACCATGGCCAGTTCCCAGGGTGCCAATTTCACTATCTGTGGACTGAGTTTTCTGAATGAACTGCCCTTGTCCTCGCCCTTTCTCTCATCCAAACCTGGCTAGGGATGAAGGGGGGTAATTCTCAAAACGTCACCTACAGTTAGGTAGCAGGATGTTGTGTGCTAAGCACAGATTCTATATCAGCAATTACTCATGTATTTGCCGATATTGAATGCTAATGTAGGTCTGCAATTATGTGCCTAACTTAAGTATGGTGTAAATATAAGAACATAAGCGTTACCGTACTGGAACAGACCAAAGGTTCATCAAGCCCAATATCATGTTTCCAGCAGTGGCCAATCCAGGTCACAAGTACCTGGCAAGATCCCAAATCAATAAAACAGATTATATGTTGCTTATTGTAGAAATACTCTGCTAAACTTGTGAAGCGTCTAACTGATAGTATTGTATAACCCATGTGCATTAGTGCTAGGCATGCCCCAACCCACTCATGCCCCCTTGCAGTTGTGCACTTTAGGGGCAGATGTACTGAACAGTGCCAGAGAAATACTAATCATTTATATAGTGTTGCTAGATGTACACAGCACTGTACACCTTATATGCAGGTACTTTCTCTGGCCCTGGAGGGCTCAGAATCTAAGTCTTTGTACGTGGGGCAATGCAGGGTTAAGTGACTTGCCCAGTGTCACAAGGAGCTGCAGTGGGAATTGAACCCAAGTTGCCAGGATCAAAGCCCACTGCACTAACCATTAGGCTACTCCTCCACAGTTCCCATAGTTTTTATACCTCGTAATACAAATATCACAGGTCAACTGACTTACCCAAATGCCTCTTGAAATAAAAAGGCCTTGAGCTGTTTTCTAAAAATAAGATAAGACTTAGGCAAATCAGCAGGCAAAGCATTCCATACAGTAGGTCCCATCCCTTGAAAAAGAGATGAAGACCGGTTTCCCCTTCTTTTCTTCCCTTTGCTTTTCACTTTCCCATTCCCCCTCTTCTTCTCTCCCTTTCCCTTACTCTTTTTTTCCTTTTTAGTTCCCTTTCTTTCCTACTTCTCCCTCGCTTTTTTCTTTTTCCTCTTTTCCCACTCCTTCACTTTTACTCTTCTTTCCATCTCCTCACTGCTTACCCCTTTCTATTTTTGCATATATATCCGTATTTATATTTTATATATACATATGTGTTTTTATATTAGTTGGGTCTTTTGTTTCTTTTATTACTTAAAGGTTATTTTTATATACACAAATTTGGCAATTTTTAGTTTTATCTTCAGTTCTTTACAGTTTGCCTCATGGTCCTGTGGATACCTCGCTCATTTACCTTTTGGATCTCATGCATTAAACATAAGAGGATATTGAAATACGTGCATTCCCTTCCTTTCCCGCGTTTTTAAAAATGCGATCTGCAGGTGGCAGCGTGATTTGTTTTTTATGGTAAGATCCAGTTTCTCCTCTCTCTCCCCTGTTTTAGAATTTCATATTTATATTGGATGGAGTTTGAATATTGACCTTCCTAAGGGGCCCTTTTACCAAGCCATGGTAAAAGCGGCCCTGTGCTAGCAGCGGTGTAAGTTTTCACCATGCGCTGAGGCTCCTTTTACCACAGAGAGTAAAAAGGCTGAAATAAAAAAATGGCTGTGCGATAAGATCACACTTGCCACTTGTCCAATTCAGGGGGAGCACTTACCGCCACCCATTAACTTGGCAGTAAAAATACAGAAATTCATTTCCATAGCGCCAGAAATGGCATGTGCTGGGGGAATTACCACTGGGCTGCTGTGGTAGACCTGGCTGCAGTTCTGGATTGACATGTGCCAACCAGGGGCGTAGCTACATGGGACCACAGGGGCATGGGCCCCTGTAGATTTGGCCCTGGACCCCCTGCCGCCAACCCCTTTGACCCCCCTCCCACCACCAACCCTCCCCTGCTGCTGTCGGGTACCTTTGCCGGTGGGGGTCCCCAACCTCCACCAGCTGAAGGCTTCTTCTCTGGTGCGGCCACATAGTTGATCTGCAAGGGCAGGCTTCTGTGAGTCTGACGTCCAAGGGCAGGTTTCTGTTTCTGTGAGTCTGACATCCTGCACGTATATGCAGGACGTCAGACTCACAGAAACAGAAGCCTGCGCAGCCACATAGTTGATCTGCAAGGGCAGGCTTCTGTGAGTCTGACGTCCAAGGGCAGGCTTCTGTTTCTGTGAGTCTGACATCCTGCACGTATATGCAGGACGTCAGACTCACAGAAACAGAAGCCTGCACGGCCACGTTGCTGATCTACAAGGGCAGGCTTCTGTGAGTCTGACGTCCAAGGGCAGGCTTCTGTTTCTGTGAGTCTGACATCCTGCACGTATATGCAGGATGTCAGACTCACAGAAACAGAAGCCTGCGCAGCCACATAGTTGATCTGCAAGGGCAGGCTTCTGTGAGTCTGACGTCCAAGGGCAGGCTTCTGTTTCTGTGAGTCTGACATCCTGCACGTATATGCAGGACGTCAGACTCACAGAAACAGAAGCCTGCACGGCCACGTTGCTGATCTACAAGGGCAGGCTTCTGTTTCTGTGAGTCTGACGTCCTGCAGACTCACAGAAACAGAAGCCTGCCCTTGCAGATCAGCAACGCGGCCGTGCCGGAGAAGAGGACTTTGGCTGGTGGGGGTTGGGGATCCCCGCCAGCAAAGGTACCCGACGGCGGTGACGGGGGACGGTTGGTGGCGGGAAGAGGGGGTTGAAAGGGTTGTTGCTGGGGGGGGTCAAAGGTGGCGGTGGGGGTTAAAAATGGGGGGGTCGGCGGCACCAGGGGGGACTAAAATGTGCCCCCTCACCTCGGGCTCTGGACCCCCCTCCTGCTGAAGTCTGGCTATGCCCCTGGTGCCAACCCTGTGTGTTTTGTGATCAGCTGTAGCCTATTTAAGAATAAGGTCCTTGCGTAGATGCCGTGGCCATTTTTTTCTTATGCAGGAGCACATGAACTTTGTTATGGTAAGATACTGCGAGGTGAAGAAATATATGCTTTTTATATTTTTTTCTTGGAATTTACTGATTTTTCAGTTTATAGAGAGCCTCTTCCTTGAGGAAGCTTATTGTGAAACCTGGCCATGTCGGTGGAGGTTCTCCTGTGGTCAAAGGCTGCCGCCGTATAAAGATAAGTGGGTGCTATAATGCAAATTTTCTATATTTTTAGAACGCTGTTATTATGTGCAGCTATGAATGATTGAAAGATTAAAAAGAAATTTCACACAAAAATATTCTTATAAAAAATACAAAAGCAGGGTGATCCCATGAAGATTTGCACTATGAAAAAGAAGGAACACAATTGTTCATATGATGTATGCTACAGTTATGTCTGATGATCCCCAGAAGATTATACTTATTACATTGCAGTTATGAGAAAATTGTCTCTAAATTTTGGATATTTGGGACACTATCCAGCTTATTTTCGAAAGAGAAAAACGCCTATAGTGCGACCTAAATCGGGAGATAGACGTTTGTCTCGCAAAGGCGCCCAAATCGGTATAATCGAAAGCTGATTTTGGGCGTTTTCAACTGCACTCCGTCACGGAAACAAATAAAGTTGACGGGGGCGTGTCGGAGGCGGAACTGGGGCGTGGTTATCAGCCGAGGAGAGATGGGCGTCTTTAGCTGATAATCGAAAAAAAAAAAGGCGTTTTTACCGCGATTTTGGGTCACTTTTTTGGACCCTTTTTTTTCACGAACAAGTCCCAAAAAAGTGCTCCAACTGCCCAGATGACCACTGGAGGGAATCAGGGATGACCTCCCCGGACTCCCCCAGTGGTCACTAACCCCCTCCCACCAATAAATCCCCACTTTAAAAACTTTTTTTCCAGCCTGTATGCCAGCCTCAAATTCCGTACCCACCTCCATGACAGCAGAATGTGTTCGATCCTCTCACAGCCTTTCCCTGGGTCAGATGTGGCTCTCGGGTGCAGTACAGGGTCACATCAGCATTGCATTGTGGTGGGTGTAGGGTATTGGGCTCCGTGATTTCATTAGCTTGTGTTACAGTCTCACAATGTTGGTAGTTGGTAGGCTCTTCTCCCATGGTGCTTTTCCCCCTGCCTACTGGGTCAGAGTGTGCCCTGTTGTGTTTCCTGTTGTAGTCCATGCGGTAGTGACCATTTATGTAAGCCAGTTTTAGTTCCCTTTCCTGTGTTAGCCACGTTAGACAACTTAGTTCTTCCCTTGAATGTGGCTGAAAGAGGGCATTGTACAGCATTCTGCCAGCTCTGACCTACTGCTAATCTCAGTATCAGGCTCGTTACCAGTGGGGCACAACCTCTGATCCGCAGTTAACTGTGAGTAAAGGCGGTTATTCCAATAAAGGACGTTTTCGGAGAGATTAGTCTTCAGGTGTCAACTGGTGTGCCAATGTTATATAGCAGCAACCAGTCCTAGAGGCCTGCGTGTATGCAGGTCCCTGGAGCACTTTTAGTGCGTACCGCAGTGCACTTCAGCCAGGTGGCCCCAGGCCCATCCCCCCCCCACCTGTAACACTTGTGCTGTTAAATGGGAGGCCTCCACAACCCACTGTACCCACATGTAGGTGCCCCCTTCACCCCTAAGAGCTATGGTAGTGTTATACATTTGTGGGTAGTGGGTTTTGGGGGAGGGGGTTTGGGAGCTCAGCACCCGTGGTAAGGGAGCTATGCATGTGGGAGCTTTTTCTGAAGTCCACCGCACTGACCTAGGGTGCCCAGTTGGTGTCCTGGCATATCAGGGGGGCCGGTGTACTACCAATCCTGGCCCCTCCCATGACCAAATGGCTCGGATTAGGACGTTTTTGAGTTGGGCGTTTTTAGTTTCCATTATCGCTAAAAACAAACAAACGCCCAGCTCAAAAACGTCCATTTTTTCAAAAATTCGGTTCGGCCCGCCCCTTCACGGACCCGTTCTCGGAGATAAACGCCCATGGAGATAGGCGTTTCCGTTCGATTATGCCCCTCTATGTGAAAGTATATAATATTAATAGTCCCCACGCTTGCTTTCTTGGTGGGTTTCAATTTGATTATTCTAGGATAAGCAGCATAAAATGTATTGTACTGTTTTGGGATCTTGCCAGGTACTTGTGACCTGGATTGGCCACTGTTGGAAACAAGATGCTGGGCTTGATGGACCTTCGGTCTGTCCCAGTATGGCAACACTTTTGTACTTATGTACTCCAGAGCTTTCATCACCTGTCTAGAGAATGAGCAGTATCTAACAGAGGCCTAGATGCTCAAAACCTAACACAGGTACTAGGAGAAATGAGTTAATGTGTGCAGAGTGGTCAAAACCCTCCAGCGTACGTACTAAGCTGTGCGCTAAAAATCAGCACAAATTGTATTAAAATGCATTGAAATGGATTCAAATCAGGTGATTTTCAGAAACCAGCGCTGGCCTCAACACTGAAAATACACCGCCAAGTTGGGGATGGTGTTCGAGCTTTGAGGAGAGGATTTCTTCTGCATTTTTCACATTAAATTGCCAGTTTTTTGGCTTCATTTGAAACGCAAAAGAGACCCATGCAGCCCGTAGTGTTGATAGTGAGAAATAAAAAATTTTCTGCGCATCTGAGGGGGGGGGGGGGGGGGGGTGAAGCCAGGCATTGGTGCCTGTTTGCCTGTGATTTGGTGTGAGTCTCTTAGGAGATTTAAAGTGCAAAATTTTGGGGGTAGGGCACTTATATTTCATGGTGTGGGGGAAGGATGCTGATGTGCTCTTGCACTTCCTGTCTTGTCTGGCACATAGGTACAGGAGTTTCACCGTAAGCGCAGCTCTTCCGCGTATGGGTCAGTCATGTTCCTCTCCCTTGCTTTCACATTACTAGCGTGCATTAAATTTGCATCCCGTTTGCTTTGGGCATTGGGAAGCTAGTTTTAAGTACTGTTCTTGCACTATGGGTGATGCGCTCTTGTGTCTGGCATCAGGTCCACATTGTTTTGCAGCCTTTTTAAAATCATGCCCCATCTAAATTTGCAAAAATCTTGTGTCTCACACCAGCCTCCTCAGACCAGGCCCTGTGCATATGGGAGAGGACTCCTGTAACCAAAGGAAAAGCCGGGAAAGTCAGACCAGAGGCTGCAAGGACTCACAGGAGGGCTTTGAGGGGCATTTTCAATATGACGTCTAAGTCCGACTTTAGACGTTGTGCAAAAAAACATCCAAAATCTGAATAGGAAAGAAGTTCATTTTCAAAAAAGAAAAACGTCTATCTTTTCTTTTTGAAAATACTGTTTCTAACAAGATTTTGTGCTTTGGATGTTTTGTTTTTTTTTGGTCCATTAAAAAAAAAAAAAAAAAGTCAAAGTGAAAAATGTAGAAAATCAAGCCATTGGGATGTAGGAGGGGCCAGCATTTTTAGTAGACTGGTCTCCCAGACATCCCAGGAGATAAATGGGGCACCCTAGTTGACGTCAAAAACATGGTCCCAAGTAGACATCTCACCGTTGCTCCCTTATTTTGTCTGCTAAACCCCCCCCCCCCAAACCCACTGCCCCCAGCTGTACACAATAGCCCTTATGGGTGAAGGGGGCACCTTTATGTGGGTACAGTGGGTTTCTGGTGAGTTTTGGAGGGTTCACAGTTTCCCCCACAAACGTAACAGGCAGAAGGAGATAGGGACCAGATTCTCCCACTCCGTGGTGCACTGCACTGACCACTACACTTCTCCAGGGACCTGCCTGCTGCTCTAATAGACCTGGCTCTAACATCTGAGGCTGTCATAGAGGTTGGTAAATCATATTTCTATTCACATTTGTGGGGGGGGGGATTATTGGGGGGTCACTCCCAGGGGTGTAGCTATGGGGGGCCATGAGGACCAGGGCCCCCACAAATTTCGTTCGGGCCCCTGGTTTGCCTGGCAGGGGTCCCCAACCCCCGCCAGCCGAAGCCTTCTTCAATGCTGGTCTCCGGTGAAGCCGCGTTCACCGCCTACCCCCTGCTCTTCTTTCTTCTTGCTCCTCCTGTGCACGCTGACGCTGAGTGTCAGCGTGCACAGGAGGAGAAAGAAGAGCAGGGGGCAGGCAGCGAACGCAGTTGCGCCGGAGACCGGCACTGAAGAGGGCTTTGGCTGGATCCCACCCTTAACATGCCCCCTTGTGATTTGAATGCACTTCTGACGGACTTCATTAAAAAAAACAAACACTGTTGTGAAAATACCAATTTGGAATCAGATTTATGCCAGGTTTTGAACATTTTTCTCTTTTGTGCAGTACCTGTGTGAAAACAAAAGCCCCAGCACTTTTTCACCTTGTAGGTTAAAGCAGATAAAACCTGACATTCATACAGACGTCACATATCCTGGAGTAGATTTTATTAGCAGAGATCACCTGAACTGTATAGCGCAAGTTTATTAAGGTAAGTGCCTTCCTGTGCCAGGCTTGCAGGTCTGTTCATTTCTTTTTGCTAAAAAGGGCTGGGGGAGGGGCACTGCCAATGGATTTCTTCATGGGTTATTTCCAGTTCCTCCTCTCCCAGACCCCACCTAGGCAATGTTTTACTGCTCAGTAGATAGAAAACTGTTAGCTAGACCTGCTCACATGTGCTACTGCATTAGTGCATGATAACACCATTAACGCACATTGGAGTCCTTTTACTAAGCCGCGTGCTTACCGTGTGCTAAAAAGCACTGCCCCGGTATGCGCTGAGGCATCCTGTGGTGCTAATCCCGCTCTGCCCGATTACCAGGGGAGCCCTTAACACCTACTAAGCAGGTGGCAACAAGGGCTTCTGTGGTAATGGCCATGCATTAATTGGGAATTAGCGCATGGCCATTAATGGACAGTATAGAAAATCAGCTATTTTACAGCCATGCTAAAAGTGGCCGCATCGCGTGGACAACCCACACGCTAAAAGTAACATGGGCCACTTTTTAGCACGAGAATTTTAGAATGAGAATTTATTATTTTTAAACCGCCGTTATTCAAAGCCAGAGCCCATCGTGTAAAATGGCGCTTGCTGTAAAATAACACGTTAAAACGTTATTTTCTCGTTACACAAATAGCCTTGGACAGCGACAGAATTCGCAGTCTCGCATAGTCTCCCTGGTGTACATTATACGTCTGGGTACAGCCTGGGTAAGAGGCAGTGCCCATCGCGATTAGCTCTGGGATATAATGTTGCAGGCCCTACAGAGACGCCAATCTTCATTCTCTCTGCCACACAACCTCGTAAGCTGCAGTCACAGCTTGTGACAGTGTACGTTTGTCTTACTGAGATGGGAAGAATCCTGATAAGGACAAAGCCTGGAATCCCTGGTCCCGTATAGACCCTTCCTGTTGGCCATGGTACCATATGGATGTAATGGTTGCTTCACCCTTGATGAAATCTGAACCATGCTTTAGGAGCTAAAAACCCAAGACTGGACTGGCCTGGCCCTTGGGGTGTAATAACACAATATACAATATTGATTTTATCAGAGCTGTCGAACAGCTCTTCTCGTCAACAATGAAGCGCTAGTAAAAATACAGGTTGGTTTCAGCCAAAGAGAGATCGCGCTATGGGGCAAGAAATCACATTTCTTTCAACATTTCCCTCTTCAGTTAGGTCAACGGCTTAATTATAAGACAATTATACAAAAGTGCAAGCAGTCCTTGTGGGTGAGTGCCTTCAGTTTTTCACTTCTAGCGTCTTGAAGTTCACTCCCATCTGAAATGCAATAAATTCGGCAGGACCCTGTTTAACCGTCCTGCATTGCTGCCTTATTCAGAGCACCAGACCCAACACCATTTGGCATGCCGGGCGGTGGCTGTTTAACAAAAGCCTACTGCCACCAGTTTGGACTGGGATGCACTGGTAGAGATCTGGACAATGATACCGATATTGAAACAATAGAAGCTTCTGTACAGGATTGAGGTGCATCTTGATAGTGGAGGATTAAGCTCTGTTGGCACAACTGAGTGTATATATGCATCATAGAGGGTGTCTTGGGTGTTTCTGTACAGCTCTGTGTACATCTAGTAACTCTATGGAAATAGAATAGCTGGGAGAGCTGCAGGTGAGTTGGGAGTGTCTCCATCGTAGAAAGGAGGTGACACTGCTGGTCAGGAATGAGGTGCTTTGCTAGAGCTCTTCCACCTGCTTCACTCGGTGCTGACAGTCTCTCACTTTCCTAAGCACTGAAAATGTATTGGTTACACAAAGAAAACAGTCCTCCATAATGAAATGGCAGCAATGAGTTCAAACAGAGATCTCGACGTCACCTTTTCCATTTCTCAACTGCTTGGAAAGAAAGGGCAACACGTCTCATAGGTTGCAACAGTGTTTCCCTTGGACAGGGCCGTGCCAACACAGTAAGCGCGGTAAGCGCCGTAGGGGGGGTGCCTGCCTTCAAGGGCGCCACGCCGTCGAGCTGGATTTAAAAAAAAAAACTTATTCCTCTGCTCCATCCCCGATTGCCCGGCGCTTTAAATTTACCTTGCTCCGCCTCCGACGTCTGCGCAGCATCAGTGAAAGCGCTGCCTGTCTGACGTCTCTCCACCAGCCTTCCCTTCGCTCGTTTGTTCCCTCTGTGTCCCGCCCTCAAGGAAATGACATCAGAAGAAGGCGGGACACAGAGGGAACGAACAAGCGAAGGGAAGGCTGGTGGAGAGACGTCAGACAGGCAGCACTTTCACTGACGCCGCGCAGACGTCGGAGCTGGAGGCGGAGAGAGGTAAATTTAAAGCGCCGGGGAATCGGGGATGGAGCAGAGGAGGCTCAGGCCAAACCCAGCCATTTCCTCCATCGTGCCCCAGACGTGCCTTGGAGCCAGGCAGGTCCGGGAGGGGGGGCCCCGCCCGTGCGCCAACTGATAGTCTGCAGAGGGGCGCCAACTGATGGTCTGCAGGGGGGCGTCAGAGACCCTAGGCACGGCCCTGCCCTTGGACACGGTCCAGATCGCCAAGAAGAACACCAAATAGTCCTTGGTGAAGCGATTCTGCACCTTGTATCGTGCAAAGCTGTGAACACACACAGCCCAGGCTGGGAGGACTGCGTGTGTCTCTGCAGCTTAGAGAGAGGCTAATTCCTCATCTATAAAATGCATTACAATGTTCTCAGTGTGTTGAAAAGAGCTGTTCCGCTGGGATACACCAGGACAGTCTTTGGGGAGAAGGGTTGTGCTCTGCCCGGTGGTTAAGCGTCTCATCGGTCCAGTCGTTTGACCAGAGGAGGGGACGGAGGATAGTGACGGACCGGTGGCACATCATGGTGGCTGGGAATGTGACTGTTCTTAGGTGAATCGTAGTGGTTTGAGGGAAGGTTAGGCATGGAGTTGCTAGAACCTCCTTCAGCTCCTCCACTGCAACTCTCTAAAAAGAGACAAAGAAAGAAAATCAAGGTATTAGAGATTGGAAGTTGACACGCAAAGGACTTTTCCTAGCTTGAGTGTAAGGCCAGGCTAGAAGAGGATCAAACTCCCAAATCACACCATAACTTTCACCAACAGATAATCATGAGAAGAGGACATGACAGTTCCTTGATTCATGTAGTTGTAATCTCGGGATCTGTCTGCTGGACCCAGTCAACAGGAAAAACAAAGTCAAAATGGTCTAGAAAGACGGATGAAAATCCTGGAGTAGAGCAAAACATTCTAGTCTTTATCAATTCATCTTACAGTTGCCAACTGGATCCAGATTCACCTGACAGGGTTGATCCATTCCAGGGTTTACAGTGTTGCATGTAGGGACTTTTAGTCTGCTTTTCTTCGGGAATGCAATAGGGAAATCAGAAATACAAGTCCCTGCATGCAATGGGGTAAACCCGGGACTGGATCAACCCTGTCAGGTGAATCTGGATCCAGTTGGCAATCATAATTCATCTGAATAAAATTAGTGTGCTGAACTCTGGAACCATCTTATCAGATACCAAGTTCACCACGATTGAACATTTTATAACATACAAAATCTCACTTGATGCAGAGCTGCCAGGCTGTCCCAGTTCTTGGATGGAGAATTTTTTTTTACCAGTCCCTGATTCTACCCATTGAAATCAGTGCTACAAGTCACATAATGCACCAGGATGAGGTTGTCAGAAATCCAGGACTGGCCTAAAATTTTCTTTCCTGGAACTGGGTAGCTTTGCTTGATGTTGGGTTATAAAAGGCTGTGGGTTGTGCAGTGGACTTTAAACCAAGAGACCCAGTTTCTGAGCCCAATTTCATTGTGGTTTTTTTTTTTTAAATTATTATTGTGAGCCCTCAAGAAACAGAAAAATACCTACTTTTCCTACATATATGTCACCTGCAAGCTTGACGATTATTGAAGTGATGTACATTCAGGTACAGCAGGATTTTTTCTGTTCCTGGAGGGCTCACAATTACAACCTGGATTAAAGACCGCTGCACTAACCAGTAGGTAGTGGTGATCCTAGGTCGGCTGGCACCCGGGGTGGATCGCCGCTGCGCACCCCCCCCCCCCCCCAGGTGCAGCAAGACACCACCCTGGCACATCAAACACCCCCCCTGGTGAATCAAACCCCCCCTTCTGGCACATCAACACCCCCCCCCCCCCGGGTGCCTTCTTGGCTGCTGGGAGCAGCCGCATGCCTGTCAGCTCCGCTGACCCTGCTCTCTCTGCCCCGGAACAGGAAGTAACCTGTTCCGGGGCAGAGAGAGCAGGGAACCAGCGGAGCCACAGGCACGCAGCACCCCCCCCCCCCAGCAGCGTGCACCCGGGGCGGACCGCCCCCCCTTGGTACGCCACTGCCACTAGGCTACCCCTGTGTACTGCATTCCTTGTCCCTTGTTCTTTGACATTCATATGTTGGACATTCCAGTTTGCAATATGGCTGTTCATGCTGGACGTCCTCAGCACATTTACGTCCATCTCACATATTTTTGAACAGGAAGTTCCGACATATTTCCTGTTAAAAAATACATGTGAAATGGATGTCCGTTTTGGATGTTACGAACTGGTGTCCTTTCGAAAATGCTCCTTTATATGTTTGTATAAAATACCAGCACGAAAGCAGTCAAAATCACGGATTAAATGTTTTACACTAGCTCATGCTCTGATGTAAATGTATGCAATGGAAGTACCCACAAAGGCTCTTACTTTATAACCAGGGGTGTAGCCAGAATTTTGGTGGCCCTGAACCCAAGATATGTGGGCAGAAGAACCCCGTCCCGTCCCACAGGTGATTTGGTCTCTCCTCTCACCTGCATGACACAGGGTCTCTCAAACATCCCTCCTCTCCCGCGTACCTTTTAAATAGCAGATTTTCACCGGCAGCGAGCAGCAACTAATACACACTGCTCATGTTGGCCCCACACCCTTCCCTCTGATGCAACTTCCTGTTTCTGCCTAGGCGGGAATACGTCAGAGGGAAGGCTGTGGGGCCGGTGCGAGCAGTCTGTATCAGTCGCTGATTGCTGCAGGCAAAGATCTGCTATTTACAAGGTATGCAGGAGGGATAGATGCAGGGCTTTTATTTGAGGGGGTACTTGGGGGTACTGAGTACCGGCTCCTTTTCCACTGTCTGCTAAACTTGACCCGTGGTTCTCATATTTAATGAAAGAGCTCAGGGTCTACATTCAAATTCTGCCTTGTCATAGATTCTATGAATGGTTGCAGGGGTCCTGGGTATTGTGGGGTGAGTCCCTCAATGATCACTCCATCCCTGAAGGGTGGCCTGGCATTTGAGTACCGGCACCTTTTTTGCTAGACAAAATGCACTGGATAGATGTTGGGAGTTTTCAGCTGGTGGGGCTTGAGAATCCTTGCCAGCCACATCATAAGTGTGCTGCTACTGGGTGGGCCTGAGTCCAAAGTGGGTGGGCCTGGCTAGGCCACTTTTTATAGCACATCTACATCCTTCGTGACTCTGCTTAACCTTCGCCCACTCTCCTCCCATGAACATGTCTATACCCGGGTCGCATACAAGTACATGTGTTCTTCCCATAGCATGTACCATGTACTTGTAGGCATGGGGTGACTTTAAACAAGGCTTTTACCCATGTATAACTGCATTCAAGCATGAAAAAGCCTTTGCAAAATTATCCCAAAGAGCAGTGGCGGACTGGAAAGCTCTCAGTGGAAAACTCTATTGTAAGGATCTCCTAAAATGTCACTACACAGCTGTCCAGCTTACCGACCTCTCAGTTCATTTAGTGTAGACCGGGCTTCAGTTTCACCTTCGTTCTCTGAGCTCTTACTGGGACATTCAAAGAGGCCGGTCTCGGCATAGGACATCTCCCGATGCACTGGGGATTCATTTCCATGTAGCTCCCTTCCGACATCTTGGTGAGCAGCATGGGCAGGTCCTTGATGGTGGCCATAGGGGTTTTCGTTGTTCAGTGAGCAGTCACTGGTGCTGAGGGTTGAGTCTTCAGCGAAATCTGGGAAAAGCAAGAAAAGGCAATTTATGAGGTTCTCCGTGATGGTCTGGTTTCTCAGCTGTGGCTCTCAGGTGAATATTATTTGGAAAACAGTATCTTCGTTCTCCCTTCCACCTGATAATTCTCATGTAGACAAAGCAAAGCCAAGACCTTGTTAGACTCTGAAACAAATATTTCGTGAATTTCCTTACTTTTGGTGTAGTATTTCCCTGAACTGTTGCTGTAGCTGTAACGCCTGTCCATCCTCATTCCCCCTGCAAACAGAGCCAGAAATTGAAAAGTGAGATGTGGAACTGAAAATGAGGTTGCAGGGAACTAGGCTAGGAGTAACATTAGGAAAGGGAGGAGATGTTAAAAACCCTCTCCAGCACTCTCTAGTGCTGAGAGAACTGTCACAAAGGAAAGATAAGGCTTTCTCCTTGCCTTGAAAAATGTTTACTCCCCTTGGGATGTATCTGACCAAATAGTTCTAGCTCACAGGAAGCTTCTAATCCCTAGGGTGCCCCACCATTAACACCCTATAAGCATCTGTGTGCCTCACATCACCTCCAGGTGCAAGTAAGCATGTCCTCGAGCATCTTCTGGGAAAGACCAAAGGATTTTGTAGGATGGGGGAGGAAAAGGCTACTATGAGGTGTGATTCATGGAGCTTTGAGGTTATCGATGCGCTCTTCATCTCACTTCCCCTCCTATGGACCCTCTGAAGATACCATATGCAGTTCTGAAGTCTGACATTCACAGTTTCCCCTCCAGGAAACACTGAATGTTGTGTGTAGTTGCTTCTATTGCAGCAAGTCACCTGACACATACCAACAGCAAACTGCTTCCAGATGTGCCCCTTCCCCTACTCAAAATGCACTGCTTGTAACAGGATGATTAGACTTTATGCATCTAGCTCCACTTGGGACGCTGGGGTCAGTAACTCAATTTGAAGCTTTTGAGTCGGTCCTGGGCCTGCAGAACAGCCACCCAATTAAAGCAAGAAACAGCAGTGTTGGCAAGAGTTGGGTCATGGGTGTCAAACTATTCTAAATATGTTCCAGCGATAGTGTAGAGAGAAAACTATGTCTTCTACTCCCAGGAATGCAATGCAGATGTTGGCATGGGTGAAGCTGAGTAGTGTGTGGACTCATGCTGCCCCCCAGTGGTCAGTCACACTATAGCACTAGGTCCTTGGCAGCAGCTGGCAAGTTCTCTTGCTTCCCTTGGCGTCTTCAGATTTCCCCAATTCTCTCAAATACAAATTTTTCTACACAGATTAATAATGTATAACCCAAATGGCTTTCATATTGGAAATGGTTTATTATGTAGCAGGGGACCACACTGTGCCTTCCTGTAGTAACAGGTCTGGAGTAATGCCAATTAAACGAATGAGGGGGTGGTCTAAGCTGGGGAAGCCCCTGTGAATTTGGAAGGAAGTATTAAACTGAATGTAGGGAGATGCTCAGGGACTTCTTTCCTTCCCACAGGGGCAGGCCATGTAGTTGTACAGTGGAAAAAGTGGTTGGCATACCATCCTAGGTCCTCTACCAATGGAGAAGAGAAAAGTCAGTAATGTTGTTCCTTATAAGTGAAAGTGTAGAGAAGAAATGGGGTTCAGCCTGAGCTACAGCCAAATCCTGGGGCACAGTGTGCCTTACTGGAGGAGAAGAAAGGATTATCGGGGAAGATCCCATATCCAGGGGCAGTAAGGACCTGCTGCTACTGTATTTCTACAGTCCAAGGAAGGACTGGAACTCAGACAGTGGTGGCGTTGCAATGATCAGAGACCTGTGTGACAAGTAGGATCCAAGCCCTGGATTATCCTGCTTGCCTAGTCCAGGGTTGTCAAGTGTGTGGTGAGCGAAAGTACCAGGAACGGGGAGAAAGGACTTAGGGTGTACGAAGAGTCAGATCAGGAATGAGGGCTAAGTAGAAAGATTGGAGGTCTACCACATGCCCTGTGCTGCACCCAGTTAACAGCATTTATCATATTGGAGGAGGAGGAGAAAACAGAGAAAAATGAAAACGGATAAAGACCATATGCCCTATCCAGTCTGTCCATCAATGTCATGTTCTGTCCCTTCCTCTCCCTTAGAGATGCCGTCATGTATTTGTCCCAAGCTTTCTTGAATATAGATACTGTTTTTGTCTCTACCACTTCCACTGGGAGGCTGTTCCATGAATTCACCACCCTTTCTGTGAAGAAGTTTTTCCTCAGGTTACTTCTGAGTCTGTACCCTTTCAACTTTATCCTATTCCCCCTTATTCCAGAGCTTCCTTTCGATTGAATTCATCTGTGCACTTGGATTGAATTGAATTGAATTTATTGACTTGATATACCACTTAGTACAACTGTACATTAAAACGTTTCACAATTCAAAATATGACAACATCTTCCAATCAACAATAAAAATCAGATCCAATATTTGTAATTCAGTGACAAAAACCACAGCCTAACAAAAAAGCAACTGTCAAAAATCCAAGTTTTCAACACTTTGTGAAAACCAAAGTAACCGGTCGTACTCCTACCATTAAAACGTCACGTGTTCCATAATGAAGGTCCTTTATAGCTACGGGGGACTTCCGTGCATTTATGCCATGGATGTATTTAAATGCTGGGGCCAATCCAGAAAGGGAGAGTCAACAGAGGTCAGTAGATCACAGCAATCAAGGACCAGAATCTATCTCCGTCAGTGTTCAGAAACCATAAAACTTTATTAAAAATAACCAACAGGGCCACGTTTCGCCTCCCAAGAGGCTGCATCAGGGGATTTACCTTACATTACTAAATGTACAAGAAAGGGGAGAAATTTGTTTTTCAAACTCTGATTATCAAGAATTTGTGTAGGGACCCTCGTAAGGTAAATCCCCTGATGCAGTCTCTAGGGAGGTGAAAAGTTTTATGGCTTCTGAACATTGACCGGGATCAGTTCTGTTCTTTGATTTAAATTTGGGAGACATGATAGAGATGTTTATGTTTAAATGTACAGAAGTCCTCTGTAGTTGAAAGGTATTAATTAAGGAGCAGAGAGGGTGCAAAACCCATCTGGGAGAAGAGTGTGCGGACAGAGAGATGGACTTGGGGAAAATCCATTATTTCTGGGATAAGCAGTATAAAATGTTTTGTATATTTTGGGGATCTTGCCAGGTATTTGTGACCTGGATTGGCCACTGTTGGAAACAGGATGCCGGGCTTGATGGACCTTTGGTCTGTCCCAGTATGGCAATACTTATGTACTTATGAGACCATGAGAGATGACACAGCACAAAGGAGACCAAATATTCAAAAGACTTGGAGCACGTTCGATTCTTCGTCCCAGTGCCTTACTTGGTTTTTATGGAGTTTATACCTTCTTGCTTTGATTGCTCTAGTTTTGTACATTTTTCTCGCCTGGGCAGGGCCCGATAGATGGGATAGTATTTTATAACAAATCCTTTCCAACCTCCTTTAGTTATTTTTCGATTGCAGATTGCTTGAGTCTGTCCAGAGAATCTACAGCCAGCCAGCAGGGGCCTTTATCGTTATTCTGTGTACATGAAGAGAGACTGGTGGAGAACATTTGAAATTATAGCCACAGTCACCAACAAAATAATGTGTGTACTTGGCCCAGGAATCTCCCTCAGTGTCACCACATTAGGGATCCAGCTACACTTTCTTTTCATTTCTCCTACTTACCTTCCTGCAGGCGAATTTACAGTCTGTGCATATATAATACCTTTTAATATTATTAATGCATATTAATGATGAGCTGCTCCACAAAACATGCTCGATAGCAGAAGCAAATTGCATATATAGTTTGTAAAGAATTTATATTTTTAATTCAACAAGAACTAATGAAGAAAAGTCCTCAAACTGCCAGCACACCCTTGGAGGGTTGGAAAGAGACCGGCAGCAGCAGCTGAGGGCATCAAGAAAGTGAATTTGTCTCTTAACAGCAAAGGGGGAGCCAAAGCCTTCAGAGACCTTAGGAAGAACCCAAGTTCCCTGTGGACTCAGAACTGGGTCAGAATGTCTCCGGCAGCCTCATTGTTCGCCTAAACTGCCATCTACAGACTGATTTTAAAGGAAATCGGTGAAAGAAAGGGTTAACCTTGTGCCACCATAAATAACTTCACTTAGCACTTTGCTCAGGCAGCCATTGGGGAAGGGGCAACCTGCACCTTGCTGACCTTTAGTACATAGAGTGGGGATGTTTGAAAATAGAGAGTTGCACAGGGACAGACATTTCACCCATCCCTGCCAATCCCCAGTGGCATCTAACCCTTACCCACTAAGTTCCATTCCATCCCCACTCGTACCCACAGGAGTCGATGCTATTATTTACTTGCTCACAGCCCTCTGTTTCCTCCCAACCAAGACAAATCCCTCCTTTCAGTACCCTTCTCCACCACCACCAACTCCAGGCTCCGCCCTTTCTGCCTCGCCTCACCCCATGCTTGGAACAAACTCCCTGAGCCCATACGCCAGGCCCCCTCCCTGCCCATCTTCAAATCTTTGTTCAAAGCCCACCTCTTCAATGTTGCCTTCGGCACCTAACCACTACTCAGGAAATCTAGACTACTCCAACTTGACATTTCGTCCTTTAGATTGTAAGCTCCTCTGAGCAGGGACCGTCCTTCTTTGTTAATTTGTACAGCGCTGCATAACCCTAGTACCGCTCTAGAAATGTTAAGTAGTAGTAGTCCCAACCTCAACAGTCTCCAGTGGGTTTTTTTTTGGGTGGTCTTCACTATTCAACCAATGAGTGTTCCAAGCCAAATGCCTCCCTCTGTAGGCTCCGAGCCTCCAGTTGCCTCTCAGTGCATTCCAAGCCTCATTCTGGAGTCACTAGAGATTTTGACTACATTCCCGCTGAAATCCCACGTCAACTTCTTTCATCCCCACGGGAATCCCGTTCCCGTACAGCTCTCTATTTGAAAAGGCTTCTGCAATGCACCATTACAATGGGAGCAGCAGCTCTGGATAATTTCTCCCTCGGTAAGTAACGGATCTTGCCTTGTTCTGGGTAGTAAAGAGACTTGACTTGGGGGTGTAAAGAGCATGTGGTAACAGGAGAAAAGATTGAGCTGCCCCTCAAGCATTTCACTTAGCTAATGGAGCTCAAGAGGGATGATATTGAGCATCAGGGGTCACCGTTAGTTTCATCTTTCCAGTGCACTTCACCAGCTCCTGGACCAGGGTCCCAAACCCTTTATTGAGGTATTGCTGTGTCTTTAAAAGTGGGGGCTGTGTTGAGGCAGTTGGTAAGGTCCTTTCAACTACTCTCAAGTATATGAGGTAAAGATTCTTCTCTAGGGGTTTAAAGGTTATTTTTCTCCTCTCAGTGCATTTACTATTAATAATAATTTCTATAGCAGAACTAGGTGTATGTAGCATTGCACAGATATACATAAGAATGAATACCTTTTCCATGGGGCTTCCCATCTAGTTAAGACAAACAAGAGCCTAGGGGAATATATTTATTATAGCTTAAGTGCTGAAGATTTAAAAGCAACCTCAAAAAGATGATGGAATAATATTCAGCCGGCAGTGATTGACTTCTGCTGGCTGTGTTAGACCTGATATTCAATGCCGCCAGTATTGCCTTACACACTGAAGGTCCATCAAGCCCACCATCCTGTTTCCAACAGTGGCCAATCCAGGTCAAAAGTACCAGGCAAGATCCCAGAACAGTAAAACAGATTTTATGCTGCTGATCCTAGAAATAAGCAGTGGATTTTCCCAAGTCCATCTTAATAATGGCTTATAGACTTTTCTTGTAAGAAGCTAGCCAAACCTTTTTCAAACCTTGCTAAGCTAACTGCTTTTACTACATTCTCTGGCAACAAATTCCAGAGTCTAATTACATATTGAGTGAAGAAATATTGTCTCAGATTAGTTTTAAATTTACTACTTTGTAGCTTCATTGCTTGTCCCCCTAGTCCTACTTATATAATCTGGCTTCCTTGGGGGTCAAAGTGACTGTGAGGCAGGGGCGAGGCTGGGGGATGCAGCGTCATTTTATTTTGTGTGTCCTCTCTCTTTTACCCCCCTCCCCACAAATAGGGTAACCCTATGTAGACCTCAATCATATCCCCCCCTCAGCCGTCTCTTTCCAAGCTGAAGAGCCCTAACCTCTTTAGCCTTTCCTCCTATAAGAGGAGTTCCATCCCCTCTATCATTTTGGACGCTCTTCTTTAAACCTTTCTAACTCCACTATATCTTTTTTTGATCGATCTTCCAGCCAGGAACTGGACCAGAACTTCTAGAACATATCTCAATCTTCATCTTCCCAACTGCAAAGGCCTTAAATACAAAACCTACTACACATCCAACTTCTCTGTCATAGGCAGCCAACTCTGGAACGCCATACCTCGACACATCCGAAAAACCACTGAACACCTACCCTTCAGAAAACTGCTGAAGACTTACCTCTTCAAACAAGCCTACCCAAATGACCCGTCCTAATTCTCAAACATAATTCCACACATAATTCCACACCACTAGTATTACCCACACCCGAATCCCTTCCCCACATCTCTTACTATTGTCCTACTCTATGTAATTATGTCATCTCTGCGACACTTTGCTCCATACTTTGTATCATCTCTGTGATAACTTTGTACCATACTTTGTAAGCCGCACTGAACCTACTCTATGTAATTATGTCATCTCTGTGATACATTGTTTCCATATCTGTATTATCTCTGTGATATTTTGTACCATACTTTGTAAGCTGCACTGAACCTGCTATCGAGCGGGAAAGAGCGGGGTATAAATGCCACAAATAAATGAATACAGCAACCAGAATCCCACCCAATACTCAAGGTGAGGTTGCACCATGGAGCAATACAGAGGTATTATAATATTCTTGGTCTTGTTATGCATCCCTTTCCTACTAATTCCTAGCATCATGTTTGCTTTTTTTGGCCGCCGCCACACATTAAGCAGAAGATTTCATCATATTGTCTACAATGACATCTAAATTGACTCCTAAGGTGGATCTTAGCATCACGTAACTAATGATTTGGATTTTTCTTCCCAACATGCATCACTTTGCATTTGTCTTCATTAAATTTCATCTGCCATTTGGATGCCCCGTCTTCAAGCTTCCTAATGTCTTCCTGCAAACCTCCACAGTCCAGAAGTAGGAAATACAGCATCACAGAACAATGACCCCCTCACACTTCAATACTTGTCCAACGGAACTTGGCAAAATATCCCTGTCTTCAGGCTCTTATTAAAGACTCAAAAACATTTGATATTTCTCAAATCACGGGGAAGTCCGTTTCACAGCGCAAGAGCCTTAACAGATAAGGCCTCTGGATCTAAGCTGTCAAACGCTCCTCAAGCTTTCATAGACTAATCAGCGATAGTAATTAGCAGACCAGCTGCAGGGAGAATTCACATCATCGGAATAGAGGAGTAAATCCTGAACCATGAGTCAAGATGCAGTAGGTTTACAATCTGTGTACCACAAATTCAGAACCAAAAAGGGACGGACTCTGGTACCCCCAACATCTCCATCCTTCACCTTGCCTGAGTCAGTGACCAGAGCGCTGAAAAGGTACGGGTAAGATCCTGTATGTCTCTTCAATCATGGAAAAATGAGCAAATTTATAGCCAGATTGGGAGAACTAATCAGGGCAAAAGAATAACCGAGGTACTTTTGAAGACTCTGAGGCGAAAGACTCCTGAGGGCCACAGGGAAGGCATTCTTCAGCTGCCTATGCTTCTCCATTCAGAGGCATATTGGAGAATTGCTGGCCTCTTGCCAGATCCTTTATATACCTAAAAAGAGCTGAAAACTGGCCAGAATACTGCCCAAGGAACTGGAGAAGAATTAACTCCCTGCCTAGGCTCTCAGCTTGATCAGCTGCTTGGGAGACCTGCCTAGTGAAGGGAGGATGATCTATTCAAGTCCGCATACTGAGAAAGCAGAGTGCCCTAGTCTGCAAGAAGGGTTAACGATGTCCATGAGCCTACAACAGGTCCATCTTTTCTTCATGAAAATCCTCCCAAACCTATCATTTTACCAAGGAAGGCTTATGGATGGACACCCTGGGGAGACTGGACTGTTTGAGATATTTGGATTTCCTTTTTGCATTTGCTTTTATCCCCTGTTTGTTTCCTGACGTTGTGTATCGTGCATATAGTGCATAGAGTAGATGTGGACAGTGATGAACACAATTCTGTGACTTCACCATCTTAAAAGCATCATCTTGTCTCAGCAGCTCAGGGCTCGTTTGATCAGTAGGAACCATCCAGAGGTCAAAAGGGGGGTTATTCTGAGACTCACGGGGTGTAAGCGTGAAGTTAGTCTTCACTAACGTAGAACACAAAGACGGTCCTTCTCTCGTTACACCTAAAATCTGAGATGGCCAGAGTTGGTTTTTCTTTTCTGGATTTGAGCCTAATAAGTAAAAAACTGGCCATACTAATAACCATGTTGTCCAAATGACCTTTGGATTCAGTCTTGGGAGGGGTTAAAAATCTTGCAAGCTTTTCAGCTTGTAGATTTAGAACAAGGGTCAGCCAGCAAGTTTTTGGCCAAGCCCAAGATATCGTACTGAGCACTCAGCACATTCATTTACCTAACCCTGGACCTGTGCTTCATTCTACAAAGCTCAGTTTTCTAACCTTGTCTCTCTCTGCCCTTTAGATTTTTTTTCTTCTTGAAGCCTAGGGGCATCTTGTAAAACAGAAAAAAAAATCCTTCTAGTAATTAAAAAAAATCCCTTATAGCATTAAAAATTAAACAACCCTCAACTGAAAAATCTGTAAATGTCTACCCATTCCCTCCCTTTTACTAGGGCTGCAGTAATTTGGTGAATTAATCAGAGCTGGCACTGCTGCTGCTTTTTATGTTGAGAGGCCCTGTCTGTTTATTTTTTGTGTTGTGGTCCATGAAGTGGCGTTCTGGTGTCATGTTGAAAAGGAACTATCCAGATAGTCCTGCTGATTTAAAGAGAGACATTTTAGCAACAGCCTGCAGGTTTTGAGTTAAGTAATGGTTGGAGCAGATCCTGTGGCTGTTTGGGAGGATCCTTGGAATAATCGTAAGCGTGAGAGGTAGGCCGAGGTCGCTAGTTGTTTCCCTGCAGGTGGGGGAGGGGGGGAGAGATGCAATTTCATAACAAGATGTCCAAAAAGCCTAAATTATAGAGGTAACGTAGACACCAATATAGCTTTATAAGACAAATTCCCAAATCTGAGAACGATAGTACATAAATGCTGACACACAGATGTAGGCCTGCTTTGAAGAAGGTGTGGATTTGGGCATGTGCATCGCCCTGCAATGGAGAGGCGGTCGGGTAGCCAGTGGTTATGGCGAGCACGTTGGGTGTGAAAGGCCAAAGCATGTGGTAGGTGCAGTTTGGGGCAGCCCCACAGCTGAGGAGGCCTTCCCATGTGGTTGGCAGCAGGGGAAGTGGGTCTATAGGGTCATCTCTGGAAGCCTGAGCAGGATGGATGGGTAAGCTCATGAAATTGCTAGCTCTGCAAAGGGCCTTAATTTCCTTACAGGGATCAAAGCAGCCCAGGGGGCTCAGAAGAGATGGATATGAAAGGGTGAGGGAGGGTCTTGAGATGCCTCGGGCCTGATACCCTAGGGCCAGCTCTGGTTAACACCCAGTAAGTCACAATTAAAAGCACAATGGAGATGTAAAATTAAAAAGTGGGTATTGTTAATATATGGCCTAGCTTTAAGGCTACCACTGGAATAGTGATGGCCAAAGCTATGCAGCCAAGAACAACTGGAAAAAATACTGACTAGGCCAAACAGCAAGCAAGTGAATTAATATTTGAGAATCTGAAAAAAGCAGGTCTGAACAATGAGTCCTGATACAAACTGGTACAACCTTTAAATCAAATATAGCATCTGTAATGAAAGATCAGATGAATAAAATGGAGCTTATTAGTTTTGGTATACAATGATACAGAGGTAATACAGAGTTCATGAGAAAGGTATGAAAAGTATTGCAGCCGGAAGATGTGAAACTGTTATCTCAACGCTTCCCAAAACATGTTGATAATTAGCAGTAGCTGAGAACGGAAGGAGGTGGGCACATCAGACAGCAGACCGCATGGGAAAGTATGCTCTCAGAAATTGCGAAATATTAGGAGCTAGGTATCTCACCATTCACTTCTATGGAGAAGATAGAGTATAAAAGAGGGGAGATTTTGGCTTAGTTTGAGAGTCTTCTCCAAAGCCTCTGTCAGACGGCGAAGCCCTGTGCGGCTGAAACCAGAATCTGATGTCTGTATTTGTATCAACTTGAAGACCTGTGTTTGGGTAAGAAATAAAATGTATCTATCTATCTAAACCTATCTCTGTCTTTATTTTTATTGATTCTATCTTCTCTTTACCTTATATTTAGCCTACCAGGTAGATCATATACAAGTGACACTCAGTCTTTGCAGAAACTTAGACAGATGTTTAATAAGATTTATGTGGGAACATAAATGGCCCAGAGTATATCTAGATCCAGAAAACAAACAGAAAGCAGTAATTATGGGAATTAGTTTTCAATTACGGCTCCTAATGCCACCCCAGAATAGACCTTGTGATTGGGTGACAATGGAGGTCAGAGAAACTATACAGAATCTGTTATATGAAATAAGTACCTTTAGTCCCCCGTATGACAGAGTCAGAAAGAGGTCTATAAGAAGAGGTAATTAAAAACAGTATGAAATGTGAGCTGAGTGATGATAAGACAGCAAGGATCCTCTCTGGTAAAGGGGAAGAAATCCAGGACCCTGCTGAGCCTTCTTGTGTTTGAATGATTTATAAAATACAGACATGTTTGTTACTCATTTCCTCTAAACTTAATGAACACTGATGACTTTTCTTTATAGGGAGGAATAAAATCTCCTCCTCTCACTTCCAGTAAGTATGTAACCTCATGATTCTTTAAGTTCCAACCCTTTGGGGGTCAGGATCGTTCAAGTCTGGTTTTGTCCCAATTCATCTCTAGGCTTGTGGGTCCTGCTTTTCTTAGAAAACCCTAGAATTACAACCTCTTGCAGTCACAATGGTAAACCTTGGAGCTAACTCGATTTATGGCCCTTCCACCAATCTTAATAACAAATTTTCATTTTCATAAAAGCTCCTGATTTATACGGTCAAGGCACTTTACTGTCCAAAACCAGAACCACTTTCTTGAGAGAAACAAAAATAAATATTAGCAGCAGCTGTTCATTGTATCATATTTTCAGAACAGAGAATTACATGATGTGTCCTCTCCTGAATTTATCACCATTACAAAGAATGCAATTTTCAAAGCCACTTTTTGGCTGAAACATGCCCTCCGCAGAGTGCAGCCTAATGGTTAGTGCAATGGGCTTTGATCCTGGCAACCTGGGTTCAATTCCCACTACAGCTCCTTGTGACCTTGGGCAAGTCACTTAACCCTCCACTGCCCCAGGTACCAAAACTTAGATTGTGAGCCCTCTAGGGACAGAGAAAGTACCTGTATATAATGTCTACAGCGCTGTGCATGTCTAGTAGCACTACAGAAATGATAAGAAATAGTAGTACTTACATCAGGTTTCAGCAGGTGCAAGATCCGTGCTAAACGTGTATTCTAGAAAGGACGAGCAACGTAGGGCAGCTTTTGCAGATACTAGTTCACCATGGATATTCCCAGCACCTAGCTTTGGACACCATTTATAGAACCCCCCCCAAGTGAGTGTTCCAGTGAGGTATTATGAACAGAGTGAGCACAGTAGGGCAGTGGCGTAGCCACAGATGGGCCCACCCACTTAGGGCTCAGGCCCACCCAACAGTAGCACATGTTTAGCGGTAGCTGGTGGGGATTCTAAGCTCTGCCAGCTGAAGACTTCCCCCTGATGGTAACGAAAATGCTGCTCTCCACAATACTGGCACCTGTGAATGCTCTGTTTTCAGCGCATGCCTGCTGCAGACTACCAAGGTGGAGAGAAGCATTTTCCCACCAGCTGAGATATTTTTTTGGTGGGGGGGGGGGGGGAGAACATTTGTGCCCACCGCTTCTTGCCTAGGCCTATCCAAAATCTACTGTCTGGCTACGCCCCTGCAGTAGGGCTTCACTGTCTGCTTCAGAATGCACAGATTTTACTAAAGACCAATAAACCACACGTTTCATGGTAGACCAATGCATTAACAGTTTTGTTCAGGAGGATCTCGATGAACCATGGGGCAGAGAGAAGAGGGTGCAGAGGATGGATAACCTCTTTTTGTGGCTGAAAGCCAAGTGGGATTTTGGACAGCCCTTTGATCCCGCTGTTAAACTCTTCTGAAGATATTTACAGGGTTGACTGCCCTATCGACCTAGACTATATCTCCCGCCTGCTTATCCACTGCAGGAGCTGCAGTGGGAATCGAACTCAGTTCCCCAGGATCAAAGTCCACTGCACTAACCGCTAGGCCACAGAATCTCCCCCCTCTGTGTTTATATGGAAAAAGCTTAGGGGTCCTTTTGCAATGCGGCGGTAAACCCAACGCAGACTTCTGCAGCAGCCCAGCGGTAGTTCCCAGTCCCACTGCGCCGTCATATCCAGAAGACAAAAATATTTTTATTCGTATCGCTGGGTTAGCGCAGGAGCCCCCCCCCCCCCCCCCCCCCCGAACTGGCCGCATGGCAAGTGATTCACTTGCCGCACGATCATTTCCTGAAAAAACCCAAAGACCTGCCTTTGACCTGCTGCAATAAAAGGGGGCCTGTGCACGCATCAAAAACGCACAGCGATGCCAGCGCAAGCCCCCTTTTGCGTAAAGGGGCCCTTAGTAAATCCAGCCTTGACCTGGGCTTCGGTGACTTCCCTCAAACAACATTACTGGTGGCTGGAAACCAGTTTCATGGCAGGGTAACTGGCAGAAAGACAAGAAAACAGCCAAGGTGGCCATCAAGTATCTTTGTATTTTCCCAATGTCATTTTTTAAATCTTCTCATCCTTAATTTTGTGCTACTTTTGTTGTTCATTTGCAGCTACTGTACTAGTTTGATTTTGTAAACTGCCTTGATGTATTGCTCGTGACAGGTGCTATATCAAATGCGATCCATAAATACGGAAATTTGGTAAAATTGAATAATTCAGTTCAGCTACTTTACAGTTCTACATTGTTGTTTTAAAAAGGAGATTAATCACTTCAATGGGAGAAAGAAACAAATGGGAAAAGCAGGCAAAGCATAGCCATGCTTTTGCCTGCTTTTCCCACTTCTTTCTTTCTCCCATACTTCTTTGCAATTTATATGTGTGTCTATGTCTCATTCTGACCTGGAGGCGAGATGAGAGGAGCAGTATCCAAACATCACGTTGGCTTGAAAAGAATAATAAGATGCAGGGTGGAATGACCATTTGGGCAACTGGCAGTGCCCGATGGCCCAGAGGATCTAAGGACCCCGGAGACTCTTTCCCCCCCTCCCGCTGCTGCTGCTGCACACTACAGCCCCCCCGAGCCTCAGTGGGCCTTCCACGGACCCACCATGAAGGGCCCTGATAGTCAAGGGGCCTCTTCCCTGCCTGCTGCTGCTGTGTTTTCAAAATGGCTGCTGAGACTCCCTCTTGTGAGACTGTCAAGACCTGCGAGACCACCACGGGAAGTCTCGGCACCCATTTTGAAAGCACAGCGGTGCCAGGCAGAAAAGTGGTAGTGGGCAGGAAAGAGATGGGTTCTTCCCCCCCCCCCCCCCCACCGAAGAAGCCACTAGACCACCAGGGCCCTTCAAGATAGTACCAGGAAGGGCTCACTGAGGCTTGGGGGATGGTAGGGTGGGCTGTAGTGCGTGGGAGAGGGCAGTGGTGGCAGAGCAGCAATAGGGGGTGGCAGGCAGCGGCCAGGGATTAGGGCAATGACTGTCACTGCTTGGGGGCCCAGGTTACTGCCAGTCTGCCCTGATAAGATGAAACCAAATGTGATACTCAATGTCACTATGAAAAGATTTAGAAAATTGGATTTTACAGTTTAACTACTATCGCTCATCAACATGTTTTGATGTCCTCTATTATCTAATCCAATCTAGTGCTTATTAACTGCCAAATCCTAAGAAGGTCCAAGATGGTGTACAAAAGTAAAAAAGTAAAATAAATCATACAATTCACATAAAAATTACAACTGATTTAAACAAAGTTCCAAGTAAATATTCGTTAAATAAAAAGGTCTTAAGATTTCGGTGAAATAAAGAGCTTGAAATTTCAGTTCTTAATTCAATCGGCAAAGAATTCCAATGAAAGGCAACCTGAAAAAGGGTATAAATGCTCAGAATGTCTCTTTGATACTAAACTTTGAGCTGGAGGATAAAGAAGAAAGTGATTATTCTTAAATCTGAACGTTAACTTGAGAAAGTAAATTTTGTACATAGAGAAGAATCTGACCATGAAAAGATTTAAAAACTAGTCATGTTCCTAGTTTTCAGTGATAACCAGTGTACATCAATTAGCAAAGGAGGGCGTATAATGCTTATTGCCTTGGAAAATCATTTTAGCGGAACTGCTCTGCAATAATTGTAATCTGTCAAGTTGCTTCTTTGGAAGTCCGGCATTGACTGAATTACAGTAATCCAGCTGAGAAAGTTATAAAAGATTGAAATAGAAGAGCAAAATGCTTCTTACGAAAATAGGAACGGATTAATCTCGATTGTTACAATTTAAAGAACATCATCTTTGACAAACTATTAATTTTGAGGTTCAAATGAGAAAGTAGAATCCAAAAGAACACCCAAGACCAGCAGCGTTTGTGGCAGAGGGAGACAGGTTGCTCTAGTAAAATCAAAGAAGGGATAGAATGTAAAGAATGACTAAACCATCAAATGTTTGTTTTCTCAAGCATTAAGCCCAAGATTTTATGTTATTAATACAGAAAGAAACAGCGGTATAAAATAAGTATCTCGTACAGGAAGCCAGATGAATATCATTAACCATGTAGGTGCGTATATGGATATTGTAGGCGTGTACATGGTTAACGCACGTTAAAAATGTTAACATGGCTATAACGCAGCTTAGTAAACAGGGCCCTTAGGCTGATCATGACAATATTAAATACAAGAGAAGAAAGAGTTGAGACTGTCGACCTTGTTTCAATAAAAAATAATTGTGATTGCTTAAAAAAAAATCTTTAAACCATGTATCTGCAAGGCTGGCTAACAAATAGTATCAAATGTCCTTGAGATGTCGAACTGGAGAAGTACGGATTGGGTATCTAATTAGGTTTCTAATTCTAGTTAATAGGACTTGTATTACGATTGGTTCTAAAGCCAAATTGAGAGTCTTGAAGACAAGAAAATTTATCCAGATAACACGTTAGTCTCGTTCTCACTATAGCTTCTGTTAATTTTGCAAATATAGGTTTACTAGCAGTTGGTCGAAAACTAGAAGGCAATGACATATCCAGATTACTTGATTTTGGAATCGGGGCGAGTTCTATCTGTCCCAACTCTTTGGGAAACTGGCCTACCTGTAAAATAGTATGAACTAGGGAAGTGATCCCTACCACTTGGCCATGCAGATCGCAACCAGCAGTAAACTACATGGTTCAGCTACTAGATGTGACTGAATAGTTCAAGCTGTACTATCAGTAGGTTTTATTGTTGAATTTACATCACAGAAAATGAAATGCACATCTGAACCATGAAGAGGCAGCTTAGCCGCAATAGACGTGGCAGCTCCGGGGCATAGGGTTATGAGGAAAGCATTCGTCATGGAATTATTGTGTGTGTGTGTGTGATCTGGATAGTAGAGAAGCGTGTGTGAGAGAGAGAGAGATCTGGGTGGTAGAGATGAAGGGAGAGGTAGTTTGAAAGGAACTATCTAAAACCCTCTCCCTTTCTCCAGGCCATTGGAGAACATTCTGAGGACGGGTTGCCAGAGGTGCCAGCATATGCCAGCTTAGCTATGTACGTTTTGAGCTCTTTCTTGAGACAGTGAACTTGAACCTGTGTGTTTCTGTAGAGCGACTGAGGCCCTGATGCCCAAAGGCAGAACCAGTCTAAAGCAAACGTTAATAGCAGAGTATGGAATGATTGTTATACCCCTTCATGTTTGTTTTTGGAGTTCTTTTCCTACTTTTAGTTAGTTTGTACACTACCAGAATAAGGTGGCTTAGCGAATATAAATGAACGACTCATTTTTAATTCCCTAACTGCTATGTTCTCTGTAGCAAAGTATCTATACAGTAGAAGTTGCAACTGCTTTCCCCATAGAAATGCACTACACTATTTTTTTTAGGGGGGGGGGGGTTATTTTGTGGAACCCCCAGTCTGAATTTCAAGTGTCTCTTCACTGGTTTTTACCCCATGCAAAATTTGATTCAAGTCCATTAAATTTTCATAAATAATTTTTTAAAAATGGAAAAAAGTGATAGTGTAACTTTTTACTAAGCTGCATTAAAACGTGGCCTGCGCTATGACTAGCATGTGGGGTTCCTGTGTGCTGAGGCCACTTTTATTGCAGCTGTAAAATGGCTGCAGTTTCCATCTTCCCAATAATGGCCACACGCTAATTTTCCCAGTAGTGATGGCCGTTAGTGCTTCAGCCCTTAACTAAACCTATTTTCTAGGCAGTAAAGGGCTCCCACGCTAATTACATGCTAATTGTTTGACGTCTACTCTGAGAGTAGTACTCTCTGCACTCAAATATGCCCCACTGCTAAAAAAATGTATTTTTTAGTGTGTGAGAAGTGCGCAGCGACACCCAAGCGCACTCCGTGGTAGTAACATAGTAAATGACGGCAGAAAAAGACCTGCATGGTCCATCCAGTCTGCCCTACAAGATAAACTCATATGTGCTACTTTTTGTGTATACCTTACCTTGATTTGTACCTGTCCTCTTCAGGGCACACACCGTGTAAGTCTGCCCAGCACTATCCCCGCCTCCCAACCACCAGCCCCGCCTCCCGCCACCGGCTCTGGCACACATCGTATAAGTCTGACCAGCACTATCCCCGCCTCCTGCCACTGGCTCTGCCACCCAATCTCGGCTAAGCTCCTTAGGATCCATTCCTTCTGAACAGGATTCCTTTATGTTTATCCCACGCGTGTTTGAATTCTGTTACCGTTTTCATTTCCACCACCTCCCGCGGGAGAGCATTCCAAGTATCCACCACTCTCTCCGTGAAAAAATACTTCCTGACATTTTTCTTGAGTCTGCCCCCCTTCAATCTCATTTCATGTCCTCTCGTTCTACCGCCTTCGCATCTCCGGAAAAGGTTCGTTTGCGGATTAATACTTTTCAAATATTTGAACGTCTGTATCATATCACCCCTGTTTCTCCTTTCTTCCAGAGTATACATGTTCAGGTGGTTTTTAACCTGCAGTAAGCATGCATTTCTGCTTACCACCGCTTAGTAGAAGGGACCCCTTAATTATTTATTACTGAATTTATATCCCACATTTTCCAATTTACATTGTTTCAATGTGGCTTACAAACAAAATAATATAGCTACGTTTAAAGGAATGATCTGTGTTAGTTGCATGAAATGTATTTATTTATTTGTTACATTTGTATCCCACATTTTCCCACCTATTTGCAGGCTCAATGTGGTTTACATAGTACCATGAAGGCATTCGCCAACTCTGGTAGAGCAACAAATACAAAGTGAAGTTGTAGTCTAATAAGGTTCATATGTTACATAGGTTACATATGTTACGGACACATTGGGAATAACAGAGAAGGAGAGTTAAAAAGTGTTCATTACAGGCTTTGGTTACATTGTGTTGCAGGGTTTAGGCACTTAAGTTGGGTCGGTAGGGTATGCCTTTTCGAACAGGTTGGTCTTTAGTGATTTCCAGAAGTTAAGATGATCGTATGTTATTTTCACAGCTTTTGGTAATGCATTCCACAGTTGTGTACGTATATGTAGGTGAAGCTGGATGCATAAATTGATTTATATTTGAGTCCTTTACAGCTTGGGTACTGCAGATTTAAG
Source organism: Microcaecilia unicolor (assembly GCF_901765095.1). NCBI lineage: Eukaryota > Metazoa > Chordata > Amphibia > Gymnophiona > Siphonopidae > Microcaecilia > Microcaecilia unicolor. Next base: position 38,219,052 of record NC_044044.1, read on the forward strand.
TATGTTCGTGTTGATCTGACTGCGTTTCTGGTTGGTAGGTCTGTGAGGTTGGCCATGTATCCCAGGGCATCACCACAGATAATTTTGTGCACCAGGGTGCAGATTTTGAAAGCTATGCGCTCTTTGATTGGAAGCCAGTGCAGTTTTTCTCAGAGGGGTTTGGTGCTTTCGAATCGCGTTTTTCCAAATATTAGTCTGGCTGCTGTGTTTTGAGCAGTCTGAAGTTTCTTTATGAGTTGCTCTTTACATCCCGCATAGATTCCATTGCAGTAGTCAGCATGGTTTAGTACCATTGATTGTATCAGGTTGCAAAAAGTTTCTCTCGGGAAGAATTGTTTCACGCATTTCAGTTTCCACATAAGTAGAGGAGTGTGGTAGTCCACTCTTAAGGTTATCAATAGAAATCAACCAAAATAAAACATGGAAAAGAAAATAAGATGATACCTTTTTTATTGGACATAACTTAATATGTTTCTTGATTAGTTTTCGAAGGTTGCCCTTCTTCGTCAGATCGGAAATAAGCAAATGTGCTAGCTGACAGTTTCCACATAGAGTGGCATGAATGAATGTATCTGTACACTTTACTTGCGATAATCATATTAACAATGAGCTCTTAGTGATATGTGTAGTTTGATGTTCCTATGTATGTTCATAAACTTCTTTTAGAAAGTTTTTAGTTGTTTTTCGAAGATCAACTAGTGATTTAGGTTTCTTAAGGTTTTTGGTAGTGCGATAGACATGTGAAGCCTGACGAGTAAGTTGACGTGTATCTTAGTCCCTTGCAATTGGGGAAGTGTAGTATGAGGTAACTTCTTGATTGCGTGTTTGTTTCATATCGGTAAGGTTATTAGCACTGCCATGTAACTTGGCGTTAGACCGAATATGATTTTGTATGCTAGGGTACATAGTTTGAAGGATATTCTTGCTTTGACTGAGAGGCAGTGTAAGGCCTTGAGTAGTGGTTTGGCTCTGTTGTAGCGTGAGTTTCTGTGAATCAGCCTTGTTTGTGCTGTTTTGTGCCATTTGTAATTTTCTTAGGACTTGATCTTTGCATCCTGCATATATCCCGTTACAGTAATCTAGGTGTGCTAAGGTTAGTGTTTGCCCTACCACGCAGAAGACTGTTCTTGGAAAGTAGCCTCTAAAGTGCCTTAGTTTCCACATTGTTCGGAACATTTTTGTTACAATATTTGATATCAATTGTTCAAAGATGTAAAGATGTAAACAGGATGGAGTCGGTCCAGAGGGCAGGTACGAAATTAGTAAGCGGTCTTGAATGCAAAACTTATAGGGACAGGCCTATGAACGTCAACATGTATACGCTGGAAGAGAGGAGGCATGATAGAAACGTTTAAATATCTCAAGAGCCTTTTTTCAAATGAAGGAGAGCTCTGGAATGAGGAGGGGGCATATGACAAAGTCGAGGACTGTTCCAGAATTTAAAAAGGCATGGAATAAGCATGTGGGATCGCTTAGGAACAGGAAGAATTAGGGGTTACGGAGGATGGGCAGACTGGATGGGTCATATGGCCTTTATCTGCCGTCATATTTCTATGTTTCTAAATGACATGTTTCTGCCTATTGTGATCCCTAGAGCTTTCAGGCTGTCTGCTATCGGGTGGGTAAATCCATTCAGAGTAATACTGGGGAAGGTGTTCTTGCAGTAGATGGATGTGAGAATTAAGAATTGTGATTTATCTTTGTTTAGTTTTAATTTGAATGTTCTAGGATTATTTATTCCTTGGGTTATGTTGGTTGCAATTTCTTCATGTCTTTGTCGAAAGCTATGTAGATTGATACATCACCTGTGTAGATGAATGGGTTAATATATTTTTGACCAGTTTTCAGAAGCCAAAGCCTCTTTTCTTAAGTCAGGTCAGTTATTTTGCCCCCAGACAGACATTTACAATCCTTTAGGTATAAATTATTACCATATTTGATGGGTTGGAAAGAATAAAAAGGAACCAGATCAGACATGTAATAATCATCCAAAAGAGAAATAAAACGTCAATAAGAATAGAATCCAGGTGGCCATTTCGTACTACTGCTACGTATTTCTAAAGCGCTACTAGACGTATGCAGCATTGTACACTGAACACGTAAAAGATGGTCCTTTTGTACGTTTGGGAAGCTTGCCAGGTGCCCTTGGCCTGGATTGGCCGCTGTTGTGGATAGGATGCTGGGCTCGATGGACCCTTGGTCTTTTCCCAGTGTGGCATTACTTATGTACTTATGCAGTGCTGTACACTAGAACATGAAGAGACAGACCCTGCTCAACAGAGCTTACAATCTAATTAGGACAGACAAACAGGACAAATAAAGGATAAGGACAGAGAGTAGCAAGATTCTATGCAGAATCCCAAAGACTGCTACTACTTATCATTTCTACACTACTAGACGTATGCAGCATTGTACACTGAACATGTAAAAGACGGTCCCTGCTCGACAGAGCTTACAATCTAATCAGGACAAATAAGGGGTAAGGGAATTATTTAAGGTGAGAATGATACAACAGACATGGGTACTGAACAAGTGAATAGGAGTTAGGAATTAAAAGCAGCTTCAAAAAGGTGGGCTTTTAGTCTAGATTTCATTCCGTACTGTTTAGCTTTTCTTTTCAAATAAGGATGAAATGCAGTATTTTACCAAAGAACATGTTTTTTCCAAGTGTAGACGGAGCAGGAATCCTTCGGAAATGAATTCACTTCTCCCAGGTGATAAAGTGACTACACGAGGGGTGATTTATTCCTCTATATCTCTTAGCAATCAATGGCTTACGGGGCAAATGTACCTTTTGTTCTTCTCTTACTTAACATATTCATTGGCAAATACTAATCAAAGTATTTATGTAGCCCTGGGATCTGTACAGAGCAAAGATTAGCTGACCCTGCTCTTCTGTTTTCATAATAGAGGCCAAGTTGGAGCTGTCCAGCTGTTATGACAGATTTTAAGGGGTCCAGCCCACTGTTGCTCTCCATTAATTATACAGAATGAGCCCAATCTACAGGGAAAGAGGGTATTTAAGACTGGACAGCCTAATGGCCTACCAGAGGAAGCAGGGAGGAGGAGGAGGAAAGTGGAAAACAGAACATGACTCAGCTCTTAAACACCTCTGGAATGTGAATCTGGAAAATGAGAAATTTCAAAATAATAAGTATTTCACAACTTTTTTGTAAGAATGATTTCCTGACAGTGCTATAAACTCACCCCACCCCTGGACTGGGGCCCATAGGCTGAAGTACTGTGTGTGTGTGGTGGGGGGGGGGGGGGGGGGGCTACTCATCCCTCTGGCATTGGAAAACACTGCCACAGATACTCCTCCTGTAGGTTGGGGGTGAAGATGGAGTGGCTTCACCAAACCTGGGCCTGTGGACCGAGGCTTGGGGCCAAGGAGAGGACTTCCTCACGCTCAATTAGGGCAAAGGTCTGACAGCTCCACCTAGCCAGTCTCAACCATGGAGCGCAGACTGCAGCCTGCACTCCCAGGAGCTAACCCTGAAGAAGAATCCTGTTGCACCAGTCCAACCTTCTACTGCAGACAGAGAAATACTAGTGAGTTTTTTTTATTTAGGGCTGCATCACTACTATAGTGGTGATGACATCATTGAAAGTTCAGTTTTTCTCTACCTCCATCTGGTGGCTGGGAAGCATAACTCACTCATCTGGTCTAGCAGGATAAGGAATTCTGTTTTATTCATTCATTCATTGTACCACTTAGACCTAAGCGGTTTACAGTTTAATTTTACAGGTACTGGGTCTGTCCCTAGTGGGCTCGCAATCTAAGTAGTTCATTGTACTACGATTGTACCCGGTACAACAGAGGGTTAAGTGACTTGCGCAGAGTCACAAGGAGCTGCAGAGAGAATAAAACCTGGTTCCCCAGGATCTCAACCCACTGCCGACCACCAGGCAGCAGCAGGAATCAAACCCAGGTCCACAACCCACTGCACTAACCATTAGGCCACTCCTTCACTCTCTAGCATAACTGGTCTATGGCTCTTTTCTTTTTCGGGTCTAATCCAGACTCACCTCAGTGCCTGGACTTGGTAAATAAGACCAAGAATATTATAATACCTCTGTATCGCTCCATGGTGCAACCTCACCTTGAGTATTGTGTTCAGTTCTGGTCACTATATCCCAAAAAAAGATATAGCAGAATTAGAAAAGGTTCAAAGAAGAGTGAGCAAAATGATAAAGGAGATGGAACTCTCGTATGAGGAAAGGCTGAAGAGGTTAGGGCTCTTCAGCTTGGAAAAGAGACGGCTGAGGGGAGACATGATTTGAGGTCTGCAAAATGATAAAGGAGATGGAGCTCCTCTTGTACGAGAAAAGGCTGAAGAGGTTAGGGCTCTTCAGCTTTGAAAAGAGACAGCTGAGGGGAGACATGATTTGAAGTCTGCAAAATGATAAAGGAGATGGAGCTCCTCTCGTACGAGGAAAGGCTGAAGAGGTTAGGGCTCTTCAGCTTGGAAAAGAGACGGCTGAGGGGAGACATGATTTGAGGTCTGCAAAATGATAAAGGAGATGGAGCTCCTCTTGTACGAGAAAAGGCTGAAGAGGTTAGGGCTCTTCAGCTTTGAAAAGAGACAGCTGAGGGGAGACATGATTTGAAGTCTGCAAAATGATAAAGGAGATGGAGCTCCTCTCGTACGAGAAAAGGCTGAAGAGGTTAGGGCTCTTCAGCTTTGAAAAGAGACAGCTGAGGGGAGACATGATTTGAAGTCTGCAAAATGATAAAGGAGATGGAGCTCCTCTCGTACGAGGAAAGGCTGAAGAGGTTAGGGCTCTTCAGCTTGGAAAAGAGACGGCTGAGGGGAGACATGATTTGAGGTCTGCAAAATGATAAAGGAGATGGAGCTCCTCTCGTACGAGGAAAGGCTGAAGAGGTTAGGGCTCTTCAGCTTGGAAAAGAGACGGCTGAGGGGAGACATGATTTGAGGTCTGCAAAATGATAAAGGAGATGGAACTCCTCTCGTATGAGGAAAGGCTGAAGAGGTTAGGGCTCTTCAGCTTGGAGAAGAGATGGCTGAGGTCTACAAAATCCTGAGTGGTGCAGAATGAATAGAAGAAGTAAATTGATTTTTTTTTACTTTTTCAAAAAGTACAAAGACCAGGGGACACTCAAGGGAGTTACATGGAAATAGTTTTAAAACAAATAGGAGGAAATATTTTTTCACTGAAAGAATAGTTAAGTTCTGGAACTCGTTGCTGGAGGATGTGGTAATAGTAGTTAGCGTATTTGGGTTTAAAAAAAGGTTTTTGACAAGTTCCTGGAGGAAAAGTCCATAGTCTGTTATTGAGGTGGATATGGGGGAAGCCACTGCTTGCCCTGGGATTGGATTTCTGCCAGGTACTTGTGACCTGGATTGGCCACTGCTGGAAACAGGCTACTGGGCTAGATGGGTCTTTCTTCTGAACCAGTATGCCTATTCTTAGTTTCTAAGATGAACTGGAGTCAGCTTGGGATTAATTATGCCTCATGCACAGTTAAGTTATAACTGAGAATAAGTAGGATGGATTTGTACATAGAATCTAATTAAAATCAGCATGTCTTTTCTAGTTACTTTAAACCAGGAAAAAAAACAACCCCAAAACACGCTTCATTTCAGTGTGAGTCAGTTACATAATGAACTGTGGTATAGTCTAACACAATCTACTTGTAATTATTTTATTCTTAGTCCTGCAATTTTGTGCCACCCATGACCTATCAAGACTTGGGGTCCAGCCCACCTGATTAGGCCAAGTTATGAAGACACAAGGTTTATGATTCTTTCCTATCCATCTTGTGCGATTCGTCTACACAACTCCGAGCAGCAGCCTCTGAGGCAGGCGTGAGGAACTGGTCTCGCTTAACTACTGTTTCTTGGTGCAGCCATATAGTAACACAGTAGATGATGGCAGATAAATAGCTAGATAGTCCATCCAGTCTGCCCGACAAAGTGGCCAGTGTTGTACCTACACCTCTCAATGCCCTGTTTAATGCACGAAGGACATTTAAGTTTTGCTTTGATTCTGACCTTCTTCTATATAAGTATCCTCCCCTTGAGGGAGAGGGGGTTGATGCTCTTACCTTAAGTGGCTTTGTTTGCCAGTGGTATCGCTGGGTCATACAAGACTGATGGAGGCAGTTCATAAGTACATAAGCGTTGGCATACTGGGACAGACCGAAAGTCCATCAAGCCCAGTATCCTATTTCCAACAGTGGCTAATCCGGGTCATATGTACCTGGACAAGATCCCAGAACAGTAAAACAGATTTTATGTAGCTTTTCCTATGATAAGCAGTGGATTTTCCCAAGTCCATCTTAATAATGACTTATGGACTTTTCTTTTAGGAACTTATCCAAACCTTTTTTAAACCCTGCTAAGCTAATTGCATTTACCATATTCTGTGGCAACGAATAACTTGAGTGAAGAAATATTTTCTCCATTTCATTTTAAATTTACTACTTTGTAGCTTCATCGCATGCCCCTTAGTCCTAGTATTTTTGGAAAGAGTAAACAAGCGATTCACGTCTACCCGTTCCACTCCACTCATTATTTTATAGACCTCTATCATATCTCCACTCAGCCGTTTTTTCTCTAAGCTGAAGAGCCCTAGCTGCTTTAGCCTTTCCTCATAGGAAAGTTGTCCCATCCCCTTTAACGTTTTCATCGCCCTTTGCTGTACCTTTTCTAATTCCACTGTTTTATTGAGACATGGTGACCAGAATTGCACACAGTATTCGAGTTGCGGTCACACCATGGAGCAATACAAAAGCATTATAATGTCTTCATTTTTGTTTTCCATTCCTTTCCTAATAATACCTAATGTATTTGCTTTCTTAGCCCCTACTGCGCACTGAGCAGAGGGTTTCAACGTATCATCAACGATGACGCCTAGATCCCTTTCCCGGTCGGTGACTCCTAATATGGAACCTTGCATTACATAACAATAATTTGGGTTCCTCTTTCCCACATGCATCACTTTGCACTTGCTCACATTAAACGTCATCTGCCATTTAGCCGCCCAGTCTCCCAGTCTCGTAAGGTCCTCTTGTAATTTTTCACAATCCTCCCGCAATTTAACAACTTTGAATAACTTTGTGTCATCAACAAATTTAATTACCTCACTAGTTACTCCCATCTCTAGGACATTTATAAATATGTTAAAAAGCAGCGGTCCCAGCACAGACCCCTGGGGAACCCCACTAACTACCCTTCTCCATTGAGAATACTGACCATTTAACCCTACTCTCTGTTTTCTATCTTTTAACCAGTTTTTAATCCACAATAGAACACTACCTCATATCCCATGACTTTCCAATTTCCTCTGGAGTCTTTCATGAGGTACTTTGTCAAACGCCTTCTGAAAATCCACATATACAATATCGACCGGCTCAACTTTATGCATGTTTGTTCACCCCTTCAAAGAAATGTAATAGATTGGTGAGGCAAAATTTCCCTTCAATAAATCCATGTTGACTTTGTCTCATTAATCCATGCTTATGTATAAGCTGTGGCACAGCTCCAGGAGCAGCAGCCAGTGGCAGTGTGGTGGAAGATAGAGTTCCACGTCCTTCAAGATGGGCAGTGTTCCGGCTGGGACCTCTTGTACTCCCGTGGTCGTGGCCGATTTGGTTGCTTGGGCTGTGGATGGGGTGCAAAGGTTGAACCAGTTTCCCTCCGATCTTGAACAGGACCCTCAGGCTCCTAGGACATCATTGCCAGTTCTTGCACAGAGAAGCAGTGCCCATTTTATTCTTCTCTGCAGGACCTTCTCCTAGGAGCTGCTTGAACCTCTGGGCAACACAGCTTGCCCTACAGTGTGGCTTTAGGGATTGTCATACTTCATTGGGTTCCAGCTGCAAGTCAAAAGGGGCATGCAAAGCTGTGGTAGGAAGGGACAGTGAGAATTCTTCCGTCTAGGACTTCCTGGTGCCCAGGATACTGGCCCCAGAGTTTTAGGGCCTGATTGAGCTCAAAAGTCCCTCTTGGGGACATCCTGACTTTCCTCGGTTGGAAGAAGGGGACAGATTCCTGCCCCAGCTCTGAATCGCACATTACCAGTAATGGAGGACTGTTTTGAGTGCCAGTGCTGGTCTTATCCCTTGATGGGCTCCTTGGAATGGGCCCCAAGGAGCTCCTCCTGGGTTTGCTTTGGGCCCCCTAAGTTTATCCTTTCTACAATCCACCTAATAACAATTTTTTAAAAAGAAAATTTTCAGATGCATAAACATTCCTACCCCCTTCTTCTGCAGCTTAGCAAATCTCAGTGAAAGCTGTGTGGTGGTGCTGTGGGGACCTTCTGGGTATGTTCTGCATGTCAAGAAGAACAACAACTGAGGGGGGTGGGGTAACAGCTCACATGTTGTGGTCCTTCTCCTGGAGGAACCATGCCAAAACCCTTCTGTGTTATAAAATAGCTTTAGAAAAAAGCCCTGAGGCAAGACTGCTGGAGGGATCGAGCACGTATGGATGACACTTTATTCCTTTAATAGATTCAGTTTCTTCAGAAGCAGGCTGAAGGCCTCGGAGCCATCAATTCAATTTGGGGGATGTTAAATCTGATTTGGAATGACTGGACCTTCAATTAGATTATATAGATATCAATGATATTTTCAAATAGACTGTGGTTAATACTGAGCCTTCTCCAGCTTCAAGGACATTTTCAAACCTTTCTTCCACGTCCTCTCCTCTTCTCCCTTCTGTTTAAATCCTTTTCTTGTCTTTTTCTTCTTCTTCTTGTTTATCCTTCTCTTGAAAATGTGTTCAGAATATTTTTCCCTTTAAGAGCAGCATGACAACAAGACCAGGAGAAATCTCCCAGCAGTGCTTGACCTCCTAAAAAAAGAATCCAGTGGGAAATCTAGGCTCTTGGTTTCCCACAATGAACAGAAAACTAATTAATTAGAATCACAATTTGGGATTTGCTAAATGCTGTTTATTCAAACATGGGCCCCCAACACACCTAGTCTTGGAGGCACCCCAGGTCAGTCAGGTTTTCAGGATATCTACAATGAATATTTGAGACAGATTAGGGAAAGGGAAGGGAAGGGGCTGGGACTTGATATACCACCATTCTGTGGTTACATTCAAAGTGGTTTACATATATTCAGGTACTTATTTTGTACCAGGGGCAATGGAGGGTTAAGTGACTTGCCCAGAGTCACAAGGAGCTGCAGTGGGAATCAAACTTAGTTCCCCAGGATCAAAGTCCACTGTATTAACCACTAGGCTACTCCTCCCCTGCAGTGCATGCAGATCTCTCTCATGAGCGTTCATTGCTGATATCCTAAAAACTTGACTGGCCTGGGGTGCCTGTAGGACCAGGTTTGGGAACTGCTGCTCTTAAGGTAAAATTTGTTCTTACCTGCTAATTTCCTTTCCTTGAGTCCTGCTAGACCAATCCAGAGAAGTAGGTTGCACTCCCTGACGAGCAGATGGAGGCAGATAACACTGGCATGATCACTTGAATAAGAGATGGTACCATCCTGGAAGCTGCCAGTATTCTACTGCCAAAGTTGACCCCTGAACATATTCCTCCCTAGATTGGGATTGTTCCAACCAGATGCCCCCAAGTCCACGGCACCCCAACAGAGATTTCACAGAGAACTGCCGAGCTGCATAGGACAGTGTTGAAGAAGGGGGTGGGAATGTTTAATATCCTTAATCTAATTTATTACAAATTTTATATACTGTAATTATCTCAAAATGTAACATACAAAACAGTTAACGAAAAGAGAGAAAAACAATTCAATATAATGCAACGATTTCACTATCAAATAACAATCTAAAATTACCACCCATTAAAATTAAATTGCATCTGATGATTTTTTTTAAATTATTAGGTAGTAGGAAGGAAATATAAATCAGAATTGAAGACAGACATCCAGGTTGGGATGTATCAGTTTCCACTAATATGTATTTTACAATAGGATTCGCCAATGTAGAGCCTATTCTAAATTAGAGACCTGCATGGGAACGGGGCTGGGTGGGGGACAGGTTAAATTCTTGCAGGGATGGGTAAGATTTCTGTCTCTGTGCAACTCTCTCGTCTAAATTACATCAGGAATGGATGTTTATGCGACAGTTATGTGAGGTCGTTGGTTGTCTATTTTAGAAACATCTCAAATATCAATGGGGTCAATATGGATTGGGTGGTGATGCTGGTAATTGGGAAACAAAATGGGAGCTGGGCAGACTTCTATGGTCTATGCCCTGATTGTGACTGAATAGATAGGGATGGGCTGAAGCAGTGGCGTTCCTAGGGGGGGTGCGGTGGGTGCGGTCCACCCCGGGTGCACGCCGCTGGGGGGGGTGCCACGCGCGCCTGTCCTCCGTTGTTCCATGCTTCTTCTCTGCCCCGGAACAGATTACTTCCTGTTCCGGGGCAGAGAAAAAACATGAAAGAACAGAGGACAGGCGCGCGCGGCACCCCCCCAGCGGCGTGCACCGGGCGGGGGGGTTCCTTCGCGGGGGTGTCCTTTCACCGGGAGGGGGGGTCTGCGCTGCATCGGGGGGGGGGGGGGGTAGGGCGCATCGGCCATCCACACCGGGTGCCAGCTTCCCCAGGAACGCCACTGGGCTGAAGTGTAAATTTTAAGGGGCTGCGACGTTAGCTCCAGAACTTAGTACAAGAACAAAGCTGGGCAGACTTTTACAGTCTGTGCCCTGAGAAAGGCAGGGACAAATCAAACTCTGGTATAAAGTATGACATATCATGTAAAATGAGTTTATCTTGTTGGGCAGACTGGATGGACCGTGCAGGTCTTTATCTGCCGTCATTTACTATGATACATGTACATGTCAGCCATTTTACAAACATACAAATTCGTGCTTCCCAAACCTATTGCAGAACCTGATATCCTTTGCCAGTATTGGTTTCAGGGGTGGGGGTCAAAATACACTGGTGTACAGGGAGAATCAGGCCCCCAGTCTGCTTTTCTGCCCACACAAGTAATGTGACAACTAAATATGGATTCTTATTCGAAAGACTGACCCCCAGGGGTCAAACAGTGATATTTTGATGCCAGGCACCCTCCGAGCAGGAGGAAGGGTATCGGAGGAGTGACAGACTGTGGAGGATTCTCAACCCACTGCCCCCTTTTAAAAGATAGTGGAGTGGCTTGGAGCTTCCTGTCTTTGATTGGCTGTAGCTCAGTAACATCATCACCAGTTTAAGGGGAGCTGCAGAACTGGAACCTGTAAGAACTGAAGGGCAGAGCACAATTATAATCAAAGGCTCAGAATGATTTGGAAAATAACACCTGTAGAGTTCAGATTGTGACCTCAGCCCCTAGGCCTTGAGTCTTCCCTCTGCTGTGTCCTGCCTAGAGAGTTGCATGGGGACAAAAATTTCACCTATCCCCGCCAGTCCCCTGTGCTAAAATAACTCAATTTAACAGCAGCCCATGTTCCTTTCTCAGTGCTTATGGGGATTTCAGTGCTATCAACCATATCCATTCTTTTTTTTGTTTGTTTAGTTCTATTATAATTGTCATGGCACAAGGAAAGGAGAGGTAGGCTGGTCTGGCACTACACTTCCGCAGGAACCCTGCAGAACCTGCATCTATCCCCGCGGGAGTACCATGGAACTGGAGGGGATCCCTGCGGGAACCACAGGATTCCCACTAGCCCTGTTCCCACGCAGCTCTCTAGTCCTGCCTCCTCTGATGCAATTTCATGTGGGTGGGACATGGCAGATCCAGAGCCTGGCCAAAGGCAGCCTGAGACGGCTGCTGAGGCCACTGGTAACTCGCACATAGGCTACGGGCAGTGGTGTGCTGGAGCAGGCTCTCACAAGCTCTCGAGAGCCATTTGTTAAGTTTTTAAGAATTTTGGGAGCCGGTTCTCCATGGCTACTTTAACAAATGGATCCCAAAATGAGGGCTTGGGCCCCTCCTGAATTCTCTTTTATTTTGCTGGCGAGAGAGAGCCCCCTGTTAACAATTTACCAGCCAGTGGTGTGCTGGAGCAGGCTCTCACAGGCTCTCGAGAGCCGTTTGTTTTTAAGAATTTTGGGAGCCGGTTCTCCATGGCTACTTTAACAAATGGATCCCAAAATGTGGGCTTGGGCCCCTCCTGAATTCTCTTTTACTTTGCTGGAGAGAGAGAGCCTCCTGTTAACAATTTACCAGCACACCCCTAGCTACGGGACAGAGGGGGGGAGAGAGAAGGAGCAATCCAAGACTTGGGGGGGGGGGGTGGAAGTGATGCAGAGGGCATGCTGATGTGTGTGTGAAGGGGGAAGGCACCAACGCAAGCCTCGCCTCGCTCCGTAACTTAATGGCCTCAGCGCTGCATATGTCTAGCAGCGCTATAGAAATGATAAGTAGTTACAGGTTTTTCAGAGTTTCTCGTCTCTTAAATTGTAAGCTGTATGTGGCATGAACTGTCTGGAATGTGTCTGTAAAGTACTTCCTACTGGTACCGCAATATAAATAACATGCATTTCAGGTCCTGCTGTATTTATTTTCTGTGCAGGCAGTACGTACTGTGCGGTGTGGGAGAGCGGCTGGCTCTCAACGATGCATTTAATCTTGCTTACTTGTCTTTGCCTTTGGGATCATTTGACATTTGTAAGGCATTAAAAACCTGCTTCCTTTCAGTCCCTTTAAAGCATGGCCCTCACTAATCTCCGTTCTTGCTCCCGTCATTAGGGGTGGCTTAGAGGGTGAAGGCAAATGCCTACTGATTGCAGATGGCTCTGAGGTTTGATTCATCCCTCTGATATTGTCCCCAATTATTTATGACACTGTGGATCGGTACATACATCAAGCAGTTACTGTAGTCTGCCTCATCCCCACCGGAGCAGGGTGGAGGATAAGCAGAAAACTGTTTAAAATGTACAGCCTCGAGGCAGAAAACATTATCCTTTAGCAGTCTTATTGCTTCAGCAAGCAAACTGAAACGTCCCTCATAAGGTGGGTTCAGAGATTGGGGACACATACATTTCTACTGCAGCACATCTGTTTCTAGAATATTCATTTATTACTGTGAATTTAACCTTCAATATCTCTGGGAATCTAATGTATTCTGGGAAATTATTTCCAATTTTGTGTATATGGGGAGGGAAAAAAAAAAGCTTAATACCTCTGGCCCTAAATCTGTAATCCTGACTTGCCTCACCTGATGCTTGTCCCCCTTCCTCACAGGTGAGACGAGGCAGGATTACAGATTTAGGGCCAGAGGTATTAAGCTTCCCCCCCCCCCCCCATAGGTACAAAGTTCTGCAAACAATATGTGTAACTAACAATGGCGAAATTTGTTCTTTCCTGCTAATTCCTTTCCTTTAGTCCTGCTAGACCAGTCCAGATGGGTGAGTTATGTCCCTCAACCAGCAGATGGAGGCAGAGAATACTGACAATTCAGTGATATCATCACCTGTATAAGGAGTGGTACAGCCCTGGATCTTGCCAGGTAATGCCTGATAAGTATTATAAATAACTTTTATGAAAATTTATACACTGATACAAAGGAGCAAGATATGAAATAGTGCAACTTTCTATAAACAACAGCATAGTACCTTAATATAACAGCATTGTCAAGCAGTGCCATACAACAGTATCACAGAGAAAGGCCATAGAGAATCATTGGAGAACAGTTTCCTAAAGTGGAAATATAGAGCTCTGAGCCCTGACAGGACTAGAAGGCCCTCTCCCTGGAATCACCACTAGGGAAAACCTTAAAGGCCTCTTCAGTCGCTAGACTATACCAAAAGGAAATGTCCAGCCACAGTCTTCCTGGACAGGTCCTGGACTAGTCTAGCAGGACTCAAGGGAAGGAAATTAGTAGGTAAGAAGAAATTTCATATTCCTTATCATTCTACTAGACCATATCAGTCAAGTGGGACGTACTAAAGCTTTCAGGACCCCAGGTGGGATAAAGATGAGGACCCAAAACACACCATCCTCACAATGTGTTAACTCATTGACCTTTAGTATCCCTGCTGAGACAGACAGTCAACTATGGTGAATGTGTGGACAAAAGACCATGTCATAGCTTTGCAAATCTCCTCTATGGAAGCTGATCTCAAGTGGGCTATTGAGGTCGCCATGGTTCTGACTTTATGAGCCTTGACATGGCCCTCTAGAGTCCTCCAGGGACGGTCAATACACCCATCCTGCAGCAATGGCAGAGCTATCAGGAAACAGAGCTACTAAGGAGACAGTATGACTAGTTCAAACTCAAGTCATTTGTGCCAACCAAAACCCTGAAGGTTGTGCTCTTCACTAAACAGAAAGGACCCTCTCTGAGTGACCCATCCCTATGCCACCAACAGAGCTATGGCCTCCACCCCTGCAGTGCAGAACAGCCTCCTGCCAGACTCCCTGCTCACACCTTTAAGGCCTCCTCTCTGGCAGCTCCCCTACTGCCTCTTTTTACATTCTACCTTGATGCATACAGCCCAGTGAACAGCAGTGGAGTGGGAAAGAGGACAGGGAGGAGAAGGAGACAGATGAATCTTATTGGGAGAGGGGAGGCAGGATTTTCAACCTGAGAAGATCCTATTTCCATCTGTGAGATTTAGAAGGAAGAAGTTGGGAGGTGGGCCTACAACCATCCAAACATATAGGATCCCTCTACCGCTTACCAGTTCTCAAGGCCCATCCAAAATGTACCAGATCATCATGCCCTAGAACATAAGAATCAGCTGCTTCTCTCTCCCAAACCTCCCCACTGAAGCATTATATCCTGCAGGGGGGCGGCAATCTCCCTTTGCCTTTCTCTTGCCCCAGTCAATGAAATGCTTTAGAACTCCTAAACCATGCCAAAGTCAATCTGTGGTTCCTTCCAGGCAGGGACACAGAATAGGGCTAAGAGGGGGGGGGGGGGGCTCAAAATTGAACCCCTGGAGGTGCTGAAGACGAACCAAACAGGTTTTTTTTTTAAATTCTCAGTTTACAGCAAAAAAATTTTTTAATTATCATAAGGTTATTCTGGTTTTAAAGGCAGTCTGGCCCATTTCCCAGAGCACCTGAGGGATCATTATGAAAGACAGATCAATCGCAGACTAGATAATATAACAGATTAATACCACCCAGGACCCAGGGCATCCCTAATCCATGACTGCTGAGAATGAAGGTTTCCTCTCTACTTCCGTCCATCAGCTGCTTGCCCTGGGCTGACAGACATTTGGTTCACTTTGTATATTCTGAAGCTACCTCGCTCAGCAATCGTCACACCCTTGTTGGCTAAAGGTGGATGCATAGCGGCAGATAGGACAAAAAAAGCAACAGAAGTCCTGAGATACAGCTGCTATGCAGTCTAAAATTGCACACGTATAAGCTTGGAAAAATTATGGTTGGTGGTGGAAGCATTTCAGTGCTCTGATATATTCCAAGAATGAGGAAATATGATTCTGACTAGTTCTGCACAGTGGCAAGATTATTACCGAGAGTGAAAAAACAGGATAGACCGTAGACTCTACACATGAAAGCTCTAGAGAAGGAAAGTCGGGCTTGGAAACAAGATTTACGCCAATAAAGTCTGAGCATAGATCTGCCATCTGCCCACAATTACTGGTGGCCTGAATTACTATCTGAGGTTTGCTGCTGAAAACACACCACTGGACCTATTTATTTTCCATATCTCACATCTACAAACAACATTGTTATTTATTGCAGGACACAATAGAGTAGGGTTTTTTTTCTTTCAGAGATAATTTTGGTCGGTTGTCTGTAACTAGATTTACAAGAACTGGCTACTTCTAAAAGGCCAAAAAAGTCATGTGAAAACCAGGACTCAAATAGCCACATTTGAACACAACACGCCCCTTCTGAGGGTCACTCTCTGGATGGCGAAGAGACAGCGGGGGATCGTTAATACTCAACGTAGGAGAAACGCCAAAGGCCAGTCAGGTTTTCAGGATATCCACGCTGAATATTGTTGAGTTGGCTCTGCCTGTACCTGCCTCCGTTGCATGCAAATCTTAACTCATGAATATTCATTGTAGATATCCTGAACATCTGACTGGCTGGGAAACCTCAGAGCTGGTTTCTGAACCACGACATTAGGGCCACGCAAAGATGATACAGTAACGAGTTACTGAACAAAGGGGCCCTTTTACTAAAGGGATGCAGTGCGCAATTCCGGAATGATGGCAGGAGCCCGACGGTACTACCCACCCCCCAGTGTGCTCCATTTCTAGTGCTACAAAAAAAGTTTCTATTTTTCTAGCACCAGTACTTACTGGTGGTAATCAGGCAGAACGCACACTGCCCAGTTACCATCGGGTTAGCGTGGGTGAAGGTAAGCGCTCCCCCCCTGAAACGGCCGCGCGGCAAGTGGTTCACGTACTGCAAAGCTATTTTTTTGGCCGCTGCGGTAACAAGGGGGACTCAGCGTGCATCAAAAACGCAACACCAACGCTAGTGCAGGCTCCTTTTTACCACAGCTTAGTAAAAGGACCCCAAAATGAGCAGAAAAAAAACTCCCCATAGCGGTTTCTATGTACCACCAGCTTCTGGCCTCTCAAAAGAGAGTAGATGATGGCAGAAAGACCAAACTCATCCAGTCTGCCTAGTTATTCCTATCCCAGATGCCAGTAGTTTACCCTTTGGGCTTTCTACTGCCCTGGCAAATGAATATGATGTAACATCCAGCAGGTGCCATCCCAAGGCTTTAGCGCTCAGGTTTGCAGGACTTAATTTCTACACAGAAAAAGGAAGTGTGGATTCAAGGAAGAGCAGCAGAGTGATCCATATTTATTTTTATTTTCCACAACTTGATATACCACAGAAGGCTTTAGCATAGGTATTAAAGCGGTTTACAAATAAATAAAACTATCAGAGGAAGGGAAACAGAGACCAATAGGAGGCGGAAGAAGAGAGGGAAAAGAGGTAACCAAGAGGTGTGACTTCAAGGCATGCGTGAAGGTGGAAATGGAAGTTTGATTTCGAATGTGATGCGGCAGGTCCTTCCAGAATCTGGGGCTGAGGTAGCTAATAACAGGGTGTCAGGATGGAAGGGGCTGGAGTAGAACCCCCCCCCCCCCCCCCCCCCAACAGACACACACACTGATCTGGAGTCTGAAAAGAAGCGGCAGAACTAGGAACTGCATTCTAGGTCATTCTGCCACAAATTAACTCTTTGCAGCTTTGTAACAGCAGTAAAGCTGTGGCAAAGGCCATCGGGGGACCTTAGCAGTCCTGGAAACTCACATCTAAAACCTTTCCTACGCTAATAAAAGCAACTATGTTCTCCAAACCGATTATGCTTGTAAGTGATTAATACTGTTTCCCTTTATGCATTCTTAAATATGGGAGTGTTCACAATTTATTCAGGTTTCAGGACTATGAGATAGAAGATTTCACATCCAAACCCTAACCCCGTACACGCAGAATGCCAACTATTACACAGGCACAGTGGATAACAAATACCGCAAAGCTGTAAAAAGAGAACCAGGAATCAGCCATGTGAGATTATTAATCACGTTCTCAAATGTTAACTTTTCAGGCAGCTAACGGGGTCTGTCAGGGAGCAAGAAATCCATACATGTTCCCCCGTGTCAGCATCTGAACATCTTCGTCTGATGCAAAAATCAATCACTGGGCTTTTTTTTCCAGAGCTCTGCAGGAAACAACAATTAGGATTCATTCTGCATTTAAGCAATCAACATGATTTTAAAATGTCTTTTCAAACAAGGGAAAAGAAAGCCTGCTTCATGTATACAAGAGAGAAAAAAAAAAGCTGATTAAATTTTATAATGAGTAGGAAGGAAGCCCTGACTGAAAGAAGGGAAAGGGCCATAAGGATTCATTTGATACACCTACTGAAAACTAAGAAAATGAGGATGGGGTGAAAGTGTGAGGATCTTTAAACCATCTTTCATCTTGTCTTCCTTCAGAATCCATCTCATTCCTTCTGAGCTAATCAGGTTTGAATGTGGAGCTCCCCCTGCAAAAACACATAGGGCTGGAGAAGCCCCTCAGCGAAATGATTGGGGCATTGTAATTTGTAATCACGATTTACTTGAGCGTGATCCCAGGACCCCCAAACAATGCTGAAATTTGAGTTTACCTGCTTAATTTCTTTTCCTTGAATCCTGCCAGACCCAGTCCAGACACGTGGGTTATGCCTTCCAATCAGGAGACTTAGATCCAAAACTTTCACTGTGATCTCATCACTTTAAAAGAGATGGTACAGCTGGATTGCTCATGCCGAAACTAGCCAGACAGATAGAAAACAACAAACAAGAGAATATTAACCTCAAAATCCCCAAACGCCAGGCTGAATTTCAACTCATCTGCATTTAAAATTTTGCAGCTCAATATCTGTTGATTTTTCCATTCCTACAGATAGAAGATTGCTTTCTGCCCTCCATAATAACATACCGGTCTCTAGTGCTTGCTAAGACCACAGTGTTTGTGCCACCATGGCATTGTCTGACAGGATGCAAATTGCTATCCTCTGCAGGAGGGAACAGAAAATGCAACAAGGTCAAATGCTTCTTTATTTATTTGTTGCATTTGTATCCCACATTTTCCCACCTATTTGCAGGCTCAATGTGGCTTACATTATTCCGTAATGGCGATCGCCATTTCCGGCATGAAGAAATACAAAATGGTATTGCATTAAAGTTCATAAGTGACAGAGTAGATTAAGCAGTCCAGTATAGAGAATTCATTTCCGGGATGACAAATAAAGTGGTGTTGCATTGAAGTACATTTTCAAGCCTCCTGGTTCAGAGAATGAGCTCCTCAGCCCAAGAGCTTGGATTCATTGTCGCCAATATCCCGGTGGGGGTCTCAAGTCAATTTGCTTCTTCATGCAGACATCTAGCCACCACTGCAGGCTCCACCTGACCAGTGATAGAACAGGCAAATATTTTGTGAAATTCTGTGATAGCAGATATTACCAAGAGAGAGGCAGATACTGAAGTGGTCTCATGAAGGCCTTTACTTGAGGAATCGGGTCTATGGACAAGGCCACCAATCTTTGACCTTGGAGATAACTCCATGTACTTGACAGTGACAGACCCATTGCCAGGAACTGGTGACAACACTGGTGTATCTTGCTGATCCTTTTACTGGTGAGAAAGACCTGCCCCTAGCAGGAATCAAACAGGGTTCCAACTTCCAAGACAATACAGAGACAGGTGATCAGATAGCGCTTAAAGTAATTCGCCACCCTAGTGCTTCGATTTGCTGAAATGCTCTGTCTGTTGTATTCTAGCTGGCCTCTTTGAACTTGACCCCAATTAGATAATCGTTCAAGTAGGGGTGGGGAGGTGACCACCACTACCCAGGCAGCCAATGTAAGTCTGAAGGGCTGAGCCCTGAACTGAAACTGCCTGCCTAGAATCACAAACTTAAGGTAGTTCTGCCAGCCTTCTGACATGTGCAAATAGGTGAGGAAATGTCCAGAAAGGAAACTCTCAATTCCTGGTCACCACTAGGATCAACTAGAGAGTCTCCATGAGAAAGCAGTTCACGCCTTTGAGATCCAAAATGGGTTGGTAGGAGCTGTTCTTCTTCAGGGCCATGAAGAACATGGAGTACCAATCCTGACCATCTTCTCTTGGAAGCATTGGCACAATATCTTCTAGGTGCAGGGTCTGGTCCAACAATTCCTGTATAGCCTACCTTTTCTCCCCCCACCCTGTAAGGAGACCTCATAAAAGCAATGGAAACTGGCAGCATAAATGCCAGGGCACAACTGTGGAGAATTATGTCCACAATCCACTGGTCCAAGGTAATCTGGGCCCACCCCTGGCAGAACTGAGACAAGTGGCTGCCTATGGGTACTACCATGAAGTGGACCTGTTGCCCCTCATTGGGGAGCTTGACCTCTGTAGTACTGGCTCTGCCATTTGTCAGCTTCCTGAAAGATTGAAAGGACTAATGCCTACAGAATTCTATGTTTCCCTGGTCTATACTTTCTAGAGTCCTTGAAGGTGCTACTAAACAAAGCCCCTTCTGTTGGCTGAACATGGACTTCCTCCAGAAGATGCCGAGGCTTCCATTCACCATTTCCTGGAGGTAGAGAATATTGGGAGGAATCCTACTGCACCACACCTGTTACAGTGATGAGGTCACAGTAAAAGATTCTGATCTTGGTTTCCATCTACTGGCAGGGAGGCGTAACCCACATGACTGGACTGGTCTGGCTGGATAATAAGGAACCTGGGCTACTGGCCAAGAGGCTCTGAATAACAATGGACTGCCTGGTTTGCAGCAATCCATCTCTAGCATAATGAGAACTGCACGGAGGAAGTCTTGTTATCTTCTAATGACAACTATCAAACAGATTCTGGAACCCAAGTGCAAAAGTGTTGGATATAAGCATATTTTCCAAGATCACAGATGTATACATTTAGTTTGAGGATAATGTACTCACACACAGAAGTTTCTAATATGCAGTTTTGTATATAAATTCAATTGTATGCAAAAAAATGCTTCTCATAGATATACATTTTGAATATCTTGAAAATTACCCCTATTAAAGATGAGCCCTATTGGTATATAATGCTCTGAATTTCCTCTCAATTTGATTACTCTCAGTGCAATTGAACATTTCCCAGATAATGTCTCCTCTAAGATCCTTTGTTCAAGGCAATAGAAAGCCTTCTGAATTCTGCTTTGGAAATTAAACAAGCATAGCGCATCCTCTTTTCTTCCGCAAACCCCGACGACTAAAGACGCGTTCTTTGCAAAGACTCTGGATACCCACTTGCACAGCTTCTCAGCTTTAAATACTCAACACCTACACGGCCAGGCTGAGATACGATTCTAATGTTTCCATCTGAGGAATGACTGTCAGTTAATGACGGATGAAAGATGATGGGGGCATCTTAAGTGGGGAAATGGGCCCAGGCTTGCCAAAGTTAATGGAGTCATTATTTTCTAATTTCATGGCACACTAAGATACCTCCGGGAGGGCAGGCCTGCCTTTCTGTTCAAGGAGTTGGAGAAGCAAAAAAGCTTTCAGAGGGTGGGAGCAAGAGAAGCAGTAATAAGCTGCAGCAGGGAAGCAGGAGTACTGTTCCTGCTGTCTTTTCACCCTCCACTCATGTGTCTTTCATTTTTCTTCCATAATAAAGGTCTGATAAGCTGCACAAGCTGTTCCCCCCCCCCCCCCCCCCCAGTCTCTGCTGCTCTTCTTCTTGCTTTTACCTTGGTTTCTTTATATCTAGGCTGTAATGTTGGCAGCAGCCGCTCCAAGATAAAGTGAGAAAGGTGAAGGGTCCTGCTGTTGAAGCCACACATTTTGGGAGCCCAGCCAGCAACTATTTTCACACACGTCCTTAGTCTTTCTCATCTGCTCCCTTAGCAGTTGTCAGACAGTCTAACTGCCTGCTGTTATCCCTCTGTTTTGCGTAAACTGAGATGTTAATTGCCATTAAGTAACGGAAATAAATGAGTCATGAAATATTTGCAACTCGCTTCTTCGGTTATAGCGTTAAGTGTGACCGAATTCTGGATCTGCCCAGAGCAGCAGTTGGCTGTGGGTTCATCCCTTGGATTCCTTCTCCCTACAGGGGAGCTGCCAACTGCGGCCTGGTGCTTTTTGGGTGGGTTCAGTGTGATCCAGCTTCTCCAGCCCTTCAGAGGCTAAGTCAGGTTCAAAGGAAGGATCTGGTTGGAATACTCCGAGTATTGAGATAACGCAAGAGTGCCTGTACACTACCAGCCATTTCTCTGCCAAATCTCAGACTCATTACAATAATTAACTTATCACAAGAGGCAGGAGAACGCTGCCCCTCCCCCCAGCTGCACACCCAAGGGACTGGAGGCTATAGGTTCAGACCTTCTGAACTGTTCACAGAGGGGTTCAGAGCACTTTGTGAAGAATGGAAACACTGACAGTAATTACCCCATTCGGTATACATGAGTTATCACAGGCATTATTTCTTCACTAGCATCTCTCTCTGCTGCGTTGAACATGAATAATTCTTCCCTTCTTTTTATGCATTTTAGAAAACAGGCCTATCGGCAAAAATATCTGAGTTTAAGCCAGAAGCATCCCGGCTAGGACAGATATAAGAACAGAAGATACAAGACATGGGGTTACTTTAGGTTCTTCCTGTATCCTTGAGTCCAATACGGTATTTAATCCTGTGTTGGACACAGCAGCCCACAGGTATGATCGCTAAAACATTTTGCAAGATGGAAGGAGCAGTGTAGGTAGAACCTATTCAGCCCTCCAGAGAAGCCAACTCTAATGTGGCTGATCTTCCTCTTAATAGAGACATCCGTGGTAAGGCCTGGAAGGGAACGTTAATTAACTGGAAAGTATTTTCCATTAATACTGACAGCACCAATTCTAAACAGATATCTTCATCCCAGAGTCCTCCAGGGATTAAAACAGGCACAAGATCTTCAACACCCTTCAGGCCTGCAGAGGGACTGGTTGGAGGTGAAAGAAGTCCTTAAATTTCTACCTACAGCCAGTTTCGTAAGGCTGACTCTGTACCGTTTCTCAATATCTGTAACACCTTATGGTTGAGGGGCTCCAGGGGGGGTCTGGATGCATTAGATCACAGGGGCTCCTAAGACTGGAACATCTGCTCTGCATCATGTCCCAACATTTCCAGGCTCTTCGAAGAGGAGCTTTAGATGTCTTAAGGTCAGAAAATTCTGATCATCTGCTCTAAACTAGAGTTTCTGGATTAAATATAGAAATATGACGGCAGATGAAGAACGGTGGAGGAGGAAAAGAGCCTTAGCATAAGTTCTTGGCTAATTTTGGAAAACACAGGGTCTAAAGATTAGGATTTAAGTTCTCACATGCAAGGATTCTGGATTAGGTTGCACCAGATCGAGGTTTATGGAGTCACAAGTTCTGGAGCAGTTCTGAGTTTGGCGCTGTGAGCTTGGTGCTCTAAGGAGGTCTAGAGCCCTGAGGAAGAATATCAATATATTTACTTATTCACTCATACTTGCTTTCCTGCCTCTTATTCAATTATATCTGGGTTGGATATTGGTCAATCACAAGAGTCTAGCCAGAGATTATGAGCAATGATATGCAATAGTTACCCTGGCTGGACTATAATCGCCAAGAAAAATATTTTGAACAGAAGTTGAAGGAAAAACAAAACGATTTGCTACCTGCTCCAAAATTACCCCCCCCCCCCCCCCCCACACTCCCCCCCCACCTTCTATAAGTGATGAAAGTAAAAATAACTGAAAGAGACCAGTGGGAAATGCAACTTGGCTGGACTGGTCGCTGTGTCTTGGAACTCTCCTATCCTCCATAAGAAAGCCATGCCGAGTCAGACCAAAGTCCATCAAGCCCAGGATCCTGTCTCCAAAGTTGGCTGGTCCAGATTACAAGAACCCCAGGGGATCTAATTCCCATAGTTCATTTCTAGGACTGAACAACGTTTTACTCCAGGATCTTGTCCAGTCCTCTTTTGAATCACACTGTGTTGGCTGTCTTGATCCCATCATCTGCAAGAGATTCCCCAGTTTAGTTATGCAGGTATGACCGTAGCCACCTAACTGGGCCGACCTGCCATTTGATGCTATGTGAAAGACTTATTTATTTCTTTGAACCTAGCCTGATGTGGCAGTGCAAATTACTTAGTTTTATCAGTATTTCAACAGTTTGTACTGTGTTTATGTTTATTTCATTTTTAATGTATTCTCTCTTTGTAACTTGTTCTATAATTGCTGTCAATATTTCTTATGCTCTGCTTTGAAATATTAATGATCTGGCAGGAGATAAATAAATAAAAAATATCCGTATTGGCCTAATGTATATTGCATTGAGTTTTGCTTACAAAAGAGGGGGTGTAACTTAATAATCCTAATTCCTCCATGTGTCAGTCAGAAGAGAACAGCTCTCTGGTCATTTTTCCTGTTTGCTTAACAGTGTAAACTGGATTTCTCGCAGCAGTGGTTCCCAAACCTGGTCCTGGAAGCACCCCAGCCAGTCAGGTTTTCATGTTAGCCACAATGAATATTCATGAGAGAGATTTGCATATACTTCTTGCACTGCATGTAAATCCTCTCTTATGAATACACTTGACTGGCTGGGTGAATCCTGAGAACTGGGTTGAGAACCCCTGAACCAGTATAAAACCTATAAAAAAAAAAGCCCTGCTTTGCATGGAGTGTGTTTAGTGCCAGTCTGTATGGGAATCTCCCTGCTCAGTTCACTTCCTGTACAATGCTCCTGGTGGGTACTTTGGGCAGCTACAAAAGAAGAAAGGTTTGGCCATCCAAGAGAAGCCTAATTCCACCAGCTTCTGATAGTCTCTCTGGGACAGGGCTTGCTCTGATGTGGGTGGTACTCATAAGAACATAATAGCCATACTGGGTCAGACCAATGGTCCATCTTGCTCAGTATCCTACTTCCAGCAGTGGCCAATCCAGGTCAGAAGTACCTGGCAGAAACCCAGATAGTAGCATCGTTTCATCTACCAATCCAAGGGCAAGCAATGGCTTCCCCCATGTGCATCTCAATAACAGACTATGGACTTTTCCTCCAGGAACGTGGTCACACCTTTTTTTTTATAGATATACTAATGGCTGTTACCACATCCTCCAGCAACGAGTTCCAGAGCTTAACTATTCTTTGAGTGAAAAAATATTCCTTCCTATTTGTTTTAAAAAGTATTTCCATGTAACTTCATTGAGTGTCCCCTGGTCTTTGAACTTTTTGAAAGAGTGAAAAATAGATTCACTTCTACCCGTTGTACATCGTCTTGTAGACCTCAATCATATTTCCCCTCACCCATCTTTTTTCCAAGCTGAACAGCCCTAACCTCTTTAGCCTTTCCTCATATGAGCGGAGTTCCATCCCCTTTATCATTTTGATTGCTCTTCTTTGAACCTTTTCTAATTCCACTATATCTTTTTGAGATATGGTGACCACGATTGAACCCAATGCTCAAGGTAAGGTCATACCATGCAGCGATACAGACGCATTCTTAATATTTTTGGTCTAATTTTGCATCCTTCCTAATAATTAATGCATCCTGTTTGCTTTTTTATTTTTATACAGCAGGCATTCATGTGGTATTTTTTTAAACAATATATCTGTTCAATCACTTATTATCGTACGAAAACTACACAGATTGTAATTTCATACATAAAATCATATTTCTACCCATTGCAACAGTACTAACCTCCTCTCATTCTTAGGTCTACCAGCAATTCAGTCTGTGCACTCGGAGGTTTAGAAGAACAAGAACAACAACAACAAAAAAACATTACCTTCCTTGCCAATTGTGAGGCTGATGTTGACCTAGTTGATGACGTGCCTGAAAAGGAGGTGGGACTGGGGTTACTTTATTTTCAAATCAAAGATTCTGCAGCCTGCCAGTGAGTAGCTCGGGATGTAGCCAACTCCTGCAATCTGTGGCTGTCATCTAGACTGAGGGCTTCATGCCACCGAAGCAGATGGCGCTTCTTGCATGATTCCTGGGTTGGCAGAGCCTGGAAGCTTCCAGGAAACAATGCCACCCTAGTTTTGCTTGAAATCCCCTCCTGTTTCTAATGGCTTGCCAGGTGTTTAATAAAAGGCACCACAGTTCCATGTTAACCTGTCCTAAGGCGCCAGGGCTTAAAGCTTTTGAGACCCTGCTTCTGATGTTGGTGAGATCAATGAGCAGAGGAGGGGAAGCCCTGAGCTGATGCTACTTGCTGTTTTTTTTCTCCCCTGTGCGAATCATTACTTTGCTGCTTTTCCTCTTTGTTCCCGAGTTGCACGGGGACAGAAATCTCACCTGTCCCTGCCGTCCCCGCTGGAATCTAACCCATCCCCACAAGAATTTAATGGTATCTAAAATAATAATAATAAAATTCTGGTTGGCTCTCTTGGTTCGAGCCACGGCACTGCAGGCAAGGAAGGATCAGAACTTGGAACTTTGAACACTCTGGTGTGCACATGTAAGATTTGTCTCTGATTCGCTGGCACTGTGTGCTGAGAGGTCACCTAATGCATGTGTCAGTAGGTCAGGTGACATCTGATGCTCATGCCTGTGTCAGAGCTGAGGCCTGAGCATCAGCCCAGGAGCAGAGAGGGTTAATGCAAGACTTTCTGCATCTGTGCTGTTAAAGCAGAGAGCAGTGGCATAGCAAGGAGGGGCGGGAGGGGTGGTCCGCCCCGGGTGTCAGCTCGGAGGGGGGGGGGGTGCTCCCTGCCAGCTCTCCCCCTTGGCGCATCGACACCCCCCCCAGTGCCCACCCTCCTCCGTCCAACCAGCTCCCCCTACCTTTAAAAAAATATTGGAATCCGAAGTGAGGCGCAGTGCCTCGCGCCTGCACGTAAAAGAAATGTGCAGTGTCTCATCGGGCCTTCTCTTGCTCTGTCTGTCCCGCCCTTGCGGAAATAGGAAGTTGCGTCAGCAGAGGGCGGGACAGATAGAGCGAGGGAAGGCCCGATGAGACGGTGCACATTTCTTTTACGTGCAGGCACGAGGATTCCGATATTTTTTTAAAGGTAGGGAGCTGGTTGGACGGAAGAGGGTGGGCACTGGGTCGGGGGGGGGGTGTCGATGCACCGAGGGGGGGTGTGTCATCGTGCTGCACCCGGGGGGGGGGGGTGCAATGGCGAACCGCCCCACCCCGGGTGGCAGCCCCCCTCGCTATGCCACTGGCCGAGAGGAGGAGGAGGAGGCACTCAATGAACTTGGTACTTGGTAGGTGAGAGGCTGGCACAGGTGCAGCTTACAACTTCCATGGGAACCCTGCAGGAGCTGCTTCCATCCCCACAGGAACCCCGCAGAGCTGCTTCCGTCCCCACAGGAACCCCGCAGAGCTGCTTCCGTCCCCACAGGAACCCCGCAGAGCTGCTTCCGTCCCCACGGGAACCCCCCAGAGCTGCTTCCGTCCCCACGGGAACCCCACAGAGCTGCTTCCGTCCCCACGGGAACCCCCCAGAGCTGCTTCCGTCCCCACAGGAACCCCGCAGAGCTGCTTTCATCCCTATGGGAACCCCACAGCCCCAGAGATTCCCACGAACCCCATTGCCATGCAGGTCTCTATTCCCAAGTGCAGCCCTCCACAGGTTTCTCCTGCATTACTTCTGGAGAGTAATTTTATGAGGATGTGTAGCCTGGAGGACCAAGTAGGTACCTATTTAGCACCTATGTGTTCTTATAAAATGTTCTGTAGAAAATCTGCCCAGCTGTGTAGCTGCAGAAATTTAGTCCAGCTCAGGAGCACATGTAAATGTTCAGGGCTTTTATTTCATTATTCCACCCTCACTCCCCCTCCAACCATGCCTTATACTTGTCAGAGTGGGGGGGGGGGGGGGGTAAGATACGTGCAAGAAAAAATCTTTAAAAAATTAACTACTGCTACAAGTATCCAAAAAAATTAGTTAAATGGAATTCCTGATTTCTATTCTGCATAAAACTATAATCTCTTAGCAGATAACGATGCATTAATCATCCCTTAAAAGTGACCAGATTTCTGATGGGAAAATCTGAGACACGTCTTCCCTAGAGTGCAGGGGTGGGCAACCTTTATTTCGACATCCCTAGCGAGCCTCAACATTACATAATGTTGGAACCAGAAATGCACAGGGCTCCAAAGACCACCTGAGACAAAATAATTAAAAATGTAAGATTGGTGGAAACAACCTGCTACACTGGCTATTCTGACAATATTTGGCAAAGTGGAGTAGTTAAAAAATCACCAAAATGCTGGTTAATGACATTTTCTGTATATAAGGGTCCCAAAAAACAACAAGGCAAGCGATCTGCAAAATCCAATATGGAAAAAGAAGCCAGCAGATCAATATAACATCAGAAAGATTTTATTGAAGATACCGCATGTAAACCAATTGCCCGACACAGGCCGTGTTTCGCCCACCAAGGGCTGCGTCAGGGGCTAATTTGAAACCTTCTGAAAGGAGCAACTCTAAAAACGGAAAACTTGTGGTATATAATAGATTGGAAAAAACCAGCGTATACAGCAGATGCCTAAAATAATGTGACTCTTAACACAACGCAAGCAGATTCACTGCTGTCAAACCTGGTGGGCGAAACACGGCCTGTGTCGGGCAATTGGTTTACATGCGGTATTTTCAATAAAATCTTTCTGATGTTATATTGATCTGCTGGCTTCTTTTTCCATTTTCTGTATATATACTTATTTATTTTCCTCATTTATAAACTGCCTACAACTAATTAGGGAGCAACAAAAACATTAATTAAAAAAAAACCCCATACATCACTTACACACAACTTGCACACCCACCGTCTCGCGGGCCACATAAAAGTCAATGGCGGGCAGGATGCCCCCCCCTGCTGTAGTGCCAGTAGTGAGCAACAAGTTCACTTGAAGGGGTTGCTGGCAAGAAAGACCGTAGTAACAGCCTTTCAAAATCTCTCTTTACATCTTCTTTCCATGAAATGTTTTCAACCCAAAACAAAAGCTTTAGGGCTGGTGGATACATTCTGCACATTAAGAGAATTAATTATGCATCAGGAAAAGTCAAATCAGCCTGTTTCTAATACAAATTTTGCATGGAAAACATGCCCAGGCCAGAGACTTTAGTACATAAGTAATGCCACACTGGGAAAAGACCAAGGGTCCATCGAGCCCAGCATCCTGTCCACGACAGCGGCCAATGCAGGCCAAGGGCACCTGGCGAGCTTCCCAAACGTACAAACATTCTATACATGTTATTTCCGGAATTGTGGATTTTTCTCAAGTCCATTTAGTAGCGGTTTATGGACTTGTCCTTTAGGAAACCGTCTAACCCCTTTTTAAACTCTGCCAAGCTAACCGCCTTCACCACATTCTCCAGCAACAAACTCCAGAGTTCAATTACGCGTTGGGTGAAGAAAAATTTTCAACAAATTTGTTTTAAATTTACTACACTGTAGTTTCATCGCATGCCCCCTAGTCCTAGTATTTTTGGAAAGCGTGAACAGATGCTTCACATCCACCTGTTCCACTCCACTCATTATTTTATATACCTCTATCATGTCTCCCCTCAGCCGTCTCTTCTCCAAGCTGAAAAGCCCTAGCCTCCTTAGTCTTTCTTCATAGGGAAGTCGTCCCATCCCCGCTATCATTTTAGTCACCCTTTGCTGCACCTTTTCTAATTCTACTATATCTTTCTTGAGATGCGGCGACCAGAATTGAACACAATACTCAAGGTGCGGTCGCACCATAGAGCGATACAACGGCATTATAACATCCTCACACCTGTTTTCCATACCTTTCCTAATAATACCCAACATTCTATTTGCTTTCCTAGCCACAGCAGCACACTGAGGAGAAGGTTTCAGTGTATTATCGACGACGACACCCAGATCCCTTTCTTGGTCCGTAACTCCTAACGTGGAACCTTGCATGACATAGCTATAATTCGGGTTCTTTTTTCCCACATGCATCACCTTGCACTTGCTGACATTAAACATCATCTGCCATTTAGCCGCCCAGTCTCCCAGTCTCGTAAGGTCCTTCTGTAATTTTTCACAATCCTGTCGCGATTTAACAACTTTGAATAACTTTGTGTCATCAGCAAATTTAATTACCTCACTAGTTACTCCGATCTCTAAATCATTCCTTCACTATCCTCCTTTCATGCTGTGGAGTTCACAAGGCATCAACCTCCAGCTTGTTCTCCAGAGACTCTTGAGCTTTAGGGGAAGGGGGCAGAGGAACTCTTCCCCCCCATCTTCACCCCCCCCCTCCCGGCGATGTTCCCATTGAAAGAACAGGAGAGTCACATGGCAGGAAACCGGTGTTGCCGTGCTGGGCTCCGCACTGACATTGATGGTGGGAGCGTTTGGCTCTGATGGGGTGGGGAGGGGTGGCGCTGCAGGAATACCCAAAAACTGAGCTAAAGAGATAAAGCCCTGTGCCAGCTCCTTCCCTCCCCCGGGCTGTGCAGCTGCAGGGAGGTGGAGTAGTTGGGGAGGGAGGGGGGGTCAGCACCTGAACCCCAGTAAAATGCATCAGGCTCAGGACTGCAGCAGAGGGAGACTGAGAGCAGAGCCACAGGACGAGCTTCCCCAGGGTAAGTCTCTGGCCTTTCATTTTTTGCACTCTCTTCTGTTTTTCGCAAGACCTAAATGACTTTCAGTGATGGTTTATGTGCACTCACAAACCAGTTAAAACATACAGTGAGAAAGAAAGTAAACTCCTTGGCCTTAAAAAACAACAACAAAAAACGCCTTAGTAATGTTAATATTCCAGTGTCTGGAGCTGTCCAGAATGTGGTGCTGAAGAGCAGGTGATCTTTTATTTATATCCAAAGGAAAACCTCCAGAGCGCTTCATCACCTTCTACAGCTGAAGAAACAGGCTTTCATAAAGCCCAGCTTTAAATTTACGGTCACAGCCTGACTTGAGTCATTTTTCAATATTGTTTCTGTAATCAGCTTCAATTTTGCATGATCAGGAAAAGTGCCACAGCACATGTACAGCTGTTCTCTTCTCTAACAAGCCAGTTGCCATTCTCCCCAGTCCTTACCTCATGCCATGAAACCTCCAGGATTAGCCCACTCGGGGGGCCAGGGCCCTACAGATCAGGCATCCAGGACTGGGTTAGTCCACCCCGGCTCCGGGTGCAGGGGATGTATTTCACAGGCTGTGTTTTCCTTTTGGACATTTTACAAGAAAGTCAAACTTCAACTTTAGATGCTAATTTTTTAAATTAATTTCCATAGAATCTGTGACAATAGCTTTACAGGAAAGCCCCTGGTGCAGACTCATTAAACTCTGTCCCCATTTCCATTTTCACACTTGGAGTAATGAAAGGTCAATGTAGATTAAATGGCATCATCCAGGTATCTGTCCCCAGGTTTTCAAGATCCTCCTATGCAAAGGGAAACCATTTAAACCTACAGTGGCACCATGTCATGTCTGGGCTCTTTCTACTGTCCCTCTGACACATTTGACAAATGTTTGACCTGGGCCTAATTTGTACTTTGCTTCGCTCACTGATGCTTCTTGCAGAGTTTGCTCCTGGTGTTCTGGTTATCTACAGAACAGTAGCTGGTTTTAATGTTGCTTTGGGCTAACACACGAAATTGAATCTCTTCAGCTCAAGGCTCTTCTATGCTTTCTTCCCTACAGTGAATTTTCCTCTGTTTCACTGCTGATTGTGTATCGGTTTTGCAAGATTTTGGTACAAGACACTTTCTTTGTCAGCACCTGTGGTGGAAGTTTTTCATCTCTTCTCATTTCTGCTAGATGTACACAGTGCTACTTGGACTGATCTATAGAAGACAGGCCCTGAATGGTCGCAGAGCTTTCCAAGCAAGGGGATATTATTTTTCTTACCTTCTGGACATATTCTATTGCATTCCTCATCACTTCATGCAGTGTTTTTACAGAACTAACTCTCAGCATGTGTAAATGCACCCTTGTGTCCCTTCAAAAAAGGAGAGCTGAGGCTTTGCTATAGACTCCACAGTGTATAAACCAGTCTTTAGCAATGTAGGATCTGGCTGCCTGCACACAGTGAGGTGGGGCTTTTGATCACTTGTGTCAATCTGACCATCCCAGGCACTTAGAAAAATCGGAGTTCTTTCCTTGAAGCTGAAGGTCCAGTCCCGTGAGATGGTGTAAAATCAATGTTGGATGGAGAAAGCTCAATAGATCAGGATTGAAAGGTGGAAAGAGGTATGTGTTTGACTGCACTGCTGTACACAGATAAAGACAAGTCTGTCTGTATTAATTATTCAAGACCTGCCACTTTCTTCAGAAGAGTAGCCCAAGGGATGCAGTCATTCAATAAGGTTGCTAATGAGCTCCGCGTCATAAGGAACAGGCTGAGTCAAGTGTCCTGGCCTGGACTGTGGAGAAGTCCTGGACTTTCCCAGGCAGCGATATTTAGGATTACAGAGGCCCTGCACAACCTAAGGAGTTTGATGTTCCACATCAAACAGAGCCGGTGGGGGGAGGCGGGGCTAGTGCTGGGCAGACGTCTACGGTCTGTGCCCTGAAAATGGCAGATACAAATCAAAGGTATACACATAAAGTAGCACATATGAGTTTATCTTGTTGGGCAGACTGGATGGACCGTACAGGTCTTTCTCTGCTGTCATCTACTATGTTACATGTAGAGTGTGGGTCTCTCCTTGTCCCAAGTAGGCTTCTATTCTTGACCCCTCTTCTTCCTTTCTTACCTACAGCCTAGAAGAAGGTGCTGAGGAATAGTGGAGGGAGGAAGAGGGGCTTGGCTTAAACTATTCACTGTTTTGCTGTTCCTACAGTCCCATAGAACAGGATGTCTTTGTGAGAATCCACAAAGGTCCCTATTAAAGGTGACATAGGTACCTCTGTGTCTTTATGAAGTAGGCACTCAGAAGCAGCCCCAGGGACTATGCAACTGTTAATAAACATCTGTTCCAAGTTTGGTGTAAATTTTGCTCATGTTCAATGAAGGCACACATGTATCTTGTAAGATATGCATGCACATTGCTGCAACTTGGGTCCTGTTCCAGCCAAACGATGTCCCCAGGATACCAATGTGCAGATCAGATGTAAGTATGAGGTTCATTGTCACTCATGTGAACTTATAAGCACCTATACAGCAGGGGCGTAGCCAGACTTCAGCGGGAGGAGAGTCCAGAGCCCGAGGTGAGGGGGCACATTTTAGCCTCCCCCCCCCCAGCGCCGCCACCACCATCCCCCGCCAGCTGAGGTCCTCTTCTTCTGGCGCTTTGTTCTGTTTCTGTGAGTCTGACGTCCTGCATGACTCACAGAAACAGAACAAAGCCTTGCGCCGGAAGAAGAGGACCTCGGCTGGCGGGGGTTGGGGTCCCCCACCAGCAAAGGACGGCGGGTTGGCGGCAGGAGGGAGGGGTCGAGAGGGTAGTCGGCAGGGGGGTCCAGGGCCAAATGGGTAATGGAAATATAATAGAAAATAGACATTTAGTGTTAAAAATTTTTGGCAACATGATAAGACATGATAGTAGTATAATAAGCAGATATTATAAGACATTTCTAACTATGTGTGGAGGATTTATGTATATTCACATTGGTTGATCTTTGTGGTAAGCCTTGTTAAAGAGATGGGTCTTCAGTAGTTTGTGGAAGTTCGTTAGTTCATAGTTCATTTTTAAGTTGCGCAGCAGTGCGTTCCATAACTATGTGCTTAAGTAGGTGAAGTTTGACGCGTGCAATAATTTGTATTTTAGACCTTTGCAGTTAGGGAAGTGCAGATCAAGGAATGTGCGGGATGATCTTTTGGCATTCCTGGGTGGTAAGTCTATCAGGTCTGCCAAACATTATGGATTGTTGCCCGTCTGATAGATAGGATTTGATCTGTTACATTGACACCTGTTTCTGCCTGTCGTGCTAGCATAATATTGTGACCCCCAGTGTTAAAAGCTGCTGAGAAATCTAGCAGTGCTACACATTAATAAAGCAGCACATCTTATGCTGGGTGGTGGGGTGTGAGAGAGGCCCCGCTCCAGGCGATAAACTGAGCCCAGCACCCGCTTCTCTACCATTGTCCTTATGTTTTGGAGGGTAGTCAGAAAAGGTGGGGTAATAGCCAGGAGAAAGAGCGGAAGGCAGCTGTGAGTGGGGTGGGGGCAATGAGGGTGAAGTATCACTATGGAAACTAGTTTATGGTTTCAGTCACCTACCCAGGCAAAACTGAGAGATTATGAGGTGGCAGGAGAGGATAATTATGACACATGGACTTTATAATGCTCTTCTTATGGCTTGTCGGATGTCATCCTTGGATATTGCATTTCACATTTACCTCTTTCTCCGCCAGCTCTGAAAATGGCTCTTTGTGTTAAATTGGCGATTTGTTTTCTGTCCCCTTTCCACCACTGCCTCCCCCCTAATCCCTCACAAACTAAGTAATGAGGGTTTTCTCCTAGCCAGCTAGAGCTGTGGCTTCCTGAGGTGAATGCAAAAGAGTCCCATCCCCCTGGCCCTGCTCCTGATCTCCACTTTTAACACAGAACAGACAACAGATTCTGACTGCTAAGAAATAGCTACTTAAAGCCATTCAGCATCTCAACTGCTTTCATTCAAAGGTGAGAATATATTTTTCTGGGTGTTCATGTGTGGCTAAACACGCATAGATGTACATATTGGACATACTGCAGCAGGACATGCTCATCCACTCTGAACCTAGCTGATGTGGAGGGGCATTTTCGAAACAGACGTCCAAATTTCGATTTGGACGTCCTTGCAAAATGTCCCAATCCAGGGGCGGGGAAACCCGTATTTTCGAAACAAGATGGACGTCCATCTTTCGTTTCGAAAATACCGTCAGGGACGTCCAAATCCTTAAATTTTGCCATCCCTAGATTTGGACGTCCCTAGACATGGAAGTTTCTGATTTTCGGCAATTTTCGAAACCAAGGACGTCCAATTCAGAAACGACCAAATGCAAGCCCTTTGGTCATGGGAGAAGCCAGCATTTGTAGTGCACTGGCCCCCCTCACATGCCAGGACACAAACCGAGCACCCTAGGGGGCACTGGAGTGGACTTCAGAAATTGCTCCCAGGTACATAGCTCCCTTACCTTGTGTGCTGAGTCCCAATGCATAAGCTATAAATGGTTTTGTTTGATTTTCTGATTGAATTTTTTGAGCTTGTGTGAATTTTTCTTGATTTTTCATAACAGCCCATTTAGGCTGTTAATAGTGTTTTACATGTGGAAATGGTTTATAAATGTCCCTTCCTGTGTCTTCTTTCACCTACATTCCACTGAGGAGGGGTAAGTCTCAATTCTTTGGGTAGAAGGGAACTTCAGTATACACCTAAGACATGTTAGAGTTGGGTATTTCGTGCTCAAACAAATTCCTTCTCATTTTGCCTCCTGCTCCTGTGGTAGGCTTATCACTATATTATTGTCTGTTCTTCATATCTAGACACCCTTCAGCAGCCCAGCATTCAGGGTGAGGCTGCTGTTTGTAGGCTCTGGAGAGTGCATCGATCTTTCTCCATTAACATGAAAGAATCCAGGCCGTGTCAGCAGGCTCTCAGCTTGCGCTGCTGCCACTGTGATACTGAACAGTCCATTAGGGGTTTGGTTGTGTGTGTTTTAAGTGTTTCTTTTTTCATATTCAGGAGATTATGAACTGAAATTGCTGTAATGGACCTGATGAAAGCACACTGAAAGAGATTCAGCTTTCCCCAGTCCCGGGCTGCGCTAGGATGCACCACTTCCTTCAGTCTGACCTGGCAGATTTATGGTTTGTTAAAGGGAGATTTGTCACACAGGCCATCAACAGGAGAGGAAACTATTCTTACATCCTTTACCAGCCAGATTCTACTCACCATATGCTGCCACATTTACCAAGGAACTACTCCACCCGCGCATGTACTGCCGTCTTCTACTCTTCTACGTTGGATTCAGGGTCAGCCCTTCTTAGCAAGGCTCTGTGTCTACTCTAGATTAAGTAGTGTTTGTTTAATCATGAACAAGTGGTACCCGTGCAGACTGTCTGATTCAACTCTGTCTACCTTGTTGGGCAGACTGGATGGACCGTGCAGGTCTTTATCTGTCGACATTGACTATGTTACTGTGTAGATAATATACCTTTATGTCCATCTGCCTGCTTCTCCCTCTCTCTCTTCCCTCCCTCACACATGAAACACCGCTCGGCATGGCCCATTGGACGTCTGGCAGGACTAAAGTGCTCTTTGGCAGTACTCTGGAATGTGCTCGAGAACCTTAAAAACAACAGAGGGAGACACAACCCAGGGAGGGGGTAGCAGGGCATGAGGAGGGGCTGATGGAGGGTGTCAGATGATTGTAAGGGTCAGTGAAGTCTTTGGATGGGCTTTCTCTGAGAACATTCCCAGTGTAGGAAGGAAGCCGGAAGTTAAGGACCTCTTATTGAGACGCACTAGCAGTTCTCGCATGGCAATGCCAATGGAGACCAATCAAAAGTGAATGTCAGCATTATCGCATCAGGAGCCATTAGCACAGCTTGATAAAAGAGGCCCTTAGACCAAGCTCAGAGGAGCAAGACTGGCAAGACAGAATGTTGAAAATAATTTAAACAAAATTATAGGTAGATGTTAAACTACCTCTATCCATTGCTCCATTGCATCACAAGGCAATTGAAGCTCTGTAGCATATCTTCTGCACATGGGGCTCCTTCTGTTACCAACAGAATTAGCCAAATATTTTTGCCCCCTTACTCCCCTTCATCTGCCTCCCAGTTAAGGATGAATGAGGTTAATGCTGCACCCCACTGAGTGAGGATGAGAGGACTAGAATGATGAAGAATGGTGGACTCAATGGCTGGGGTCTCAAGGTAGTAAATGCCACTACCCAAGCTGCATACAAATCAACTTATGCATCCAGCTTTTCCTATATAAGCACACAACTATGGAACGCACTGCCAAAAGTCGTAAAAACAACGTATGACCACCTAAACTTCCGGGAAATCACTAAAAACAAACCTGTTCAAAAAGGCATACCCTACCGACCCAACGAAACCAAAGCTCCTAATGGACATAAAATAACTCTTCCTCTCTAAGATCACCTAATGTGTCTGTCACACATGAACCTTATTCTACCATAATATCACTTTGTATTTGTTCATACCGGAATTGGGGAACGCCTTTACGGTACTATGCAAGCCACATTGAGCCTGCTAATAAGTGGAGGAAATGTGGGATACAAATGTAACAAATAAATAAAATAAATTAGATCAGAAAACAGCCTGCAGGTTGTTTCCATGTGGAATAATAATTTCTTTCTGATGTAGTGGGTGAGAATCTTTATAGGATGGCAAACAGGAGATCAGTGAGTTTTTTGCATGCTAGCAGAATTTTAGGGATCCTGTAGGGAATGGGATGAGGGTGCCTTTTGGGTTACTTTCATGTGGGTTTGAGCTAAAAAAAAAACCCAAACAAATATCCCCTTTTACTTTTTGCCCAAATGGGTCTCACTTGGCAGCATCAGTGGGACGGGACCACTCCGATGCTACCCTCAGCCCCTGCCAACCCAGGACATGTTCCAGCTCAGAAATTGTTATTCCAGCATAAGAATATAAAATGTCACACTGGATCAGACCAAAGGTCCATGAAGCCCAGCATCTTTTCTCCAGAAGTATGTGGCAGATCTTGAAGAATAGACCCTTCCTTATCAACCCACCAGGCCAGTCCATAAACTTGCATTTGTGACATCCTACCAGCAGGTGGAGTCAAACTTGTTGCTATTCAGAATGATTTACATGGGCAGGAGAGACGACTCCTTGCTTAAATCATGCTCTGCCGGCCAACTGTTGAACATGGACAGAAAAAAATCACAATTTTACAATTCAATATGTCCAGTGCTTTTGACACAGTCGACCATAACATATTTTGATATACTTATTAGACTAGACCAAAAGACACCCCTCCTCTGAGCTCGGTGTAAGGGCCTCTTTTATCGTGCTGTGCTAATGGCTCCTGGTGAGATAATGCTGACAAAGCCCATCCGTTGGCATTGCCATGCGAGAACCACTAGTGCGTCTTGATAAGAGGCCCTTAACTTCCAGTTTCCTTCCTACACTGGGAACGTTCTCACTTTGGTATTAGTAAACTGTCTTAAAGTGGTTCCATGGTTTCCTAAAATCAAGATCCTACCAAGTAAAACAATCGGGTCCTATCTCCTCACCCTGGGACTCTAGATGTGGGATTGCACAAGGCTCCCCTTTGTCACCCATATTATTCAATATCATGATGGTACCATTGGGTTACTTACTAGAGGTCACAGATTTAATTCCTTCATCTATGCTGATGATCTCACCATTTATATCCCCTTCAAAAGGGAATTACTAGAAA
Source organism: Microcaecilia unicolor (assembly GCF_901765095.1). Taxonomy (NCBI): domain Eukaryota; kingdom Metazoa; phylum Chordata; class Amphibia; order Gymnophiona; family Siphonopidae; genus Microcaecilia; species Microcaecilia unicolor. The sequence continues at coordinate 38,256,699 of NC_044044.1, forward strand.
TTATACATGAGATTAAAACCAGTTTAGATCTGATGGAATCTTGGGTATTCAGTTTCAAACTCAAACTTGATCTGGAAAAGACTAAATTCCTCATTCTTACCAACCCCAATCAACCTATTTCATTAAAAAAAAAAAGTCATTATTGACAACACATCATATGTCTTAGATCAATTGATAGAAGACTATCTTCCATATATTACTAAAGGCTTTTCTATTAAGTACATATCTTATCAAAAGACAATAAACTAATGTTGCACTCTCTCTTATATGTTTCAACATAACCAATAATCTATAATAATCCAAGCTTCATGACAAACACACTCTTGAATGTAAGCCACATTGAATCTGAGCTTGTTTGGGATAATGTGCGATACAAACATCATAAATCAATCAATCAATCCATCAGCGCCAGTGACTGCATAGATAAGTGTTCAAACGGGACTGCAGAAATAGCAATCCTAACTTTAGTTCTTTAGCTATGGGGGTGCTGACACTGAAAACTGACCTGATATATACCAATCCCCCTCCGTCCCACCCACTCAGAACATCCAGAACCCCCCCAGGATTAGTGTGGCCCTAACTCCTAGATCCCTGGTGGTTCAGGATGAAAGAGACAGGAGTGATGCAATGAATCTACAAAGTAGTAAATTGAGAACAAATCAGAGAAAATATTTTTTCACTCAACGTATAATTAAACTCTGGAATTCCTTGCCAGAGAATGTGGTAAAAGCAATTAGCTTAGCGGGGTTTATAAAAGGTTTGGATAACTTCCTACAAGAAAAGTCCATAAGCCATAATTAAGAGGGACTTGGGGGAAATCCACTGCTTATTTCTATGATAAGCAGCATAAAATGTACTGTTTTGGGATCTTGCCAGGTACATGTGACCAGGATTGGCCAGTGTTGGAAACAGGATGCTGGGCTTGATGGACCTTTGGTCTGTCCCAGTACGGCAACGCTTATGTGCTTGTTTACCTCTGCACTCCACGGAACACTCAATGGCCTTCTCAGCAGTCATTTTAATACTATGTGTAGTCACGCAATTTCACACGAGTTAACACCTGTGCTTATTCTCTCTCTGCACTGCTTGGCACGTATAACCCCCGATAACCATGTGGCCTCATGTATTGGCCTCGTGGTTCTTAAGCTGTGGCGTTACAACTTATTGGTTTCTCAGTCTCCACCTGCTGGTAGGATGGCCCAAACCCAAGCATTTGGACTGGTTTGAAGAAACTCAAGGAAAGAACATTAGCAAGTAAGACCTAATTTAATCATTTCTTGCTGTTTTCTGCCCAATCTTTCCAAAGTCTACTTTACTAATAATTATTTATGGACTTTTCCTCTAGGAGTCTGCCAAAATCCAGCTATACTAGATGCCTGATTATTATTTGAGAAAAAATATATTTTCCAATTTGCTTACATCTGCTGCCTGTTTCATGGAGTATTCCTTAGTCCTGGTACAGCTGGAAAACATAATCATTCCCTATTTACCTGTTCCACCCTCTTTATGCATGTACCCACCTTCCTTATAATAATATCCCTGTATATTGACCCTTCTTAAAAGTCAAAATTTTTACTCTCTAACCTGTCTTTATCAGAAGAATGGAAGAGAGCCCCGGATGCAACTTCATGGGTTCCCAGAAGGTCACAGCTGAGCTTCACTTTGTAAAAACAGCTGTCTGCAGCACTTAAAGAATATCAGTATTCAAGATGTTGCCTGATTTTTCTCTATAGCTGTTTGTGGGGAAGAAAAGCAATTTTAAAATGTGCATAAGGTGATGTGCATAAAAGGAGCATTAAAATTCACTAAGTACCTTATTACGGGAGGAGAACGAACCACCACCTCCCTCCCTTTCTCAACACATACACACACGGAACAATCCAGAATCTTGCTTTGAATCTTCAGCTGTTTTTGGTTTATTAGTTTGCCGTAGGCCAGGCTCTGTAGCAGGATTGTAGGGTGAGCTGGGGGGGGGGGGGGAGTGTTCTCCCACCACTTGCTGCCCCCTTGAGTTTGCATCAGCTGGGGTTTTACAGGAAGGTCACTAGCAGCTTCAAGGTGCTGGCTTTGGGTGTGTGACAGCTGTTTTTTGGGGGAAGAAGGTCCCCCCCCCCTCAAAATAACTTAATAAAAAATCTGACATTCTTGCTCGCTTAATCCTGTTTCTATAACAACCACTGCTGCTAGTGGCAAACCAGATTGGCTGCAAAACCCCCCATGTTGTGCCCGACTGAAAATGTTCTCGGTGCGGTCTGCGTTCTCTTGAGACTACCCCTTGCCCCTCCCCACTCTCCCAGCAATCGCTTCAAGTCCTGTGGTCACTGAGCTCCATCCTTAGGGGTTATTTTCGTGGCACTGACATAGGAAGAGGATGGCAGCAAGAGCCAGAGGCTTCCGGCATTTTCTAAGAGCCCCAGTGCCTTCAGGCTCGCCTTCGTTCTGTGCAGCGGCTCACTTCAAGGTGGAAGACTGTGGGCCAGTCCTGGTTTTGAGCTTGCATCGTACTGCATTGTGGGATCTGTAGTCCCTGTTTATATCACATGGCAGCAGTGCTCCATGTACTAAAATGCAACAGGATAGTGGCCGTCCGAAATCCCAGAACTAGCCTAAAAAAAAAATCTGCCGCTGGAACTGAGTTACTTGTCATGTCTTTTGTGTTCATGTTTTCCTGTTGCTCCATTTCTAATTGCTGTCTCTAAAGCTCTACTCGAGCTCACAGTTAGGCTGGGTATTGGGGTTCTGCTTTCTGCAGATATTTCCAGGCAACTGAAGGTTCCACTAAAGCAGAAGTGTGAAAGGACAGAACAGGCCACCTTAGGACCCTGATGCTACCTGGGGTGGGTTTGCAATGTGCCAGAAGTGGTTTCTCCCATGCGGCGTAGTGGTTAGGATTTCTGATTTTCACCCAGGTTCAACTCCCAGCATGGTAAAAGGCTTATCTTCTTGTACCCACGGTATATAGAATACACTTAGACAATTTCATCGCGCCTAAATCTGCGCACGCCCATTTACACCGATGAAAACCTGGCGTAAATTCCGGTACGTAGATTGACGTGGATTGGGTCGTATTCTATAACTACATGTGTAAACTTTGGGACGCCCACAGACACCAGCCTTTTGAACCGTGGGCTTCACCATTTAGGCCCAGTTCATTATAGAATGCGCTAACCCAGTTGAGCGCGTAACTTGCAATTATTGTCAATTTGTACCGTTAAAAACGCTGATTGGCTTGTTGAGCCAATTATGTTACCCGTGTAGTTTTCGAACGCACATGGATTTCAGCGCCTTCCTTTTTGTTTTACTTGTAGGAACTGAAAAACTTACTAATATATATATATATATTTTGAAGGTTTTTACTACAGGGTTCTTTTTTAGCACTTGCTAAGAATAAGCACGCTGTAAACGCTAGAGACGCCCATATCTTCCTATGGGCAGCTGTAGCATTTATCGTGCGCTAAAAACGCTACTGTGCCCTGAGGGCCTGATGATTGATAAGACAAAGCTTTTGAAATATCAGGACCAGGAGCTTATGCAAACTCTGTATTTGATGGTCCCCACACTACTTACTACTACTACTTATCATTTCTATAGCGCTACAGACATACGCAGCGCTGTACACTTGAACATGAAGAGACCGTCCCTGCTCAACAGAGCTTACAATCTAATTAGGACATATAAACAGGACAAACAAGAGATAAGGACAAACAGTAGCAAGATTCCGGAATCCCAAAGACTACTACTAATACTTATTTCTATAGCGTTACTAGACGTACGCAGCATTGTACACTTGAACATGAAGAGACAGTCCCTGCTCGACAGAGCTTACAATCTAATTAGGACAGACAAACAAGACAAACAAGAGATAATGGAATATTAAAGTGAGGATGATAAAATAAGGGTTCTGAACAAGTGAATAAGGGTTAGGAGTTAAAAGCAGCATCAAAAAGGTGGGTTTTTAGCTTAGATTTGAAGAAGGCCAGAGATGGAGCTTGACGTACTGGCTCAGGAAGTCTATTCCAGGCATATGGTGCAACAAGATAAAAGGAACAAGTCTGAAGTTAGCAGTGGAGGAGAAGGGTGCAGATAAGAGAGATTTACCCAGTGAACGGAGTTCCTGGGGAGGAATGTAGGGAGAGATGAGAGTGGAGAGGTACTGAGGAGCTGCAGAGTGAATGCACTTATAGGTCAATAAGAGGAGTTTGAACTGTATGCGGAAACGGATAGGAAGCCAATGAAGTGACTTGAGGAGACGGCTAATATGAGTCCCCATCTACTTCCTTTTCTTAAGGTAGGTTTTTTGGTTAGCTATGAAGGGATTCAGTATCCCTGATTTTGGCTTTTTGTGTATTATTCATTGGTTATTAATGATTCTTATTAGCAGAATTCATCAGTTGCCTCATTGCCTATAAGGAAACAGGTCTCTGCAATTTATATATTATATATTAGGATTTATTTACTGCCTTTTTAAAGGAATTAACTCAAGGCGGTGTACAGCAAGAATAAGTCAAACATAAGCAATAGACAATTACAGCAGTAAAAATATTCAAATAACAGTACAAGAATGGCGTGGAGGGGCATAATCGAAAGGGACGCCCAAGTTTTTCTGAGGACGTCCTCGCAGGACGTCCCCATGAAGGGGCGTGGAAACCTGTATTATCGAAACAAGATGGGCGTCCATCTTTCGTTTCGATAATACGGTTGGGGACGCCCAAATCTGGAAATTTAGGTTCACCTTAGAGATGGTCGTCCTTAGACTTGGTCGTTTCTGATTGCCGGCGATAATGGAAATTGAGGATGCCCATCTCAGACACGACCAAATCCAAGCCCTTTGGTCAATGCTTAATGATGCTCTAAATTCTCATTACTAATGTTTTAACCAGGAGCAAATGTCTGTTTCTGGAAACAAGGCATCAGAGCTCTATTCCTTGTTTTTAAAGTTCAGTTACTACTGGAACAGTTTGTAGTTTTTTAGTGCTTTAATGGTATAGCACTGACAGAAATTTCCAAGACCAGGCATCAGTATTTAACCTCCAAATCACCCTGACATTTGCTGTTTGGAAGGAAGGCAATGAATTTGAATATATCACCCAGAACAGTCATAAAACAGCTGAATATAAACTAGATGCCTAACATCCTCCGTGTAAGGCAAACTCCTCACTCCTCAATTATTGTTTTTAGCTGCCCTTCCCCGCCAGAAGGAAAAAAAAAGAAAAAGCCCCAGACGCCTTTCCTCAGGTTAGACAGCCTGGGTCATCCTCCTGCCTTCTTAGTAAGTATATCTGGGGTTGCCTTGTTCTTAATAAATGTGAAAACCAGGCACAATCGTTTCAAAAAGGATTGCAAACTCAAGAGTGTCCTTTCCAGACACTGAGCCAAACACTAATTGTGGTTTAAATATTAAAATTTATACGAGCTCATAAAGGCTTCATTCAATTTCCTCTTTCCTTCGGCTTTGTTCTAATATCTCTTTACATGTATTACTCCAATTATCTCCCAAACCCAATTTCCATTGCAGGCCAGCAATTAGAAAAATTGATTATAATAAAATCCTGCTTTCAGTTTCTGAGGTATTGGGTTGGGGGCCCTGTGCTCCCATGTAAAAGGGGGAGGGGGGACACAGGGAGAGGAACTTGAATGGTGGGAGGTAGGGGAGAAGATTGCAAGAAGGAGAAGTTTCAGATAAAGACTGCAGGACACTATTTGTTGAAAACATACTAGAGAATCCTAGTTCTCAGGCACAAGGGGAAGTAAACCAGCCTTGGGACAGGGCAGTGTTTCTTTCATGGAACCTATCTACAGCTCAAATAGTAGGGTTGAGTGGAATTTACTAAGTTAACAAATTGAAGACAGTTTTCTGGGCAGGGTTACAGATGTTTTGAGTGATTTTGTACTATGCAACTCTCCAGCCACTTTCTAACACTTTATAGACATCTTTCCTGTACACCTGGATAATATTCTCATCTTTTCCGAGGATCCAAGGAGCATGAACACCCCATGTACTTGGTTCTAGCCTAGCTCAGAATCCATAAGTTGCTTGCAAAGCTGGAAAAATGTGAATTTTACCTTAGAACCATCTCTGTATATCCAGATCCTACATAAGCATTTTTAGTAGAAATGAATACTTCCACTGTCATATGAGGTGCCTGTCGCGGTGAAGAGGTCCACAAAATTTCTCCTACCCATATGCACATTCTGTTCTAGAAAATGATCTGATTTACTATTTCGTTTGGGAGAGAAGATTATTAACAAATTGAAGCATTTTATCAGAAGACATGCACCTGAAGCATGTGTTCAGTTTTGGAGGCCGTATCTTGCTAAAGATGTGAAAAGATTGGAAGCGGTGCAAAGAAAAACTACAAAAATGGTATGGAACTTGCGTTGCAAACCATACGAGGAGAGACTTGCTGACATGTATACCTTGGAGGACATGTATACCTCCCACGGGCACATTGTGCTTCCAGGACCAGAGCAGGTAAATCATTCTGCTGCTCCAGTACCAGCTGTTCAAAGCTGAAGGTAAATGTTCATGCTTACACACACTTAGCTATGGGGCCTAGTGAAGCTGCCCTGTTTGCCGCCCCCACCCCCACCCCAAACACTGGTCCTGCCTGTGTGTAAAATGTATCTCACTCAGACTTTTAGATTATATGGATTTTACATCATTTTAAATAAGGCTCCCTTTTTCCAGCAGAACTAAAAAGTGGCTTGCGGTTGCCCCAATGCGGGTCTTTCCTGCCCCCTGAGGCCACTTTTACTGCTGCTGGTAAAAGGCAGATTTTACCATTTTCTGATCATGGCCATCTGCTAATTTCCTCATTAGCCCGTAAGCCCTTAATGCCACCTATTTTATAGGCGGGTTGGGCTCACCTGCTAATCCTGCGCTAATCAGTTAGCGTGCAGCGACGCCCACGTACTAATCAATTGGCATAACCACGCCCACTCTGACCCCAAACACAAACCCTGTGCTAAAAAAGAAAATGTTATTTTTAGAATGTGGGCAGAGCGCACCAATTTCAAGACTACACGGGAACCTGCGCACACCCTGCGGTAATGCACTTTAACCTACAGTAAACACAGATGACTAAAACGGCCCCTTAATAAGTAAACTAGTGCTGTTATAGGTCTTCACAGCCCACAAAAACGTTTGGAATAGTTGAAGACAGCAGGACATTTCTGGCCTGTGGTCCTTGACTTTATTTTAATCTATGAATTAGGAAGTGCCAGAGGCAGTCCGACCATTACGCCACTTGAGGCGGGGATCTCAGGCAGTGCTCTTTCAGGAAAAACATCTCCTCCCTTCCCCAATTTTACCTTCTTTTTACGTTTTCTAAAAGCTGGCACCCGCCTCTTTCAAGTACTGCAGCTTCCTCTCTGATGTAACTTCCTGTTTCCTCAGAGGCAGGCCACAGTAGAGAACAGGCTGGTGCCAGTGGTAGGGTAGCGTCTGGGAATCGCTGCCTTTTAAAACACATAAAAAGAAGGTAAAAAACAGAGAACAGGGTGGAGGAAGGAAGGGGGAGATGCTAGAACTTGGCCCCGGGGGGGGGGGGGGGGGGGGGGAGCTGGCATCTCAGCCCTGCCTGGGAAGTGCTTAGCATTGCAAAGCCGATTTCCTGTCCAGGAAGTTTGAGCATTTGACTAGAGCAGAGGTTTTCAACCCAGTCAGGGTTTTCAGGATATCCCTGAGGACTGTTTGAAAACCTCTGGACTAGAGCATCTACCCGTCTCGCAATCCTGTGATCTGAAACTTTTGCATTCTGCTTCACAAAATAATATCTAATTACACAAATTAAGAAGACAGGAGATACAGATTCCTTCCTCCTAGAAGAGGTTGTATATCCCAGAAGAACACCTGAGATTAGAAATCTTCCAGCTCTACTGTAATACCCTGCTGGGAGGTCACTTCAGAATCTGGCTAACCTGACTAACCACAGGTTTTGGTGACTAAGAATCAACAGTGATATCAAGAAATTTGTGCTTAGTCTTATCTGCCCAACCAGGGCATGAAGGGTAACTGGTGCTGTTGTCAGTTACATTAAGGCACTGGGGAGGAGGTTTTGGGGGACTTCATTGTTGAACTTGGACTGTTGCAGGGAGAATTTACAAGTACGAGACCTGGGCATTAAAATGTCAGATGACATTTAATCTGAGCCATGATGCGCTGCCCAGTTACAGAACTGTCTGGGTTTTAAAAAAACTTTTCAAACATTTCAGTCCCGTTATTAAAACAAGAGAATTTGTGACGTATGGACAAGGTGCAGGCTGTTTATGTAGTTCCCGGATGCTGAATGTTGTCATTTTAAATTATGTATGTCAGTGGCGTAACCAGACCTGACTTTTTGGGTGGGCCCAGAGATAATATGGGTGGGCAACTATGTATATAGATGTGAATAGTGTTTCTTGGGATACTACTAAATAATCCCTTAAGAGTGCACTTGATGGATTTCTAAGTAAATAGTCTGCCCAACAGCTGTCCTCCAACAATGTAAAACACAGACTTTTTAAAATGTAGTTATATTATCCCATAACTTAAGCTTGACCAGATATGTCTACTATAAGGTAAACATCTCAACACACATCACAGTATCCTGAAAAATAATAACAAGCAAATGGCACATATCCTTCCAACTCTGCTTTGTAACAAATGCAAATAACCGATTGTATTCATAAAACAGGTAAATAGATTTGAAGTCTCTTTCTCTCCTCTGGCTCCCTTCTGAGACTGGCATTCCCACTGGAAAAGCCAGACGTCAGACTCATATAGATCACCATATGAACTACTGCACACAGAATCTCTCACCTTGGTCACATGCAGAACACGGACCACCCCTCACCCCTTACCAATTGCAGAACAGAGGGCCAAAACTTAGGAGTCATAGAGATGGCGGGTTACGCAGTTCCAGGCTGGAGATTTTAGGACAGTCCTGGTTTAGAATTTATAACCTAAAGCAGTGTGGGATTTGCAGTTCCTTAACCTGCTGCAAATCCCATAATGTGCCGAGATGGGGTGGTCAGAAATCCAAGACTGTCCTGGAATTGGGCAACCTGCAATCTCTGAAATCATCCTGTAGCACAGCATAGCTCTGCCCTTCCCTACCTCCCACCCACCCCCCATAGTCTGGCATCAGTCCTGTGCTTCCCTCCCCTTTCCTCATGCTCTGGCATCAGCCTTGCCCTTCCCCACCCCCACCCCGAAGCCCAGAATATAACACAAAACATTTTTTAAACCTTGGTACTGCAAAGCCCACACCCTCCTAACAGCAAGAAATAGATGACTTTTTTTTTTTTACCTTGAGTCTGTGTCCCCTGGGAACTGCAAAAATGTTTCTTCCAGAAGTTTACTGCCCTGGATGAGACCCTGACCAATGTCCAGGGGGTGCAGGGCTGGAGAGGCAGCTGCTGCTCTTGGCCTCGGTAGAGCAGCGTATGGGAATTGCTGGCGGGTTTGGAACGTGATGAGGTAAATGCTGCGAATGGGGAGATGCCGTTCCCTGAAGATTGCCGCCTGAGGCCCCCACCTCACGAGGCCTAATGGTCGGGCCGGGCCGCCCCTGGAAGGGAGAATAAAACAAAGAATATCTTAATGCCTCTAGCTTGCTCCATGGTGTGTAGGTCTGGTTACTGCATCTCAAAGATACAGCTGAATTAGAAAAGGTACAGAGAAGGGTTGGGGCGTAGCCAGACACCCAATTTTGGATGGGCCTGGGTCCAAGATGGGTGGGCAGAAGAACCCCACCCCATCCCACAGGTGGTTTGGTCTCTCCTTCTCTCGCCTGCATGCCATCTGGTCTCTCAAATATCCCCCCTCTCCTGCACACCTTTTAAATAGCAGATTTTCACCGTCAGTAAGCAGCAACTAATACACAGTACTCATGTTGGCCCCACATCCTTCCCACGGATGCAGCTTCCTGTTTCTGCATAGGCGGGAATAAGTCAGAGGGGAAGGCTTTGGGGCCGGTGTGAGCAGTATGTGTCAGTCGCTGCTTCCTGCAGGCGAAGATCTGCTATTTATAAGGTATGCAGAAGGGACAGTTGTTGGGAGTTTTCAGCTTGGGAATCTCTGCCGGCCACATCATAGGTGTGCTGCTACTGGTGGGCCTGGGCCCACCCAAGCCCACCCTTGGCTATGCCACTGGAAGGGTGAACAAAATGATAAGGGGATGGAACGACTCCCTTATGAGCATTAGAGGAAAGACCAAGTGCAACCAGGCTACGTGAATATAGACTGGGGCACAGGTCTCAATGTGGAAACTCAAAAGAGTAAAACCTTTCTTCCAGAGACATATCTTCCGCACCCTGGTACAGTCAATGGTAATAAGTCACCCGGACTACTGTAATGCACTGTACGCCAACTGCAAAGAACAATCTATCAAAAATCTCCAAACAGCCCAGAATACAGCCGCCAGACTCATATTTGGAAAAAAAATAAATATGGAAGTGCTAAACCCTTAAGAGAGAAACTCCATTGGCTCCCACTCAAAGAATGTGTTGAGTTCAAGATCTGCACGATAGTACACAAAATCATACACGCAGACGCCCCAATCTACATGCTAAACCTTGTGGACTTGCCTCCCAGAAACGCTGTAAGATCTCAATCTACACTTCCCCAGCTGCAAAGGACTGAAATACAAACAGACACACGCAACCACCTTCTCCTACTTAAGCACGCAGTTGTGGAATGATCTACCCACAGACCTGAAAGCTATTGACGAATTGACTAGCTTTCGCAAATCCCTGAAAACTCATCTCTTCCAAAAGGCCTACAAGAAAAATACATAGCCTACAAACGACTTCAACAAATCACACAATTACCACAGCTCACCTCTAACTTACCTAACACTTCCCGTCTATCCTCCCCCACCCAATCTTTAAACAGCAAAAATTGTACTTATCATGAAATCACTATGCTTATCTTCTCTTACCAGCATTCAAACTATAAGAAATGTACCTGTTAACACGAAATGATGATGTCATAACCACACTCTGTAAGCCACTTCGAGCCTACAAATAGGTGGGATACAAATGCAATAAATAAATAAATAAATCTTGAGCACTGAAGATGTCTTTCCCCCACCTCAGGGCAAGAGGCAGGCAAAATCTAGACAAGGACTGTGCCGACTCCCTGCACTTTTACTAATAACCATTTACTCTCGCTAACATCAATGCTTTGGACTTCTAAAGGCTTCTTTGCTTATTAAAATAAATATGTGAGATCTGAAGACCCAAAGACTAAAGCCAGCAAAAAAACATGTGAGCCCTGCTTCTGAATCTGAGGTGGATAATAGCTCTGATCCTGCAGGGACTTGTTTACATGTGACACTACATTAAACTTAACAATAATCTGTACAAGGAATTGGTTTTCCAACAACTGACAAAACCCATTTCTGATCTCTCTTGTTACAAAATCAGTGCAAGAATCTGTAATACTGTAGGGTTTTTTCTCTATCTACTTATTTCTCGTGTTTTGACATGCACCAAGACTCTCTGAAAATGAATGTTAAAGCACCAGACCATCAAATGTCATTGTATCAAATTGAGAAGTATAATTAAGAGGGAAATATTGGTGGTTTTAATTCCATTTAGGCAACCAGTGAATGATAAGTTAATTCCTCCCCGCTTCATCTTATGACAGGAAGCTTGTTCCGAGGCAGCCAAGCACTAGTTGTGTCACTGCATTTTCTTAGAAGGACACAATCTCCAGCTTCTTCTGCCCCTACACTGTCCACTGCATAGATCCTGCACCAGGGCTTTCTGGGCTAAGGTTGGAAGACCCCACTGGAGGAAAAATCAGAAAGTGGGTGCATGGATATTTTTAGGAGGCCTCAAATTGTAGCATGAATGAAGGCATGGTCTGACGTAATTGAAGAATGACAGAGAAATTTATGAAGAAGAGGGTCAAGAAAATCATCATAAGTACATACATAAATACATAAGTATTGCCATACTGGGAAAGACCAAAGGTCCATCAAGCCCAGCATCCTGTTTCCAACAGTTTGGCCAATCCAGGTCACAAATACCTGGCAAGATCCCCCAAAGGTACAAAACATTTTATACTGCTTATCCCAGAAATAGTGCATTTTCCCCAAGTCCATTTAATAACGGTCTATGGACTTTTCCTTTAGGAAGCCGGCCAAACCTTTTTTAAACTCCGCTAAGCTAACCGCCTTTACCACATTCTCTGGCAACGAATTCCAGAGTTTAATTACATGTTGAGTGAAGAAACATTTTCTCTGATTCGTTTTAAATTTACTACATTGTAGCTTCATCGCATGCCCCCTAGTCCTAGTATTTTTGGAAAGCGTAAACAGACGCTTCACATCTACCTGTTCAACTCCACTCATTATTTTATAGACCTCTATCATATCTCCCCTCAGCCGCCTTTTCTCCAAGCTGAAGAGCCCTAGCCGCTTTAGCCTCATTGCGAAGTCGTCCCATCCCCTTTATCATTTTCATCGCCCTTCTCTGCACCTTTTCTAATTCCACTATATCTTTGTATGGAAGATTTCTCTGAAAGTAGACAGCTCAGGCCAACCATTTAGCAGATTTAGGCAGTCGCCTAGGGCAACCACTTCTGGGAGGATGCCAAAGAGCATTGCAGTCAAAGCAAAACAATAGGTCTTGACAACTACTCAAAGTCAAAGAAATAACGGAGTCTTTTTTAAGCTGCCCATTTACCCAGATTATTCTGAGAGGGCTAGCGTTGAGGAGATCATGATTGTTAAGGGCCACAGTGGGCTTGAAAGTTAGCTGGGGGGCAGTTGCAAAGCTGAAGATATATCTGGGGTGTCCAATGCACTTGTGTAGGTCCTGACAGCTGGATGTCCGCATGAAGTGTGTTCTAGAGTGGGGAGAAGGTGAGGACACAGAGGAGAACATAAAAACTGAGCTCACTGGAGGTGGGTGTAGCAAGTCCAAATCTTCTACCAAACTTCAAGCCGATTGGTGGACAGGCCAAGCCCAGGCGTGGCTGGTCATGGCATCTGTATTCTTCTCTTAATCAAGGGCAGCTTGGAGGGTCTTTAGCTTTAGCATTTAATGCTGTGTACATTCCTCAAGATGTGTTGCAGAACTGTGAGGTCAGGTTTGGATGCATTGCCTTAAAAAGGATGCAAAGACGGTCTTTCACTTCATCTCCCTTAATAGCCTTAGAAAGAGCTATAAACCAAATCTTGCACGAAATGAATGGTTTCACTTGGTCTGCTTTTAGCAATAAATAGCAATAAACAGAATCTAAGAAAACACAATGTTTCTTTTGCTCAGTAACCCATGGATATGCTCTAAAAAGCATAGGAGAAAGACGTTCTTGGGTGTATTTCAGTGTCATATCCCACTGACAAATGTCCTCCCGTAGCCTCCTCTGGGCCACTGTGCTGCTTCCTTGCTGTTCAGAGGACTCAAACCTCCCTATCAGCCCAAAGCGACTTTGAACTTTTCAGCTGATGCTTTTCCCACCGCCAGCCTGACAATAAAATGGAGACTTGGAGGGATTCACAGATATTACAGAGGGTTAAGCTATCTAGTCCCTGAAGTATGGTTCTTTTCAACGCTTCCTGCAAGAGTAACACCCGTGGCTGGAAATTCACTGCAAAGGGTTGGAACTGACCCAGAAATTTCCCAGGGACAGTTCCCCCCGTGTTTTAGAAATCTGAGCCACAAGTAAAATTAAAAGTGGGAAAGAGGCCTGACTAGTCTGCTGATTTTGGCTCCTGCTGGAGTCTGTACGGTTGGACAGCACTTTCAGATCAATGGTCTCTGCTCAGTGTGTGTGAAAACAGTGAAATTATATGTTAAAAAGCTATTTTCTTGACAGAGCCTCTGCCAAACGAATGGACACCTCCTGACACGGTGCCCGGCCCCAAAATCAGAGACAGGGACTGGAACAGGGGGAGGGAAATGAAGTGGGAAAAACAGAAAGCATTTTGCTGACCTGCACCACTTCCATTTATGCAGGACTGGCTGTTCTCATTTCGTGACACACTTAGTTCTAGGACTCCTGCACTGTGCTTTGAATTTATCTAGCTGTTCATTATTTTATTTATTTAGATTTTGCTCACACCTTTTTCAGTAGTAGCTCAAGGTCAGTTACATTCAGGTACTCTGGATATTTTTCTGTCTCAGGAGGGCTCACAATCTAAGTTTGTACCTGAGGCAATTGAGAGTTAAGTGACTTGCCCAAGACCACAAGGAGCAGCAGTGGGATTTGAACTGGCCACCTCTGGATTACAAGACCGGTGCTCTAACCACTAGGCCACTCCTCCGTGCCTGTTTTCAAGTAAATTCATTTGCCATCAGTGCCCCCTTCCTTTCCTCTCCCCCCTCCTTGGGAAAAGTAAAGATCTCAGCTGCCCGGAACAGGTGCAACTCATCATCCTTCTAACCACCACATAATCAGCCAGAGATCACCCAACCCAAAGAACATGAGAGAGCCCACAGGCCTTCACAGCTATTCTATGTACTATCTGAGACCTTTTAATACCCAGGCCCCGGCATTTCAAAAATATGGCTTGATTTGAGCTTCACCATCTCTTGGGGACAACTCAGTCAAGTGCTTTCCTTTGTTCAGCAAACATGGCAGGTGTGGCTGTGCCCAAGATGGGAAAAGGAGAAGAGGAAGCTTTCTGTGGAGAGAGAGAGAGAGCTGCCACCAGCAAAGAGTCTGATGTAAAATATGAAATAATTTGATTGTGTTGCAGCTGAAGCACTGAGCTGCCTTCATGCAAAACAGAAAGCAGCAGCCCTGGAAAGCAGCCAGTGAGGGATTCAAAATGGGAGCAAGGAAAAGACACACAGGGAAGGTAAGGAATTATATTATAATAAGGGTTAGTACTAAATGTTTTCTCATACTTCACACAGAGGTGCTGTCAGTGTGTATGGTTGTATGTGTGAATATACGCACACACTCAAAACATGTGGGTCATTTCCTATTTATATAGTAACAAAGTAGATGAGGGTATATAAACACCAGTTGACCCACAGTTAACTCTGGTCTACTCTGCAAGGATATCACACTGAGTCCCTATCCCGGTCATTTTTTATAGCCTTCCTCTTTGTTCTCAACTACTAAATGTCAACAAAATTACATGTAGCTTCATAAGATGTTAAAAACCATTTCTTTTCACAGTTTATCAATGGATTATGAATTCTAGGATTAATAACTTGCATGTTATCACTTATGAACTATGTCCTTACTTAGGGATGTTGTATCTTCTCTTATTTGTCTGTTCTTCAAATATTGACTATATTTGTACCTGAGGCAATGGAGGGTTAAGTGACTTGCCCAAGATCACAAGGAGCAGCAGTGGGATTTGAAGTGGCCACCTCTGGATTGCAAGACCGGTGCTCTAACCACTAGGCCACTCCTCCGTGCCTGTTTTCAAGTCACTCTGCTGCTCCCCAGTATCTCTCCACACTCATCCTTCCCTACACCCCTTCCCGTGCACTCCGCTCCATGGATAAATCCTTCTTATCTGTTCCCTTCTCCACTACTGCCAACTCCAGACTTCGCGCCTTCTGTCTCGCTGCACCCTACGCCTGGAATAAACTTCCTGAGCCCCTACGTCTTGCCCCATCCTTGGCCACCTTTAAATCTAGACTGAAAGCCCACCTCTTTAACATTGCTTTTGACTCATAACCACTTGTAACCACTCGCCTCCACCTACCCTCCTCTCCTCCTTCCTTTACACATGAATTGATTTGATTTGCTTACTTTATTTTTTGTCTATTAGATTGTAAGCTCTTTGAGCAGGGACTGTCTTTCTTCTATGTTTGTGCAGCGCTGCGTACGCCTTGTAGCGCTATAGAAATGCTAAATAGTAGTAGTATATTGTCACTTAATCTCAAGTATAGCTTGGGATAGGACTATTTTAGGTAAATGAAGAGACAAGTTCCCACTCTTAAGTCAGCAGGCCAGGCCCCTCTCCCATCCCATGTCTTCTCCCCAAGCTTTAGAGTAATCCAACAGTCTGAACTATTGAGGCTGGTGCCCAAGACTTCTGGATTCCTTGGTCTTCAGTGCCTTTTTGTCAATACAAGGCCACCATCAGTCTGTCTGTGCTGTTAATTTTCACACAGCTTCTGAATCCTGTTAGAGATAAAAGGAGAAGTGCCTCTTGGGATGTAGCATTTCATGGACTCCAGGTACATAAAAGACCCTCAGCTGGCACTTTTCACTTCAATTTTCATCTTGTAACACTGAGTTATGTTTTCTGCAGGGGGGACACCAGTGTAGTGACCCCAACTGCAAGCGTTTGATAAGATTCTTAAAAAATCTCTCTTTGGTTTCCTGGGAAATGATTATTCTAATCTATCTGGGCCTGGTTACACATCCAGCCCCTCTAGATTGTTTTAATTAACCGGGGCAGAACCGTGACCAGAAAGTGGGAGTTTGTTATACAGTACAAACAGCTGGAACTGGTAAACGGCTGGTCATCTCTCAATTCGCTGTCTCCCACACCTGATTCTGGCATCATGCCTTGGGCTGATGGTTTCCCACAAGTGCAGGATCTAGGGAGCTGTCAGGAGAGACCGTGGGAAAGGGCAAATATCCCCAAAACAACCCACCCCTACAGAGAAGCTCATCCAAAGAGAGAGATAACAGTGGATATGATGAGTCTTTATAAACAGCTGGAGGACAGACAGGAAGCTGGAAACAGGTTTTGCATATCACAGTCCTTAAAGAAAATATTGAACCTTTGCGCCCTCTGTCGAAGAAATGGAAAAAAGGTCTATGGCTGCCTTCTACATAGTAAATGACGACAGATAAAGACCTGTACAGTCTATCCAGTCTGCCCAACAAGATAAACTCTTTTTTTTTTTTTTGTTACATTTTGTACCCCGCGCTTTCCCACTCATGGCAGGCTCAATGCGGCTTACATGGGGCAATGGAGGGTTAAGTGACTTGCCCAGAGTCACAAGGAGCTGCCTGTGCCTGAAGTGGGAATCAAACTCAGTTCCTCAGTTCCCCTGGACCAAAGTCCACCACCCTAACCACTAGGCCACTCCTAGTAAACTTATCATACCCTACTAAGCCCAACTTTACATTGTTTTACTACTGTTTTATTGAAAATTCTATAACTTTGTATTTCAAATTACTATGTAAGCCGCATTGAGCCTGCATTATGTGGGAAAGCGCGGGGTACAGATGTAATAAATAAATATGTGATACTTTATACCCGAGTTTGATTTGTACTTGCCATTCTCAGGGCACAGACCTGCCCCGTTCTTGTACTAAAAGTTCTGAAGCTAATATCGAAGCCCCTTAAAATTTACACTCCAGACCATCCCTATCTATTCAGTCACAATCAGGGCGTAGACCGTAGAAGTCTGCCCAGCTCCCATTTTGATTCCCAGTTACCGGCGTCGCCACCCCTTCAACCTCAATTCATGTCTTCTAGTTCTACTGCCTTCCCATCTCTGGAAAAGGTTTGTTTGCGGATTAATACCCTTCAAATATTTGAACATCTGTATCATGTCACCCCTGTTTCTCCTTTCCACCAAGGTATACATGTTCAGGTCAGCAAGTCTCTCCTCGTACGGTTTCCAATGCAAATCCCATACCATTTTTGTAGCTTTTCTTTGCACCGCTTCCAGTCTTTTCCCATCTTTAGCAAGATACGGCCTCCAAAACAGAATACAATACAGTGAAACCTCGGTTTTCGTTGACTTCGGTTATCGTCGGTTTTCGTTGATTTTTTTCAGTGAAAATTTGTCTTGGATTTCGTCGGTTGCCTTGGATTTCGTTGGTGTGCCCACGTGACCTCGTTACTAATTTTGCAAAAACAAAGGGCAACCCACGCATTCTCCTGCTCATTGTGGCGTTGTTTCTCGTTGTGTGAGCATCACCCCATGCGTCTATTGCAACAGAGTGGCGTAGCTACATGAGGCCTGGGCCCCCGTAGATTCGGCCCTGGCCCCCTGCCACGACCCTCTTGAACCCCCCTCCCGCCACCAACTCTCCCCCGCCGTCACTGCCTACCCTGCCGCCACATGATGTACCTTGTTTGCTGGCGGGGGTCCCCAGACCCCGCCAGCCGAAGAGTCTGCTTCAGCGCCGGAGTTAGTAGACTCCGGTGCCTTCATTCAACGAAGCCAGTCTTGGTGTTAATGTTACCCCTAATGTGTGTATGAACATAAGAAAAGCTAGTCTACGGTCCATTGGGCCTAGAAGTCTACAAGAATCTCCAACAATAGCCAGTTCAGATCACAAGGACCTGACGGATCCCAAAAAGCACATCTATTTCTCATAACTTGTTTCCAGGGATGAACAAAAGCTCTCCATTTTATGGACTTTCCTCCAGGAACTTATCCAAATCTGTTTTGTATCCCACTATATTAATTACATTGGCCACATCCTCTGGCAACAGATTCCACAGCTTAATTATGCAGTGTGTTAAAATTAAAAAAAAAAAACACACACACACTTGCTATGATGGAGTGTGGAGGAGTAGCCTAGTGGTTAGTGCAGTGGACTTTGATTCTGGGGAATTGGGTTCTATTCCCACAGCAGCTCCTTGTGACCCTGGGCAAGTTACTTAACCCTTCATTGCCCAGGTACAAATAAATACCTGTATATAATATATAAACCACTTTGAATGTAGTTGCAAAAAGCCACAGAAAGGTGGTATATCAAATCCCATTCCCTTTCCCTTCTGCTAGTCATTAGTTTCATGCAGTGCCCTCTTATTTTTCTGTTTTTTTTTTTTTTAATTTATTTATTTATTTATTTATTGCATTTGTATCCCACATTATCCCACCACTTTGCAGGCTCAATGTGGCTTACAATAAATCATGGATAGTGGAAATGAGAGGAGAATTGACATATGATAACTGAATTAACTTTTTCACCCCACACACACTTTTATATCTGCTCTTAGTCATGTTCTTTCAAGCCATATCTTTTTCAAGGTGGGTCAGCAGAACTGCATACTATATGCAAGATATGGTTGTATCACACAGGCATAATAACATATAACATAGTAACATAACATAGTAGATGACGGCAGAAAAAGACCTGTACGGTCCATCCAGTATGCCCAACAAGACAACTCATATGTGCTACTCTTTGTGTATACCCTACTTTGATTTGTACCTGTGATCTTCAGGGCACAGACCGTATAAGTCTGCCCAGCACTATCCCCGCCTTCCAACCACCAGTCTCGCCTCCCACCACCGGCTCTGGCACAGACCGTATAAGTCTGCCCAGCACTATCCCCACCTCCCAACCACCAGCCGCGCCTCCCACCACCGGCTCTGGCACAGACCGTATAAGTCTGCCCAGCACTATCCCCTCCTCCCAACCACCGGCTCTGGCACAGACCGTATAAGTCTGCCCAGCACTATCCCCGCCTCCCAACCACCAGCCCTGCCTCCCACCACCGGCTCTGGCACAGACCGTATAAGTCTGCCCAGCACTATCCCTGCCTCCCACCACTGGCTCTGGCACAGACCGTATAAGTCTGCCCAGCACTATCCCTGCCTCCCACCACCGGTTCTGGCACAGACCGTATAAGTCTGCCCAGCACTATCCCCGCCTCCCAACCACCAGCCGCGCCTCCCACCACCGGCTCTGGCACAGACCGTATAAGTCTGCCCAGCACTATCCCTGCCTCCCAACCACCAGCCCCGCCTCCCACCACCGGCTCTGGCACAGACCGTATAAGTCTGCCAAGCACTAACCCCGCCTCCCGATCTCGAAACATTGTAGGTTTCTGCTTTGATTTAAGGTAAAAGCAGGACTAAATCTGTTCGGTCCTGGAAATAAATGGAGCCATCTGGTCACCACAGAACCGTTGCACTAAGGGTGTCCATTTGAGGATGAGAATTACGTGGAGGGCCGTTGAACTTTCTCATACCAGGCCAATCCCTAGATGGCAAGCTGAGAAATGTCAGATTTTTAAAAATGAGCCATGGGGCAGTGTAGAATGAACCAAGCTGAGCCACAAGAAAAAGAATTCACAACAAGCAGAAAAATAGTTTACAAAGCTTTCCTGCTCTTTGGAAGCTGGAAAGAAGGGGCCAACATTTATATCTCGTAGCCTGCGGGAAGCAAATCAACAAATAAAATTGTTTTTCAAAGGAGGTAGCAGGAGATTTGAAAAAGATTTAAAGCCATCAGCTGGTCTTGTGACTTCTCGCAGACAGAGCTGAGGAATTGAGAACAGAAATAAGGAGAAAGCAGATTTAAGAACCTCCTGGCAAGAAAGGCCCACTGGAGTCACCCCAGAGACTCTTAGCAGAGGGGGGAGACTTTCTCTTTATATTTCAGATGTCTTAGTTCAGCAGCCACCAGCATTAACTGTTATAACTTACTGTGCAAGAGCACCCAAGGTTTTTACTGGTCTGGGAGTTTTAAAATATTAATTTCTGGAGCTCCTGTACCTTGTCTGTTTATACTTATGTGGAGAGCAGCCGATAAATGAACTCGGGTAGGAAAATAGCTGACCTGTCACTGTTATCTTCTATCTCTTTCTGGAAGAGGCCGTATTATAATCGAAAGGAGGAACTGGTTGCAGAAGGAAACTGCCCTGACTGTATTTTTTGGTACATTCCTCACTCTTCCGTTCCAATTTTTCACCATACTGACTTATATGAATGTCTGCACATGGCCCTGCGTTCTTCACATCCCCCCATGGGTCGTCCCTGCTGTAGTCCTTTATGTCTGTGAGATGGCATTGCAATAAACATGAATCCACTGCTTTCTTATTTCTAGGGGCAACAATCCTTTTCATGAGCTGTTTAGTAACAGAAATAACATAGAGCAGCAGTTACATAATGAAGAAAGCCTGATATAGTCCATTGAGATTCATCGGGAGGGACCTCGCTGCAGATTTTCCTACGCCACAAGGGACCAAAAGTTACTGGTTGACTCTTTCCTCTTATCTTCTATTCTCTTGCTTTCCATGACTCCCATCTGAATGGATCCACAGAAGCTTAGCTGAAATTGGGTGGTGGGGGGAAGAGGGGTTGGTGGTTGAGAGGCTAGGATAGGGGAAGGCAGACTTATACGGGGTCTGTGCCAGAGCCGGTGATGGGAGGCGGGACTGGTGGTTGGGAGGCGGGAAATACTGCTGGGCAGACTTATACGGTCTGTGCCCTGAAAAAGACAGGTACAAATCAAGGTAAGGTATACACATATGAGTTTATCTTGGGCAGACTAGATGGACCGTGCAGGTCTTTTTCTGCTGTCATCTACTGTGTTACTATGTTACTATGAGCTGGTTTGGATGTCCACCTACAGAACATTGGCATAGCCAGGACCTTTTTTTTTGTTGTTTTGATGGATCTCCAAGGTTAACATGAGTGAGCAGTACGGATGTTGAAGATGCCTCCAGATTTTCTGTTACGGTCTGGGTCACTGCTTCTGACTGGGTGGGCCTAATTCCAAAGCAAACGAGCCATGGCCCATCCATGCCTTCACCCCTGGTTCAACAGTTTGAAGGCATGGTCTCTATTAGCAGTAACCACCATACTGCTGAATCACAGTTCACCCCCTATAATATTCAAGAACCATGTGAAGGATCTATTCCAGTGAGCTGGCCCTTGATAACACAGAGGGAATGTATTTAATCCTACTTAAGAATGAACAAAGCAGAAGAAGTCTTGAACATCTATAGTATATTAAAGAAACTACTGAAAAATAATGTGATTGTTAAAAGCTGAGCTTTGGTAACAGGTTCCTTAACATGTTGTGAAGGCTTTTAAAAAACATCAAGGTATAGGAAGACTTGACTAAAAGGTCATCTTTTAATGTGTAATTTCTTGCAGACAGTTTGTTTTATGTCTTTATGGCTGACTGTAAGGTATTGTATTGATGGCAGAGTGTTGTGATCTTCTTGATGAAAGAGTCTGAAAATAAAACTGGAACTGAAGCTTCCTAGCCAATAAATCCATGGCGTGAAGGGAAGAGCGTGGAGGAGGAGACTTCGTTCAAGGTCAGACTTGCACTGTGCTAAGCCACATCTGTACTTTACACACAAACAGGCTCCTGAACCTCTAAGCCAAATAATTACAGAATATTTGAATGCTTTCCTGGCCCAGAACATTAACAACTTCTATCTTATAAGAGAGTTTAGGGGATGGGGACACAAGGCCTATTTTATTCCTAGGGTACAGGGACACAGTCTCTCACCTCGAGGCTTGGAGGACTCAAGAAATAGAAACAGGGATACCTGGCTTTCTGGCTGAAAAGCTGTGCAGAGCCTATATAAGATATTAGCGTTACCTGTCAGCAAGTTCTTATTAGAACTTTGACACATACAGGATTTACAAGCGCATAATTATTTAATTTTCAAACTTTAAGCCCTAAACTGCATTGTTATGTCAACAATCTTCAATTCTACGGTTGAGCCAGAAGACTCTGCTCCCCTTTGTAGACATGTTAATGATTACCTTGATCAAATTTCACACTGGATAAAAGAAAACAGGTTATCTCTTAATCAAATTCATTCAGAATTACTATGGTTTTTCTATATCCCTGGCTCTAGATAGTATTTCTTTAGATTTCAAACCATTTGTTACACGTCTTGGGAATTTTCTGGGGTTCAGCATAAGACAGGATGCAACGAGACTGAGACAGTAAAAGCTACTGCAGTAATCAAGCTTTTTGGACAATGAAAGCATGTGCTCCAAAATATAATTCCTATATACTGTCGCCTAGTTTATTTAATATCTGCCTCGACTCTTTAGCTGAGCTGTTTCAGTTGATGGTCACAAAATTCTATATCTATGTGAAAAATGTACAGCTACTTGTACTCATTGGACCAGATCTCCTCACAGCTTTGAGTAAATTGATGGCCTGTTTAACAAGAATAATAAACCCTGCCTAACCCAAGTAAAACGAGGTTCCTAACGCAAGTCTTGTGTTGCAGTGGGGGTGTAGGGGGTGGACCTCCAGCCCCTTTTGTTGATCAACGAAGGAGGTGCGGGCACTGGGGCAATAGGGTTCTGGTGGATCATCAGGTATTGCTTGGGGGGGATGTGCGTGGGGGAACATACATGACAGGGTTTCCCCATTCCTCCCCAATGCCCTGGTAAACCCTAACGCCAGCTCCAAGCCGGTGTAGGGTTTGCCATGGGAGGAGTGCTCATGTTGCATTGGGGAGGAATAAGGAATGCCCTGTTTTGCATGTATTTGCATGCTCATTGCATTCAGAGCCGCGAGCTCGTTGTTGCACGCGCTCACCGGCTTTGATCAGCAGGCGGAGGCAAAAACATTTGCTTTTGATCATCAGGGCATCGGACGTGTAAGCGGCCTTCTCTCCAGATGCAAGGAGGGAATTACATACAGACAGAAAAAAAACAACACTAAACACTCAGCTGACAAATTATGAGCAATTTTCAATTAACTAACAAATGTTGTGGAACTGACCACAGCTTCCGATTAGGCTGATATTTCTCCAATAATTTCAATAGCTCTGATGGGAAAATACCCTTTTCTGTACGTATGTTTGTTTGTTTATTTATATCCTTCCTTTTTCCAAAGTAACATAGTAGATGACGGCAGAAAAAGACCTGCACGGTCCATCCAGTCTGCCCAACAAGATAACTCATATTTGCTGCTTTTTGTGTATACCCTACTTTGATTTGTACCTGTCCTTTTCAGGGCTCAGACCGTATAAGTCTGCCCTGCCTCCCAACCACCGGCTCTGGCACAGACCGTACAAGTCTGTCCAGCACTATCCCCACCTCCCAACCACCAGCCCCACCTCACAACCACCGGCTCTGGCACAGACCGTATAAGTCTGCCCAGCACTATCCCCGCCTCCCAACCACCAACCCTAGGTGGGTAACAACACAACATACATAATAGCAACAACAACAAAAAAACAACAACCCAACAACAATCCAGACTACTAATCAATACAATAACATCAGTCCCACACTGATACCGCTGCAAAGGATACCAGAAAGCATTATTAATCAACAAGATGGTCCAGCAGGTAGCACTTCATCATCTGGTTAAATAATGTAGTATTCTGTTGTGATTTCAAAGAAAAAGCAGTTTATTCCATGCCTGAGGTCCAGTCACAGAGAGAGAGAGAGAGAGTACCGGTTCTAGTGACTTGTAATCGCAGACGCCTCAGGACTGGTATTACAAGTAAACCAGCATCAGCTGAACGCAACACCCTTGATGGTACATGGTTCTGAAAAGCAGTATGCAAGTAACGGAGAGAGTCATGATATGGACCCTGTGCCACGGGTAGCCAGCGCAGTTGTCACAACACATGTGATACATGATCAAACAGTACAAGGCCAGTCACCAGTCAGGCAGCTCAGTTGTGGACCATCTGTAGTGCCTGCAAACGAGAATTAGGCAGGTCTAGACACACAATATTGCAATAGTCCAAAACACTAAAGATCTCAGCCTGCACAACCTTCCGAAAGACAGTTCTAGGTAGTAACAATTTGAGCTTACTCAACAATTGTAGTTGAAAATATGAGTTCGTAACCGTTGCTTGAACTTGAGGCTTAAATGTAATCGAAGCATCTAAGAGGACACCCACATTTTTCATAGTATCGAACATTGCAATAGAAACCTTGCCTAGGGAAATGGTGGAAGCCTCAGAAGAGATGAACAATACTTCTGCTTTCCCCACACTTAACTGCAAGCGATTTAACAGTTATCCATTGCAGAATTCCCTGAAACATCTCCTGTGTCTATAGTATCGCAGCTGCTATGGACAGCTATGCAACAAAATCTTAAACTACATCTGAAAGAGCAGGGGGTGAGCAACCAGTGTCTTCGAGGACCACAACCCAGTGAGGCTTTCCAGATTTCCACAGTGGAATATGCTTGAGATCTATTTGCATATAATGGAAGCAGAGTCATGCATATTCATTCTGGAAATCTTGAAAACCCAACTGGGTTGTGGACCTCAAGGACAACAGGAAGGCAATGCAGCTGACAAAAACTAATAATAATACTCTCCACCGTTCTGCAGCCTGTTATTAGCCTGGTTGTTACATTCTGCTCCAACTGCAGAGTTCAGGAGCTGTTGGCCTGATAAACCCAGGTGCACACAAGGTTTGACATCACCATTGATCACTAGGAGTCAACATGGCATTCTGCATATTTCTTTTTGGCTCCCTCTTTGTGGAGTGCTTTACCAGCCTATTTACATAACAAACTTTCGTTTATAAAATTTAAATCTTTGCTTAAAGCTTACTTTTTTTTTTTTATTGGCCTTTGGCACTGCTTTAACTTGCTTCTCTGTAACACCAGGATACTTTATTCTTCGTACTCGGATTCAATTTTTATAAATTTTTAATATGCTGTGCTCAGTAACTCTGTAGTGCCCATAAAACCAAATTAATCTGGATAGGGTACCCTATGCTTGGAATAAACTTCCTGAGCCCTTACGCCAAGCCCCCTCCCTACCCATCTTCAAATCCTTGCTCAAAGCCCACCTCCTCAATGTTGCTTTCGGCACCTAACCTTTATACCTTTCAGGAAATCTAGACTGCCCCTATTTGACTGACTGTACATTTGTCCTTTAGATTATAAGCTCCTTTGAGCAGGGACTGTCCTTCTATGTTAAATTGTACAGCGCTGCGTAACCCTAGTAGCGCTTTAGAAATGTCAAGTAGTAGTCTCCAAACATCATCGCACATGCCCTTCCTTCCCTTCTACCCGCATTCACACTTCAAGCTTCTCGCCCGAAGGACTGCAATAAATAATTTCCTTAAAAGCGGACTTATCTTTATTGGCGTTGTGCGTAGACTGTGAAGCTTCCAGATCACCCATAAAACTAGTGCTTCGTGTTTAAAAACTCTAACTCCATCAGTTGCGGAGTCATGACGACCTTCTCTTCAGCAAGTATTACTGGTCCTGGTAGTATTTTTTGCTTGAAAGAATGATTGTATGTGTGCTGTATGTTCTGTCATATTACCAAATGGTAATAAATTTGCATAAACTTTTTTTATCTATTGCAAACCGCCGTGACCCAGTTCTGAAATATGGCAGCCTATCAAGTTTTAAATAAACATAAACATCTCCTGTATTTCAACGAGGCAGTAATCATCAAATTGTCTGCGTAGATCCAAAATACTATCATAACAGTAATAAATGTTTAGTAGTAGTATGACGCCCCTCCTCCATTGTGAATAAGCGTGAGAAGTATTTATACCTGTTCTCGCCTGTCTCCTCACAAAGGAGGAAAATCAAGACACTATTTCGGCCCTCAGCCCCAGTTCCTGTAACATCATTATTGGTACAGAATGACTTGGCTTCAGTTCTCTAGTCTTTTCAGTCATACAGCCATTACTGGGGTGAGCAGTGTTTCCAGAGAATGTCCTGGTTGGAACCTATGCTGACGCCACTCCAAAAATCCTTACGCTTGATCTGGTACTATCTGTTCTATTGGTAGGTTCAATATTGGCCGATAGTCTCACCCAATGCTGTTGGGCTAGGGCTTTTCAGCTTGGAGAAGAGATGGCTGAGGGGAGACATGATAGAGGTATATAAAATAATGAGTGGAGTGGAACAGGTGGATGTGAAGCGTCTGTTCACGCGTTCCAAAAATACTAGGACTAGGGGGCATGCGATGAAACTACAGTGTAGTAAATTTAAAACAAATTGGAGAAAATGTTTCTTCACCCAATGTGTAATTAAACTCTGGAATTTGTTGCCGGAGAACGTGGTGGAGGCGGTTAGCTTGGCAGAGTTTAAAAAGGGGTTAGACGGTTTCCTAAAGGACAAGTCCATAAACCACTACTAAATGGACTTGGGAAAAATCCACAATTCCAGGAATAACATGTATAGAATGTTTGTACGTTTGGGAAGCTCGCCAGGTGCCCTTGGCCTGGATTGGCTGCTGTCGGGGACAGGATGCTGGGCTCGATGGACCCTTGGTCTTTTCCCAGTGTGGCATTACTTATGTACTTATGTTTCCTTCAATCGCAGCAGTTTTGAAAACACTAGGGAAAAGCATTAACCAAATCCTGCAAACATTTTTCAAACACGTCCCTCCCTCCCAAATCAGTAAAGTTCTGTCATATCTCATTCTCATTTATCCCCCTTGCCTCTCTCCCTCCAATCTATTCTGCTTATGAGAGTTCAAGGAAGCAAATTCATCTGGTATAAATGGCATTTCCCCCCTACCTCATCTCGCACTTCCCACTAATGATCTTGGCAACATCAACCACCTGAGGGTGTGACACAGCTACTTGGACTTTCTCTGAGAAATAAGCTTTCCTCACTGAATCTGACAACTCTTGGTAAGCTACCAATGCTTACAGACATGCTCCTTTAGCCTTTTCACCCCTTTTCTATGCCACCTTGTTTCCAGCCATAACTCTTCTTACCCCCAAGAACCACAGGGCCTAATATGTCCAGGTCCCTAATCTTTTATCTTTCCTCTTACTTAACAAAACAGCAGAAGCATGAACTCATTCCAAAGTACAACCAATTCTGTGGCATTCAAAGCCTCCAGCACCCTCCCTCTCCCTAGGGCAGCTGAAGTCTGTATTTATTTATTTATTAGGATTTATTTACCACCTTTTTGAAAGAATTCACTCAAGGCGGTGTGCAGTAAGAGTAAATCAAACATAAGCAATGGACAATTACAGCAGTAGTGATATTCAAATAACAATACAAAGTATTAATCCTAGAGAGTGGACAGGAAACTAGATCATGTGACCATGGGACTGTCTATACAGTCTCAGAGGGACAAAATGTGGCCTTTCCCTTGGGCAGCTTCTCTTATCAGTTGAGTACACTACCCAACTCCAAGAACATGGACAGCACCTCATTCACATGGAAACCAAGTCCCCTACAATAAAAATCCTAAGAAAATACAAATCTGAGCTCACCAACCATTCTAGAAATAGTCCTATATCTAGTCCTACCTGTGTTGGAGGAATATATACCCCCCCCCCCCAATTCCCTATTATTCAGGAGTTCAGGTCAGTGGGCCTGCTGGGTCACCAGGGTATTGTTGGGAGGGGTCCACCAGAACACCGGGACCATTTTTTTTTTAGGTTGGGAAGGGTCCACTAACTGGACGTATGCACAAGATCTGTGCCTACCGGACATGTGTCAGGAACGTTCTGACCCTCCTTTACTGACCAATGCTCAGCGCTGAACAGTGTGCATATAACTTGCATGCTCTTAGTGTGGAGCATCGGTCAGTAATTCCGAGACGGTGTCTTCTGGCACTGTCTCCTACAGAGCTGGACTTCTGTGGGAAGGAAATACCAGAGATCAACCAGAGTCTACGGCACTGTAAATACAAAACAAAATACGCAGGATCTCAGAGGAAATTTCTCAAAGGGTTTTCATGGAGCTATGAAAAAAAGAGAAA
Source organism: Microcaecilia unicolor (assembly GCF_901765095.1). Taxonomy (NCBI): domain Eukaryota; kingdom Metazoa; phylum Chordata; class Amphibia; order Gymnophiona; family Siphonopidae; genus Microcaecilia; species Microcaecilia unicolor. The sequence continues at coordinate 38,284,997 of NC_044044.1, forward strand.
CGGGTTTAATGACATTCAAAGCCTAACCTAGAAAATGTTTTCTACTGTCATGTTTATTAATGCAGCTCATATACCTACTGCCTCAAATGGCTAATTATGCAAAGTAGAATACTGTTGCACCCTGGGAGTTTTTAACTAAATCCTCCCTCCAAGCTTAACGCATAAATACTGTGGTGAGCAAGGGGAGTCTCTCTTTCCAGCTTTGCTGCTCTTGGGGCGCTGTCTTTCATGACAGTTTGATGTACTTTAGCATTTTCTAGGTATCTGGAACAAAACTGTCTAGTTCTGTTTTCATGTGCTGCAGTTCATCCATCCATCTCTCTCTCTCTCTCAATCACACTGTCTCTTTCCTTCCCTCTATATGAGTCTCTGAGACAGCTGAGGTCTTGGTCCATAAATGCATACTTAGGCGCATAGAATACAGTATTTTATAAATTTAAGTGCCCACATGCTTTGCAGGTCTATAAATGCTGTCTAAAATCAGAGGCTAATTCCATGGCCAACTTTGGCACAGAAATGCATTTTCTACCGGTTGCAAGGCAGCGAAACGGTGTTGAAATGGCAGATCAGCCTGGAAATAACATTTAACACAGTTTTGATGGGGCAAAGTTGTGGGATGTTTGGTCATCTGAGTTAGCCACCTTCCCTTCTTGCGATGTAGTGGAGATGGCTGCTTTTTGGGAATTCCTCTCTGTCTTTGGTTGCTCCGGAGAGGATTGCTGTGCTTCGAAATGCAGTGATTAATGCTCCTTGGAGGAATAAAGTGTAATGGGGAGACAATCTGAGAGGAAATGGATTAAAACAGGAGAGGCTGCTGGTTTTGATTCCTTTGCAGGAGTACCTTGGGGCAAGTGAGCTGGTGAGGAATACATATTTTAGGAATCGAATCTCTGAAGCTATTAATAGGCCCAAGGACTCATTTGCTACAGGAAGGCTCTTAGCAAGTGAAGGGGGAGCCACAAACTCCTGAGAGTAATGTTTTGTTGAGCTGTTTACCTCTGAGGTTTTATTGTTAGGAACTGAGGATAGGTGCTCCCAGGATTTATTATTTGGGAAGCTTTTAATATAGTGACTTGTGCCTGACCTTTCTGATGTTTTGCGTACATTGAGGGTAGTTAAGTCTTTGATTGTTCTACTGCTGGGTGATATTGTTCCTTTTTTGATGGCGGTAGTGAATGCCTCTTGCTACAATTAAACCTCTGTTCAAAAAAAGCCATCTAGATCCTTCAGTCATTTCCAATTCCAGGCCAATTTCAGTCTTTAACTTTTTTGGGGTTTTTTTTTTTGCGAAAATCATTGAGAAATTTTATTTATTTGTAACATTTATATCCCACATTTTCCCACCCATTAGCAGGCTCAATGTGGCTTACATAATACCGTCAAGGCGATCGCCAAGTCCAGTAGATATTAAACAAATACAGTTTAAAATAAGGGTCCGGTAAGGTTAGGGTATACAAGTACAACAAGGGTCAAGGAACTAAGGAATATACAATGTCCATTACGATGTGAGGTTTTGATGCATTACGGAGTTAAGGCATTTAAGTTGGATCAGTAGAGTAGGCCTTGCAAAACAGGAGTTTATTGAAGGGGCAGATCAGTTTGTTTCTTGGGACGGTCAATACAGAAGTGTTATTTGTGGTTGATGTACTAAGAAGGGGAGGGGGATACAAGGGAATTGTCAGTTGTAGTTGGTGTCTCTTGATACATCTTCAGCTTTTGACTCACTGCGACATGTTTTGCTGCAGTTTCTTTGGGCTATGGCTGAACGAGGTATTGTATATGATTGTTTTTGCATGTTATTTGAAGAACAGATAGATGATTAAGTGGGAGGGTATGGTTTCTGCTATCTTTGTAAGGGTGGGGTTGTTATTTAATTTGTGTCTGTATCCCTTTGCACTGTAATGAGAGATTTGGAGGTTGATTTTTTTACAATATATGCAGATGATGTGCACTTCTTTTTTCCTGTTGACTATTTTATTGCCAGGCATGTGAAATTGGTGTATTGCATGGAAATTTTCTCACTGGCTGAATGTACATAGGCCAAGAAAGCAACAAGACAACCGATTTGCAATCTCCAATGTGGGGGGGGGGGGGGGGGGGGGGGGAAACAAGCAGATCAGCATGTAGTTCAAAGCATACTTTATTCCTGAATCAGAAACGGATAAAATGCCTGACACAGGCCGTGTTTCGCCCAAAGGAGCTGCGTCAGAGGCTATAATCATGGCCTGTACCCAACAATCTGAACACTGTGTGTCGTAGTTTTAACCATAGATTTATTTGTTGCATTTGTATCCCACATTTTCCCACCTATTTGCAAGCTCAATGTGGCTTACATAGTACCGTAAAGGCGTTCGCCAAGTCCAGTAGAGAAACAAATACATGGTGATGTTGTGGTCGATTTAAGGTTCAGGCACAATGGGGATCGAGGAGAGGTTATATAGTGTCCATTACGAGCTTTGGTTTGCTGGTAGAGAGTAAAAAGTAGTAGCAAATGGATTTTAAAAATCTGTGGAATTAATGCTTTAAAGAGATGGGAGCTCTGCACAAGGAATGTGGCCTCCTACAATGTGCGGTGATAGACAAAAAAAGCAAACAGGATGCTAGGAATTATGAGGAAGGATGCAAAATTAGACCAAAAATATTATGCCTCTGTATCGCTGCATGGTATGACCTCACCTTGAGTATTGTGTTCAATCGTGGTCACCATATCTCAAAAAAGATACAGTGGAATTAGAAAAGGTTCAAAGAAGAACAACCAAAATGATAAAGGGGATGCAACTGCTCCTGTATGAGAAAAGGCTAAAGACATTGGGGCTTTTCAGCTCGGAAAAGAGATGGATGAGAGGAGATATGATTGAGGTCTACAAAATCCTGAATGATGTAGAACAAGTAGAAGTAAATCAAATTTTTTTTTTACTTGTTCCAAAAGTACAAAGACTAGGGGACACTTGATGAAATTACATGAAAATACTTTTAAACAAACAGGAGGGAATTTTTTTCACTCAATGAATAGTTAAATTCTGCAACTCTTTGCCGGAGGATGTAGTAACAGCGGTTAGCGTATCTGGCTTTTAAAAAGGTTTGGCCACGTTTCTGAAGGAGAAGTCCACAGTCTGTAATTGGGATGGGACATGGGGGAAGGAACTGCTTTCCCTGGGATGTAGCATGGAATGTTGCTACTATTTGGGTTTCTGCCAAGTACTTGTGACCTGGATTGGCCACCATTGGAAATGGGATGGACCATTGGTCTTACCCAGTATGGCTGTTCTTATGTCATCCGACGGAGCCCTGTATGGCATGCTACCCAGTGTTCTGTAAATTTAAGAAGCTTTTGGCAGCAGCTCTACCGTGCATTTATGAGTTTGGTCTGGGCTGAACACCCGTAGTGTTTACAAGTGCGTGCCTTGATGAGAAAATACTTTAACTGATGCATGTACCTGTAAACTTTACGTGTGAACATTTACAGCTGGAAGAAGCCTGCATTCAAGGTACAACTTCTGCCTTTCTATATTTATAAAATAGCCCCTAAGTAGGCGTCTACTTGCCCTTTTAAACTAGGTTCAACTACTCTCTATATAGGGTCAATATTAAAAAGCATTTATCAGGAAGTGATAGGACAGATAAGTGTATTCTAAATCTCTAGGGCTGCCTAGGATAACTTTGGAGATGTGTTGGTCAAAAAGTAAAGTGTTTAAAATGAGCAGTTGTTGGAGATGTGATGAGGGTGGGTTTGAACTTTAGTTGGGTAGCAGCAATATTCCGTTGTCATCTGGTTAAAGTTTAGGGTGGGCTGCATTTATGTGGATATTTTGGGTTGCGTATTGGGCCCCCACACATTTATAAATTTATAGGTTAATCTTTTTCTATCAGCTGTGTGAAATAAAGCCTGGCGTTGTAATTATCCTTAGAAGCAGTGAAACGTTTTCTTCTGGTTCGCCAGAGGGTGGTGCTATGAATTAGCTTTGATAAACAGCACAGAGCTAACAGTGGCCAGAAGGCCTGGCCTAATATCAAACCGAAAGAGGCAAATTTGCATCCTCTCCTTCCTCTCCCCCCAACCTCTGGAGAAATCGGTCAAACTGGATAAACTTTAATAAGGTTTCCCTTACTATATGTTGGATGAGCCTTTATTGACATTTGAGTGGATTAACAGAACCAAATGACTTCTTTTTCATCTCAGAGGGCATTAAGGGAAATGGGACTTGATATACTGCCTTTCTGAGGTTTTTGCAACTACATTCAAAGCGGTTTACATATATTCAGGTACTTATTTTGTACCAGGGGCAATGGAGGGTTAAGTGACTTGTCCAGAGTCACAAGGAGCTGCAGTGGGAATTGAACCCAGTTCTCCCGGATCAAAGTCCGCTGCACTAACCACTAGGCTACTCCTCCACTCATTCTACCAATAAGAGCCAACCTCATCAGTGATGTCACAATGGCTTGATTGCCGGATACTTGGCTCAGATATTGTGATGTCATAAGGGAAATGGGACTTGATATACCGCCTTTCCAAGGTTTTTGCAACTACATTCAAAGCGGTTTACATATATTCAGGTACATATTTTGTACCAGGGGCAATGGAGGGTTAAGTGACTTGCCCAGAGTCAGAAGGAGCTGCAGTGGGAATCGAACTCAGTTCCCCAGGATCAAAGTCCGCTGCACTAACCACTAGGCTACTCCTCCACTAAGGCAAAAGGGAAAGAAAGAAAAGGGGGTGAAGGGGAGGAAAAGGAGGCGAGAAGTAGAGGGGAGGGACAAGTGAGGAAGAAAGCTGCACAATCCGGTGACAGCTATAAAAGAGGCCTTGTTAAAATTGTTCCATGTAGCTCACGGGGAGCAAAATGCTACCCATCCAGGCATTTAGGGCGTGAATTTATGGTGTAGAGGTGGGTCTTTCTGCTGGCCTTAGTTATGCCACAAAACAAATGGGGTGATGGAAGTACAGGAGGCCAGAATGGGATCCGGAGCACTTGTAATGTTTGATAAACGTGATTGATTCCTGTTCATTTTGAAGCATTTCTAGAGGTGGTTTGTGCTGTTTACTGGCTGCATAAAGATTAGGACCAGTGAGCAGACAATTAGTACCTGCACGTTGGGTGAATCTCTTCATAAAGGCGGTTAATAAATCCCAATAAATAAAATAATATCTCCCAGCCCGGTTTGCTGGCTGCAGCATAACTCAAATGCATCATTAAGAACCAATTACAACCAAGACCCTCTTTAGCTTTCCTAGAGGTCAGGGCTTTGGCGATTAGATGTGGGGAGGGGGGAATGAGAAATCTCATCATAAACTGAGCGCTCCAAAAGTCTTTTCCTGCTGACTAATTAGTTTGAACTTTTCATTTGGAAGCTCAGATGGTGGGGGGGGGGGGGAAGTGTCCCTGAGTGTCTCAGACAATTTCAAACTAGGACCAGATTTCAAAGCTGCAGAGCGTGGCAGCTCTGTTGACTGGGTTCCCCCCCTCCCCTTGGTGGCTCAATACAGGAGCCCCTTCATGGTCTGTTTTTCTGCCTGTCTCACAAACGTTTTTCCTACAATCTCGGTCAGAAGAGAGAAAAGGATTATAACTTTTTGACACTTGTATTTGTGTTTATTATGGATGTAATATTTTTGTTTTCTGCCTTTGTGAATTTGGTGGAATATAGTTTAAAATAAAAATGTTGGTGGTTGGGGGGGGGGGGGAGGTGTAGGTTGATATACAGATGTTCCCCAAAAATTGTTTTACGGATACAGAAGAGACTTTGATCTGGTGAAGGCTGCAGACGAGGACAGTGGAACACCTTTTAGATTGGGGACAGGGAAAGCAAATCAAACTCCTTTTCCCAGTCTCCACCCCCCTCCCCCCCCCCCCCCAGTTTTTTCAGACATTCTTGTACAAATTATTTAAATATTATGTAACCCATCTTGTGCCTCATCACACTAGTAATATTAAATTTCCAAACCAACCAAAAGAGGAGAAAAGTTGGTGATAAGTGGCTGTGTATGTACTGCAGGCATGTACTCGTATTTCATAAAATACATGGACACATCACAGTTCCGCCCCTGCTCTGCCCAAACTACACCTCTAGGAATGCTGACACACATAGGTACCAGCTTTGTGGGTTCTTGAACACCCCCAATATTGAATAAACTGTGCCAAGGAAAGGTAGTTTCAGTTGGGTTTAGCCCCCACAATAATTATGAAAATTTTGGCTTCTATGTGGACCAGCTTGTCACTGTGTGTACACGTAGACCACAGGCACTTTTATAAAAAGCCTTTTCCATGTGTAAAACAGGCCTTATCCATGGAAAATACTTTATAAAATTAATATTCCCACCACCAGCACAGTCATGCACAAGAAAAATCCATTACAAAGCCTGTACCTCCACTTCTGTAAATTCTGTATCCACACTTCAAGAGAATCAAACAGGGAGGAGAGGGAGGGTGGATGAGAGGCAAAGGGATCTAGGATAGGGGAGAAGGTATGTAGGAAGGGAGAAGATGAGAAATCGAGATTAGAAAGAGAGGGGTTGGTTGCCTTTCCTCTCTTTGGTCCTGCTACCTCTTACATCCCTTCTCTCTCTCTCTCTCTCTCTCTCTCTCTCTCTCTCTCTCTCAGCCAGCTCCCTCTCCATCAGTCATTTCCCCTACCAACTAGCCTGTACCCCAACCCAGTCTGTCACCAACCACCCACACCCCTCCTTCTGGTCAGCCATCCCTGTTTACCAATGCCTCAGCCAATCTTCACCCATCTCCCTCCATTCCTTGTAAACCTGACAGCCTGGTTCTCTGTACCATCGCCCCACTGCAAACCATCTCTACACACTTTCCTGGTTGTTTTTTTTTTCATTTCTTTCTTTCTCTATTTAAATTTGTTTTACTGCCTCTCATAATACATTAAAAATTAATAATACATATACTAAAATATCAGTATTCATTAAAGCCCATTTTAAAACAGTGTCAAAAATACAATCTTCCTTATACAACAGCAAAATCGCTTAAAAATTGTGAGGGGGTTTCTGAGCCAGCTGGTAAGGATGATATATATGTAAGCTTGGGAGGGGCTTGGTTTTATGATTTGTTTTTGTATGTTTTCACTTTATTTTGTTGACTATTGCCTTCAGTTTTGTGCTAGAAGTGATTAATAGGTTAGACTCAGTAAATGATACCTGTGAACTGTATTATTTCATGAAGTGCATTTCCCTTGTTTGGCCAGCAGATGGTAAGTCTTTTTTTAAAGCTGTTACAGAAGTGACAGTTTTTCCCCACCTAACCTGTGAGGTAATCTTTAGTTTCAGATAGGGAGAGGAGAGAGAGAGATCACTGACGCCCTGTGAGCAGTTATATTTCTGTGAGCTGCTATATTTCAGGAACTCCCCAGGTGCTGCCCAGGTAGTAACAAGTGTTAATGTTTATCCTTGTTTTGGTTATCTGTTATTGCTTGCTGTACTTTTTTCACTTAGTTTTTTTTTCAAATGTTCACTGTTTTACTGTAACAATAAACCTATTAGTTTATTGACTGCTCTCATGGACTGATTAAGGATCCTGGTGGCTTTTTGTTTTTGTCTGTGGGTGCTTTCTGGGAACTGTGGGACCCCTGGGATTATGGCCCCAGTGTCCTTAGAAACCACTGGGGAATTAAGTTGCAGGTGGAAGACTCACCCACAGGCAAGTGTAACCTAGCAGGTAGGAGGAAGGGTATGCCAGAGCACGTAACAGCTGGTAGTGGGCCTGAACAGTGCTGGGACAGACCCTCTAGGTGGCAGCAGGGTTAGCTCCAGGTGGGTGCCAGGCATTCCGTGACAATGCCCAAATATCACACAGTGTTATCCTATAAAGGGTAATCTGAGATGAACGTTCTTTATAGAATAATGTTGGACACAATTCCACACCCAAGTTTGGGTGAAACCAGGTGTAATTCCCGGTGCGGACGTTGGGCATGCATCTGTGGTATTCTATAATTTTCCAGAACGCTCCCCCATTGCCATTGCTTGTGGATACACTGGGCACATAGGTGTACTTCTGCACTGATCTGCCATTTGAGTCCTGTTTTGGCATCTTGCATCTATCGTAACACTTTTCCATGCTGAACTGTAGGGACGGAATTAGTGCCTCACTTTAGGCAGCATTTACAGACTTCCCCAGAATGTTCACATAAGAAGGAGTCAGACCACAAAGGACTGTAAATACCAGACAGCAGATTTTAAATGTCACACAAACCTCTACAGGTAGCTAGTGAAGTTAACTTGGGTCAAAGTTCTAGGGGCAGCATGATCGGAAACCTATTCCTCAGGACTGGGTTCTGGCATTTACATTTACAGACCTCCCCCTCCCCTTCTTGAATTAATTACATTCCCCACAATCTTCTATTCATTGGCCGTCTTTCTTCTTGTCGCTTCTAGAAGGCAAGGTGAGGACTTGACTCTGTACAGGATCACATGTGTTTCTCATCTGTGTATCATTCATGATATCCTTTAGGTAGGTGTTAGTTTTACAACGTAAAAACGTTAATTAGAAAAAATAAACATAAACTTTTATCCTCCCTGGTGTGAAGATGTTTCATTAAAATGTCACAAAAGAATCATAGGCCAAGGAGTAGAGAGGTTTTGAAAAACGAGCAGGACTTGTTCATGGAGAGAGAGAGAATTGATGGAAGGGTGGAGGGGTTAGTCAAGGTTCTGGGGACTAAAGAAGGTTACTTCAATCCTTCCCTCCGTGTTAACAGCATTTGTATCCCCGTTTATCTACTGTTACCATTACTGTAGCCCACTTCTGAACTATTCCTAATTTCTCAGATAGCATCGTTTTTGCTATTTTTTTTTCCTGAAGACGTCAATCATGTCAGTTTGCAAGTTGTCAGAAAAGCTGTGCACCAGTGCCTGTCACCTCTCTGGCTGGCTTAGAAAGATCGCATATATATTTTTTTCCCTTTAAGTGCATTTCAGCATGTCTGCAGTCACTTAAGTGATTCAGTCCATCCTGTGTCAGTTCATCTGTCCAAAGCCAAATAATTGTCATTAAAGTGGCTGCTCCAGTTCAGATATTCTCTGAAGATCAAGTCTAGTTGTGGGATTTGCCCAGCTGAAATTCAGGGGACCCTGGACAGTGAATGCTGAAATGTTCTGTGAAATCTAGGCATATGCATAGTTTTGACTACCAGGTTCTCACTCCTAAGCCAGAGTGCAGATGAGTGGAAGTCAAGGACAGTCTGATTATGCCTAGTGCGTCCACTATCCGGCGTTACATAGGCTGGGGCCCAGGGCAGAAATTTTGGAAGGAGGCCTCAAAACCTACCGGCAGGCTTGTGGCTCTCTCTAAGGACGGGGGCCAGGGCACTTGTCCTCTTTACACCCTCGCAACTCAGATGCCAAACGCCTTGTATGAGTAATGGCTGTCATTGAGTCAGTCAGCAATGACAACAAAAGGGGTTTCTGTATCCTGTTTTGGCTCTAGTTGTAGGACTTAGGACAGGGGCTTCTCAACCCAGTCCTTGGGACACACCTAGCCAGTCAGATTTCAGCATAACAACAATGAATATGCATGAGGCAGTTTTGCATGCATTGCATCCATTGTATGCAAATTTATCTCATGCATATTCATTGTGGGTATCCTGAAAACCTGACTGGCTAGGTGTATCCAGAGGACAGGGTTTAAGAATCCCTGGCTTAGGAAGTTGTCAAGTAGGCTGTCCCCATAATCCTCTTTCACACACTGTCCTCTCTGCAGTTTCAAGTTGTGCAAGGTCCTTAACAGTATATACTATGGATGGGCACAAGCCAAAAACACTTGGTTCATTTGGCACCCTGGTGGTCTAGAAGCCTGTTGGGGACCTCCGCCAGCCAAGGTGTTTGCTGTGGCAGGGTGGCGAGGCAGCAGACCAAAATGTGCCTCCCCCATCTCGGGCTCTGGCCCCCTCCCACCGCGAGGTCTGGCTACGCCCCTGATGCTGTCAGTGTCTTGCTGCTGCATCCATTACTGTGAGAATGTCAACAGCTTTTCTGTGTTTGATCCACGCATGCAGGAGATCACCTGAGCACGTTCTTGGAACGCCGGGTCAGTGAAATCTCCTTCGCTCAGCAAGTTAAGGTCCTTCTGAGACTGTCTCTCTCTAGATGGTTATTTATTTATTTATTACATTTGTATCCCGCACTTTCCCACTAAAAGCAGGCTCAATGCGGCTTACATACTAATAGGTAACACAGAAGTTTGTTATGTAAAGTATGAAATTAAGTATAACATAGTAATAGGATGGATGGGTAGGTAGAGACAGGTGATAGTCTGGGTCAATGAGAAATGTAGTACCAGTTTCTTTCATGTTATAATTTATTTCCGATCTGACGAAGAAGGGCAACCTTCGAAAGCTAATCAAGAAATGTATTAAGTTATGTCCAATAAAAAAGGTATCATCTTATTTTCTTTTCCATGTTTTATTTTGTTTGATTTCTATTGATAACCATGTTATAATTTTAAACAGATTGATTGGAGTCGGTGTTATAAACCCACTTGGAACACTCCGCTTTCTGTCTGTATCGTGGGATTAAACCACACACTCCTTCCCAGCTGTTGGAACATTCAGCATAGCATCAGGAGAAAGTGAAGCAGGAGAGCTAGATGTACAAATGGCTGGATAGAGAGGACAGCGAGAAAGTTAGGGAAGGAGACGGCTGAAAGGACAAGTTATGACAGGCTGTAAAATTGGCAGTAAAGACCTTTCTGCCCTTGGTGTACTCATAACTTTCAGGAAAAATTGGGTTTGGGCTCAATGTGTCAATTTTCCACTCAGGTTTATATATCCGGGATCAGCTTGTGGCAGGGCTGAGTTATAGCCTTGTGTCTGTCATGTAATAGGTACCGTAAGTCACTGGAACTGTCGGCACCAGTAGAACCAAGCCTGGGGAAAGCAAAGGCCCAGATGCAGAATTAAGACCCCTAAAGGGTTGGTTTTTTTTTTTTTGACGCTGCGGAATTCATCAGCCCAGCCATCTTGTCACTCAGCTCTCGATAATGTCCTTGTAAAAGCAGCAGCAGGGTAATGCTGGTATCCATCTTTGGAGAACTCAGGATTGTGTGGAAAGACATTCCGTCCAAATGCATCACTCAAGTAATGAGTTAATAATAATAGTAGTAGTAGTTAAAAAAAAAGCTTTTATATACTGCTCGCACATTAATTACAGCTATCAAAATGGTGTACATAAAAACTCACTGCCATAGTACACTTGGGAGGAACGCATAATGACACAATGACTCTTTTCTGTAGCTGGACCTGCCCTCTAGAACGTCCTGTCTCCTGAGTTTTGGCTGGATTATCTGTTTTACTGGAAAAGGGTTCAAAGCATAACATTTTCCTTCAGGCATTTAGGCCACAGGATAGTAATCCCTATAGAGACTGAGCGATGAGGGGGAGGTTCACTTCTTTCGTAAGCGCTCTGACCTGATGCTGGGGTAGCTTAATTTTTATTTACTAGTGGTAGGTTATGGAGTCTTGGTGTTTTTAAGGCCTGGAAGAGAAGATGCTCAGTTTTTGATAAAGAGTTAGTGGGCATCTAGGGAATTTAGGAAAAAAGACCCAAGGTTCCTAGTCCAGGAGCCTTGGTTAGGTATCAGTGTGTCAGAAAAAGGGAGAGAGTAAAAGCTGGAAATGGTCAACCTAAGGGTAAGGACTGGTGTAAGGTCCTCCAGATGGAAAGGATTTGCATGGACTGCAATTGAGTGTACACCTAGTGGTATGGATAAGAATACGAGCATACTAATGTCAAGAAGATGCCATCTAGAAGATCTAGGAAGTCTCTTTGTCCTTGGGGTTTCAAAGGGCCATTGGCCTGGATGTTAAGACTTCTGAGCATATAGGTATTGAGAACTAAGCAATGAAATAAGATAAGATTGAAGACTTCCTCCCAGTAGTTAACAGAGAGTGAGGGAGAGCAGTACAGAAGAAGGTAGAAAGTAGAAGTAGTATTAATAGAGATGAGGGAGTGAGTGGCATAGCGTGGGTATCCCTAAGAATGCTCCCTCACTGAGGTTGCAGGTTAGCTAACTTAGGGAAGGTGGCGCTAAACTAGCTACGTCAGAGGCTGAGTCAGAGGGGTGAGGCGATTAATTACCCTGGAGAGAGGGGAGGCCGGAGGCAAGAGGTCCTCAGGAGAGAACTCCCCATAGTGCACAGATCTCTTGGAGTGACTGTCTTTGTCTTTATCTCCCCCCCTCCCCCCCCCCCCCCCCCCCCCCCACTGTAGACTTGAATGGTTTCAATGTTAGCAGTGGATGAGCAGTGAGATACAGAAGCATCTGGAACACTTCCTCTGGCCATTTTCCGATAGATCGGGAGAAAAGGTAAATAGACTGTTCAGACTTGGGGGAAAGCCATTGCTTGTCTTTCAGCATAAGTAGTACGTAATCATGCTACTATTTGCATCCTGCCTGGTACTTGTGACATAGATTGGACACTGAAACAGAATATTAATCGTGGTGGGCCAATTTTTATGTTCTTGAAGTACAATAAAACATTAACCATAGAAAGCAAAACACCACCTTCCTGTTTTCCTGTCTTAAAATCAGTCAAAAACATTGCTCAAAGAGCCAAGCTTTCACGCCTCCTCTGCACTTCCTGTGGGAACAGCTGATTCCGCATGCAGGGCCCTGGTACTGAAATACTGAGGTCCTAGTTCTTGATAAATGCACTTAGGGAGCTGAATCAAGACCCTCTGTTGCAAGCCTTGGTAAATCAGTGGCGTAGCCAAAAGTGGGCCTGGGTGGGCCTAACAGTAGCACACATTTAGCTTGGCCAGACTTCCCCCTGATGGTAACAAAAACACTGCTCTCCACAATAGTTTTCACCGCATACCTGCTGCAGAGAAACATTTTTCCACCAGCTGAGATATTCTTTTGGTGTTGGGGGGGGGGGGGGGAGAATACTTGGTGCCCACCCACTTCTTGATTAGGCCCACCCAAAATCTGCTGTCTGGCTACGCCCCTGCCTTACATACTAAGCATAAAAGCTTAAATTTTGTCTGATTGTCCACAAGTGGCCAATGCAGAACCTGCAAAATGGAAGAAGCACAATTATATTTCCTCAAACCAGCAGCACTTTCTATGGCTAAGTGGCCTGACTGAATGTCTGTTTCCACATGGGTTCCATAGCACATGCATTTTCAGCTGCATTAAAAAGAGTTCTCTTCGGTCAGGGGAAGTAAACAGCAGACATGCGTTTGATTTCTACATACTTCTGCACTGTTTTGTCCTCTCTCTGCTTCGCGTACTGGTAGCCGGTGCAAACCTTCAGCAATGCTTTTGACGCATCCACTTGGCATTAACCCATTTACTTTGGGCTTGCAAATTAAAAAAATGAAATGACAAGAGCAGTTTCTCTTTTGAAAATATCCATCTAGTTTGCAACTCCACAGGTTATTTGATTGCAGATTTTTAGGTTTGGGGATTATATGAATGGAGGGGAGCTTGAGGATAAGTCATTTGTGTGGGATTGTTAACTGGAATAAATGTTTTTCTGTAGGTTCGTGCTTACAACATTGTGAATTATGTAATTTGTATTATATAAACGTGTAGAGGGCAATAACAAATGCTTTTTCCATGGCTAAATATCATTTTACCAGCAGAAATTGAGGCTTTCATTATTGTCCAACACCCCCAGTTTGTCTCGAAAGAAGTATGGCCATTCAACAATGCATGTTTTATTTGCCTGCATGTTGAAGAGGTGATCAAGGGGCGAGACTGGAGGCAGGGCAGATGGCAGGTATCAGTTAGAGGCGCCTTTTCCTATGCAGAAAAACTAGCCACAATCCAGATGGAACAAGGTACCCTTGCCCCTCACACATGACTTCCCTGAGTCTGCCTTGGTTTCCACAACCCTTTAATGATCAGAGGAATGCCTGGCTGTTCCTATCTTCTGGCCTTTTATTAGCACAAGATTACTGTGTATGACAACTTCAGCTTATCAGGAGCTCTTCATCTGTCTTGTGAGTGGCTGTGCCTGTGATGGAGAAATTCTCCCATGCTTGACATCCCGAAAATCAAATTGTCACTTGTGTTTAAGTCTTACAGTGCTATGAAGGGAGGGAGGAAAGCGACTGAAATTGCTTTCTGTCCCTCAGTCTTCCTTCACTTTCTGTTGGGTTTCCCTGGAAGATGCCTCTGCAGTACCCTTCATTAGACCCCTCTCCTCCAGTCATCACACATTGCCGGGAGCAGGTGCTACCTGGATCCAGGTGATTCCTTTTGTGATTCCTAAAAGAAAAGATCAGTGACAAAGTGCCCTGACCCTTCCCTCTCCCATGTGTCCCCCTCACATTCACCATTATTCTGATGAGTGTCCCTTGGAGAAACAGGGGTGATATGATACAAACGTTCAAATATTTGAAAAGTATTAATCCGCAAACGAACCTTTTCCGGAGGTGCGAAGGCGGTAGAACGAGAGGACATGAAATGAGATTGAAGGGGGGCAGACTCAAGAAAAATGTCAGGAAGTATTTTTTCATGGAGAGAGTGGTGGATGCTTGGAATGCCCTCCCGCAGGAAGTGGTGGAAATGAAAACGGTAACAGAATTCAAACATGCGCGGGATAAATATAAAGGAATCCTGTTCAGAAGGAATGGATCCTAAGGAGCTTAGCCGAGATTGGGTGGCAGAGCCGGTGGCGGGAGGTGGGGTTAGTGCTGGGCAGACTTATACGGTCTGTGCCAGAGCCGGTGGTGGGAGGCGGGGCTGGTGGTTGGGAGGCGGGGATAGTGCTGGGCAGACTTACACGGTCTGTGCCCTGAAAAGGACAGGTACAAATCAAGGTAAGGTATACACAAAAAGTAGCACATATGAGTTTATCTTGTGGGGCAGACTGGATGGACCATGCAGGTCTTTTTCTGCCGTCATTTACTATGTTACTATGTTGTCCTGCCCTGTAGTAGTAACTCAATTCAGCACAAAGCCTGTGGGCCCCCCCTGCACTGAAATGTCCTGTGTCAGTCTTACCCCCTCCTCCAGCAGAGGCTTCATGTTACATGGAAAAATCTGAGCAAGGCAGCACTGAATTTTGATTACAAGAATCGCTGCTGAAAGGTGGTTTTGCACTGTGGCAGCCCCAACTGAGACATGACAGTGATAGTAACACTAGGGTACCTAACAACACCTTTACCTGCAATTTCCGAGCACTATTAAGTTAAGGGAGGGCAACAATATGTGTAATTTTTGCATTTTCAAAACTGGTCCCCCTTTTCCCTTCTCCTGCAAACACCCCTACCCATTCCTCCACACCCTCTTTCCCTCCGTACACTCACACCCCTCCATCCTCTCAACACATGCACAACCCTCCATCACACCCCACTCACACATTTCCTTGTGCACAGCTTCCTCCACCTTTCCCCCACATAGCTCCATGCCCACAAACCTCCTTCACCCACACACAACTCCCTTCTCCCTCCCCACACTTCTACATGTGCCATCCAGGTCCCCATGTCTCCTAATTTCCCAAACTTTATGTATATATACCCCTGATACATCCAACCCATACATACAAGACCACACAGGCATCTGACCCCACCACCCTCCACATTCTGTATATACACCCAATCATTAAACATAAACCCTGGGTCTGGAATATACCATTATGCCACAATTTAAGGGTGCACTTTACAGCTTGTTCCTTTCTTCTTTTTTTAATTTATTCCTTTTTCTTTGTATCTTCTCCCTCGTTATGGTCTAATGCAGGGGCGTAGCCAGACAGCAGATTTTGGGTGGGCCTAGGCAAGAAATGGGTGGGCACCAAGTGTTCTCCCCCCCCCACCCCCGCCCCCATGGGATAATGCTTCTCTCCACCTTGGCAGCCTGCAGCAGGCATGCGCTGAAAAATGAGAATGCGCAGGTGCCAGTATCGTGGAGAGCAGCATTTTTCTTACCATCAGGATGAAGTCTTCAGCTGGCGGAGCTTGGGATCCCCAACAGCTACCGCTACACGTGTGCTACTTGTAGGGTGGGCCTGAGCCCTAACTGGATGGGCCTTGGCCCACCGCTAATGTTTGAAGACCTAGTCACAGAGAAACTGGTTGAAAGAATTCCACGAGCATTATTCCACATTCTTCCCCCCACTTGTCCTAATGATCTGTTTGAAATTCTAAAAATAAGAAGTAAGATCAAAAATATATGTGAGATCAAACCAGGGGCGTAGCCAGACACCCAAGTTTGGGTGGGCCTGGATCCAAGATGGGTGGGCAGAACTCAGCCTTGTCCTACAAGTGATTTGGTTTCTCCCTCTCTTGCCTGCATGCCATATGGTCTTTCAAACATCCCCTCTCCCCCGTATACCTTTTTAAATAGCAGATTTTCACCGGCAGCAAACAATTGTTGGGAAGTTTTTGGCTGGTGGGGCTTGGGGTCCCTGCCAGCCACATTATAGGTGTGCTGCTACTTGGTGGGCCTGAACCTAAAGTGGGTGGGCCTGGGCCCACCCTTGGCTACGCCACTGGATCAAACATAATGGTATTCATATTACTACATGTGAGTCAGGTGAAAATCGATAAGTAAGCATTTTGATTGAATGTTAATACATACCAAGCTCCTCTTTCAACCTCATGACATCACTTAATTTAATACAGCAAAAAATGTAATTATTAATCAGGAACTAGTTAACAAAGTTAATTGCATTGCACGGAGAACATTTGAAACAAACACAAAATCAATATGCATTACTTTTTATTTCCAAAAAGTTACAATTAAGTAAATGAAATGTTAAGTATTCAGGTTTAATCAGTTGAGGATCAGAGAAGGGTGGATAGGACAGCCATATTGGAATACAATAAATACATCTGATAATCACTCAGATTTCAGTTATCCACAGTTACAGACTGATACCCCTGTTTCTCTTCACTCTTGTTAAATAAGTCACAGGAAGGCCAAATAATTATTTGGAAGTCAAATTTGTCACAGAAGTAAAGTCACAAGTTCTGGGATAAAGGTGGGAAATATTAAAGAAACACTGGGATAAGTACAGAGGATCCTCGGAGACAACAGGATGGCAGTGAAACACAATGGAAACGCAGGTAATCATGTAGGCAGATCTGTCAGGAACTAGTTCTGCTGGCTATTTAGATCACTAGTCCTGTGGTCAAGCATAGGAAAAGTGGATTCTGCAGATTTTGTATGCCTTTCTAACTCAAATGGTGGGATTATAAAGGAGTAAGATAATATTGCTCTGGATAAGGAGGTCTCGCAGATGCTCAGGCTCTGCAGCTGGCAGTTATTCTTAGCAGTGAGGAAAGGATGGTCTTTTTCTGCCATCGTTTATCATGTTACTATGCTCAGTGCATCTGAGAGTGCACTTGAAGAACCTGCGTTGATAGCTGTGAACAGCAGTGGAATGATTGCACTGGGCTCCAAGATAGGCATATGGTACGTGGAACGCTGGTTATAACTATAAACAGCATTAGGCTTTCAAGAAAGCTGGGGTGACCTGCTTGGCGGGACCATGGTTAAAGCCCAAACTACAGTATTAGCGTATGCATATGGGTTATTGGCAATGAAAAGGGAAGGGCGTCGGATAAACAAAAGTTGAAGATGGCAGGATCTGAAATGGCTTACTAACAAAGAGGAACATTTGGGGCATTTTCAGGATAGGTGTGGAGCGTTGGTAAAATATTGGACATAGGAGAGTTGTATAAAGGGTTTGAGGTATGGATTTTCCTCTATTGGACAAATTTTATTTGCCGTCATTTACTCTGTTATTACTATTCCACATACCACCATGACAGGAATAGTGACAAACAAACGTATCCAACGACTATGAGTCATCATTGCACAATGAATTTAAGCAGAAGATTCTCAAAAGGCCTTAGGCTTGCAAAATTTCTCCTCTCTGCTGAAACAAGGCAGCGATTGTGTGCCCTGCAGGGAGGAGCACCCATGGCAGGTTGTAAGATGGAAGTGCTCTGTTAGGCCCAGAGGTATTGGAAAAGGTGTTCTGAGGAGTCCGAACCAGTTAGGGGCTAATTTCAAGAGGTCTGCATTGTTTGCACTGGAACGCCTCACCTCAAGCGTGGAAAAAACTCCCTGAGCACAAAGGCCAAGCCCCCTCCCTGCCCATCTTCAAATCACTGCTCAAAGCCCACCTCTTCAATGTCGCCTTTGGCACCTAACCACCACACCTATACTCAGAAATCTAGACTACACCAACTTGACATTTTGTCCTTTGGCACCTAACCACCACACCTATACTCAGAAATCTAGACTACTCCAACTTGACATTTCGTCCTTTAGATTGTAAGCTCCTTCGAGCAGGGACTGTCCTTCTTTGTTAAATTGTACAGCGCTGCGTAACCCTAGTAGCGCTCTAGAAATGTTTAGTAGTAGTAGTAACAAAAATGGGCATCAGATGCTGACTTGGATTCCATGGCAGTCAAGGAGACGTGGGTACATGATGAACTAATAACTAAGGATGTAGTTACACCAGGCTGTAGTCTACTCGGGAAGGACAAGGTAGGAAGAAGGAGAAAAGGAGCGGTAATGAGATGGCACTGCGGATTAATCTGGAAAGATAGAAAGGAACATTGGTGTGATTCACGACCTCCTCTGCAGGCAGAAGAGAGAGAAAATTCAACTGACATTTATAATATTGCTCTTAAAGGGGAAGTGCTATGGATAAGTGATCAGATTTTGAATGGAACTTCCCAGCTGTGGTGTCATCTCGAAATAGGGAGCTCCTGAATTCCCTGCGGGGAGAACCGATCCGATAACTGGCAACGGAGCTTGCGTCGGAGTGGGCCATACTAAAAATGACGATTATGAATGAGGAGAATGTTTCTGATGATCAGTGGGTGTTTAATTAGGCACCCAGGGATCACTGCATGGTGTGGTTCATTGAGGACACAGATGGAAATGTTTCATTCAAAACGGAGGATCTTAAACTTCAGGAGAACCAACTTTGTCAAGATGGGGGAATACCTCGGAGTCATTAGCTGGATAGGAACATCTGAATGGGGGAAGGAGTGAAGCAGTGGGAAAAACTGAAAGGAGATATTTTTAAGCCTTTTTCTTAGGAAAGTAAATAAAAGTAAGGGGAAAAGGAGGTTCGCTATAGTTTTTGAAAAAAGTAGCTGAAAAGTCAGGATAAAGAACTCATGAACGAATGAGATCCGAGGAAAAGCAAGACAAATTATATCCAGAAAAGCTAAGAAAGTAGTCTGGAACGTCAAGTTGCAAGTAGAAGTAAAAATAGTCAACACAGTAAAGCAAGGGGAGAGCAAAATCTTTTTTTAGATACGTTAATTAATACAGGAGGAAGTGGAAAAGTGAAATTGTGAGACTCAAGGGTGAAGGGGAAGTATATGTAGAGGTTAATGAGGATAAGGCAGAGTTGCTTTAACAAATATTTCTGTTCTGTATTTAGAAGAAGGGCTTGGAGTAGGACCACAGAAAACAAACGCAACTAGGAATGGAAGTGAGGTAGACCTTGAATGATCTTCAGAGGACTGCTCATGAGGAGCCGGCTAAACCAAGGTAGACAAAGTGCTTGGGTTTTTTTTGTTCTTATATTAGTAATTTGCTATACTGTCTTACATAACAATAAGAAAGTGGTTTTACAGAATAAAATCACTTGAAGAGCAGTAGAAAGGAGCTACGACAGCTTAGAAAGGAAGGTTATGAATAAAGACGGAGAGAAAACGCACAATAACAGCTATTGCCATCTACCGCCCACCAAGCCCGACCTCGGAGACTATTAAATGACTGTGTGAAAAAATAGATTTTAAGACCTGCCTTAAACTTTTTAAAGAAGGGTTCAGAGTGAAGCAAGAGGGTCAATGAGATCGTTAAAGAGGGAGCTGCCGGAAAGAAAGCAGCATGTCTGGTCAACTCAAGCCTAGCTTGTGCAACAGGATATATAATGTAGAGAATGCAAGGAACAAGGAGGACTGTGAGGGGTGAGCAAAGACGAGCGATTAAAATGGAATTCTGATTTGGCCAAAATAAGACCTTTAAATGAATACGGAAAACTACAGGGAGCCAATGAGTATTAAATAGTAACGGTGTCACATGATGAAACTTTAAAGGTATGACCTAGGATTCTGATGGTTGAATTTTGAATGATTTTTAAATGTTTGATGTCGATGATGCAAATGCCAGCATAAACCATGTTACAATAGTCTCGACATGACTTTTCTAGAGAATCAAACCCACTTCCCCAGGTTCTCAGCCTACTTCACTAATAATGAATGGATGTAAAGAGTCAAATAATTAGTGTGCAAAAAGCTGGCATAACTGTGGCAGAAATTTGAGTTTCAAAAACAACTGTGAATCTCACTAAAATATTTGAATGAGGCTACCAAATGAATTAGAGAATCCTGTAGAAATAGGGTGTAAGTTAAATGGAGAGCTTCACTGGTGACCCAGAATACTGTTGTCTTGGCAGTGGATCAGGGTGCAGAGGCAGGCCTGAAAGTTACCACACTGGCTGGCAGGGCCTTTTCTTTGACACCTTAAGTACATAAGCATCGCCATGCTGGGACAGACCAAGGGTCCATCGAACCCAGCACCCTGTCACCGACAGCGGCCAAAAGAACAAGCAATTTGTCCTGCCCATCCTAGAAATACTGTAATATTCCTTCATCCATTCAATAACATTCTATGGTTTTTTCCTCCAGGAAGTCGTCCAACCCTTCTTTGAAGTCCGCTAAGTTAACCGCCTTAACCACCTTTTCCGGCAGCGAATTCCAGAGTTTAACTACGCGTTGAGTGAAGAAAGATTTCCTCCGATTCATTTTAAATTTACCACACTGCAGCTTCATCGCATGCCCCCTTGTCCTAGTATTTTTGAAAAGCGTAAACAGACACTCCACATTGACCCGTTATATTCCACTTATTATCTTATAGACCTCTATCATATCTTCCCTCAGCCGCCTTTTCTCCAAGCTGAAGAGCCCCAGCCTCTTTAGCCTTTCCTCATAGGGAAGTCGTCCCATCCCCTGTATCATCTTTGTCGCCCTTCTCTGCACCTTTTCCAATTCCACTATGTCTTTTTTGAGGTGCGGCGAATTGAAGACAATACTCGAGGTGCGGTCACACCATGGAGCGATACAATGGCAGAATAATATCCTTATTTTTGTTTTCAATCCCTTTCCTAATGATACCCAACATTCTATTTGCTTTCCTAGCCGCAGCAGCACATTGAGCAGAAGTTCTCAACGTATCTCAATTTTTCTGCCTGGTGCCCTTTCAGTCCTAGTATGCCACTACATGAAGAGAAGAGTGGGCTCTGTGAGGTAATCCTTTATGATCTTAAGGTCAAACAAGTAGAAAAGATGAAGGCAAAAGTAGGATTCGAGTGCAGAGGAAGAAGAATGGCCAAGGAAGTGACTGTATAATTGTCTGGTGAGATTTGGAGCCCTTTGTGGAATTTTGGAGATCAACACCTTCCAAAGAATACACAATAAACTGGTTAGCTTGTGTCCAGAAAGCAGCCATAAAGAGTGCATATGAACAGACTGAAAGACTTAAAAATATATACGTGAGAGAAGGGAGATATGATAGAGGCATTAAAATTTTTCCATGGTATAAATGCACAGGAGAGAGACCTCAAAACTGAAAGGAAGCTCTGGAATGAGAGGTTATAGGATGGGAATGAATAAGGTAAAGACAAGAGTAATCTAAGGATTGATGGATGTGTGAAACAGCCTTCCAGTGGAGGTGGTGGAGATTAGGATGATATCTAAATTGATGAAAGCATCGGTCAAGTACAGAGGATCTCCTAAGGGAGAGGAAGGGATTGTAAAGATTAGTAGTTGGGAGTGGATGGACAGACTGGATAGGCCGTTTGGTCTTTATCTGTGTCAGTTTCTATGTTTCTATGTACAGAGGATCTCTGGGGGAGAGGAAGGGATTGTAGAGATTAGTAGTTGGTGTAGATGGACAGACTGGATAGGCCGTTTGGTCTTTATCTGTGTCAGTTTCTATGTTTCTATGTACAGAGGATCTCTGGGGGAGAGGAAGGGATTGTAGAGATTAGTAGTTGGTGTAGATGGACAGACTGGATTTGCGGTATGGTCTTAATCATCTTAATTTTATTTATGGGATTTGTTAACCACCTTTACGAAGAGATTTCACCTAAGGCAATATACAGCTGAGCATAAAACTTCCAATGTTGTTAAGAGCACAACAGTAGCAAATTGACCAAATCTAAGCGTTGGTACAATCGAAGTAAACTTGGAGATCTGAAATTGAATCATAGTAATAGGATTTTCTCTGGCCCTTCTAGCCCAGGTATGTTGCAGCCAGTCTTCAAAGGGAAATTAGCAACTGCACAATGTAGCTGTGTATTTTGTACCTCCCATTTGTGTGGGGAAAAAATAGTGCACATACAATTTGAAAATCAGATTTGCATGTACTTGCTCTAAATACACATCTGTAATGCTACTAAAAATGTACACGCTGTGGAACCTGCCCATACTCTTAGCTGGGCAAATTTTAGCCAAACAGCTCTGAAAATAGTTCTCCCCATGCATAAGGCAGCACTGGATGAAACCCGCTGCAATACACCTTATTTTGAGCTGGACAGTCATTCTCCCCGTCACCTCACCAAAAGCAAACCATTTCCAGTAGGGGAACTATATCAGCACAGCCTTCCTTGGAAGAAATAATTATGTCTCGGAGTTGATAGCCTCTCCGGGTGGTATTCAATTTTCTCCAAACTGTCTGGAAACAATAGTTCCACTCCCATTAACAGCTTGGCATTTGCAGAGAGTTAGTGCATGTAATCTTTCTGCTGTGAGGTGATAATGCAGGCCTGGTCCCAAATTCACTGTCTTGAAAGAGAGAAATCAAGGATTTACATTTCTTCTCTCTGTTCAGTCCCCAGTCATTTCCCTTTTCTAGATATCTTTTTCTCTGTTTTTCTGTCTTTGATCATTTGTTTCTGTGTCTGCCTGTTCCGTCTCTTTAGATCTCTCTCTTCCTTATCATCCTGCTAGACCAGTCCAGAAGTCCGGGTTATGCTCCCCTGCCAGCAGATTGGTGGACAGAGAGAAAACAGACTCTTCTAGTGATGTCATTGGCATATGGAGTAATGTAGTCCTGGTCTACAGCAGATGGTAACACATGCTGGTGCTGGACTTGTGCAGCATAATCGTGGAATACTTCTGGGAGTCTGTGTGCACCAGTCTCTGATCAAGCTTGTGGTGGTTTCCCAGAGCAGTGACCTAGGAATCTAGTGTCATGGTCAAGCCACATGACAGGGGCCAGGCTCCTGAGTCCACTGGCCTGCAGGCCCTTCCCCAGATAAGCAAGACAGCCAGGGTCTCTATGACTGGAATCGGGAATGTGGTAAGGTGGGGTGGCCTGAGGGTCTCAGGTTCTAGTTGTTCTCTTCCCTGCCTGGCTTGCCAAAAAAATTTCTGAAACAGAGCCTCAGGAGTAACCTAAGAAAATACTACTTCACAGATACGGTGAGGAACTCATGGAACGGCTTCTCAGTGGAGGTAGTAAAGATGAAAACAGTATCTGAATTCAAGAGAGCTTGGGACAAGTACATGTGATGCTCCCAAGGCACAATCCTCCCACAGAAGTTGTTTGACAGGTCTGGGATGTCAAAAACAAAACCCAAAACAAAAAAAAACCCCGGACCTGTCGAACATACCAATGCAGGCTGGAGGTCTGGTGGACCTCCAAACTACCCCCCCCCCCCAGTACCTTCAGATGATGGAGGAGGGAGCAGCACTTCCTCTTCCTTCCAGCATTGCCTCCAAAATGGCACTGCCCTCTCCTGCCCAGTGCATTCTGGGATGCGCTGGGTGGGACTTTGTGATGCCTATAGCCTATGACAACAAGCATGGGGGGGGGGGGGGAATGTTAAGAAGTTCAGTGGTGGTGCAAGAAATGAATCTGCTGTGTTGGTGGGCAGAGGAAAACCTGCACGTGATCTTAGCAGTCCATATACCTGGCAAAGACAATGTATAAGCTGGCTTTCTAAGAAAGACAACACTAGATCTAAATGAATGGAAGCTCACTCTTCAGCTTTTTATGAAACACATGGAAAACTCCCATGCTGTTCTTGATGGTGACACAAGGGAATGCCAAGGTGCTCCAATTTATCAGCCGCCAGAGAGAGAGAGAGCTCAGGTCTTCCAGAATCAATGTGCTTCTCCAGCCTTGTCCGCATCAGGAGATCCTTGACATCTTTCTGCCTTGGCTGCAAGTAGGACAGGTTTTCAGGAAGATCGAGAGGCATCCCAGTTAGCCCTACAAGGAAACCTGGATGGGCCCAGGAAAACTTGCTATGTGGATTTGAGATGCCTAGTCAAGGAGACATCACTTGTTGTTTTTGGCTTATGGTTTGGTCCTTAAGCAGGAAAGGTTATTCATCCTCGGTAGTTGTGACTCTCCACAAGGCTTTGAGGGCTTCAATGACTTTGATTTTATGTGTGTTCTTGTAAATTATTAGAAAGCTAGTGTGGTAAACACATCTCTCCTTGAGAGCTGATATTCCCTGTATCTTATCCTCTTTGCCGCGTGATCTGGATAGCCTTGAACTCCTTGAGAGTTCAGGATTCAGCTCTAATGGGCACAGATTCTAGGGTAGTCTTTGCCAGCTCACCCACATGTCTCCTGGTTTCTTTTGGGAGTCCAGCAGGCCAGCCACTCCCTTCAGACAGGCGGTTCTGCAGTGGGATCTCATACTTGTCCTTCAAGGTTTAGTAGCAGTGCCTTTTGTGTCCCTGAAGCATGCTGTGCTGGAGCATCTTACCTTGAAAGTCATGTTCCTGGTGGCAGTCTGTTCAGCTTATCGCAACATGGAGCTGCAGGCTCTCTTGTAGAAACTAGTACTTGTCGTTTAGTCTCTCCATTCCATCTGAATTGGGTTGTCTCCTGGCCTTTTCGAGGGGAGCATGGGTACAGACAAGGTTCCTTGCTCCCTTGATGTGTGCTAGTGTCTGTCTATCTATTTGGAGGTTACTAACATCTTCTGATAGGCTGCTCTCTTCAGTAGAAGCTGGAAGGGAGAGGTCCTCATTGGTTCAAGGACTTGATTGCCTCCACTCTGAGGGGTTAACGAGTTCCTGATAGCCTTGGAGCACATTCTACTAGAGGTCAGGCATGGGCTGAGGCCTGGGCTTGTCCTTACATGCTTTTGATAAGCATTACAGGCTGTTTGCCTTTGGGGAGGCAGATCTAAGGGCAACTATTGGTTCTCCCCACTCGAGTTGTTGAAGCTTGGATGATAAAGAAGGTGAAATTTAGTCTTAACCTGATAATTTCCTTTCCTTGAGCCCTGTATGATCAGACTAGTTCTCTCCCAGGAATACATTGACTGTGGCAGGAATTCTCTTTGGGTGCTGGCACACACAGGTTTCCCTCTTTCACTGTGCTTTCAGGAGGGGTTCAGTGTTTAGCAAGGACAGAAGGAACTAGGTCTGTTACCCTACGGGGTTCTCTTTGAGCTGCTTTGTAATTCATTTTACTGGCAAGTCCAGGGCTGCGCCACTCCTTTATAGAAGGGCAGGGGAGCACAACCTGTATGTACCTCATTCTACCACAATATCACTTTGTATTCAATCATACCATGTATTTGTTCAGAACGTAATTGGCTAACGCTGTTAACGGTTATATGTAAGCCACATTTAGCCTGCAAAAAGGTGGGAAAATGTGGGATACAAATGTAACATAATACTACTAATAATAATGTTTGGACTTGTCTATCAGGGTTCAGGGCTAGGTTCTTTCTGTACCCCCCCCTGGCGCTGCTGCCAACTCTCCCCTGCCACTGCCAGATACTTTTGCTGTCGGGGGTCCCCAACCCCCACCAGCCGAAGTCCCCTTCAGCGCCGGTCTCCGAGTCCGGCGCGTTCACTGATCTGGCTTCTGTTTCTGTGCAGGACGTCAGGACTCACAGACACAGAATCCAGATCAGCAACGCGCCGGAGACCGACGCTGAAGAGGACTTCGGCTGGTGGGGGTTGGGGTCCCCCGCCAGCAAAGGTACCTGACGGCGGCAGCGGAAGGTGGAGTCGAATGTGGTGGGGGGGTGAAAGCAGGGGGGCCAGCTCTAAATCTGTGGGGGCCCATGTCCCCGTGGCCCCACCTAGCTACGCCCTTGCCTTGACATAACTTAGTGCTGTGGCACTTGCTGCATTTAAAAGCACCGATGCCCTGTAATATCTGTGCCCTGCTCCTATGCATCGAGCCCTTTTATTGCTGCCAGACTTACCTGTGGGATCGCATTTACTCAGGCATCCCTTTCCCTATTTCTCTGCTGGTTTTGAGTCCTCCCCCTGTCTTCTGTGCATTTATCTGCGTTAAATGATGAGTCCCATTATGTTTTTCAGAGCGGGTCTCTTCCTATGCCTGTGACCTTGTCCTATAATGCCGTGGGTGTCCTGAAGCTTATGGAAATTGATTACTTTATCCTAAGTGCAAAGCCCCACATTTTTCTTCTTGTTGAAGTCTCGCTGCAGCTGGCACCAGCCTCAATAAACCAGCAAAGAAAGCAAAAAATAAAAACTAAAACTAAAAGGAAGATGAAAGGATAGGGCTAGGAGAATCTCCTCAGGAGGTTCAGGCATCTGTCTGTTCTCTGAGCAGGTTTGGTCCTGTCAGATCCTGGCATCCCTTCCTGACTCCTCCATAAAGGCAGGTGTGTGGGGTAAACAGCAAAATTAATCTGGCATGATAAGACGGATTGAAGGTCCATCAAGCCCACCAGGTCACAAGTACCCACACAATCCCAAAAAGTAGGTCTATTTGTCACAATTCCAGGGATGAACAATGGATTTCCCGAGTCTTCCAGCTAACAATTTTTTTTTAATAGAAATGTCCTCCAGGACTGTAAGAATTATGGAATGGGGGATTCTTGTGACTAGTTGTGTTTTGATAATTCTTTTATAGATCTATCTTTAAGCTTAGTAAGATTTTATTTCTTTTTTTTTGCACTGTGGGTGTATTGATATATTTGTGCTAAGCCTATGTGTTTAATATGTAAACATACGCATTACATATTATAAACTTCAGTAAATATTAAGTAAAATAAAGACATGGATAAAACAAGCAGAGTGTCAGGAAATATATTTGCAACAATAGCTACACCTTTGTAACCACACATCAAAACGTTCGCATGTGTATGGACGGATCTTGCTCTGGCAGCAAAGGGGATATTTACTGTACTGCATTAATCATTTAACATAAGGTTTAATACATGATAAATTGCACAGTAAAATCTACTGTGCAGTAAAAATCCCATGGCAAGTCCCTAATGCAGATTGGCAGGGCCACCGCCACAGCCCCCCCTGGATTGCTGCTTCCCGCCCCCACAATCATCGCTGCTGCCCCCACCCCAGATTGTTGTCGCAATTTGAAATATCTTGTTGGCTGGCGGGGATCCCAAGGCCCTGCCAGCAGAAGACGTCTTCCTCCAGCGCTGCTCTTCTGCCAAATGCCTGCCCCTGTGGCTGCTTTTTCTCTCAGGGCATGCTTGGTTTCAAAATCGAGCATGCGTGCCTGAGAGGAAAAGCAGCCGCTCAGCTGGGCAGAAGAGCGGTGCTGGAGGTGCTGCTCCAGGTCCTCCCTAGCCTCAAAGGGGGGCCCGGCCGTGGCGCCGGAGTTTTCTCTCTCCTGCTCCTGTCGGGATGCGATCACTCAGGTCCCGTGAGGAGCAGGAGAGAGAGAGAGAGACCCCGGCGCCGGGCCCCCCTTGGAGGCCCGGGGAACTTTTCCCCCTCCCCACCCACCCCCCTCGGTGGCCCTGCAGGTTGGGGTGGGATTGTGGGTAAAGGACTTAAGGCACCTTCAAATAATTCAAAACAGAAAAATCCACGTAACACCATTACTTAAAGAAGAAAACTGGTTACCTGTTAATAGACACCCCTAAAAAATTCTTACATTAATTCATCAAACTCATTCCATGGGAGTCCCATTGTTTCTGTCCATTCACTTGCATTGTGAAACCCTCTCCCCCCCCCCCCTTCCTTTTTACTTATCTATGTAATTTAATTTATTAGTGTAAACTGCTTAGCTGGCCTGATGATAGGCGGTTTATCAAGAATAAAATTAAATATCAGGGCGACCCCTTGGTGAGTTGGGGTGGAGGTAGGGAGATGGGAGAGGGTCCAGGTATTTTTGTTGGAAGGTGTTCTGCTGGGGAGGGAGTTTGATCAGGGCATAGGGTAAGGGTTCCGTCACCACAGCGGCTGCGTTTCATTTTCAGCTCTAGGGCCCCTGCGTTACGTGTCTGCCTTGTGCAGTAAATGCAGGGGCAGATGCTTGGCACACCCCCTGCGTGTTAAATAAGGAGGTAGAGGGAATCCAAAAAAGCACAAGGAGCCTTCAAAAATGGGAGCGTCTCGGCTGTACTTTATTAATCAGACCTGACGCGGTCTGCTTTTCCGCAAAAAATGCCCGCGTCAGGGGTCTGTTGTCTCCAAAGAAGCAGATAATCCAATGGTCAAAAACAACTTGTCTTGAAAAAGACGGGTCCACTGAAAACTTCATAAAGAGACACCGAGAACAAAGTTTTATACATCTAGTCGAATGTTCCGCGGTATGAAAGCGGCCAAACTCCTTGCTCTTGAAGTACAGCAAGCGTAAAACCTTACCGTACACACAAGTTGTTCACTTAAGCCAATGTCTGACAGAAAGAATATTAGATTGTTTTGAATGAAACGTCTAACAAATGTTTTTTCTCCTTCAATGTGACGTTCGTTCAGAGTTCTTCATTATAGATGCAATTATAACATAGAACACTGAAAGGCTACACAAAAAAGCCAAATCACAATGAATTGCAATTCCAATTACTCTTAATTTCTGTAGATGCAAATATATGCAAATTTCCCTTTCTTCCTTCCTTCCTCCATGTGGCTGCTGCAAATGGTGATGTCTTCATTCACTCGGTGAAGAGGCGGAAGAAGACTCTCTATGGTTAAAGGCCACCCTGCGAAAGGTGTCCTACGCTGTCCTGCTGATGTATTCAAAGGACTATACGAGCAGCTTATGTAGCTCTTTTTGAAACTCGGACACAGGTTGCACTTTGCTCTGGTGGCAGGCAACTTAAGATCAAGCTAATTATTTCTTTTTCTCAATATCATGGTGAAGTCTCTGATACTATAAGTTTATAATACTGCTATAGTTGTAACAATACAGACCACATTTGCTAAAAATATTCAAAGCGATTTTTAATATTTTAGCTTTTGGATTTTGTTTTTCCCCTGGAAATGGTGCACGCGTGGGACAGTGGTTGTCCCGGAAGAGCAAGGGTAAGCCCACGTTGGAAATACCGCTGGTCTCTAAAAGGGCCCCTTAGATTGTGAGCTCCCTAGGGACAGAGAAAGTACCTGCATATAATGTGTACAGCGCTGCCCTCTAGGGACAGAGAAAGTACCTGCGTATAATGTGTAAAGCGCGGCCCTCTAGGGACAGAGAAAGTACCTGCGTATAATATGTACAGTACTACGTCCATCTAGCAACACTACAGAAATGATTAGTAGTAGAAGCTCACATTGAAACCAACTTTGGAATAGGTATAAAAATGCATTGGCATCTCTGAACTATTGGAGCAGGTTCTGGGGCCTACTCCTTAAATTTAAGGAAAACCATGAAGCAGAGCCACCCTAAGTATCCTACAGCACACGTCCTTTCACCTCAACCTCCCTACGCGCATCCTTTGTTTCTCCTCCAGTTCCTTAACAAGGGGTTCTGGCCACTTGGGCTGTTCTCAACCAGATGCTCCCTCTTTATTTTCACAACATAATTAACAGAGGTGCTAGATAGCTCCTGGGGGGGGGGGGGGGGGAAGCATCCTCTAACAGGTCCCACCATCACTGGTAAAAGTGGAGAAATGTTAAATTCTTTTCTTCCTCTAGTACTTTTCGTTAATTTAGGCTGGGATTTCTTTGGCCCAGTGGTCCTTTGGGCATTGACAGGCACTGGGAAAAGAGATGCCCAGACTGTATTGACTTCGGTCTGATATCAAGGCAGCTGTCATTGTGGCGCTTAAAGCCCAGCTCATGATTTCTGTTTCAGAGCTGGGCCTGCTAATAACACCAATAAAATAAACTGAGAACAATGAAAATCAATCTTTACTTCAACTAATGAGTGCATTAGGATCATTAATCATAAGGCTCCCCGTTTTAACTGCAACAGGAAAAGAAATACTTCTGCTTCAGAGAACCTATTGATTAAACAGCACTTGAGACAGGTCTGCATGAGACAGGGTTTCCAGATTTTCTCTGCAAACCTTCTGCTAATCCTATCAGCACCAGAGAGGATCATCTGAAAACCACTTCCTCAATGAATACACTGCTTTCCTTCTCAAAAGATGTTTCCTCGGGCACAAAGCAAAAGAAAACCCCATATCTGAGAAGCATTAATCTTTCTTACTCCCCCTACCAGCCCTGATAAACTTAATGGGACCACGATTAGAATTACCCAATGCCCAAGAGCTTTCCAGAGCACAGAGGTCCATGTCGGATACATCTGAGGAAGAGGAAACTCTTGCACTTCTCCACATAGTTTTGACCTTGCTGGGTCCACCTCCAATTATAGGGCTCACATCCTGAGGAGAAACCAGTTTTCTACATGAAAAAACTGTGTAAGGCAGGCCTTCTTCAACCTGCCTAGTACTGACATGGACAGTCTTCAAGGAGGAGTTGTATGGGTGGGTCCTGGTGGTACTGAACCTGCATCTGGCACAGTTCACTGTAGTAGCCCTGGTGCTGAGGAAGGTTCAGCCAGTCCTGGAGCTTGGGGCAATAGCTGGAGGAATAGAGTTGATGCCAAGACATTGAAGGGTTTTGGCATTAATTCTGACTTTTCCGATGATGAGTTTTACTGTGTCAGTGAAGGAAGCTCTACTATGGGTACTGGCCTGTATCAAATTCTAGACCCCAATAGATAAGAGGGACCCTCACAAAAATATTGTATACGTGGACATCTTCTACATATCATATTTTCAATACAGAGTCTGAGCAATCCCGAGGTTCCTCTTATAGACGAGAAGGCTTCTGTCATCAGGTGCAGTCTATGGCCTTTCCTCCACACTGAAGAAGAAACTCTCTTCCAGAGTATCTCTCCTGTCTGATTTTTGTTAGGGACATGGCTAAAATGACTACATTGAGACAGAGGACAAGCCCAGAACCGCCATCCTTCAATTTCTTGGATTCTCTTCAAAGAAGAAATTCTGCAGTGCTGTTCTCTTGGTTTGAAGACCTTACTATTGCCTAAAAAGTAAGAAATTTGGCCTTTTCACTATTTTAAAGTTTTTTTTTTTTTTTTTGTTTGGTTTTTAGTTTTAATTTCTTGCCATTCTTTGAGGGGGGGGGGGGGCTTAAGCAGCCAGCCTTTTGCAAGCAGAGCTTTTTAAACATTGTGTTCTTAATGGTTTAATTGATTTAATGTACTTTGGCTGGTGTAACGTTTTAAGAGGTCCTTCAATTCTCCTTAATATTACTGTTGGGATTATTTTAACTCCTCCTTCCCCTTGTATTAAGTTGATCCCTTACAGGTCCCTTTCTTTTACCTCCAGTTTAGCTGGAGTAATCTAAGTAGGATCTGTTTCTTGAGTAGCTTTAGGAGTGACAGGGAATTTTTATCCAAATAATACAATATGGGACCATAGTAAATTGGATTTTTATACAAGTCAGGAAGCTTATACACTAGCGATTTGAATTTGCTGGTAATATATAGAAGTGGAAATGTATATGTCTTTTATATATAGATATGATTTGTTGCTCATTAAAAATATTTTAACTACTTAATATTTTTTGACTGATTAGGCAAGGACCAATCAAGATCAAGTATGCATATGTGGTATCGCATCATACCTTGTGTATGACGTTTATTTAAAATACTTGTATTCCACATGATGTTAGCAATTCTCAGTGGATTTCAAATACAGCAATCACAAAATACTAAAATCATTCTCATATTTCCCAAATTTCTTACCAAGAGTCCAACCCCAACTGTAAATTCCCATCTTCTCCTTACTCTGACAATACAGGACTCAATTTTCAGTATTTCCAGACTCCAGCATATGCTTGGATAGATAAAAATGTTTTCAGCTCCTTTTTAAAGCAATCTAATTTGTGAATCCCTGTCAACTTAAGAGGCAGAGAATTCCAAAGCTGTGGGCCGATTTTATTGGTGAATATGGCTGAACAATATTTGTCTAATCGTACAGAACGAAAAAAAAATGGAACTTCCAAAAGAACCTTGTTCATTGATAAGATCCATCAGGCTCAGCATCCTGTTTCCAACAGTGGTCCATCCAGGTCACATGTACCTGGCAAGATCCCAAAACAGTACAATACATTTTAAGCTGCTTATCCTACAAATAAGCAGTGGATTTTCCCCAAGTCCATTTTAATAATGGCTTATGGACTTTTCTTTTAGGAAACCATCAACCCTTTTTTAAACCCCGCTAAGCTAACTGCTTTTACTACATTCTCTGGCAAAGAATTAGAGTTTAATTACATGTTGAGTGAAGAAATATTTTCTCCTATTTTAAATTTACTAATTTGAAGCTTCATTGTGTGCCCCCTAGTCCTAGTATTCTTGAAAAAAGTAAGCAAGCTATTCATGTGTACCCGTTCCACTCCACTCATTGTTTTATAGACCACCTATATTATATCTTGCTGGTTGGTTATAAATGTAATCCTGCTGCAATGACACAAACTTTATTATTTAAAACTTTTTAAATACCAAAGATTTTATCTTATACTTTATCCTTTGCTGCAGGATAAGTCTGTGAAGTTGTTCCATCGCAGGTGAAATGTACGAATAACGAGAGCATCTACCAAAACTCTGGCCACAGCATTTTCTAACGCTTTTAGTAAATTCTCAGATAATCCCGCCAAAAGAGCATTACATTAGTCAAAACAAGGGATACAGATACTTTTGAATCACTAACCAAAAATTACTGTAATTCAATAGCTCTTTTAAGCATCTGAACAATTGCAATTTAAAGAAAACACCCTTAATTTTCCGCACATTAAATTTTAAAGTGAGAGAAGAATCCAAAAGGACTCCTAAATTACAAGCTTTAGTAACTATCGGGGACTTTTACTTAAGCATGCTGGCGTTTTTAGCGCGTATTAAAAATAGGCGTGCGCTAAAAACACCAGTGCGCCTAAGTAAAAGACCTCCTAAGAGAATTTCACCACTTCCGAATGTCAAAGAAACAGAATTATCGACCATGTTCAGTTGGGATGGGAGGGTGGAGATGCTGTACGTTTTATTAAATTACTAGTAAAAGAGGCCCGTTTCAGAGCAAATGAAACGGGCGCTAGCAAGGTTTTCGTCGCCAACACCCCCCCTCCCTCCCTCCCTCCCTCCCTGGCCAACCCCTTCGTTGTTCTGCCATTGCTCCGCCCCCAATGTCATGATGTTTGACGTGAGGGCGGGGCCTGGAGCGATATCCCACCCTCCCTGCCTCCCTCCCTGCCAACCCCTTTGTTGTTCTGCCATTGCTCCGCCCTTGAGGGCGGGACCCGGAGCGATTTTGGTGGCTTCACCACCACGAACCTTCGAACCTTTTTGAAGGAAGTCAGGGCTTTGCTTCACTGACGTCAGTGTCCTCAGAACGTTGAGGGTGAGTTTTATTATAGTAGACAAGGAACAAAGGTGGATTTTTCATTTAAATACTTTACATCCGGGTGGATTGAATTCAGAAATAGAGTGGTGGTCGCTGGTTTGATCGATGGTAACCTGAAAAATATGGCCCTATCAGAATAGAGAATTTCGATCAGCTGGGCCCTATCAGAGAAGAGTATTTCGATCAGCTGGGAGCTATTTAATGAAGTAGCTCCGCGTCAGATGCCGCGGCCATTTTTTTTTTGCATTTGAAAGAGCAGACTATGAGGTGGTAAAGTCACAGTTCGTATATGAAATAGTAAGAGTTTTTTTTTAAGGGGAAGATAGCAACAAGTTACTAATTATATATCTTGTTACAGCAAACCTCTACCCTGATGAAGAACTACGAAACCTGGCCATGTCGGCAGAGGTTTGATTCGTTGTAAAAGTGCTGCCAAAGTTAAGTATACTATTTGTTGTTTTCAAAGCTAAAAATCAATGCTTGTGGAATATGACTGCTGAAGATTAGAGATATATAAAATGAAAAAAAGAAAAAAAAAAGAATTTGAAAAATCGGGTTGATCAATGAAGATGTCTACTATGTACACAGCACCATAAGTATATGGGACGCTGTGCCCAGATGGGAACTGCTGTTGAATATTCTGAAGATCCTCATTTTATTAAAAAAAGTATAGACTATCCTGCTTATAATCGAACGAGAAAAACGCCCAAGTTCCGGCCTAAATCGGGAGATGGACGTTTATCTCACAAAAACGAATAAAACGGTATAATCGAAAGCTGAACTTGGACGTTTTCAACTGCACTCCATCGCGGATGCGGACAAAGTTGATGGAGGCGTGGTGAAGGCGGGACTGGGGCATGGTTATCACCCGAACAGAGGTGGGCGCCTTTTGCCGATAATGGGAAAAAAAGTATGCGTTTGTAGCTAGAATTTAGGGCACTTTTCCTGGACCCTGTTTTTTCACGAATAAGGCCCCCAAAAGTGCCCTAAATGACCAGATTACCACCAGAGGGAATCGGGGATGACCTCCCCTGACTCCACCAGTGGTCACTAACCCCCTCCCACCACAAAAAATGATGTTTCACAACTTTTTATTTTCACCCTCAAATGTCATACCCACCTCCCTGGCAACAGTATGCAGGTCCCTGGAGCAGTTGTTAGGGGGTGCAGTGGACTTCAGGCAGGTGGACCCAGGCCCATCCCCCCCCTACCTGTTACAATTGTGCTGCTTAATGCTTAGTCGTCCAACCCCCCCAAACCCACTGTACCCACATGTAGGTGCCCCCCTTCACCCTTTAGGGCTATAGTAATGGTGTAGACTTGTGGGCAGTGGGTTTTGAGGGGGATTTGGGGAGCTCAACACACAAGGGAAGGGTGCTATGCACCTGGGAGCTCTTTTACCTTTTTTTTTTTTTTTTGTAAAAGAGCCCCCTAGGGTGCCCGGTTGGTGTCCTGGCATGTGAGGGGGACCAGTACACTACGAATCCTGGCCCCTCCCATGAACAAATGCCTTGGATTTATTTGTTTTTGAGCCGGGCGCTTTCATTTTCCATTATCGCTGAAAAGTAAAAATGCCCAGCTCACAAATTGTCGAATAAAACATGGACGTCTATTTTTTTCGAAAATACGGTTTGGTCCACCCCTTCACGGATCCGTTCTCGGAGATAAACGCCCATGGAGATAGACGTTTTCATTCGATTATGCCCCTCCACGTATTACTAAAGATATGTTGAATATGGGTGATTGAACTGTGAAATATGTAAAATTGTAGATGATTGGGACATAATTAAATCATATTTAAAGAAACAGGAAGAGCATCAGAAAGATATATCCAGAAAGCAACAGAATCTGTGTCTTAGCAACATCCAACTTTAAATGATTAGCTTTCATCCACTGGCCTATTGATGACAAAACAGAATTTGAGAAACCAAAAAGTTATCTTCTGATGATTTTTCAATACAAACCCAAAACTGAATATCATCAGCATAAATGCGCAGCTGTAAACCCAGACAATTGAAGAGTCTGCAGAGTGGTAAGAGAAAGATGTTAAAAAGCCCCGAGGGACCCCCGTACAAATATCAAAATCTGTGGAACAGTCAGTTTCTTATCATGAAAACACCTCTCTGAAAGGAAAGAAGAGAACCATTTAGACCAATAGATTTAAGTCGATTGATCATAATAGAATGATATATGGTATCAGTCCTAGAAATGCGCAACTGGAGAGTACTAGGCATCGCACTTTCTGCTCGTTCACCTTTTTTTTTTCTGATTACATAAGTACAGAAGAATAGCCATACTGGGACAGACCAAAGGTCCATCAAGCCCAGTATCCTATTTCCAACAGTGCCAATCCAGGTCACAAATACCTGGCAAGATCCTAATACAATACATTTTATGCTGATTATCCCAGAAATAAGCAGCGGATTTTCCCCAAGTCTATTTTAATAATGGTCTATGGACTTTTCGTTTAGGAAGCCGTCCAAACCTTTTTTAAGCCCCGCTAAGCTAACTGCCTTTGCCACATTCTCTGGCAATGAATTCCAGAGTTGAATTACACGAGTGAATAAACATTTTCTTTGATTTGTTTTAAATTTACTACTTTGTAACTCCATTGTGTGCCCCCTAATCCTAGTATTTTTGGAAAGAGTCAACAGACGCTTCACGTCTACCCGTTTTACTCCACTCATTATTTTAAAGACCTCTATCATATCTCCCCTCAGCTGATTTTTCTCCAAGCTGAAGAGCTTCATTTAAAACTTTGAAACCTTTACTAAAGCCCTGGCTTTTTAGGAGGGCTTTTCCTCCTGATTAGCTGTTTCGCTCTGCCTCTGTTTATTTCCCATGCCCCTCTCGGAATCAGATCGGAATGATTATTTCGGCTTTCCTGTCTAAAGCCCAGCATCCTGTCTCTGACAGCGGCCAATCCAGGCTTCAAGAACCCGGCAACCCCCCCCAAAAAAAATTTAATAAAGTTCAACGGACTTTTCCCTCAGGAATCTGTCCAAACCCCCTTTAAATTCCGTAAGGGCAGCTGCTGTACCTACATTCTCCGGCAATGAGTTCCAGAGTCTAACTACACACAATTCTGGTCAAAGTCTAATTGGTGGTCTCATCACTTCTTTCTTTAGGGACAGAGGTAGAGAACCTTCACTAAAGGATTTGTTTGTTAAGCCATTGCTAAGGAATTTACACTGGATGCCGTTGGACGCCTGTATGGAGTTTAAGGTTGTCTGCATGGTGGTTAAAATTATTCATGATTCTTGTCCAGGTTCTCGTATGCATTTGCAGTTGATTTCTTCCTTTAGAAGAACCTTCTGAATCCGCTCTACCTTTACCTTGGGTTATCCAACAGCTAAAGGGGTTTTATTGAAAAGATTTCATGATAACTCGTGTTGTTATTTCCAGTAAGTTGTGAAACAACCTTCCAATGTCTGCACGAATTACGTCTCATGATTTGACTTTTCGGAATTTGGTAAAAACCTATATGTTCAGTAAGTATTGTGATTAATCCCTTAAATCTCGTTTAGCTTTTTTTTTTTTTTTTTTAGTGTTACCCGCTTTGACTCTTTCTGAAAAAGGCGGGATGTAAATGTTCGTTTGGATTGGATTTAGAAACAAGTAAAAATGTCCATGGTGGTGGTGAGAGTTGTGATTGCTGGGTATTGGAAATCAACCACTGTTCCCTCATTGACGAGGTGGTTGAATAAACTTTGGTTCATATGTGAAATGGAGAGACTTTGAGCCGTGCGAGGGCGTATGGGAGCCCTTCCTGAAACATTGTAAATGCTAGGGGGGAGGGAAGGGTGGTTAGGATTAGGGGTGGGGGTCGGAGATTGACTCAACCAGGGGGGGTCAGAGGCTGTTGAGTGGGAGGTTTAGGATACTTAATTAAAAATTAAAAAAAATTGGAGTCATTGTACAGCTGTAAGAAAGGGAAATCTTAGCTGTTATGGAATTGTTAAATATCCTTTACAAATATGTTGCATTGGTGTCTTAAGGTGTGGACCTGTATTATGAACCTATGTTGTGATTATCTCAAGTAGTGTCCTATGTACAGGGATTTCTCAGTACTCAATAAAGACTTCAAATACATTAAAAAAAATATATATCCAACTTTAATTCTTTCATGAGTCCTTTCAAAGGTGTGCTAGCGTTTTTAGCATGTGCAGTAAATATGCATGCACTAAACACGAGAGATGCACATCTATTCCTATGGGCATCTTTAACATTTAGCACATGCTAATCTGTGCATGCTAAAAACAGTAGTGCACCTTTGTAAAAGGACCCCTCGTTGCTTTTTAGAAGAGATGATTAACATCCAAAGGACAATTAGAAGTACTAACTCTGGATCAAACTTGTTGACTAGTCACCCGTTCAAAGTTAGACCAATGGCCTTCATCTAGCAAAGGACAATCCCATCTCAACAGGTACATTTTCAGATTGAAATTGGGTTTTCCTTAAAAGTTTTTAATACTGCTGTTCAAGAGCGAAGTATTGACAAGTCAAAGATGTACAACTCTGGCAATTACTCCTGGTTTCACACATTAATCTTTTGACCACAGTTGAAAGTTGTTTAGGCCCAGGAGGGGCAGAATCTGCTACTTTATTATAATATACCTGCTCAGTCAACAAAATAGAAGTTCAGTAATTCTGAAGTTTCCTCCACATTTTCTCAAAGTGAGTTTATGCCTTAAGTTAATCAGTAAACCAAGGGACCCTTTGATGACAAACAGGGTATTTCTCCTTCAGAGGATCATCTAAATACTGTGTTAAAGTCTCATTACAAATACTTCAGAATCTACGTCCAAATGATTGCAATTAAGTAACTTATCAATTAAGGACCTTTTTAAGATCAGGGAGCTCATAAAGGGTTTAAAATCCCTATGTTGTAATTTCCCCTTTTCTAATTTAAGTTGAAAAGAAACAACTGAATGATCTGACCAGGGAACGGCTAAGATATCAATAATTTTAAATCGACTACTAATAAGAGGTTTACCAATAAAAATTAAATCCAGTTTGTGGTCACATCAACCATTTGCTTCCAATATAAAAAAATTATTTACAACATCATCCCTCATCTATCTACACGAATGTTAAAGTCCCCTAAAACAATCGTATTGTAAATCGGGAGAATCAAATCTACTAACGATTCAATCGGATGAGAACAATTGCTCTGAATTACCCCAGGTCCTGCATAGCATAAAACAAGTAGAATTTAAAAACAAAATCTCAATTCCATCAAGTACAGAGCAATTTCTTTTAATAAAATGATATTGTCTAGCAAACGCAAGAACACCTTGACATCACAAGGTAGGGAATAAGCTGTATACGATGGTGGGCATAATTGATTTACTAAAACTGAATCATCTTTTAAGAGCCAAGTCTCAGTAATGCGCATAATGTCTAGACTTGTTTTTCTTATAAAATCAAAAACAAGAAAACTATTTTGTTTCTAATCAATCTGCCATTAATTAAAGTACATCATAGCTGTCCATCAAAGATCTAAAATTAGCTAATGGAATTTGACTTAAATATCTAAACCTAACTCTTAAATTAGTAGCGAGAGATAACACACCAGAACTCCCTCTGCCTCAACCCACAGGAATATTCGCAACAGCCATATCACAAACTTCTAATCAAACATAAAAATACCTTCTTATCGTAAAGTCCAATACCTTTCAACAGCCCACCCAAACTCTGCCCAAAGTCCGTACAAAGGAGCATCACACACTTAAATTCAAATGATGTCACTGGGAGGCAGGCCTAGCAGTCTTCCAGGTGGAGGACAACAGCTGAGCCCTTGAGATCCAAAGAGAAGCAGGGATGACAAAGCGCAGAAGTCTTGGGGCTCTGATGATAAGTTTCTCTCTTGCTCTCCCTCCAGCATTGCACATGCACGAAAAGCTCATTGATGTGCCCTGCAAGAGTCATAATCTCTTTGGAGATAAAGCCAAAGAAGTGGTGGATTTCATCGCAATACACTTCAGACCCTCTTTGCAGCCCTTCTGAGCTGGAGGTATTCAGGTGGGGACTACTTTCGTTCCCTGAAGAGACATTATTCTGTGCCCCTTGAATCCCATCATCAGGGACCTTGCTCTCACTCCAGGCAGAAGACAGCCCTAAAAACACAACCTGTGATGACATTTTGACTGAATCCAGGCAGACATAGCAGTATTCCATGTCTGGTCTGGACTTCATAAACCATTGGTTTAGCATAACCTCAAATGTAGGTTCCCAGTATAAGGACTGTACCTATTGGACACTCTTTCAAGAGTATCCTAGTAAAACTCTCAGCATCAGGATGTACTTTTAAAAGGAGCTGTCATAAATATCCAGATGTGTCTGATTCACAGGAAATGTACAAGTAGCGCGTAATCATTTCTCTTTAATCCTTTTACATTCTGCTAATTTGTTTTTATAGCTACTGTATGTTTGTATAATGGAGTTTCATTCCCTTTATCCTCTGTTCCCTGAGTATAGTGAATGTGCAGATAAGTAGCTGAGGAAGGACTGTTAATGATTGTGGGTTAGCAATATGAGAGCGTGGATTGGTAACATTGCAACACAGAAGATGGCTTGAGTATTCAGCATGTGGATGCCTGTGGCACAGTCCACGCTAGGCTTCTGCTGTCCGTTCCAGTGCCTTAGGATCAATTGCTGCTGTCTCATCTGTTCTTGGGTGTCTGTGAGTCTGAGGTGAGGACTCTGGACTGAGTCTTTCGTCTCTGTCTACATAGTGGAGTGGAACGGGTAGACGTGAAACGTTTGTTTACTCTTTCCAAAAATACTAGGACTAGGGGGCATGAGATGAAGCCACAAAGTAGTAAATTTAAAACAAATCTGAGAAAATGTTTCTTCACTCAACGTGTAATTAAACTCTGGAATTTGTTGCCAGAGAATGTGGTAAAGGCGGTTAGCTTAGCGGGGTTTAAAAAAGGTTTGGCCGGCTTCCTAAAGGAAAAGTCCATAGCACATTATTAAAATGGACTTGGGGAAAATCCGCTGCTTATTTCTGGGATAATCAGCATAAAATGTATTGTATTGGGATCTTGCCAGGTATTTGTGACCTGGATTGGCACTGTTGGAAACAGGATACTGGGCTTGATAGACCTTTGGTCTGTCCTAGTGTGGCAATACTTATGTACTGATGTACTTAGTCACTGCAGAATCTGCCTGGTGTCCCATCACTCCTGAACTCAGTAGCCTAGTGCCGGCTGTCCAGCAATTCATTATGTGACCCTGTCCAGTTATTCTTCTGACTCCGTACTTTGGACTGAGAGCTCTAAGCTTCAAGGACGTCATGGCTATAAGACTATATTTTCCTGTACACAAATGGCATAATTAACAAATATCGTACTAACATTTCTTTAGCAATCCCACATTGCTTCCCTTTTGACTTCTTCTCTCACCTCGGCGCTTAACTGTTTCTGCCGAATAATGTGTTCACAAGCTGTGGCTTCTAATTTTCATAAAATAATTGCAGAAGTTAATGATTATTGTGCTATACATGACAAGTCATCCTTCGCCCCTGTCACTAAGCCAATTTGAACAGAGGGAATACAGTCTGAATCTGGAAACTTTGCTAATTGCATGGAGAGACTCTTCATAGCGAAGTGTTCCCAGTGTAAACTGGAACAGACAGAAATAGAAGCTTCCAGAGCTTCAGCTCTCACAGCTCCAAAGTTCTGTCGGTGTCACTTGAACATGTTATGGGATAAATGCTGTACAGGCTGTCTTCGCTACATCCTATTTTCAGAGAAAATTTCCTCACTGAATAATTTATTCCTAAAAGTCAGTGTAGGGCAGGCTGCTGCTGGCAGTACCAGCTTCATTGGGCTGTTCATTACTATATATAATCAGTATTTGGGTATCGAAGCATGGCTTCAACCCATTCATCTACGCTGATGATGTATCCATATACATCCCATTTAGTCAAGACACATCAGAAATAAATACCTCAATAACTGAATATCTTGGAATCCTGAACCAAAGCATTCAAACTCAACACTCAATTCTTAGTGCTCACGTCCAGTTACTGCAAGGAGGCCTTCTCCAGCATCGCCCATGACGGGATCACCTACCCAGTAGCAGACAACCGAAAATCCTAGGATTCGCACTAGACCGAAACCTGTCCTTCGAAGTACAAACAAAGAATGCTGTGACCAAAACATTCCATACACTGCGGAAAATGAGGCATATCAGAAGCTACTTTCCAAAAGAAGTCTTCCAGATGATTGAACAGACCCTAACCCTTGCACATACTGACTACTGTAATGGCATCTATGCTGGCTGCAAAGATTCGAACCGTGAAAAGAGACTGGAAGACCTCAATATGTATTCACTAGAGGGATGGGAGGGATATGATATAGGCATTTAAGTACTTAAAGGGTATTAATATGCAAACTATCTTTTTCAGAGATGGGAAAATGGTAGAATTTGGTAATGAGCTGAGGTTGCAGGATGAGAGACTTGGAACAATCTCAGGAATAATTTTTCACAGAGAAGGGTGGTAGATGCCTGGAATGCCATCCCGCAGGTGGTTGTGAAGACAAAAACAGTGATGGAATTCAAGAATGTGAGGAATAAACATAGAGGTACACAACATAGGAGCCAACTTTTCAAAATGATTGGGGGTGCTGAATTTTTTTTTTTTTTTTTTTTTTACAGGTAGTGCATTCCTCCTCCCCCGTCCCCCCTCCACCTCCCTCTGAGTTCCAGGGTCCCTCCCTCCCAGTTCCAGGGTCCTCCCCTCCCTCCCTCCCTCCCTCCCTCCCTTCGAGTTCCATGCCCCCTCCCTCCGAATTTTAAAAGTCATCTA
Source organism: Microcaecilia unicolor (assembly GCF_901765095.1). Lineage (NCBI taxonomy): Eukaryota > Metazoa > Chordata > Amphibia > Gymnophiona > Siphonopidae > Microcaecilia > Microcaecilia unicolor. The sequence goes on from NC_044044.1 coordinate 38,327,355, forward strand.
TCTTACCTCGTCGGGGTTAGGGCGGCAGGAACGGTAAAAATCATGCAGGCTCAGTGCTTAGTTGTTTTCCCTTCTCTCTCTCTCTCAGCTCTGGCCCTGCCCTTGCGGAAACAGGAAATGAGGGCGGGACCAGAGCTGAGAGAGAGAGAAGGGAAAACAACTAAGCGCCGAGCCTGCATGCTTTTTACGGCTGCTGCTGCCGCCCTAACCCCAACGAGGTAAGATAGATGACTTTTAAAATTCGGAGGGAGGGGGCCTGGAACTCAAAGGGAGGAGGGAGGGATGGAACAAACTTCCGGTGGGGAACGAACTTCCTGTGGGTGAAATATTGGGGGTGCTCGAGCACCTATGGAGTCGGCGCCTATGGAACACAATATAGAAAAAGGATGGAATCCAATGAAAGCAAAATTTAAATGACCTTGTAGCTGGAGTGAACTTTGATTCAGCTTCACGGGTTGGGAAGCAAGACTAATGTCAGGCAAACTTCTATGGTCTGAGTCCTGTAAATGGCAAAAACAGATCAAGATCAAGGCTGGAGTGGGCTTCCATGGCAACTACAGTAGTTGGGGGAGTAGGACTGGTACAAGGCAGACCTCTAAGGTCTGTGGCCCACATTGGCAGGGAGAGACGGAAATAAACAGACTTATTTTCGAAAGAAAAGGACGCCCATCTTTCCACACAAATCGCAAGATGGGCGTCCTTCTCACAGGTTCGCCCAAATCGGCATAATCGAAAGCCGATTTTGGGCATCCTCAACTGCTTTCCATTGCGGGGACGACCAAAGTTCCCGGGGGCGTGTTGGAGGCGTAGCGAAGGTGGGACTTGGGCGTGCCTAACACATGGGCGTCCTTGACCCATAATCGAAAAAAGAAGGGCGTCCCTGACAAGTACTTGGACGACTTTACTTGGCCCTTTTTTTTCTTATGACCAAGCCACGAAAAAGTGTCCGAACTGACCAGATGACCACCAGAGGGAATTGGGGATGACCTCCCCTTACTCCCCCAGTGGTCACTAACCCCCTCCCACCCTCAAAAAAATTATTTAAAAATATGTTTTTTCCAGCCTCTATGCCAGCCTCAAATGTTATACTCAGGTCCATCGCAGCAGTATGCAAGTCCCTGGAGCAGTTTTAGTGGGTGCAGTGCACTTCAGACAGGCGGACCCAGGCCCATCCCCCCCTACCTGTTACACTTGTGATGGTAAATGTGAGCCCTCCAAAACCCACCACAAATCCACTGTATCCAAATCTAGGTGCCCCCCTTCACCCATAAGGGCTATGGTAGTGGTGTACAGTGCTGGGTTTTGGGGGCGGGGGGGCTCAGCATGCACGGTAAGGGAGCTATGCACCTGGGAGCAATTTGTGAAGTCCACTGCAGTGCCCCCTAGGGTGTCCGGTTGGTGTTCTGGCATGTGAGGGGGACCAGTGCGCTACGAATGCTGGCTCCTCCCATGACCAAGTCTAAGGACGACCATCTCTAAGGCTGACCTAAATTTCCAGATTTGGGCATCCCCGACTGTATTATCGAAACGAAAGATGGACATCCATCTTGTTTCGATAATATGGGTTGCCCCGCCCCTTCATGGGGACATCCTGCGAGGACGTCCTCAGAAAAACTTGGGCGTCCCCTTCAATTATGCCCCTCAAAGTCTACCAGTATTTAATCATGAAGTGGAACCTGTTCAGGGTGCCAGATTCAACTATGGTCACCTTGTTGGGCAGACTGGATGGATCATGGAGGTCTCTATCTTCCGACATTTACTGTACTATGTTTTCTAATGGGACAGTACTCTTCTAATTTTGGTGATTGTAACCCCTCTTTAGTTATACTAATCTGACTAAGATTTTGTATTTTTAGTTTTATTGTGCGTTGCTATATGCATTTTTGTGATTGGCTTCTAAAATATATTTATTTCTCACATTTGCCATTCCCTCTTTCCAGATTGACCCACAGTACTTCTTCCTTACCTTGTAGGTCCTGTAATTGTGTGGCTTTAATATTATCTTTAACATTTAATGCCCCTCCCCCTCCCTTTCTTCCTACCCCATCTTTCTGAACAGATTGTATACCTACATCCCAGTCATGGTTCTCTGTGATCACCACTAAATCCAAATCAGCCTCTTCCATCACAGCCTCAAGATCTAAAACCTTATTTCCCATACTTAGGAATTAGTATATACTGTTTTCCAGATGTTGCTCCTTTCCCCCCATTTGTGTAGAGGTATTTAATGCTTCTCTTACCTGTGGGCTTGTGTTTACCTGGAGGCTTTGATCACCCTACCCCAACAATTCTAGTTTAAAGTCCTCTTCAGAAGGTTGACCGGTTTGCAGCCCCTGGAAAAGCATCCCATGACCTACAACAGTATGTACTCAGCCACGTATTCATCTCCAGATGTGAGCTTCTCTGCCTTGGCCTTTACCCTCAACAGGGGGAATTGATGAGAACACCACCTGTGCATCTGTTTCACCTTCTCTCCCAGAGCCATGAAGTCACTTTTGATACGTTCAGAGGGGCACCTACCAGTATCATTTGAGCGAACATGGATGAGCAGCATTGGATAATAGTCATTGGGCTTGATGAGTCTCACAAGCTCTCTGTAATGTTTCAAATTTGTGCACCTGGCAGACAGTACACCTCCCAGTACATGATGTCTGGTCTGTAGATGGACACTTCTGTACCCCTTGGAAGAGAATTGCCAAGCACCACTCCCTTTTTGCCTCTTAGTGATCACTGATCCAGCGACTTTGGTGATTTCGAGCTGTGATTCCTCCTCTCTCTGGGATGCTCTCACCACCTCCACTTCCAGGGCTTCATATCGGTTCTTCAGTTTGAAGGCAGGTGGAGTCATGGCATTGATTCTGCAGGGTCTTGTGGTCTGAGTCTTGTTGTCTTCTTTTTAGCACAGCTGCTTCTTCCCCACTGCTGGAAACCTTTGATGCTTCAAGAAGCGTTTCATTGATGTATTTCTCTTCCACTTTAAACCATATTTTATTTTTGTTACATTTGTACCCTGCACTTTCCCACTCATGGCAGGCTCAATGTGGCTTACATGGGGCAATGGAGGGTTAAGTGACTTGCCCAGAGTCACAAGGAGCTGCCTGTGCCTGAAGTGGGAATCCAACTCAGTTCCTCAGGACCAAAGTCCACCACCCTAACCACTAGGCCAGTCCTCCACTGTTGCTACTATTTGAGATTCTACATGGAATGTTGCTATTCCACTTGAAGTCAGCCCTTGCAGATCACCAATGTGGCCGCGCAGGCTTCTACATGGAATGTTGCTAGTGAAATAGCAACATTCCATGTAGAATCTCCAAGAGTAGCAACATTCCACTTTCCCACTCATGGCAGGCTCAATGCGGCTTACATGGGGCAATGGAGGGTTAAGTGACTTGCCCAGAGTCACAAGGAGCTGCCTGTGCCTGAAGTGGGAATTGAACTCAGTTCCTCAGTTCCCCAGGACCAAAGTCCATATGATAGGTAATTTTGAATCTTAACAGCTTTCACCTGGTATTGTTCACTAGGTCCTTCTTTAAAAACTGGTTTCCCATTGGCTACCCTCCTGTCCTCAAGTTTAGTGGCAGATTTTAGCGATGGGCTCGCAGGTCTGCAGTTTCATCTTCACTTCCTTCAGGATATCTCGAGGCCGAACACGATTTCTTCTTCAGAGCAAGCATCGTACCATAACTACTTTTTTCTCTGACCTCCACTTATGTTGGGAATGAGTTTCTTTCTGTTTTTCTTTTTTTAAGACATTTTCTTCTGACAGACATCTTGTTTGATTACTCAGATTGCCTTACCAGTGGCTCTTGTGTTTGAGAAATCCTTCTATTTACAGACAGATTTAAAATCCTCTTCGGAAGAAAAGCCAATTTTTTTTTTTATTAAATCAATTCTTGAAAGAGTTCCCATTATGGATGTGTTGTCATGTGTCAGTAAGAGCTTTTGTTCTTTATTATTTTCAAAGCCGTTTTACGCAAGTAAACAGTGATTTATGCATTTAATTGGTTATTTGAAAATTGCCTTCCTGAGTGTGACTGAAATTATGTGGATGTGCAGTGTTTCTTGATTGGAAGTTTCCCCAATTTAAGGGGGTTATTGCTAGGTACTTTTAAAGATCCAGGGCAAGGCCCCACCTTCTCTCTCACATTTAACCTGCCCCTCTCGATTACGGAGCATTGAGGTGAGTGTCGCCGGCAGCCTGGTGCTTCTGACCCACTGCTCCTGCCATGCTGGAAACTGGGCCTTGCTGAGAGGTGGGCTCGCTATCCTTCCAAAGCAGTGCTTCTGAGGACTGTGACCCATATTTCCTGCCAAAATTTTCAGAACAATTCTGTTTATTCTTCAACTTGATGATGCATCGCTTATATGTCCATATAGTGCAGTAAAAAAATAAGACACAGACGGAAGGCGGATAGCTTGGCGGAGTTTAAAAACAGGTTGGACGGTTTCTAAAGGACAAGTCCATAGACCGCTACTAAATGGACTTGTAAAATTCACAATTTCGGGAATAACATGTATAAAATGTTTGTACGTTTGGGTAGCTTGCGAAGTGCCCTTGACCTGGATTGGCTGCTGTCGGGGACAGGATGCTGGGCTCGATGGACCTTTGGTCTTTTCCCAGTATGGCATTACTTATGTACTTATGAATGGAGGAGTCCAATGGTGAGCACTGGATTGACAGAGGGATTGCAAGGTTCAATCGCACTGGTGCTCCTCATGATGTTGGGCAAGTCACTTCATTTTCCTCTGCCTTAGGTATAAACAGATTGGGAGCCCTCCAGGGACAGGGAAAGAAATACCTACTGACTGTAACTAAATGTAACTTACCTTGAGCTAGTACTGAAAATGGTGCGAGTTAAATCTAAATACATAAAGTACAGAACAGATACAATATCCAACAAAAATCTACACAATACTGTAAAACCAGATCGACCAATCCCCCCTCCCCCTTCTCCCTGTTACAAAACAACCCCTAAATGCCATATAAGAGATTCTTCTCACAGGGCAGCTGGTAGAAAATCTCACAATTGTGGTCCCTGATACATAAAAGCTGTCTTCTGCACCCCCCCCCCCCCCCCGCCTTATTACAATAGAATCAGTCATGATCCCTTTCCTTTTCCCACTTCAAGAAGGATCTGTAAGGTGAATATTCACTTTGCGTTGCTGTTGACATGAAACCAAAAACTCTCATTTCCAGACATTCTATAATGTAACAGAAAAAGTCATTCACAACCTTAACAACATTAACTCTCTCAGAATTCACACACCAAGAACCCCAGCTACAAAATGACAGCACTGTAAATACAGCAATAGGCTCTAAAATATTGTTTTTCCACCTATTAGAATGTTAAGTAGTATTAAGAAAGGAAAACAAAAATGATATTATAATGCCATTATATCGCTCAAATATTGTGTTCAATTCTGATCACCACATCTCAAAAAAGATGTGGTGGAATTAGAAAAGGTGCAGAGAAGGATGACAAAAATGATAAAGGGGATGGGATGACTTCCCTATGAGGAAAGGCTAAAGCAGCTAGGGCTCTTCAGCTTGGAGATGAAACACCTGAGGGACATATGATAGAGGTCTATAAAATAATGACTAGAGTGGAATGGGTAGACGTGAATCAATTGTTTACTCTTTCCAAAAATACTAGGACTAGGGGGCACACAATTAAGCTACAAAGTAGTAAATTTAAAACAAATCTGAGAAAATATGTCTTCACTCATTGTGTCATTAAACTCTGAAATTCGTTGCCAGAGAATGTGGTACAAGTGGTTAGCTTATTTTTATTTTATTTTTGTTACATTTGTACCCCGCGCTTTCCCACTCATGGCAGGCTCAATGCGGCTTACATGGGGCAATGGAGGGTTAAGTGACTTACCCAGAGTCAAAAGGAGCTGCCTGTGCCGGGAATTAAGCAGGGTTTAAGAAAAAGGTTTGGATAACTTCCTAAAAGAAAAGGCCATAAGCCATTATTAAGATGGACTTGGGAAAATATACTGCTTATTTATAGAATAAGCAGCATAAAATGTATTGTACTGTTTTGGGATCTTGCCAGGTACTTGTGACCTAGGATGGACAGCTTATCAGAGAAGGCGTTTGACACATAAGGAATTGAAGTCATAATATGGCTTTGTTCTGTATTATATCTCAGTTTCTTGTGTCTGTTAGTGCTGTCCAGTGTGCACCTTGGCTGAACACACTGATTAAAGGCATTAATCAGTATTAAATCATTATGTATCCCTGGGGATAAGTAGCAGGGAATGGGGCTACTTTTTAGGACCCTGCCAGGAATGTGTCTCCTGGATTGGTCATTGTTGGAAACAGGATACTGTGCTTGCTGGACCTTCGGTCTGTCTTTTATGTTCTTACTAGTAAAAGAGGCCCGTTTCAAACAGAAAACGGGCACTAGCAAGGTTCCAGGGCCCCCCTCTTCTCCGATTTCTGCCGTCCAGCGCCTCCCTCCCTCTGTGCCTGTGGCCTGCGAGTTCAAGGAGGACGTGTGCTGTTTAAAAAGTTTTACCTCCTGCTCGGCCGCCAACACTGAAGTGCAGCAAGTACAGATGCTGCTTCAGACAGGCTGTGGTTTCAGCTGTTCCTCTGGTCCCGCCCTCATTTCCTGTTTGCGGAAACTGAGAGCGATTGCGATTGCCTGGTTGGTCCCTTCTCCTTTTGACGTTGCATTTCTTTCCCTGGCAGCTATACAGAGTTCCCTCGAGGGCGGGGCAGTGATCAGGAGTAAGATTATGAACCCTACGAACACTACACGGCTTCACTGCCACACTGCCACGGAGTCAGCTTCAGAACGTTGGAGGTACGAATTATTAGATGTTCAGAACAAGTTAGATTTGATATTGAATCCCTACACAGAACTTACATATTATCAAAATGCCTCATCTCTAGCACAAACATGACACAGACCATCACCAAATAGTGACCACAAATTAGAAGCAGAACTACAGTATGTAGATAAAACCCTAAGAAGTTGGACTCTGCAACGCAGGAGAAATAGAAACAGAAATGCACCACTTCTCATATGGAGCAAAATATAAAATCATAAGAACAGCGACACCAAGGGTCCATCGAGCCTTGTATCCTGTTCCAACAATGGCCAATCCAGGAGACACATTCCTGGCCAGGATCCCAAAAAGTAGCCCCATTCCCTGCTACTTATCTCCGGGGATATGTAGTGGCTTAATACTAGTTGATGCCTTTAATCAGTGTGTTCAGCCAAGGTGCACACTGGACGGCACTTAATAGACACAAGAAATCGAGATATAATACAGAACAAAGCCATATAATAACTTTAATTCCTTATGTGTCATACGCCTTCTCCGCCAAGCTGTCCATCCCAGTGGTGGATGTGCCTGTACCTCTGATGATCTTCGTTGCACATGTGTACATGTGTCTGTCTGGAAGTGCCAATCCATAAGGTTTGAAGTTCCGACATTACCAGTCGGACCTGGACGCAAGGATACCGGTTTTACATTCTGGTACAATGAAGCTCAGGAAAACCCAGACTTCCCTTAACTAGTGCTGCGACACAAGGTTCAGTTCCTGGGCCAGTTCTTTTTAAAATTTTTGGAAGCGATATTGATGAAGGGCTGTCCAGTAAGATTTGCCTTTTTGCGAATGATGCCAAAATCTTCAATAAGGTAGACACCCTGATTGGATTGGACTTATTAATGTTATATATTGCATTTGAACTGTAGTGTTGAAGCGGTTTACATAACACAACTACTGTTTAAATATAAACACAATAGACATTAATTCCAAAGAAAATATAACTACAAAATACTATTGGAATAACCAAGTTTTTAAACATTTATGAACAGTAAAATAAGAAGCATTCTGAATTTCATCAGGCAAAGCATTCCATAAAGAAGGTCCCACCTACAAGAACACTCTTTTCCTGGTTGTAGCAAAGCTTGATGACATCAAGACCGGGAAGCCGGAGAAGCTTTTTCTGCGATGAGCTTAGTTCTTGCTGAGGAATGTACTTTGTCAGTTTTTTTTTTTTTTTGAAAGAGACTGGAAGGCCTTCATAAAGTGATTTGTAGACCAGACATAAAAGCTTAAGTGATGCATATTGCCAGCCAATGCAGCTGGGGCAACACTGGTGTTACATGATTAAATCTGTTACTTCCAGATGGTCAGCAGCATTTTGCATCAATTGCAGACAACATAAACTGGATTTACTCAATACAGACAAAAGAGAATTGCAATAGTCAAGCTTGCTAGTGACTAAGCATGCAGTATCTTGTTGCTTACAGTCAGAACTGGTCTCAATTGACGAATCATTCAAAGATGAAACATGATTTTACTCCCAATCTGAAGATTAAATTTCAATGCATCATCAGATCAGAAACCCAGGGTTATGTCCTGTACCAAAGAGACTTCCCACATATGTCAGGTCGAACTCGTAAAACACTCTGCTTACATGATAACCACATTACAGCTGATTTGTCAGTACTCAGAACCAAATCGTGCTTGTACAACCAATCTGTCAGCATCTGAAGTTTCTTATTGAAATCAAAGACGACATCCTCTTGGTTGTTCTCCATAAAAATGACAAGCTGGATATCATCAGCAAAAAAATGAAAATCAATATCCCAACCCTCCAGTAATGTCGCTAACGGTGTTAAATACAGATTAAAAGGAATGAGTGAGAAGAATGAACCTTAAGGAGCCACTTTTCCAAAACTCTCTTAGGAGAGAGTTCGTGATTCCAACTGACTGCATTCGATGAGAAGAATAAGAAATAAACCATTTCAAAGCTACAGACTTAATACCCATTTTTTTCTAGTAATTGCAATAATTTTGGATGAGTCACTGTGTCAAAGGCAACAGTAAGAGCTAGTTGTACCCAGAAGGCATCATAACCCTTATCTGCCTTGATCAGTATCTCATCTATCTCAAGTAATAAAGATTCAGTACTCTAATGACATCTGTACCCAGATTGTCAAGGATACAGAAGATCAATTTCTATTAGAAAATCATTTAGCTGTAACAGTATTGATTTTTTCCAACACTTTAGTTAGCAAAGACAAATTAGAAATTGGTCTAAATCCTGATTATCCATCACTGAATGTTTTTAAAATTGGGGAGATCATAGCCTCTTTAAGAGAACCTGAAACTTCACCAGTATTCAAAGATAAATTAACAAGGTGAGTCAGGAATGGAGCAGTCGCTTCTTTACATAAAGACAAATAACGAAATGGAATCAAGTCCAATAAGATAGCTGAAGGAATACTGGATTGAAGATATTTAACTAATCAGTTTCCCTCACAGATTGATGGTGTGGATAACATGAGGAGGGACTCAGCAAAGCTTGATGAACGGTCCCAAATTTGGCAACTAAGATATAGAAACATAGAAAAATGTAGGCAGATAAAGACCATATGGCCTATCCAATCTGTCCATCCATTCCATCTACTCTCCCTATCACTCCTTCAGAGATTCTATGTAGTTGTCCCAAGCTCTCTTGAATTTAGATACTGTTTTCGTCTCCCCCCACTTTTACCAGGTGGCCATTCCATGAATTCACCACTCTTTCCATGAAGAAGTGTTTCCTCAGGTTACTTCTTAGTCTGTCCCATTTCACCTTTGTCCTATGCCCCATCGTTCCAGAGCTTCCTTTCAATTGAAAGAGATTCGCCTCCTGTGCATTTATGCCGCATAAGTATTTAAACATCTCTCTCATATCTCCCTTCTCCCGCCTTTCTTCTGAAGTATACATATTGAGATCTTTAACTCTGTCCCCATACGCTTTATGACAAAGACCAATGACCATTTTCGAAGTCACCCTCTGGACCGACTCCATCTCTTTTTGAAAGTGCGGTCTCTAGAACTGTACAGAGAACTTTAAATGGGGTCACACTGGAGTCTTATACAGGGTCATAATCAGCTCCTTTTTCCTCTCCCTATGCACCCAAGCATCCTTCTAGCTTTTGCCATCGCCTTTTCTACTTATTTGGCCACCTTAAGATCATCACATATGATCACACCTGTCTGTCTCCTCTTTCATGCATAAAGGTTCTTCATCCCCTAAACTGTACTGTTCCCTCAAGCTTTTGCAGCCTAAATGTATGACCCTGCATTTTTTTAGCATTAAATCTTAGCTACCAAATTCCAGACCATTCCTCTAGCATAGGATGAAGGTGAAAGGGGATAGACTCAAAAGTAACCTAAGGAGGTACGTCATGGAAGGGTGGTGAATTCGTGGAACGGCCTCCTGGTGAAAGTGGGGGGAGAATAAAACAGTATTTTTATTCAAGAGAGCTTGGGACAAGTACATAGGATCTCTAAGGGAGAGAAAGGGATAGTTGATGGCTTGGATGGGCAGACTGGATACACCATCCATGTGGTCTTTAGCTTCCATAATTTTCTGTTTCTATGTAACCCAGCACATCTAGCCTTCACAGCCCCTGCAGAACATTTGTTCAAATCAGCAGTAGAAAAGATACTTTCTTTTTTTTCCTAACTGCCTTTAGGTACTATGTCCCTTGGAGTCAGTTCGCCTTATTAATTGATGGTGCTGCTGTTTTTCTTAGATCTTCCTAGGGAGCAGAAGTTGCTAATGAAGCTGGTTAGCGAACTGCCAGCCACTGATTCAGCCTCATTTAGTTCTGTTGCCTTCACTGCTGAAAGAAAGACTTTGTTCCATCCCTACAAAGCAGAGATACAAGGGGTCCAGGCAGGGGCTGGCAGAGAAAGCCTTCGCCTGAGGGTAGCTGGAAAATTATGTAACTCTGCTGGCTGACAGCCAGACCCTAGTGACTCTACCTTACCCCTGCTAGAAGATGCGCTGGGATTATTCCCAGGATCCAGTCCTGGTTTTCCCCATTGCATTTGGGAAGATAGAGTGTAAATTAAAATAGAGAGGGGAGGGGGAAGCTGATAACTGGCTTTTCAGAAAAATGTTTAAAACCTGGTTGTTTACTAATTAGAACTGACTACAATTAATAGAAAAGTGGGTGTGGATTACAGAAATTTACTAATTGCTTCTCTTGATTAGGTCTGTTTTGCTTGTCAGTTTGGAACTGTAGTTTTGTATTGTAGTTTTGTATTGTAAACCACCTGGACTTCTGGTGTGGGTGGTCTATAAAAACTGGATTATTGTTATTATATTGGGCTGAGGGAGAAACAAAGCAACAGGGGGAGGGGGGTTGCTGAGTCAGATGTAGGAGAGGGGGGGGGGAAACTCTATCGGGCCACAGGAGGTGGAGCTGCAGCTGAGCCAAGGCCTGGGGTGAAGACAGAGGGATGCTTCTGAGTGGGGATATGGGTGGGAGTGAGTGAATGGGGGATGTCACTGAACTGGGAGTTGTCAAAAGTGATCAAAGGTCTGGCAGTTAAGAACGTAAGAGTAGCCATACTGGGTCAGACCAATGGTCCATCTATCCCAGTATCCTGCTTCCAACAGTGGTCAATCCAGGTCACAAGTACCTGGCAGAAACCCAAATAATAGCAACATTCAAATTCAATGCAAAGAATTACAGAGTGATGCACTTGGGGTGCAGAAATCCAAAGGAGATGTATCAGCCAGGAGGAGAGAGATTGATAAGCACCGCTCAGGAGAGAGACCTTGGGGTGATGGTGTCCGAGGATCTCAAGGTGACGAAACTCTGCAGCCCAGCATCCTTCTGGCTGCGACCACCGTCTTGTCACATTGAGAGGAGTGTAACCAGCGGAAGAAAGGAGATGTTGATACCCCTGTACAAGTCAGTGGTGAGGCCCCGCTTGGAGTATTGTGTTCAGTTTTGGAGACCTGTATTTGCTAAGGATGTAAAAATTGTATGGGGTTTGCATCGCAAATCTTAAGAGGAGAGACTTGAGGACCTGAACATGTATATCCTGGAGGAAAGGAGAGACAGGGTGATATGATACAGAAGTTCAAATGTTTGAAAGGTATTACTTTACAAACCTTTTCCACAGATGGGACGGTGGTAGAACCAGAGGATATGAATTGTGGTTGCGGGGAGGGGGGGGGGGGGATTCAGGAATAATGTCAGGAAGAACGTTTTCATGGATGGGATGGTAGATACCTGGAATGCCCTCCTGTGAGAAGTGGAGGAGATGAAAATGGTTAAGAAAATTCAAAAATGCATGGGATAAACACAAAGGAGTCCTGTATAGAAGGTGAGGAACCAAACAAGGTTAACAGTGATTACATGGCAATATCGGTAACTGGGAAGCGAAGCCAGTGCTGGACAGATTTGGATGGGCTGGAGTGGGGCTTTAGTTGGGAAACAAGGCCAGTGCCGGGCAGACTTCTACGGTCTGTGCTCTGAAAATGGCAAAGACAAATCAAGATCAAGCATACATATCATACCTTATACTATGAGTTTATCTTGTTGGGCAGACTGGGTGGACTTTTACAGGTTATCAGCTGTCATCTACTATGTTACTATGAGAAAGAGAGGCTGCTGTGCCAGAGCTGCGGCTGGTTAGATGATACTGGTGATGGCATGTCATTCTTAATATTTACCCTGTCTCTGGCTTGTGCAATTAAATTAGGAACTCCAGGTTCTAGCTTCTCAACTTAGAAAAGCCAAAATGCAGCTTGTTAATCATTGGAGTCTTTAGAGCAACAGAAACTCTCCTCCAGTCTGTTGCATTTCATCTCACACTGTGCTTTCAACCATCAGACTACTGAGCAAAAGGGCAACCTGATTACTTAAAGGCCAGTACCCTTGCTTTGCTAGAAAGTGCTCGATTGTCACTCCCGATGAAACTACCCTTGTATTTCATGAGTCAGGTCATTCCATTGTGGCAGAAATGTTTAGTTAACATCATGGACAAAATGGAGACTGGTAATTAATAGGTAATTTGCAGTGCTTGAGTGTTCTTTAGGAAGACCGTAAATAGAGACTGAAGCCGGGTATGAAAGAGGCAGGGCATGTTGCACAAAGTTGACGGAAGATTATAACCTTTGGACAGTTTTTCTGGCTCTCCCTTGCCCCTAAGGTCAGAATAAGGAAATCGCAGCACTTGATTCCCAAACTGGGCTCAGGCCCCCAAACGGAGTCTCATCAGAAATAGGACCCACGCCTCCTCCCTGTGGACTTCCACTTTGACGTATGCTCAGTAGCATCATGGGGCCTGTTCAAGTGAACACCTCTTAGGTAGGATTCCTTTCACACTGAAACCCATTTGGAATTTTTTTGGGGGGTGGTCTGTGAGCCCTGTGCTAACTGTTGCTACCACTGACCCTCCTCCCATCTTGGTTTTGATGAGTAGAGGGAGGAGGGAAGGGGGAGCTTAGTGTTTGGTTTAGTCATCTGGGTCACTGAACTGTCAGTTTTTCAAATGGACTTATATTTGAGAAGCAGTAACCTAGGGGCACAGGCTTTGCTCAAACAGATTTCCATCCCCCCCCCCCCCCCACCACCACCACACACACACAGATAAAACCATTGCTCCAGCTCCCCTGCATGAATTTGTATGAGACTATCTCTTAACAAAACAGTGAAGTGGGTGCGAGGAGGATATCAAGTAGTCTTTATTGGAACAGCTAAAAGACGACCTGACACGACCGTGTTTTGGCTCGAAGGCCTGCCTGCCTCAGGGGTCTGATGGGTCTGCAGTACTAGCGTCACTGACTCTTTGACGGTTAGACGGCCACTGCAATTTTAGCGCTCCAGTCCCATTGAGGATATGACAAGGATTTTACAGCCAGGACTTTGACAAAACACGGCCGTGTAGGGTTGTCTTTTAGCTGTTCCAATAAAGCCTACTTGATAGCCTCCTCGGACCCACTTCGTTGTTTTGTTTGTCGCTCATGTGAGGTTTGCTCCTCCTTTTCGTCTGTCTTGAGACAATCTCTTGGCCAAGATTAGTCAATGCTCTAAGACACCAATGCTCTAAGACACCAATGCTCTCTCCGTCTAAATATTCATCCAGGTCCAGCCAGCTTTCACAGCACATCCAGATCCTACAGGTCCTCAGTGCTATCACTTTTTACCCTCTGCACTGCCACTGTCTATTCTTCCTGGGTGCTGTATCTTGAGCCACATCAGTTATGAAAACAGACCGTCCTGATTTTGCACCCACACCATCAGTGGAGGAGCAGGATGGGAACCAGGGAACCAGGGTTCAAGTCCTACTGGAGCTCCTTGTGATTTTGAGAAAGTCATTTAACCCTCTGTTGCCCCAGGTGCAAAATAAGAACCTGTCTATAATGTGTAAACTGCTTTGATTGTAACCAGAGAAAGGCGGTACATCAAGTTTCAGCCCCTTTTCTTTTCCCTGTAGTCTTGTATTACAGTTTTTCTAGGCAAGGCTGGAACTACGAGCCCATGCATGCACAGGGACAAAACCAAGGCTGCAATCCTGTTCTTAAGACTGTTAAGCTGCTTTTGCTGTGCATGTAACTCTTTCCTGCCCAGATCAATGTTGGGCAGATCACATCCCTTAAAATGTATTAATTTTGTTTGGCGGGTCCAGGTGAGACCAGTAATTACTGAGGGTTTCTTAACAAAAGAATCCCTACTCTCTACTGGCACTCAGTAACTCAGACCAGGCCAGAATTTGGGATCTGAACCAAAAGGTTTACTTAAAATTCTAGAGGTCCAATATTCAAAGCGATTTAACCATATTAAAATTAAATGAAATTAAATGACTGCAGATAAAGACCTGTACGGTCCATCCCGTCTGCCCAACGAGATAAACTCATTTTACATGGTATGTTATACGTTATACCTGAGTTTGATTTGTCCCTGCCTTTCTCAAGATGTAGACCATAGAAGTCTTCTCAGCACTGGTTTTGCTTCCCAATTACCGGCGTCGCCACAAAATCTGCGCTTCGGTAGATCCATTCCTTCTAAACAGGAAACAACTCCTGGCCAGTTTAATCGCGTGTTTGGGGTTAACCAGACACATTCAGTGGCATTTAACACTTGTTGCCAGTGAAAACGTCCAGTTAGGGTCCAACTGAAAACTGGCTATTTTGGGGTGTTGCAGGGGCGGAGTCAGCACTTAAACTGGCCAAGTTAACCACATAAAAGCCAGTCCTCTCTTTATGCAGTAACTCACAGCTGTTTAAGTGCTGAATGTCCTTGTATTTAACAGGCTATAACTTGGAAATTCAATGCTGCAGCCTGGACGTGGCCCAGCAGTGAATTTCTGGCTACAAATGCACTCAATCTACAGCCCCTCATTACCTCTCTACCCTCATCTCCCCTTACGCTCCTACCCGTAACCTCCGCTCACAGGACAAATCCCTCTTCTCAGTACCCTTCTCCACCACTGCCAACTCCAGGTTCCGCCCTTTCTGCCTCGCCTCACCCTATGCTTGGAATAAACTCCCTGAGCCCATACGCCAAGCCCCTTCCCTGCCCATCTTCAAATCCTTGCTCAAAGCCCAACTCTTCAATGTCGCTTTCGGCACCTAACCTTTTACCTCTATCCAGGAAATCTAGACTGCCCCCAATTTGATTGCACTTTTTGTCCTTTAGATTGTAAGCTCCTTTGAGCAAGGACTGTCCTTCTTTGTTAGATCGTACAGCGCTGCGTAACCCTGGTAGCGCTTTAGAAATGTTAAATAGTAGTAGTAGTAGTAGTATGATGCCTACAGCAGTTGGACAAACCCTGAGCCTGAGCTCCATAGCCTTTAAGCAAAAGGGACAAAAATTGCAATAATATCAAATTAAGCAGAGGGCAAAAATAATAGAAAACGCTCTGCTTTCTTTTTTTGTTCCTTCAGTGCTCTCCACTCTTCAGAAACTCCTCTCATATTTCTTTTAACACCGCTACACTTTCAGAATGCGGTTTAGCTCAGAAAAAGGGGCTGGTAATCTGCAGTAAAGCATGGTAAACCCACTGTAATGGTCATTTTAAATGAAATTGCAAGGACGGGGTAGGAATGGAGTTTGAGTTTGCGGAGACAGGGTGGAGATGGAGACAAACTTTGTCCACATGTCATTCTCTACTCTAAAGTATATGCACTGATTCTGCTTTCTGTAAGTGATGTTCATTTTCTTTGGTTTACAAATTACTACTACTACTACTACTACTATTTAGCATTTCTATAGCGCTACAAGGCATACGCAGCGCTGCACAAACATAGAAGAAAGACAGTCCCTGCTCAAAGAGCTTACAATCTAATAGACAAAAAATAAATAAAGTAAGCAAATCAAATCAATTAATGTGAACGGGAAGGAAGAGAGGAGGGTAGGTGGAGGCGAGTGATTACCAGTGGTTACGAGTCAAAAGCAATGTTAAAGAGGTGGGCTTTCAGTCTAGAATTAAAGGTGGCCAAGGATGGGGCAAGATGTAGGGGCTCAGGAAGTTTATTCCAGGCGTAGGGTGCAGCGAGACAGAAGGCGCGAAGTCTGGAGTTGGCAGTAGTGGAGAAGGGAACAGATAAGAAGGATTTATCCATGGAGCGGAGTGCACGGGAAGGGGTGTAGGGAAGGACGAGTGTGGAGAGATACTGGGGAGCAGCAGAGTGAGTACATTTATAGGTTAGTAGAAGAAGTTTGAACAGGATGCGAAAACGGATAGGGAGCCAGTGAAGCGACTTGAGGAGAGAGGTAGTATGAGTAAAGCGACCCTGGCGGAAGACGAGATGGGCAGCAGAGTTTTGAACCGATTGGAGAGGGGAGAGGTGACTAAGTGGGAGGCCAGCAAGAAGCAGATTGCAGTAGTCTAAACAAGAGGTGACAAGCGTATGGACGAGGGTTTTGGTAGACTGTTCGGAAAGAAAGAAATTAACTGCTTCTGAGGTGAGTAGGTGTTGGGGGGGGGGGGGAAGGGGGACGGAAGGAGGAATAGTAGGCAGGTTTTCTGTGTGATGATCCTTTGGGAGTTTGATAACTCTTCCACTTCCACACACTGTCCGACTCCTGGTTTCAGGTTATATGAGGACCTTTGCCGTAAACGTTTTTGATTAGGGACAGACCTGCCAACCACACAGGGTGGAAATTTCTCCCAGTGCAGTGTCTCATTGGCAGGGGGGAGAGGGCAGTAATGGGCAACTTGCACAGAACACAGCTACAGGTTTTTGTTTTTTGGATGTTACTGCTGTTCAGGCTACATGAGATGAGGTGGAAGCCAAGGAGTAAGACTGTTCCTGGGTCTTTGTATGGATGAATTCACATAAACAGCATTTTGATTAAAATTCAAAAATATACACGTAATGTTTTTCTTTGCTTATATTAATGATAGGTCTACACAAACCGCAAAACAGGAGCGGGGTTGGGATGTGGTCAAATCTTGCAGTTATGGCGAAATCTTTGTCCCCATGGCATACTCTGATTCCTATACAATCACCAGCCGAATACATGATGTATTCTTGTAGCAGCTTCTGTTACAAACCTTAAATTCATTCCCTCAACGATGCAGGCACCCAAAAGAGACCTTTCTTTCAGAAGAAAGTTCAACATCTCAAGAGAGTGAAGGAAAGGGAAGACGACACCCGATTCAATATTCTTTTCACCCCTTTACAGGCCTCTATTTCCAGATTTCTAAGACACGCAGAATGGTTTCATCTATCTAGCTTGACATAGCAGTAATTCTATTGGGATGTTTGCTATCACAGAAGAAAGAGATTTGTACAGCTTACAGAAGTGTGGCTGTACGAACACCTTGTAATGGAAGAATAAAGTCCCACCAGGATGAAGACTGGAAACAAAGCTGTACCAGCTGTACCAGCCCTTCCCCAACCTCCTCGCATCCTGTGTACAGCTGCTGGCCTGGTACCCTGTGTGCTGAAACTGATTTATGACTCGCCTGCACCTTGGACCAGGTCAACCTCCACAAAGCTCTGCTACATGCTGCAGACTTTCCCTTCCGCTGCCCATGTGGTGGCTTCTTTTGCCACCTGGCTGCAGATACTACCATAGCTGTGTAACAGCCCCTGATCACATCTTATTTACGTTTCCCTAAAATGTTAAAAGCTTATTTGTTCCGCATTTACTTCATGTACTTTTTGGTGATTATTGTTTTAGAGAGAAATATATTTTAGTTTTTTTGCTTAAATTGCTATCTGCATTGATCCTAGTTGGTACTACTACTTATCATTTCTATAGCGCTACTGGATGTACATAGCGGAATATAAATTTTGGATTGGATTGTACAGAGGTCTAAAGAATGGCAGGCACCATCTTGCATCAACCATCTTGTTTATTCAACTAAATATTTTCTGTGGATGAACAGACCAGATTGTGAGGTTCTCTGCGCTGATTTTGGAACATGGGACTGTGGGTTTGCTTTTTGGTACCCTTTTTGCTATATGCATAGTCTACATCCATTGGGCTGCTATTGGCTCATACGCGTGATCCAGCCATGATTACTTGATTGACTACACGCGGACAGTGGCATAGCTATTAAGGGACCTGGGGGAGCCTGCACACCCCACTTTGGGTTCAGGTTCCCTGCCTCCCCCAGTTGTGGCATCATTGCTATGGCTGGCAGGGATACTCAAGCCCTGCCAGCAGAAGAGGCCCTTCTCTGGTGGCCAGAAGCTCCCTAATACTCAGAGTCTGTGGCACTTTGGATGAGCTGCCACTGCACTGGCCCTGCCCTCTTAAAGGCTTGGTTTTTGTGCATGTGCAAAAACTGAGCATGCATTGGGGTGGGGGGGGGGGAGGTAGGAAAAACTTGGTGGTGACCCATGGAAAGTGCCTCCATGTGCCAGCATTGAGGAGTTTCTAGCCAGCGGAGGAAGACCTCTTCTGCTGGTGGGACTTTGAGTTGGGAGTTGCAAGGGGGGAGCATGGAGATAAGCGGGGGGTGAGGCAAAATTTTGTGCCTACCCATTTAGGGCTCAGACCCCCCCCCCCCCCCAACTGAAGTCTGCCTACATCACTCTGAGCCAGGCACGGCTTTGGAATGCTCAGGCTTCCACTGGAACATCTGCAGCTGTACATCCAGAACTGGCTGGGCCTGTTTTGCCAAGCTTCTCCCGCTGTAGCGTATAGACGTTTTGACGCCAGCTTTCGAAGAAAAGCCTTGACAGGTAGTTTTGTCAAGCAGAGCATGCAGACAGCACAATGTGACCTCATGTCTGGTGCAGAAGGGGGATCATGTGCTGGAGAATCATTGCTTTGAACAAGATGTGCAATGCACAGCAACACCCTGGGATTAATTAAGAGAAATCTTGTAGCGTGACAACATTATCCTGAGACGAGCAGATACAAGGAGAAACATAGAACAGATCAGTGCAGGAGCAGACTGAACAGGAGGCAGCAGGCTGCCAGGATTTAGCATTTCATCCTTCTTGGTCAGAATGAATGTGTGGGTCTTAGAATAATGCCAGTGAGGGGGGGGGGGGGGGGTTGGAGGGAATCTAATCACTCAGAAAGCACCAAAACTACAGTCGGAGAAGAACTGGGTGAAAGTACCAGCTGCTGGGCTGTTTCTGAGTATAATCCAAGCCAGGGCAGAGAATAGAAAAAAATTGTGTACCAATATATTCTCTAATGAGCATTATAATGTTCAATGTGAAGAGAGGAGAAGGAAAGAGCAGAGTTTTTTTTTTGCCTGGTTTTATCCCCCTTGCATTTATGCAAATGAAGTCTGTGCTTTTAAAGAGGGAGCTCAGAGTTACCTATGGAGTAAAGCTAGAACTAGGTTAACATGTCCCTAGATGATATAAAAGCATCTGGTCATTTCAGGATGATAGAGGTGGGTGGCATGACAAATTCAGAGGGTCTACACTGGGCAAGAGGAAGAATGGAGATGCTTAGGCCCAGGGCAGCATTACGCAAAGCAGGATCAGGAACCAGAATCACAAGCAGAACAAGAACCAACCATTGTGCAGGAATCGGGCATGAGAAGGAAGCGAGAGTAGAGTAGGAATCAAGCGTGAAGCAAGTTGGGAAGAGCTTACATGGAAAGCAGTGCAAGGAACTGAATAACAGCAGCCACAAGTCAGGCCACCAAAAAAGCATTGAACCAGCAAAGATGCTTCTGGCTGGAATTCCTTATATAGTGCCACTGGTAAGACGTACCTCTTGCTGTTCCAGTGAATTCCCCCAGGGGATGGGATTCTTCTTTTGCCCCTTTTGGTCACATTTCTGTGAGCTGAGCTTTCAGGTAAGCAGTCTTCATGGCTCACTTGCAGCCTCTACTCTTTAAGCCTGTGAGACAGCTGTGGGTTAAATTCCCTGGAAACCTCTATACGATAACTTCACACACACACACAGGTAGAGAAACAGGTTTCAGGCCCAAGTTAATACCAAGAAAGCGACCATCATTCTATAGTCCTATGTACTGGAGGAGGATGTAGAAAATGACATGGTTCTGGTACTATTTCTCTGCTAATAATTCTTGTTTTAATGTGGACCTATTTTTAAGGACTTTGTTAGGACTTTCACCTGCTGCTGATGTCTGTAATTTTAAATAGACCCCCTTGCAAGAATCATTTAACTTAATGCAACATATTTCCCTTTTCCCCAATTTTAAGACTAAACTGTATGTGGAAACAGGGAAGCAATGAAGTGTCTTGAAGAGAAGGGGGTTATGTGAGTGTAGCAACTGGCTGATGGTATCTATATGTTTATTGAGGAAGTCTTATGAAAGTACCAAACATTCACTAAAACATAGAATTACACTTAAATCGGATTTAGAAAAATGTAACTGATGCCGTAACTAGCTATAAACTCAGAACGTTGAACTTGCAAGTGTGGTAAGAACAAATCTCCCAGCAAAACCTCAAGTGATGCAGCAGGATTTTGAACAGATGGAAGGGGAGAGAGATGGTTTAGAGGGAGACCTGTGAGAAGCGAGTTGCAGTAATCTAAGCATGAGGTGATAAGAGTATGGATAAGATTTTGATAGCGTGCTCAGAAAGGAAGAGGCAAATTTTGGTGGTGATATAAACAGTGTGACAAAAATATTAATAATTTCATGGTCTTTCTCTTAATTGACCAGCAGATGGTGCATATTTTGAGTTGTAAAGCTATTGCAGAAAAAGACTCTTCTAGTTTCAGCTTATGGAAAGGCAATCTGCAGTACCATTGGGCAGCTGCTTTCAAAATTGATGCCCTGGACTCTGATTGGCCCTGGATTTCAAATCTAGCTTGAAGGTACTGGATTTTCCCTAGTCTCAGCCAGGGAGCGGAGAGAGAAATATCTCTTTACTGAGGCCCTGTGAGCAGTTGTATTTTATAACCTGTGAGCAACTACAGTTCCTGAACTCCCCAGGTACTACCCAGGTAGTAAACAAATGTTTAGATAGTTTTATAATTGATCCATATTCAGTTACCTGTTGTTGCTTGCTGATTACACTTTTTTTCTGTTCATTGTTCAAGTTCTTGTGACAATAAACATTTTTTAGTTATTGACTCTGCTGTCCTGGACTGACTAAGAATCCTGGTTTGTTTCTGGGGGTGCAGGTGCTTTCTGGAAGCTGTGGGACCCCTGGAGTGTGGGTCCCAGTGTCATAGAAATCACCGGGGGAATAACCTGAGAGTGGGAGACTAGCCCAGAGGCAAACGGGACCCAATTGGTGGGTGGAGGGTGCAGGTGAGGCTGGGCAGACCATTCAGGTGGCCGCAAGGTAACCCCAGCAGGGGGGGGGGGTGGGGGTGCTAGGGGTTTTGTGAGAAACAGGTTTTAGCAGTCTGTTGGATTTGTGCAGAGAAAGTGAGATGAGTCAAAATAGCCCCAAGTCCCAAAGAAAGAACTGTCATTTTGAAAACATAGACTAGCCTTTTCCAAATTCATTCCCTACACCTGGAAGCAAAATACCGTTATATCCTCCTAGCTAGCTGGGTGAAGATGGATCACTGTTGTGGGTGCTCAGGTCCTACGAGAGCTCCGAGCATAAACTCCCCCTTTCACTCTTGGTTCAGCTAATTTTATTTTATGTGAGTGGTTCTACTTACATCTACAGAAAATGTTCTCCCCCCCCCCCCTCCTTGAATCATCTTTAGTGAACCCTAATGGTCTGCAAAATAACATTGATTTTTGCATAAAGTATACAATGAGCAAAAGCTGTAACTGTTTTCAGGGATCTGATGTTAGCAGACTGAGAATGACTTGTCTGGAGTTCCTTTAAAAGCAGAATCTTTATCACTAACTTACACTGGATTAGATGTAGTTTACTTTAGGATTATTTTTGACCCAAAACAGGTTGTGTACCAAAAGGTTTATTCGGGTACATTGGCTTATTTAGCTACCAGTCATTGAAATGATTTACCTATTGATTTGAGAAGGCAATCAAATCAAATAATCTTTCAAAAATTGTTAAACTTTTTTGTTTAGGACAATTTAAATGTGATTACTTTAATTTTTTATGATTAGTTGATTAATAATCCTGAAGATGGCCCAGTTCATTCTCTTGTCCACACTGAACTTTTATGGTAAGTGTGAGATAAAGTGTTATATTGTTGTTGTTGTTGTTGTTGTTGTTATATACTGCCCGTCAAATCATATGCAGTATCAGAATGGTTTACATTAGAACCAATCGGGGAAAAAGGAAAAGAAATACAAGTAACTCAGATAGTGACAGGAAAAGCCAAGAAGCAAAAAGTACTTGAAGAGTCTTTCTCTAGTCAGCGAACACATCATCAGGCCCCCAGATTAGGTCAGGCTAAATGCAAGGGAAAATGGATAGGTTTTCAGAGCTTGTTTAACTCACTCCAAAGGCAAAGAATCCCAACGGTAGGGACCCAAAAATGCAAAGCACGATTGGCGATACATTCAAGAGAACGTGTAGAAGAGTCTGGAACAATTATGGAAAGATGGCTTTATTCAGATGTAGTAAATGTGAAATGAGGCATTTTTCCATTACTTAAGAGCTCAAGACACCATCAGAAGAGAAATTGTGCTCAGTACTGAAGTCAGACAAGCCGCTGGATCAGACCAGGAGCAGCCTAGTGAACTCCATAAACTGAGCTGACTATCTGCACAGCAGAACATGGATACTCTATTCGAAATGTTCTCTGGTTGTTCTCGTCAGTTCATAGAAGCATTGACATTGTACAACCCAGACACCCGCCCACATCTGTGTGAACACGAATGCACACGCGTATGTCCTTTGCTCACTTTCTCAGCCTGTAATGAGCATCTTCTCTCCAGAGGCCCCTTCCTCCTCCTTCCTACCCACAAAATCAATACACGTCTTGTTAACAGCTGTTCAGAATAATGACCTGGTGTTCTGCTTTAGCTGGCTAAATGACTTGTTATATGGTGACCTTTCCAGAAAAGCACTAAAAATATGGAAGCCAGGGAGGTACTCAGGATACAGGACAACCAGGACTTCTGTCTCTATCTCAGGATTATTCCAACCCTTTATCACCATGAGGAGGTCAGAGTTATCACCATATGCCCTGTTTGAATGTTGTTGGGATTACCAGGACTTGTCTTGGACAAATGCTGGTGAGCAACAGCTTCCGGAGGACTCCTCTGGTGAAGCAGAGATACGGCTGTATTTACCTTCAAGTCCTGAAGTCAGAATAGCAGAAGCAAAGTGAGCACCTAACGGATTTCATGTCTTTACAACACTCCGTTTAAGAGAATTTTTAAGGTTACCCAAAACCAAACACATTCTGTCAACATCCTACATTCTACCTATCCGATATGCCTAGCTCTGAATAATAAAGAAATTGTTATTCTGTCTCAACAGTGCTGTTGGACAGGACGTTACCAGCTGCTACTCTCTCTTCCAAAACATTCTGTTGTCAACTTCTTGTAGACAGGACCTGGCAGAGGAAAGACTCCACGGGCTAGAGAGAAACAGCTTTCTCCACTGCCAGGGAGGAGGAGCTAGACAGATGCTGGACCCCCACACAGTGGGAGAGAGGTTGGAGAGGAAGGGAGGATGCAACTTCAAGCGGTTGCTACCATTGGGCGGCCCTGGGTATTTTGCTGGGCTCGATCAGTGTTGGCTACACCCCTGGACAAGGCTCCTCAGAGAGTTATACTAACCTCCAAAAACTTAAGCTAAATGCTGCTGGGTCACTTTGCAGAACAGACCTTCTCCTATTCGGATCTGATTGTCACCTTTCTGGAGTAGGGGCCCAAAATGTTCTTCCCTGCTATTGCACGGGAAAGAATATTTTGGTAGCCTACAATAGGGGTGTTTCTGCAAATTTACAAAGAAACCAGTTCTTCATGGTCCCATTCCCCCTCTCCGGGTCCAACTTCTCTCTCTTTTTTCCTGCCCTCCCTCCCATTGTCCAGCATCTCTCCTTTCCCCTCCCCGCCATCCATTACCTTTCTCTTTCTTCCCTCCCCCTTTCCCTGTGTGGTCCAGTATCTCTCCGTCCTGTCTCCTCCTGCCTTCCCTCACCTGTTTGGGGTTCAGAAGCTCCTCCCATCTCTCAACCCTCCCCCTATCTACCTTAAATATTGTCACTGCCAAGGACTTCCAAAAGACAACGATCATCATGCTGTACCTGCAGCCTGCTCCAGAGCATTCCCTCTGACATGTTCTGCCCCTGAGGAAATCGGAAGTTGCGTCAGAGGGATCAGAGAAAAGACTCCAGGTCAGTGTATGTCAATTGCTGCTGCTGGTAATCTCTAAAGAGTGGAGAGTCAAATTTTAAGGTGGATGGGGGGATGGGGGATTGAGAGAGAAGGGGAGATGTTGAACATGCAGGTGGGGAGAGGGGAGGGGAGTACATAAGTATTGCCATACTGGGAAAGACCAAAGGTCCATCGAGCCCAGCATCCTGTTTCCAACAGTGGTCAATCCAGGTCACAAATACCCGGCAAGATCCCAAAAATGTACAAAACATTTTATACTGCTTATCCCAGAAATAGTGGATTTTCCCCAAGTCCATTTAATAACGGTCTATGGACTTTTCCTTTAGGAAGCCGTCCAAACCTTTTTTTAAACTCCGCTAAGCTAACTGCCTTTACCACATTCTCTGACAACGAATTCCAGAGTTTAATTACACGTTGCGTGAAGAAACATTTTCTCCTGATTCGTTTTAAATTTACTACATTGTAACTTCATCGCATGCCCCCTAGTCCTAGTATTTTTGGAAAGCGTGAACAGACTCTTCACATCTACCCATTCAACTCCACTCATTATTTTATAGACCACTATCATATCTCCCCTCAGCTGCCTTTTCTCCAAGCTGAAGAGCCCTAGCCGCTTTAGCCTTTCCTCATAGTAGAGAAAGAGATGCCAGACACTGGCTGGTCAATTAAATAGTCTGGCCTCTGAGTGGAGGAGAATAACAGCAGCAGCAGCTAAGAAATCTGGGGGGAGGGGTGGGGGAACTGTTGCCTCCCCCCATGCCCATGAAGATACACTAAGACCAATAAAATATCAACCACAGTTTGGTAGTTGACCCTTATTTCCACATATCCAAGTGGACTAACATGGCAATCGCAGTTCTCTGATCCAGTTTGGACTATTGAAACCAAACAAAGCTGCAATGCAACATGGAGGGCAGGAGATTAATCTAATTTGCTGCCTTCTCACCTGCAAGAGCCGAATTTTCCACTGCCTCTTCTCTACTGTTTTTATGTTGTAGGTAAGTTCAGTTTATGGTCATAAAAGAAAAAAAAATCAAACCGCTATAGGGTTTGTGTGGAGCTCCATCGAAGACAACATAACATGATGGCAAATCAAGACCTGCAAGCTCCATCCGGTCCGTCCAATAGTCACTTTCATTATCAATGAATGACTGAACCAACAATCCAATAGTATTAATGACATTTTACTAGCTAAGATCCACTTTAAGATGTCTTCCCTCCTCCATTGAGATAAACGGAACCTGATGGTTCTTTGGAAGAGTTGTGTTGGCTACACTGCTTTTTTTTTATTTTTATATTTTGGATGGAGCACATAGATTCCTGAGGCAGGCCGATGGGCCAAAACATGACTGTGTCGCGTCATCATGTTGCCTATAGAGTCATTATTGTTGTTCAGTAATAAGCCTGACGGTAACTTCCTGGTTTGTGGGTAATTTTCCTCTTACTGTGATCAGTGATAAATCCTATTCAGGAGATATCATGGAATATAAGACATTTATAGCATAGCAGTATCAACTGCAAAGGCCTCAAATACAAAACCTACTACGCATCCAACTTCTCTGTTATAGGCAGCCAACTCTGGAACGCCTTACCTAGACATATCCGAAAAACCAATGAACACCTACCCTTCCGTAAGCTGCTGAAGACTTACCTCTTCAAACAAGCCTACCTAAACGACCCAATTTAATCCTCGAACCTAGACCACACCACCAGTACTACCCACACTCCGATCCTTTCCCCACATCTTTTACTATTGTCACACTCTATATAACTATGTTTCTCTGTGATACATTGTACCATACTTTGTATTACCTCTGTGATACATTGTAACATACTTTGCACTGTCTCTGTGATACTTTGTAACATACTTTGTATTGTATCTGTGATACTTTGTACCATACTCTGTAAGCTGCACTGAACCTGCTATTGAGCGGGAAAGAGTGGGGTATAAATGCTACAAATAAATAAAATAAATTCTAGACCACATACAGCATCATCGTCTCTTTGAGTCACCTTCACTGTTCTCTTTGTGGTATAAAGTACACATATTTGATCCTGATCCATCCATGCCATTTTCAGGGCTCAGACCATAAAAATTTGCCAGGCTCTGGCCCTACTTCCAACTACTGGAGTTGCCATCAAAGCCCACTCTGACCTGTCTTGCCATATATGGAACGCAGATCATAGAAGTCCACCCGGCATGGGCCTCACTTCTTCACTGCTGCAGTTGCTTCTCATCACCATCCTGCCCATCATAAATGAACTTATAGCTGTTAAGTTGATACTATCCTAATTTTATTTAGGGATCCTTTGTGTCTATCCCACACACTTTTGAATTCCATTGCAGTTTTTGTCTCCATCACTTCCACCAGGAGGGCATTCCAGGCATCTACCGCCATCGCCATGAAAAAGTATTCCCTGACGCTACTCTTGATTCATCCCACAACCTCAATTTATGTCCTGTAGTTTTATTGCTTCTTTGTCTCTGGAAAATATTTGCTTTTAGATTAATGCTGTAAACGTATTTCAGTATGCAGAGAGTCTTGGATCTCCCACTGACTCATCTCTGCTGTTCTTGTGTTGCAAATGAATCCTGAGGTTGTCTTTGAGCCCAAGAGGCTGTGGGTCAGCAGGCTGCAGGAATGAGCAAAGCAAATCCTTAGCAGTGGAGAGACGAGGAGTCGAACAGGATCTGCAGCAAAACGTGGAAAATTTGGATTAATCTGAAGGATGTTTTAGAAGCCTGACGGTAACTTCCTGGTTTGTGGGTAATTTTCCTCTTACTGTGATCACTGATAAATCCTATTCAGGAGATATCATGGAATATAAGACATTTATAGCATAGCATAGCAGTATCATAATAGGTGGGAGACTGTATTGGACTCATCTCATACCATGGGGTTTGCTGCTCACTTCTACACATGGAAGGCACCAGGCTAGACTGTGTAATTCTTGTTCACATAGTAAGACCAGAGACTGAGATGCAAGACAGAGACTGTGTAGGCAGAGGGTCATTAATTTTACTTTGTAGCTCAGCAGGGATGCCATGTTTATTACCAATGCCCTGATATATGGCTTCAGTACCCCCATCTGGAAAAAGGTACTCTAAGAAGCCTTTTATAAGCGATACATTATTAAAAATACACAGTGTCATCACTCAAACTCTCATGTTTTCCTGAAAATGGCAGGGAGCGTTAGATCAAAAGCTGATAAATATTTCAGGCGCTAAAATGCATCTCTCACTCTCTTTACGACATTATTTTTACTTTTGCATCATTTAAAAACGTTACGTCCTCCTAAATAAAGCTTTTTATTTATTGTCCTGTTTCAGTTTCTCTCTCCTTATCCTCCTTAAGTGCTCCTGGAGGTGGCAGAAACTTGGGGGAAGGCCGGCTTGAAACAAGAGACCATATCACTGTTTCTAAAAACCCTTCTGAATCGCTAGAAAGCTGCTGGGCTAGGTCCAGATACTTTCAGCACCAGAAGCAGGACTTGTTTAAATATCTTTTGGATTCTTGAGCAGATGTTGGCCACCATGGAAGAAGAGTAATAACCCACCAGCAGTTAATTGCTGTAGGATGTGTGTCCAGCTGTAGAGACACCATACTTGGTGAAATATCGGGGATCGTCTCTTCAAAGGGGTTTTTCTTTTGGGAGTGATAGGAAAATCTCATAAGCCTCTATCTTTAGGTGTCTCAGTAGCTCCACTTCCAGATCTCAACAGCTGTAATGCATGACCTGTGAAGGAATGCACCGAGGTGAGTCAGAGCAACTCCTAGCAGGTTACATTAGGAAGAGACCTTTTCAATCATCACCAAACATTGTGCTGTAACATTCATTGTAGAGACATGATATGCTTATTTTCTGCAGCTGTATCTGAATTCCTAAGAAGCAGTAGAGACAAAATACATAGTAACGCAGTAAATGACGGCAGATGAAGACCTAGGTCTATCCAGTCTGCCCAACAAGATAAATTTATTTTACATGGTATGCGATACTTTTGTCCTTGCCTTTCTCAGGGCACAGACCGTAGAAGTCTGCCCAGTACTCTTCTTGTACTAAAAGTTCTGAAGCTAACGTTGAAGCCCCTTAAAATTTACACTCTAGCCCATCCATATCTATTCAGTCACGGATCAGGGCGTAGACCATAGAAGTCTGCCCAACACTGGTTTGGCTTCCCAATTACCGGCGTTGCCAGCTAATCTCCGCTAAGATTTTGTGGATCCATTCCTTCTAAACAGGATTCCTTTGTGTTTATCCCATGCTTGTTTGAATTCTATTACCGTTTTCATCTCCACCAGCTCCCGCGGGAAGGCATTCCACGTATCTACCACCCTCTCCATGAAAAAATACTTCCTGACATTACTCCTGAGTCTGCCCCCCTTCAACCTCAATTCATGTCCTCTAGTTCTACCGCCTTCCCGTCTCCGAAAAGGTTTGTTTGCGGATTAATACCTTTCAAATATTTGAATGTCTGTATCATGTCACCCCTGTTTCTCCTTTCCTCCAAGGTATACATGCACACACATCTCTGTTTTGGGTGACATTGCGCATCAGCCAAGGTTCTGTTCACTTCCCTACCTTCTTATTTCCTTAACAGTTGTAGTCGTGAGGTACCTCATATGACAACGATCCTTTTATCTATAATGTTATACAATATCTCCTTTGATATTAATCCCAACTTCCAATAAAATAATGGATTAGGTCACCTCGGCAAAATGGTAGCATAAGGGGGGGGGGCTCTGTCAGAAGATGTGCCGACGCCCATTTCAATTTGTGATTCCCTGGCCATCTGTGTTGGAACAATGTCTCATCTGACTGAATGAACAGAAGCAGAGAGAGCAATGTGAAGTAAGCAGCACCTTGATGACCTTAAACAGCAGTTTTGGGCAACTGGCTCTGATGGTGGACTTGAAAGCGCATAGCAAGGTGATACAGGCCATAGTGGCTGCAGCGAGCAAGTGCAACATGAAACATTGCTCAACTTCCCTCTCCGATACTGCAAGAGTGATATTGGCACTGCTACCATGAGGGGAAGGGTTTACTTCCTGAGCTGAGGTCCAATAGAGCGGACTTGGAAAGTCGCATGGAAAATCTAGAACAGAAACTGGAAACTCAGGAGGAGGAGGTAGTGATTTCTTCCATGAGGTTTGACAAAGCAGAGTCGCTGTAGGAAGAAAGGAGCAATAAATCAGAGGACAGTGCATCACCTCGTGTGATTTTTCTATTTAGATTTGTGCTTTTCCCATGTTGGAAAAATACAGTAATGAAATAGCCCAGCAAGTATTCCAGCCGGTCTTGCAGAGGGTCAGGTCTGCTGAGCAGGTAGAGGAGGTGGACAATGAGGGAACGCACAAAGCACCAGGGCTACAAACTTCGAATCTTCCTTTCAAGGTAGTTTGTCTGTTGTGCTTTTACTGTTCAAGAAAGATAACTGAAGGATTTGATTGGGACACTTGTCATCCACCACATTGCAGAAGCCCAAGTCTATGGTTGTACGATGTATGTTGCAGGTTATACTTTGCTCAGGAGCACATGAGTTCTCTCTCGGATGTGAAGACAGAGGAGCAATTGGTGAAGCCTTATGTTTTAGTGTATACACCAGATGATGGTACAGGATGACATCGAGTATCCTTGTCTGACCACATGCAAGGCTTGGAGTTGGATGTGTAAAAAGTTGG
Source organism: Microcaecilia unicolor (assembly GCF_901765095.1). Lineage (NCBI taxonomy): Eukaryota > Metazoa > Chordata > Amphibia > Gymnophiona > Siphonopidae > Microcaecilia > Microcaecilia unicolor. Next base: position 38,357,475 of record NC_044044.1, read on the forward strand.
GATTGTCCCTAAGGGAGTCTCACTACCTTTTGGTATGTGGGAACTGAGTTGTTGCTTGGAATGGGACCTTCAATTTTCAATGGTGACCGTTGGATCTCTCTAGGATGAGTCAGTTCCTGGAAGAGGAAGATAAGCCAGACCCATTGAGACCTTTGCACTTTTTATACATCTCATAAGGGGAAAGGGAACTGGGACTTAATATTTCACCTTTCTGAGGTCTTTCTGAGGTTTTTGCAACTACATTCAAAGCGGTTTACATATATTCAGGTACTTATTTTATACCAGGGGCAATGGCGGGTTAAGTGACTTGCCCAGAGTCACAAGGAGCTGCAGTGGGAATCGAACCCAGTTCCTCAGAATCAGAGTCCGCTGCACTAACCACTAGGCTACTCCTCCACTAGCAACATTCCATGTGGAAGCCTGCCCTTGCAGATCAGCAACGCGGCCACGCAGGCTTCTGTTTCTGTGAGTCTGACGTCCTGCACCTAGTTATCTTTACACAGATATCCACCCACTCCCACTCGACTATTGAACTGCTGAATATCTAACTGAATCTTCCTGCTCAAAATTTGAATACGTTGGATTAGCTAGTCTGTACTGAATATTATATTGGCCACAGACTCGACTTTAGACATAAGCATGCAGCCATTGCAATAATACCTTTTTTTTCAGACATGCCCCCCAGTCTCCAGCTGCTGGATCAGTAAGAGCAACGGTCATAAATAACTTTGAAAAAGCTCAGCAAAGGGCCTCAGAGACAACCCAGTTTAAGGCCTGAGGAAGTTTTATCCCTGCATGAGTTTCTCCAGGATTTGGGGGGGGGGGGGGGGGAGGGGTGTTACATAAGAACATAAGAGTAGCCATACTAGATCAGACCAATGGTCCATCAAGCCCAGTATCCTGTTTTCCAAACGGTGGCCAAGCCAGGTCACAAGTACCTGGCAGAAACCATTTGTGACTCCATCTTTAGTGTTACAGGTCCGGTCCTGTGGAATCATTTGCCTCGCCGCTGACAATTGGACCCCTGCTATTCATTATTTAAGATTAAATTGAAGACTTTCCTATCTCAGGAAGCTTTTAATTTAAATTCCAATGGCAAGTCGGTAACGGATGGCAGATCACGCTGAGCTGTAGCCTGAATCGAACAATTAACTTCTATGTTTTCACTCTTATATGGATCAATTGTAACTTTTTTTTTTCTTTTCCCCCTGTTTCTGTCTCTTCTTACTCATTATACACTTTGTAAAACACTGTCACCCACTCCTAACAGCGGTTAATCAAATTCTAAATAAAGGGGATTTGATATACTGCCTTTCTATGGTTACAATCAAAGCGGTTTATATATTACAGCTACTTATTTTGTACCTGGGGCAGTGGAGGGTTAAGTGACTTGCCAGGAGCTGCGGTGGGAATTGAACCCAGTTTTCCTGGTTCTCAGGCCACTGTACTGATCATTAGACCTACTCCTTCTCTTCACTATAAACTGCAAAAAGATACATATCTGGGGAAGACAAATATTTATTAAATTAGTTCAGAAAAATTGCAAAAAAGAGTGGCAGTCATCTGGGAGGTGAGGCAGATCCTTTCCACCACAGCTCTGGGTCTTCTCAGACAAGAGAGATGCATCTGGCTTTCAGGGCCTACTCAAGGCAGCTGAATTTCCAGACACTTCTTGGCTTGGACTTCTCTAGAACTGGACTCTGCAGCTGATCCTCCCCCCCCCCCCCCCCCCACCAGCCTAGATTACCCTAGATCTTGAACTCCCCCTGACTCTTAGCTATTCTGGTTGGTTGTTTAAGCTAATATGGTTTATGGGATGGCAGCACTCCAGACTGATGACCTAGCTCAGTGTTTCCCAAGTCCTGTCCTGGTTTTCTTGCATGAAAGAGATTTGCATATTATGGAGGCAGTGTATGAAAATCAAGTTCATGCATATTCATTGTGGATATCCTGAAAACCTGACTGGCAAGGGGTACTCCAGGACTGGACTTGGGAAACACCGAGGTAGGTCATCAGTCTGGAGTGCCTGCCAATCCCGTAAGCCACCTTGACCATCAAGGAGGCAGCTCTCAGGCAGTTCCTTAAATCCCGTTGCGTTCCTACAACTGCTCCTGCTTTCCTGGACTTCTTGGGAGGAAAGAAGATACCTAGTCCTTGCTGACTAGCAGTTTCTCCCATTGTCCATGATTTTGCAGAAAGAACAGGTCATATTAGGAGCAGAGACTCCAAACATTTTCCACACTACATGGGAAAATATCTTTCATGTATGACAAAATTCATTTTGTGTGACTTGGCAAAACTTTTCAGGGAACCAACTGAATTTAAATGATTACAACTGAGTTTCCTGTATGAGATTGAAAGTTTTGTTGTTTAAGTGGAAAAGATTTGAATTGTTGAATTGACAGGGTGATTGGGCAGCTACAAGGTCTTTCTATCAACCTGAAGCCAGCAAGTCTGGTATTTCTGAGCTGCATTAATTTATTTCTTAAATAAAATGCGAAGTATCTTTCCTCTTCCCTTAAGTTTGAACTGTTTATCAGTTTCTTCAATTACAAATTGTTCCCAGCAAACAGGCTTTGCCTTTAATTGTGTTTTCATAATTATAGCTCCATATATTTTTCTCTTTCCACCCTCAACAGATGTTGCAGTTTCTGGTTACAAATCAATTGAGAGATTAAATGCCTCCAGAACTGACTTGCATTTGAATCTGTAGATGTCCTGGAGAAGGGGTTCAGGGAGGCAGGAGATGGACATAATAAGGGACTGGTTATCACTGTGGCCGTTGCTCCGTCTACTGAAGGTCATGGGGGAAGATGCTAAGATCAGCCATGAAGAAGTGTAGAATGAAGCACTCTTGAGATGTCCTTGGTGGACTCTTTTTCCAGATTCTTTCTGAGGAACCCGACTGAAGTAATCCAGCACCATCCTGTATGATGTATAAGATAGCAAATTTCTAGAAGACATGGTGGATTTCCCCCAATGCTGACCACACAGGCAGGAACATCTCGGGATGCTGGTCACGTGGAGAGGCATAATCGAAAGGGGCGCCCAAGTTTTCCTGAGCACGTCCTCGTGGGATGTCCCAGTGAAGGGGCGGGCAAACCTATATTATCGAAACAAGATGGGGCGTCCATCTTTCGTTTCGATAATACGGTCGGGGACGCCCCAAATCGCGAAATTTAGGAGCCACTTAGATTTCCTTGTAAACGTATCGTTTATCGGAATGTTCTGTACATTTTTCTATGAACCATCTCAATTGAAGATTTCTTTACTTAAAGGGAAGGCTGTAACTTTAGTTTGGACCCTTAGTTTTGTTTCTAGGCACTGTTGTCAGGTCTAACTGATTACCTCCCCTGTTTACTGAATTTCCGGTCAAAGTGTGAATAGGTCTTTGATGTATATTGAAATCCAAATTAAAAAATATATATATACAAAATCAGTAACCAGGCTTGTGCGGTAGCAGTTACCCTGTCCTAATTTCCAAGTTAACTGCCTAAAGGCCCCATTGTCTGTGAATTTATACCTGATTATCAGATGATGAAAGTTTTTTAGATATAAGAGTTTTTCATACTTTATAAAGGTTTTTTTTTTTAATGCTTTATTGTAGATAAAACTGTCACAGTCATAAACAACTGAGATTGGTGTTTAACTTAGGATACCTACAGACAGAGCTTTTCTATATAACATATTTTTCTATACTTTTAAGCATTAATTTGACTACATTTTAGTACTTTATTTAGCTACTGTAATGAACTCATTTAATTAAGAATTCCTTGAAGTAACACACTTAAGCACTGGCCAGATCAAATGGAGTATCATCCAGAGGAGGTTGAGGGAAGCTGTCTCTTGGGGTGGCGGTCTCACAGATATAGATTCAATAGAATGGTGAATATTATGACAATTCTCGCATTCTATCGCCATTTTGGGAGGGTTGGGAAGGCAGAGGGGGGAATGGGGGGGAAGATTAGTTGAAAAGAGTTTATAGATAAGGGGATTAACAGAGAGTGATGGGGGGTGGGGAAGGGGGGCACATGTTAATAATCTGATGATGACATGTTGTTCACTGATTTAATTGATAGCTCTGAGATGCCTGCGAGTTCGTACACCTTGATTGCACTTAAATGTATTATGAACTGTCATCAATAAAAAAGCGTTAAAACATAACACAAAATAGAGGGGAACAAATGGGTGAAAATGTTAAAAAGTTTGATGACGGATTGCACCATTTTGGTTTAAGGACTGCATGTGTATTTTCAGTCTATGTGTATTCAGATAATTGGATGTATTTCTTTTGTACTGTCATCAATAAAAATGTTGAATCGTAATTAAGAATTCCTCTTATGTATTTCAAGTAATTTTTATAGCATATTTATCATATATATTTAAAAAAAACACTATGCACAGGATGAAATTTAACTATCTATAGCTATGCTTTAGTTTTTGTCTTTTATAACAATTCTTATAATTTTGGATATTGATACTTTCATCTTAAGTTATTACTTTTTGTTTTTATTTTAAAAGTTATTAATTTGTGTTTACCATTTACTTTGGCTTGTATGCATTATTAAATATTTGTTGAATATTTATTTTTATTATAGAGCCATTGGACCCCTGATGTAAGCACAATTGCTGAAACACGGCTGTGTTGAGTCACCGGATGCTCTTTGTTGAGTGTCTGTGACTAATAAAGTTGCATAAGTTTCCTTGTGGACTTCTGTGTTTCTGCCTGGATTTCTCCTTGTGGCCATCTCCACTCACTTTCTGTTTATATTTGCTGTGGAGATTTGGCCTTCTGCTTCTTGTTTTTGCTACCTACCGCCTGTGCACCAAGCTTGGGACAAGTACATAGGTTCTCTGAGGGAGAGGAAGGGATAGTAGGGGGGCAGACTGAGTAGGCCATGTAGACTTTATCTGCCTTCATTTTTCTCTGTTTCTATATTTCCACCTCACTTCTTTGTTTGTCGCTCAAGTTTACGTGAGGGTTTTTTTCCTCCTCTCTTTTTTCTGCTTGCTTTTTATTTCTATATTTTTCCACCTACATAGTTTTGAAAAATATTCCAATGAGATCTGCCATAATCTAGTACGTTCTTGACATGCTATTCAATTTTCAGTTAGAGTTTTTCATTTTCAAAGCATGCTTAGACATTAGAATGGGATCTTTAGCCATGGACATACTTTCACAGAGCTGGGCAATTTTAAACATCCTTTCTGCAGCTAGAGCAGTCCATTATTTTAGAAACGTTGAGTGAAGAAAGATTTTCTCCGATTCATTTTAAATTTACTACATTGTAGCTTCATCGCATGCCCCCTAGACCTAGTATTTTTGGAAAGCGTGAACAGACGCTTCACATCTACCCGTTCAGCTCCACTCATTATTTTATATACCTCTATCATATCTCCCCTCAGCCGCCTTTTCTCCAAGCTGAAGAGCCCTAGCTGCTTTAGCCTTTCCTCATAGGGAAGTCGTCCCATCCCCTTTATCATTTTTGTCGCCCTTCTCTGCACCTTTTCTAATTCCACTATATCTTTTTTGAGATACGGCAACCAGAATTTAACACAATATTCGAGGTGCGGTCACACCATGGAGCGATACAAAGGCATTATAACATCCTCATTTTTGTTTTCCATTCCTAATTAATACCTAACATTCTATTTGCTTTCTTAGCCACAGCAGCACACTGAGCAGAAGGTTTCAACGTATCATGAACAACGACACCTAGATCCCTTTCTTGGTCTGTGACTCCTAATGTGGAACCTTGCATGACGTAGCTATAATTTGGGTTCCTCTTTCCCACATGCATCACTTTGCACTTGCTCACATTAAACATCATCTGCCATTTAGACTCCCATTCGCGTAAGGTCCTCTTGTAATTTTTAACAATCCTCCCGCGATTTAACGACTTTGAATAACTTTGTGTCATCAGCAAATTTAATTACCTCACTAGTTACTCCCATCTCTAGGTCATTTATAAATATGTTAAAAAGCAGCGGTCCCAGCACAGACCCAAAATCTGAGTGCTCTCAAAGGAGTCCTTTTACTAAGGTGCACTGAAAAATGGCCTGCGGTAGTGTAGACACGTGATTTGGGTGTGCGCAGAATTATTTTTCAGCACACCCATAAAAAATGCCTTTTTAAAAAAACTTTTGATGAAAATGGACATGCAGCAAAATTAAAATGGCTGTGCATCCATTTTGGAAAATAAACATTATTCGGATGCACGTATCAGACGTGCGCCAGAAAAAGAAATTAGCGCAAGAGCTACGCGGTAACCGGATTGTAACTTCTATTGTGGTGTGCGTTGGGAGTGCAAAGGCACTTACATGGCTTAGTAATTCCCTCACTAATTTACCCAGGTAAAAATCTGCTTTGGAAGCCATTGAATTACACATTTGAGAAGGCCATTCCTAAATTTTGGGCCTTTGCCACATGCATCAATTGCTCTCACTCCTAGCACCGGAGTAAGATTTTCTTGACCAGCAGTCAAATGAAATGTAGCTGAGATTCTCAGTATTTTTGTTGTATTAAATTAAATTCTTCTTTAAAAGCCTTTTCTCTTCTGCTTCCGCACACAGGTGCCAAAGGTCTCCTCGTACATATATACTCGTTTTTTTTAATGCTCAGATAACCCCCACTAGCATGAAATAGAATGATCTGTAGATGTCTTGCCTTCATTTACCAAGTTAGTTTCCATCTGTCATAGGAGAGTGAATGTCAGGACTGATAAGCAGCCTGCAGAGTGCATGAGGGCAAAATGGCTAAGAGAACATTTACAGGTGTGACTGAGGTGAGACAGCAGAAGCTTACCACAGAGCTCAGGGAACAGGGGAAAGAAGAAAAGGGTTTATTTGACTGTTAACTGTTAACAGTTCTCAGGGGCTGGGGCATAATTGAGATTGATGTGAAGGCCCATGAAAGCAAAGAGAGGCTCTAAAGCCAGTTCCTAGCTCAGGACTTGGGGGGGGGGGGGGGGGAGGGAAGGCGGCAAGTCTGCTCAAAGTGCATTTCTGGATCTTCTCCAGTGACCACAGTGGCCAGATAGGAGAGAGCAGCTTCTGTGGCCAGATAGGGAAACTTGGTTGAAATCACTTCCAGAGTGATCCTTGCTTACATCTGCTGAGGAATTTGGACAGTCCCATTAGCATTTGGTCTTCCTTTAATCTCTTGTACCATCAACTCTAGCCATAATTCAGGGAAAGAAAAACAAACATGGACATTGTAATGCCTGGGTTCACCCCCATAGGTCTAACAAAAATTCATCTATAGGACAGCACCCACGGAAATCTGTAGCATTCTGTTTCCATCTGTGTGAACAGAGAAAGCTTCACCTTTTAGGGGATAATGTTATAATTCTCCACGAAAAGCGTATGCATACTTTGCCAAATTTTCATAGTGAAAACACACCCATGTGTTCACTTGGAGACAAAATCAGTATCTGAATTCAAGAGAGCTTGGGACAAGTACATAGGACCTCTAAGGGAGTGATAGGCAGAGTAGATGGCTTGGATGGACAGACTGGATAGGCCATATGGTCTTTAGCTGGCTACATTTTTCTATGTTGCAATGTTGAAAATCAAGGTAGGACATCATGCAGGTAGCTTTTCTGAGGAAATATATGTGTACTAAAAGAATAAGTTAGCACTTTACACACCTTTTAAGACCTCTAAGGTCCTTTCAAGGATCATCACAATCTGTACCTTCGTCAACATAAACTGTACGATGTGATACCCACCAGCGAGCCTTCTCAGGAGTAGCCCCCATGCTCTGGAATTTACTCAGAGGGGCTACATATAACTCAAGACTGCCTCTACTTCAGAAAGCAGGTGAAAGCCTGGCTCTTCTCCCAAGCCTTTAATGCATAGGGTGACTGACTATACACTCATTCTGCACCTGGACTAACTTAGATCAGTTCCTTATCTCTTGCTTAACTATACAACGAACTTGCCTTGAGTTTAGCTAACTGACTCTGTACCATGCATCTTGTTCCCATCATATATCTGCTCTTGGTTCCTCGGCTATATGGTAAGCCGTATTGTAGAAAGTCTTTAGCATCATATCTATGTTAGTTGAATGTTCTAATGCATTCTTATTAGGTGTATTATTAATATTATCCTAACCTTGTATTATATCTCTGGTATCACTGCTGTTAAAGCTTTTGATAAAGTTCCAGAGATGAGGGATTTAGATTTGTTAGGAACTGGGCGACATTCTGGGAAAGGAGGAGATTGTTGTTCAGCCGAGGGAAGTCTTGCCTCATAAATTTGTTTCATTTCATGGAAGGCGTGAATAAACATGTAGATAAAGGTGAGCTGGTTGATGTAGTGTATCTAGATTTCAAAAAGCTTTTGATAAAGTTCCTCATAAGAGACTACTGAGAAAATTCAAGAGTCGAGGGATAGGAGGCAAGGTTCTGGTGTGGATTAGAAATTGGTTATTGGACAGAAACCAGACGGTAGAGTTAAATGGTCACTTCTCTCAATGGAGGAGGGTGAACAGTGGAGTGCCGCAGGGATCTGTACTGGGTCCGGTACTATTTAACATTTATAAATGATATGGAAATCGGAACGACGAGTGAGGTGATCAAATCTGCAGATGATACAAAACTATTCAAGGTTGTTAAAACACGTGCGGACTGTGAAATATTGTAGGAAGACTGTGCGTCCAAATGGTAGATGAAATTTAATGTGGACAAATGCCAGGTGATGCACATTGGAAAGAATCATCCAAATCATAATTACCTGATGCTAGGGTCCACCTTGGGGGGGTCAGCGCTCAAGAAAAAGAGGACCTCAGCTTAGAGGGAACAGTGCCCATGGCACCATCTATCCTCCTGAATCCACCCCCCCCCAGCACATTTATTTATTTGTTACATTTGTATCCCACATTTTCCCACCTATTTGCAGGCTCAATGTGGCTTACATAGTACCGTGAAGGTGATTGCCTAGACCGGTAGAAACAAATACAGGTGATATAGTGCATCCATTCTGCAGCTCCCCATTACCTCTCCACTCTCATCTCTCCCTATATTACTCCCCGTGATCTCCGCTCACTGGACAAATCTCTCTTGTCATCCCCCTTCTCCTCCACTGCTAACTCCAGGCTTCGTTCCTTTTCCCTCGCGGCTTCTTATGCCTGGAATAAACTTCCTGAGCCTGTGTTTTCAAATCTATGCTGAAAACCCACCTTTTCACCATTGCTTTTGGCTCCTAGCCACTACTCAATTGCCTCCCCTTGTTCCTTCTCACCCAGTACTCCCTCGCCCTTAAATGTCTTGTCTGTCTGTATTATTTTTAGATTGTAAGCTCTATTGAGCAGGGACTGTCTCTCTATGTCAGGTGTTCAGCGCTGCGTGCGTCTGGTAGCGCTATACAAATGTTAATAATAATAATAGTGGTTGACTACTGGTACAATTGTGATCTAGGGGAGGAAGGTAATATATTGTCCATTCCGAGCTTTGGTTTTGCTGTGTTGCAGGATGTAGGTCTTTGTTGGATCGGTGGGGTATGCCTTTTTGAACAGGGTTGGTTTTTAGTGATTTTCTGAAGTTTAGGTGGTCATAGGTTGTTTTCACAGCTTTTGGCAATGTGTTCCATAATTATGTGGTTATATAGGAGAAGCTGGATGCATAGGTTGCTTTGTATTTAAGTCCTTTGCAATTTTGGTAGTGGAGGTTTAGGTATGTTCAGAATAATCTGGATATGTTTCTGATTGGTAGGTCTATAAGGTCCGTCATATATCCTGGGGCTTGGCCATGGATAATTTTGTGGACCAGGGTGCAGATTTTGAAGGTAATACATTCTTTGATTGGAAGCCAATGTAGTTTTTCTCGGAGGGGTTTTGCACATCCTTCCCTCCCAATCCCAGCTCCCCCTCCTGAAGCTTCTCACCATATCCGAGGCCTCTGACCCCCAGAAAGAGCCTTGGGGCCTTTACCTAGGGCCCAGTCGTTTGCCAGGTAAGAACAATTGCCCTTTGCTCCTGCCCAATCTGGTTCCGTATCCAAAATGGTGCCCCCTAGCAGTACTCACACGAAACTACCACTAGGGGTCATATTTCTATATAAAGAAATATTTTCTCTTATGGAAACCCCTAGTGGTAGTCATGCCAGATGCCATTTTGGATGTGGCAACTGGGCATCATTCCTGCCCGAAGACCGCCTGAACACCCCCCCCCCCCTCCAGGCAACCAATGATGTCAGGGTTGCGGTGGGGGATTAGGGAGCTTGCATTTGGGGGGTGGGAGGGGCTGGAGTTGAGGGGGCCTTAAGCTGAGGGGCCTGGAAATTGGGGGGACCCTGCTCTGTCACCCTGGGAGCATTGGGATGCAGCTTTGTGAGTTTTGGGTCCTAATGCAACTTGTGATGTATCATCACAAGTAATGTTGGGATATTTGCATAGTACTGAAATGCAAAATGTTTATTTACGTTTTTCATATTTTGCATCTCTTTACCACTTAATCCACAATGACTTAAATATTGCAGTGGTATTTTTTGTCAGGTCTGTTTGACTCATATTAAGGGTCAAATAATGTGTTTTAAGGTTGAAATGGTACTTGATGAATTCCCCCCCCCCCCTTGCCCATGGTCCGGGGGGAACCTGGGCAAAGGATCACGAGGTGGGAGGTCCCGCTAGACATCAGGGAGGGTTTTTTTTTTTTTAATTTTTAAAGTTAAACCAGGTCAGGGAATTCTTTGGAAGTGGGGGTAGGGAAGGGGAATCACTAGACTACTCTACTAGACAACAAAACTCAAGCACGTAATGGACATTACTCAACTCTTCCGTTGTAGGATTCCCTAATGTGGCAGTGCTACATGAACTCTCTATGGTCTGTGCCCTGAGAAAGGCAAGGACAAATCAAACTGGGGTATACATATAAAGTATCACATACCATGTAAAATGAGTTTATCTTGTTGGGCAGACTGGATGGACCGTACAGGTCTTTATCTGCCGTCATTTACTATGTTACTATTTTGGGGATATTTGTTTTAAATATCAGAGGGGGGAAGGGAGGGTGGTTGGGTTGTGTCACCCTTCCTGCGTGAGCCAATCACCGCTCGGTCATGGACTAGAAGAAAGCTTTCTTTGTTCAGAGAGGTAAAAATGGTTTGCTTCTGGGGGATTTTTGTTGTTTAAATACACTGAGTGAATAAATTACAGCAGTTGTTTAGAATTTCTGAAAAGGAAATTAACCTCGTTTAAAACAAGCTGTAGGAAGTATTTTTTTTTCTCTCTCATACAATTAAGCTATGGAATTTGTTTCCAGGAGATGTGATCATGGCAGTCAGTATACCTGGGTCTGAAAAGTGTTGAAACAGTTTTTGGAGAAAAAGTCCATAAACCATTCTTAGCTTACATAGTCTTTGGAAAGCTTCGTCTTCTCTCTGCTTGTGAATGATGATGAATAGATCTTACTTTGGGTTCCCTCCTGGTACTTGGCCACAGTTGGAGACAGGATACTGGGGTTCAACAAGCCTTTTCACGATGCAGCCAGCACAACACATTTTGGGGACAACCGTGTAATGGGGAGCCGCAACTTATATCCCTGTATGCAGTGAGCTGACCACTAATTTTATAATGATATCTGGGCACCAAGATTCCCTTATAGAAAACTAGCAGGATCTATGCACCGCCACTGAAGAGTGACCCCTTATACCACATCAATAGCAGGCGTGAACAGGTGCGTCTAAAGGTGGTACTTCAGCCCGTACTATTTAGTATTCTGAAAGTTCCATGTGCAAATGTTGGCCCTGCCCGTGCTCTTCCCTATGAACGGCCAATTGCATCTATGCTCAGAGCGAGTTGCCCACACTACACTCGCACGTCAGTTGGTCTAGAATCTATGATATAAGAGTGCAAATGGCAGTTACATTCGGGTAGCAAGTTACACAACTAGAGGACAGCCCGAGGCTTGCAATGTCCAGTGGGCTGTGGGTGGTGACCTTAGCCGGTAAAGTGCTGAGTAATGGTACTTACATAAATATTGCCAAACTGGGGCAGACCAAAGGGTCCATCAAGCCCAGCATCCTGTTTCCAACAGTGGCCAATCCAGGTCACAAATACCTGGCAAGATCCCAAAAAAAGTGCAAAACATTCTATACCGCTCATCCCAGAAATATTTTCCCCAAGTTGAATTTAATAATGGTCTGTGGAAGCCGGCCAAACCTTGTTTCTTAAACTCTGCTAAGCTAACTGCCTTTACCACTTAACTGGCCAAGTGCTGACTCAGCCCCTGGAGTGCCCTCAAAATAGCCAGTTTTGCATTAGGCGCTGACCGGACTTTTCATTGACTCTAACAGGATAAGCGCCGCTGACAATGAAAAGGTGATTTAACCAGCCAGGTGTCACTTTGAATATTGACCCCAAAGTTTCTATTAACTCTCGGGGACAGAGATGCTGGAGGCACACAGCGAAGTTACTGTCCCAGGGCAAGCAGGGTATATTGTTCTCAGAATCATATGATGGCACTTGACAGAGCTCGGGTTGGGAAAATGTAAACAGAGCCTTCTAGAACAGTGAACCTCAGCTGTGCAGAGCTTCCTTTGGCTGCTTCATTGCATATGGCCACCTTGCTGCTTCATTTTTCCTCCAACAGACATGTTGTTTACGCCATAGTTGGGTAACATTTTCTGTCTTTTATAGATGATGTACAGACCTACCACTTCCTTTTGTAATGATCCCCTTCAGAAGGTCCTAATTATGGGTTCCTATTGTATTATTTATTTGTGTGGATTTTGCTCACACCTTTTTCAGTAGTAGCTGAAGGTGAATTACATTCAGGTGTGTTGGGGATCTCCCTGTCCATGTTGGGCTCGCAATCTAAGGGGCCCTTTTACGAAGCTGCGTAAGCATCTACGAGCGCCCAATGTATGCCAAAATGGAGTTACTGCCCGACTACCGCATGGCTCTTGTGGTAATTTCATTTTTTATGTGCATCTGATATGCACGTCTGCAAAATATATTTTTTTTTATTTTCGGGCACGTGTAATGGACACACGCAGGTCATAACTGTCCAGATTCTTTACCGCTAGGTCAATGGCTGGCGGTAAGGTCTCAGACCCAAAATGGACGTTGCAAAAATCCCTTCCCAGTGTTCCTTTCCCACGCTTCCATGCGAGAGCTGTACACTCAGTTTCATTTTAGCACCGTCTTCACCATCTTACAAATTTAGGGGACATTTTACTAAGATGCGTAGGATCCTACACACACACAACATGCGTGAAATTAGAACTACCGCCCGGCTACCGTGTGCCCCGGGCAGTAATTCTAATTTTGACGCGTGTGCAAAACGCATGGCAGAAAATAATTTATATTTTCTACCACATGGCGCTAACCAGGCGTTAATCGGCAGTGTACGAGTGCTGACGATTAGAGCCCAGTTAACGGGCGAGACCTTACTGCTAAGTCAAGGGGTGGCGGTAAGATCTCAGGCCCAAAATGGACGCATGCTGATATTAATTTTTGACGCACGTCCATTTTTGGCAAAAAAAGGCCTTTTTTTCCAGGCGTCCAATACATATGCCTACAGCAGCACAGGCCATTTTTCAGCGTGCCTTAGTAAAAGGGTCCGTGAATGTGCTTCTAAGATACTGGAAGAGACAGAAGAAATTGTCTTTTGGGGGAATCCACTTTTTTTTATAATAGGCTGCCTTAAATTTGGGATGTGGAATACTTCCTCTCTGCAGCCTTTCTTTAAATTTTTATTTTATTTATTTATTTGTACCCCACATTTTCCCACCTATTTGCAGGCTCAATGTGGCTTACATAGTACCGTCAAGGCGTTCGCCAAGTCCGGTTGAGAAACAAATACAAGGTTATGTTGTGGTCGAATGAGGAAGATGTGTATCAGATATCATGAGGGTCGAGGGGAGTGGAGATTATATATTGTCCAGTACGATCATTGTTATTGCTGTGTTTTCTGGTGTAGGGGTTTACGTTGGATCGGTGGGGTAAGCTTATTTGAAGAGGTTGGTTTTTAGTGATTTCCTGAAGTTTAGGTGGTCATGAATTGTTTTCACAGTTTTTGGGAGTGTGTTTCATAGTTGTGCGCTTATGTAGGAGAAGTTAGATGCGTAAGTTGTTTTGTATTTAAGTCCTTGATGATCCAGTTTTGTTTCTGGTTGGTAGTTCTATGAGGTCTATCATGTATCCCGGGACTACGCAGTAGATAATTTTGTGGGTCAGGGTGCAGATTTTGAAGATGATCTGTTCTTTGATTGGGAGCCAATGCAGCTTTTCTCGGAGGGGTTTTGCACTTTCTAATCATGTTTTGCTGAATATTAGCCTGGCTGCTGTGTTTTGGGCAGTTTGGAGTTTAGCCTAGAATGGGTGGCAGAGCTGGTGGTTGGGAGGCGGGGCTAGTGCTGGGCAGACTTATACGGTCTGTGCTGGGGCTGGTGGTTGGGAGGTGGGACTAGTGCTGGGCAGACTTATACGGTCTGTGCCAGGGCTGGTGGTTGGGAGGCGGGACTAGTGCTGGGCAGACTTATATGGTCTGTACCGGGGCTGGTGGTTGGGAGGCGGGACTAGTGCTGGGCAGACTTATATGGTCTGTGCCAGAGCCGGTGGTGGGAGGCAGGGATAGGGCTGGCCAGACTTATACGGTCTATGCACTGAAGAGGACAGTACAAATAAAAAAGTAGCACATATGAATTTATCTTCTTGGGCAGACTGGATGGACCGTGCAGGTCTTTTTCTGCCGTCATCTACTATGTTACTATGTTTTTTGTGGAGTTTTTTTTTGCGAGTTGTTCTTTACATCCCGCATAGATTCCGTTGCAATGATCTGTCAGTTCATCTTGCTGCCCCTGCCCCCCCCCCCCTCAGGCCCATGTTCTTTATAGGGTGAAGCCCGCCACGGTGTTCCTAGATTTCCCCAAATCTGTTCAGAAATAGCTGGAGGAGCTGAACTTCGATAGATAACCTGAAACTGTGGCTCTGTTTTCTTATTTTCAGTTCAGCAAAGCTATCTGCCAGAAAAACCAATTTAAAGTTAATTATCCTAAAATCGTTGTACAGAATTTTCATCAAGGGGGTCTTTTGTACTTTGCGGCATTGGTGCTTTTTTTGCCCACAAAATGTTTTCTAATTTCATATCTCAGTGGTTTTTATTATAGGGTAGGAGTTGTTATATATTTATATATATCTCTCTGTCTATATATTTTTTTTGATTGTTGTGAGGAGTAAAAACACAGGGACAGGAAGAAATCTGCCAAGTGCAGCCTCTTGCGATACCAAAGGGAAGAACTGTGCTTAATTTTTATTTTAATCTCTGGAGAAATTTCTTCTGAGTTATTTTGAATGTTTTCCAATGCAATAATACATTTATTACATAGCAGACAAATGAGAATCACATTACAAACTAGCTTTACTGATGTAATTTAATACCATGTTTAGACAACTTACATCCTTGGGGAGCTGAAACACATATCTGTAGGATGAAGGGATAAAAAAAACAGATGGCTAGATGGACAAGACAGATAAATGGACAAGATAAGACTTGGCAAGAGAAACTGAAACGGTGCGTTTCAGGCTGCCGCTGGCACACGTCTAACGGAATCAGCGCAGGTAAGGTGGGCCTTCCTCATTGCCTTTAGATTGGAGCAAAGTTTCTTCAGTACTGTCCACATGAACAGAACTCCATATGGATTCAGGCCACATGGATTTTATTATTCACTAGTAAAAGAGGCCCGTTTCTGGGCGGAATGAAACGGGCGCTAGCAAGGGGATTGGAGAGAAACGTTTCAAGTGTGCGCACCCACTGCAGCCCCTTTCCACCCCTACAGAGGTCGTTAGAACCGTTGCTCCCCCCTGTTCACACAGTGACGCAAGTAACATACCAGGGCAAACAGGATCCGCAAGTTTCGTTCCGTGGCGTTTTGGAAGGTCGTGTCGGGCGCCATTTGTGTATCGCCGGCGCAGTGGGAGGTGATTGTGAGGCAGGGCCAGGGGTTGCGTTCGTGTTGTTCATGTGGAAACGGCTGTGGGCGCGACATCAGGGATCGAGCGAAATGGCTCCGCCCCGGACGTCACAACGTTTGACACGAGGGCGTGCCAGACAGACAGGGTGAGTGGAGAGGCTTCACCACCATGAATCCACGAACCCTACATGGAAGTTGCAGGATCTTGGGGCCTCAATGGAACGTTCAGGTAGCGAATTATGTCCGGAAGGGGCGTGGCTGGGGGGCGTGGCTGAGGGCGGGTGTATGAGTGACAGTGAGAGTGAGTGGTGCTGACAGGGTACAACAGTACAGGGCTTCAGTGTTTCCCTGCCACACTGTGAGCTTCAGAATTGGAGGTGAGAATTATTAATATAGATGTTTTTTTTTTCAAGCTCTTCAAAGTGTTAGGTATTTTTAGCATAGTATTTTTATAAGTGATTTGTACAGCCGAAGTTTTTCCTCACACTTTCAAGTTACCTTTTTTTTTATACTTTTGCCTGTTTTCAACTTTTTAATTACATATCAATATCGATGAGATGTATATGCGTATTGATTGTGAACCATATTTATCTTCTGTAGTTTGATTGTGACCCCCTCCCCCGAGGCAGGTGGCTGTGTCTTCTGAAATACACGTTGTGTCGGGTTCATATTTTCTGGTGCTTTCAATAAAGAGCTTTGAAATTCATCTCCCTGGTTGGCCGTCATTTGTGTCACCCTCTCCTACCACTTCATTTCATTTATTAGTTCTTATACCCCACATTATCCAGGCAAAGTTTGGGTCAGTTTGGTTTACAGTGTGACAGGGTGAACATCAATAAACGCACACATCACTTTCAAGTTCTGTGCATTCACCTATCAAATAATATATGGCGTATCTGCATCTAATATGCAGAACCTTATTGAGTTGCCAATGCTTCCAGAGACTTCTTGTTCTCCACTTCCCAATTTGCAATAAAATTCAATACAAAATAATTCATAATGCTGGGTTCTCCTATCAATGTACTAAGAGATGGAACTCCCTTCCCAAGCAATTATGTCATACAACTGACTATTTCATATTTCGCAAATTGGTAAAAATGTACTTAAGATCATCTTTCATTGACGAAAGCAAATGTAACAACAAGAACAGAATGCAAAAATCAACAGGAATAATACATCTTAAAGACTGAACAGTGAATTATTTGCTTATTCACACAAGTTTCTGTCTTTATAGCCAATGTAACTTGTATTTATTTATTTATTAGGATTTATTTACTGCCTTTTTGAAGGAATTCACTCAAGGCAGTGTACAAAGACAATAGACAATTACAGCAGTAAAAATACTCAAATAACAATACAAAGTCTGGCATAGTTACTACTTAACAATGTCAACACAATACGTAACAACACGTAGGGTAGAAGCAAAGAGGGAACATATAGATCGGTAAGAGGAGTAAGATTGTAAGCTCCTTTGAGCAGGGACTGCCCTTCTTTGTTAAACTGTACAGCGCTGCGTAACCCTAGTAGCGCTCTAGAAATGTTAAGTAGTAGTAGTAGAGTTAGAAAATAAAGTGACTCTGTCCCTAGTGGGCTCACAAGCTTATTTGTTTTTTTTAACCTTGGGAAATACAGGGTTAAGTCTGTGGTTCCCAAATCTTGTCCTCAGGCTCCCCAGCCAGTCAGGCCCTCAGGACACCAAAGAATACCCATGAGAAAGACCTGCATGCAATGGAGGAAGTGCAAGTAAATCTCCCATGAGCATTCACCGTGGACATCCCAAAAACCCGACTGGCTGGGATGCTCCCAGGACCAGGCCTGGGAAACACTGGGTTAAGTGACTGGGATGTAACATAATAAAAGGACACAGATAAATACCCTATAAGCCATCTGCCCAGCAAGATGGTCCCAGTCGTACCTGCCACTTCTCTGTACCCTGTTTAAAATGTGACGGTCATTTAAGTTTTGATTCCATGCTGTAATCTAATCTTAAATTTTTCATAATTTTAATATGAGCCACATTGAACCCGAACCTGTTTTGGATAATTGTGGATGCAAATGTCATAAATAAATAAAAATTACATAGACCTCTAGATAAGAATGTAACTAGGGTGGATACACGAGGGATATGGATTATACGAGACAGTGACTGATAGTGTAACTAAGGTAGATACATGAAGTAATGGGGTTGCCGTGTGACTGGGTAAGTTAACAATGTAGCAGATTGGAGGCAACCGACATTGCGACAGTATGACAAATGAGTAGCAACTCAACAAAGTAGCCAAAGACAGATAGCAACATAGAATACTTCAAAATTAAGAACTATTTAAACGTCTCTCAGCGTGTATTTAATCGGTTCAGTAGTGGCGTTATGCGAATATCGAAGAGGGAAGGGAACTTCTTGGTCCCTAAGGAAGGCTGTGGACCTGGGAACAGCTCTGTGTGAACCTCTGTTGCCCCACGTACATTATAATACTAGATTGTGAGCCCCAATACCTGAAAAAGAAAATTGTAAACCACTTAGGTCTATGCGGTATATAAATACTGAAAATAAATACCCACATAAAAAAAAAGTGTAGCAGGTCTGGGTATTTGATACTTCTGGCAGTCTTTGATGGGAAAATATGGGCCTATGATGCAAAATCTGCAGGTAAAAGGTATTCACTCACTTTGTACCAAACTTTATAGTTTAGAAAAGTGCTTCCCTAATTATTTTTCTGCCCTTCCCTCTATCTATGTCCAGCTGGGACTGCATGAGATAGATATAAACCCAGTCTGTCCATTTTCTTCCCTTCCTCCTCCTCCTTCCCATATAATAATTTATTATGGCCTATTTTGTTGCCATCTGGGTGATGACCACTGTCTCGAGGCCTCCCAGAGCAGCAGTATTGTGCCCGAGCGGGTGACAGCCAGGCTTTGGCTGGGCTCTGCATTAACCTCTTTGGAGAGGTGTCCTGTAGATTTTTAAAGTGCTGATTAATCTATAGTTGAGAGAGATCAAAAGCCCAAGTCACCTTAGCAGGGACCATCAGCTTCTGCCCGTCAGCACCTCCAGTGCACATATCTTGCTGGGCGATTCCCCTACAAATAAGGGCTTAGTATGGATGAAAGAGACTAGCTTGCCCTATTCTGCTTTGAGTTACACAAGTCACTGTCTCACGGACTTGCCAGGTCACTCACTCTGGGAAGGAACCTGGACCTGGCCCTCATCTCCCAACAACTTGGTCTCTTTCATTGAAACAAGTCAACCTGTTCGGTGCCTTGGCATGGTCAGTCTTCTGTCCCTCCCTCACCCCTTTTGTCGGCAGGGATACCTTTTAATCAAACTCCCCCCCCCCCCCTCCAATCCACCTGTCTGCAGGGGAGTCTTCCTAATTACTTCCAGTCCACCTGTCTGGTCTGCAGGGATCCCTCCTGATCACCCTCCAGCCCTTCTGCCTACAGAGAAACTCTCCTAATCAGCCTCTAGGGAGCTACTTTCAAGACACCCATTCACAGAGGAAAATTCAGTTTTTCAGCAGCTCCAAAACCCGTATGTTTTATTCGTTAAAACTGCCCTTCCCAGCCTAACAGATGTGGCTGAAAGTGGTGGACAAGTGTTAAAAATGAAATGCTGGATTCTTTGCACACGGGGCAGATCTCTGCTCTTGCTAAAAGCTGCAGGGGGAGGTAGTTAATCAGATTTCAGGAGCTGAGGCAGAGGGGCAACATAAGGAGAAAGACTCACTTATATCTGAAAAACCATAGTATACCTGAGATTCAAAGGTATCAAGCCAGGGATCCCTGTAACCAACCCTAAACTATATGTAGAGCGAGGGGACAGGTTTGGGGTGTAGAAATGATTACAGGCCTGCTGAATAGCTAGGTTTAAAGTAAACCTGGAGGGCACCATGAATATTCAGCACTGCTGAATTTGCATATTCATTTAAGCACAGGCCACTGCCACAGAATCTGTGCTCAAGTGTTCCTTGCTTTGAGTTGGAGTTTGTAGATCTATAGTGCTGTAAGGTTTTGGATTCACCTCCCCCCACCTCCCTCTTCACTGGGTAGTGATCCAGGGCTGTGACTCCTGCATTATTCACGCAGGCAAAAGCACCACAGGGTAACTGAGGAATGGACTTGGAAATCCCTTGGTGCGTAGAGATGACAAAAGATGCCAACTTTTAATTTGTGATTGTTCCACACTTGATAAACCGCCTTTCTTGTAGATACAGAAATTGTAATTTTTCTTTATTTTTGATATTTCACGAATCATGACCACAACAAGTTAGAAACATTACAAAATACTGCAATACGGTTGTTAGGAGATCGCGTAGACCCGACCATGTCACACCTTGTACATCATCATCAGATACTGGTACAGTTTAGGATTCCTTTTAAATCAATGGTACTTACCCATGGTGTGCTCAACCTCTTGCTAAGTTGCTTCTTCCGTATTGTCCAACTAGGACACTGTGCTGTTTAGATGGGTTAACGTTGACCAAGAACCATTTGATGGCTATGCAAAAAGGGACATATTTTTATTTGGCTTGAGCAAAGAAGTCGTTATAGTGGTTTAAGTGGCTATTTAAGTCCCATTATTTTCTCTTTTGGCGTTTGGGTTGAGGCTGTGGTTATCTGCTGTAATGTTGGTTTGTTTGATGCTTTCCTATTTATTAAGTAGTTCTTTTTAAGTATGTTTTTATTTTGTACACAGCTTCAATCTTTTTATATAAAAAGCCAAGCGATATAACAAGTATGATAAACTGTAATCAGAAAGGTGTAGAAAGATTGATAGAGGAGAACTGGCTCATGGCCCTTAGAACTGAAATGGATTTGGGCTTTCAGAGTTGATGATTCCTGAGGGAAGAAAGGGAATCCCACAGGGAAATGACTGCCAGAAGGTTGAGACGTATCTCACTATTAGTATATGTAAAAGCTATAATCCATCCTCCATGATTTTATAAGGAATAATGAGAGGCAGTGAACTTACTTTGCATTCCCAGAAATGTTTTAAAACTAGAATAGAAAAGGCAAGACTTTCAGGGAGGTGTAGATGTTTTTCCTAAGTGTAGGGTCTACCGTCTCATTGGGGATTTAGTCAGCTCTGAGGGTATCTCTAGTGCAGGACTGGACAGGGGCATGAATCCATGGGCTGTTGTGAAATCTCCTGAATTGGGCATCAGATAGACGAAGGCCTCCTGTTTAAAGCCTGATCCACTTTCAGAACTGTTGCTTTCAGCTCAGCTGTACAGCACCAAACGCCAGCCACAATCAATCGGAAACTCAATTCGCTTGCATTACCCTTCCTATTAGACATCTTAATTGGTCACTGAGCCTCAGGCTCGCAGATACATCTGAGCACAGCCCTGGAAATAGTTCTGTTACTGTTATTTAAGGACAAAGTGAGGAGGGGAGTAAGAGAGCTTTGCAAACTCCAGTGAGACCAGAGGCAATTGTGCTATTCTTACCAGTGAATCTGGATTTTGTCTCGGCAGATGAAATGGGCCTGAAGGACAGGCATACAAAGTTGAGTCATATTGGCTGAACAGGAAAAGCAGGTAGGCCTTACAGATGCCAAATGCAGAATTCTACCACCTTCTATCGCTGCACGTTCTCTCTCTACCTGTCTTATTTCCATTTATGTATTCTCCATCTTGTAGCCTACTGCATTTATCTGTCCATCCATCTATTATTCATTCATTCACCCATCCGTGTGCTCATCCCAGCTTCTATCACCTCTACACATCCACTGCATCGCTCTGACTCTCCGCCTCTTGCCTCTCTCTGCTTTCTCTAAATGGTTTTATCTACTGACTTCTTCAGTTCTCAGCCCGACTGCCAAGACATTGTAAATGAACAGTAACATAGTAAATGATGGCTCATCTAGTCTTTCCAGTTACTGTATTCTGTCCACACCGCTAAGAATCCATCCCAGTCGCCAACCACAGCCTGTCACCATCTATAATATTACATAAGACTGGCCATACCTCAAAGCCCAGTCCTATGAAAGAATATTCCACTATCCTCTGGTACCCAGGGCTTGATCCAAAACAAGCGTGTTCTTTGCCTACCTCTTGATAGACTTGGGAGCGATTAGGGTAGAGATGGGAAGAAGGCTGCACTGCTCACATCACACAGTGAGGGCACCTGGTTCATGCCCCAGAACATATGGTCCTCACAGTAGAAGTAGAGGTGAAGGGGGGAGGAATAGGTTAAGGGTTAGATGCACAGAGGACCACAAGCCTGCAAGAAATGGAATTTCTCGACCAACGATAGCAATGTTGGGATAAATGAAGAAAAACACTCCAGAAGAATGAACCCATAGCAGGTTGGAATAAAAAAGCAAGCTAGCCCTTGTTTCCCGTCGTGTGGTGAGCTGACACCAGGGTGAGGAGATGAGATGTCCTCATTGTGAAGGGACTGGTGCCATCTTTACAGACTTGCTGATTGGCACAGTTAATCACGTGTATCTTCTCAGTGAAAGTCATAATGTAGATTGTACACGAACAAGTTAATTGAGTTTGGAAGTCATGCTGAGATTTCTGTCTTCTAGCTCTGAAATGAGGACCATAATGTTGCAGTTAATATTAATGAAGCTGCTATTAGTATTTTTACAAACTCCAATTTTATCCAGGTTTTGAACATCGCCCCATTTTCTTTCTTGTTCACGAAAGGGCCAGTGCAGCTATATTAGGCACCCTTGTTAAACCTTTAGCCTTGTCCCTCTCCTTCTCCCCTTCCCACTCCCCCCATTACCTTTCAGGCTCCTTAAAATATTAATATTTAAACCCAACAATCAGGATTACCCCAATCTCACCCCTCCCAGAATGATCCTGTAAATACACTCAGACATCATCATTTGAGCAATGGGAGCAAACCCACGACATGCCCCAAGGGTATGTCAAAGAAACATCAGGGCCTCACAACAGACTCTTGGTCAGTTCTCATTTCCCTGTGTGTTTCCTCTCACCCCCAGCCTTCCCTTTAAAAAGAGGACTCCCTGTATTAGGAGGAGGAAGAATAGTTTGATTTGCTTTGGGGGTTTTTTATTTTGTGGTCCTGCACTTTCCTTCTGATATTTTGGAATCTGCTTTTTACCAGGGTTACAGCCCCCTGAGCCCTCATTTACAGCTACCCCAGGCTTTTCTCTTCTCCTTCTGTTCTAGATCATCCATTGCAGTGATGGTCTTCAGCCAGTGTCCAGACTGTTGTGAACACCAGGATCCAGAGCATGTGTACTCATGAAAGGTCCAAAGAGGCAAGGTTTCTACAAAAAAACAGGATCCAAACTAAAAAGTAGAGAGGTGTGGTAGCCGTGTTAGTCCACTTTTAAAGGTAATCAATAGAAATAAAACAAAATAAAACATGGAAAAGAAAATAAGATGATACCTTTTTTTTATTGGCCATAATACATTTCTTGATTAGCTTTCGAAGGTTGCCCTTCTTCGTCAGATCGGAAATATTTTGACATCCACCAGACAGGACTTAACAAAGATCTGGGTTTTCTAGCCCATTATAAACCATAAAAATTGTACTGCTTTGTCACCCTCCTGTCTCCATGCATATCTCCCTATCTCTCCCATATCCACCCCCATCCTGTTAGACTGTCACTGAAATGCTTTGATGTTTCACTTATATATACTGTCATCTACCAACATTTGCTTATTTTCGATCTGACGAAGAAGGGCAACCTTCGAAAGCTAATCAAGAAATGTGTTATGTCCAATAAAAAAAAGTATCATCTTATTTTCTTTTCCATGTTTTATTTTGTTTTATTTCTATTGATTAAACTAAAAAGTAAAATCAGCTGTCAAAATAAGAGACAAAAATGTCAAAAGTGTTACATAAAGATCACTCCATAAAAACAATAAAATCTTATAAAACCATCAAAAAATGTATATACATAAAACTTGACATGGTCATGCTTTGATTGTTGCCTGCATTTAGGAGTAAAACATAGATAAACAGAGCAAAGATATTATTGTAACCAAACTAAAGGTTATGATCCACTGGTTTGATGAGGGTAAGGAATGCTGCGTCATAACTTTATTTTTTTACTTTTGGCTTGTTACTGAAGTGGTGCAGTTCCATTTCCTGGAAGTTTTTGTTACTGCATATTAATAACAAGACAGATATTTAACATTTAGTTGAGAGAGGCTTTAGAAAATCAGCTGGCCACTCCAATTTTTCACTGTATAGACTTTTATGTAAAATACTTCGTATATTTAAAAAAAAAAAAAAGTCTCTTGATTGCTGGTTTTACTCTCTCATGTTCCCTCAGAGCCTGGCTGTTGAGTGATAGTTGGGATTCGTCGCACAGGGACCTGATTTTCCAGAGCCTCGGGTCTCCTAATTTGGAAACGTATGCCTGCCTTAATTCAAAAGAATGTTACAGGAGGCTGGTTTCCTTTGCCAGAGCCTCTTACCAGCTGAGTACCAGCAGCACAACTTGGACACCCCCTCTTTCTGTTCCCCTGGAAGAGCAGGCTGGGAACTGGCTGTGTGCATTCTTAATTAATCCTCCCCTGCCATTCCACACCATTAAATTCTTACCAATTAAGTGCAACTATTAAGACATTAATTAACAAACCAACCTAGTACTTTTCTAATGTGACTTAAGTTTACCTAAGCACCAGAAACATTGACTGTACCCAGAGAGAGAGAGAAAAAAAAACAAAAACCACTGCTGGGGAAAAAAGAAGGGTATTGTCCATTGTTCCTTTGTTTCAGAGAGGGAGGGAGGGAGGGAGGTGAGGTAACTCTGCAGGCCTCAATTCCCATACATTTCATTTCAGAAAGCCTGGCAGAATGAACAATGATAGAACAGGTACAGCAAGACGGAGAGGCAGTGGCGAAACTTCCATCCAAAACAGACCCTGTAGGGTGGGTAGAAAGAGGAGGCCCAGTTTCAGCTGCTCTCAGGTCACCGGAAACTCTTTCTAAAATTGGTACTCGGGCTTTTAACTTGAATTGATGACACTAAGAGAAGGATTCAAGGAAGGAGGGAGGAGGCAAACAAGGGAAGTGAATGAAAGGCAGAAAGGGACCTAGGGTGAGACGGAAAATGGGAAGAGGGGTGCAGAGAAATGAGAGGGAGCAAGGTTGTAAGGGAAGGCCCTGGGGCTGAGGTGGTTCTTGTGAGGAGGGGCACCATTGCTGGCATGTATTAGGTTGTCTCTGTGTTGAGTGACCAAACAGTTGGATGTGGGAGGGGCGCTTGATGTGGTATACTTGGATATCCGCAAAGCCTTTGACACGGTTCCGCACAGGCGACTGATAAATAAATTGAGTGCCCTCGGTGTGGGACCTAGAGTAACTTGGGTAAACAAATGGTTGAATGGTAGGAGACAGAGGGTGGTGGTAAATGGAGCTTGCTCCGAAGAAAAGGATGCCGTCAATGAAGTACCGCAGGGATCGGTCCTAGGGCCGGCTCTTTTTAACGTCTATGTGAGCGATATTGCGGAAGGGCTGTCTGGTAAGGTTTGTCTCTTTGCGGATGATACTAAACTCTGCAACATGGTGGACACCCTGGAGGGTGTGAATGACATGAGGAAGGACCTAGCGAAGCTAGAGGAATGGACCGATATTTGGCAACTAAGGTTTAATCCCAAAAAATGCGGGTTATGCACTTGGGTCGCAAAAATCTGAGGGAACGGTACAATATAGGGGGTGAAGTGCTTCAGTGTGTGAATGAAGAGTGGGACTTGGGGGTGATCGTGTCTGACGACCTTAAAGCTTTCAAACAGGTAGAAAAAGTGACGGCCAAAGCCAGAAGGATGCTTGGGTGCATAAAGAGAGGCATGACCAGCAGGAAAAAGGAGGTGATAGTGCCGTTGTATAAGTCTCTGGTGAGGCCTCATTTGGAGTACTGCGCGGCGTTCTGGAGACTGTACCTATGGAAAGATATAAACAGGATGGAGTTGGTCCAGAGGGCGGCTACACAATTAGTAAGCAGTCTTGAATGCAAAAATTATAGGGACAGGCTTATGAACCTCAACATGTATACACTGGAAGAGAGGAGGGAGAGAGAAGACATGATAGAGACATTTAAATATCTGAAGGGCATTTATGTACAGGAAGAGAGCCTTTTTCAAATGAAGGAGAGCTCCAGAATGAGGGGGCATATGACAAGAGGGAATAGGCTTAGGAGTAACCTAAGGAAGTACTATTTCACAGAAAGGGTGGTGGAGGCGTGGAATGGCCTCCCGGTGGAGGTGGTGGAGTCGAGGACTGTTCCAGAATTTAAAAAGGCATGGGATAAGCATGTGGGATCGCTTAGGAACAGGAAGAATTGGGGGTTACAGAGGATGGGCAGACTGGATGGGTCATATGGCCTTTATCTGCCGTCATGTTTCTATGAGTGTATCTGTGTGTTTGTAGTAACACGGATATGTCTGGCTGTGTGTTAGTGTGTGTATATACATCTGGGGATGTATTACCGTGGGTGTGTCAGGGTGGGGGCTAGTGTGTATATGTATATGACTGAGGCTGTGTTAATGTAGATATATTTGGGTGTGTGTCAGCTCATATGTATGAATTACTTGATGTGATTTTGTTTGTGACAATGAAGGGAGAGAGGATGACACTGGTGGGAATTTTATATCAATCTGTTTATCTTATGAAGGTTTTCATTTACATTTTAGGTGTGGGATATTATGGCAGTTGTAAGACACATTGGTTGTGGGTTTGTCCGGTATAAAAGCATGAGTAAAGCAAAATTACACTACTTAACATGTTGTACTGGCTGTCTCCACACCCACTGTGAGCTTCAAACACTCCTTAGCATATGTAATCAAAATCACTCGCTTAAGGCATTGATTAACTTAAATATTAAACATGTTTGGTTGTTAATCTCCACTAACAAGGTCAAGTAGTATTTCTGTCGCTGCACGCTAGAATCTGTAGCTTGCTCTGAAAGTCTGGAGCATGAATACAAGTCTCTGAACTGCTGCTGGGCTTCTCCCAAGCCTTCAATGTGTCCTTCAGGTGGATGTGATGTGGTCATATAACAAATGCAGCCCAGAACAGGGGCCATAAGTCATCACAGAAGAAGGGGCAGACGTAGGATGAGAAGTGAGGCACCAGAGGTTCACGGGAGCAGATTCTGGGACACTTGTCACAGGGTTTCTGCTGCCTGATGGTTCAAGTCTCAGTTCTGAGGAGGCAGATTCTATTTTTCTGTCGTAAGCGGGAAAACAATTTTCTGCTGCTTCCAGCAACGGAACCCCATGCAAACAATTTCGAGGTTAATAACCTTCTCTCTTTCTGAAAAAGCAAAAAAGAAAAAATGTCCTGGAAAGGAATAATGGATCAGCAAGAAGGGGGAACCAAGCAGTCAGATGGAAAGAAAAAAAAACAGTCCTGGCAGTGTCTCTTTCTCAGAAGGGTCTCCTCCCCTCAGTACATGATGAGATCTCCAGGGCTTGGCCCTTTTCTGGGAACATCTGCTCCAGCAAACTATATGGAAAACTACTAGTGACCCACTGGTAGGTTACCAGGTGTAAGTAGAGCCTGGGAGGTGCTCTATTACAATGAAGTTCTCCCAGTAACTGCTGTAACATGATTCTCCTGCCTTATCCTTTGGTGTCATCACAGACTTCTTCCAAGGGTTGACACCAGGTCCCTATTAGAGAAGACTGGACTGAGCCTGGTGTCCCCTCTGCCGAAAACTCAAATGTCTTTTCATAATCTATGTGCTTTACTCTGGGCAGGATAGAGCAAGGAAAAAGGGTCAACTTCCCCCTTGCTGAGGCAGCCCGCCCAGAACACGTAAGAACTGAATCCTCAAAAGGCGTCGGCAGTGTCCATCAGTTTTGAAATATCAAAATAATGCATCCCAACAAGTCATTTACCTATTTATTTTATATATAGTCTGCACTACCTAGCAGGCATGGTACAGTTAACTGTGACGGAGCATATAGGAAGTTATTGGTTACCTGTTAACAATGCTACCTCACACAGCCATATTAAATCCAGCAGTACAGAGTAAAATGGCCGCAGTTCAGGAGGCCAGATCAGAGCCTGGCGCACAGGCAGACCAGAGAGGACCATGGCAAAAAGAGCAGCCCTCCCCTATTTACCTCAACCGCCGATGTGTAAGCAGCAGAATTATTAATATTATTTATTGCACTTGTATCCCACATTTTCCCACCTATTTGCAGGCTCAATGTGGCTTACAAAGATCTGTTATGGCATCACCTAAATAATACAATTGGTGTTATAAAGAGGTTAAAAGAAGACAAGAGGATTTGTTCAGATAGTTGTAGAAAGATAATTCTGAATGATGTTGGATAGGTGTTGTGTTAGTTTAAGGGTTCTCGTGGTAGGCTTTGTTAAAGAGGTAAGTCTTCAGGAAATGGTACAGGCAGGCCAAGTTTTACCTTGGACCTTGTGAAATCCTATTCCTTGGGACAGGCCTGGTTTTGAGTAACCTTGAAAGACACAGACTGGTGCAGATTGAGACTGTAGGACCCTGTTGGGGACAGCAATGCAGGAAGCTTGTAATTGAATCCCAAGAGACATTCCGGTCAATATTCAGCCCGTGATGGTCTGTAGTTTTTATAATGCTGACCGCCATGGCAGAATTAGCCCTGGATATTTAATGCCAGCCCATGTCCAGGCACTACTACTACTACTACTATTTAGCATTTCTATAGCGTTACAAGGCGTACGCAGCGCTGCACAAACATAGAAGAAAGACAGTCCCTGCTCAAAGAGCTATGTAATAAAAGTGAGCCAAGTATAGGACAATCAAGCCATTGTGACATCACTGATGAGGTTGGCTCTTATTGGTGGACTGAGGCATTATGACATCACACTATTAGCTCTGGTTACAAGAGACTACTACTACTACTATTTAGCATTTCTATAGCGCTACAAGGCGTACGCAGCGCTGCACAAACATAGAAGAAAGACAGTTCCTGCTCAAAGAGCTTACAATCTAATAGACAAAAAATAAATAAAGTAAGCAAATCAAATCAATTAATGTGAACGGGAAGGAAGAGAGGAGGGTAGGTGGAGGCGAGTGGTTACGAGTCAAAAGCAATGTTAAAGAGGTGGGCTTTCAGTCTAGATTTAAAGGTGGCCAAGGATGGGGCAAGACGTAGGGCTCATTCTACAAAGAATATGCAGGTCCCAGTCAGTATTCAACCACTTATGTAGGCCTAGGCTGAATATCGCCTGGGACCTGCGTAAGGAATACAGGTGACCTCTGATTCCAACTTCCCTCATCCCAATGCCCCTCCCACTTTTGATGACCTGAAGGCCCAACCAAGCCCCTCCCTCCCATGCCTTCCACCTCATAGAACCCCCCCCCCCCCCCAGGCCCACTTGTTCCTGCCTATTATGGTTCCTTTCACAAAATGGCTGCCATGACCTTTAGCCAGTGCAGGTACAACCATAGTCCACAGAAGAAGTCCTGCCCACCTAGAGAGGATGAGGAGGAGCCTAATGGATAGACAGAGAACCAGGAGAGTCTGGTTCAAATCCCACTGTGACTCGTGACCTTGGCAAGTCACTGAAATCTCAGCTACAACCTTAGATTTTGAGCGTTCCAGGGACATAAAAATCCTTAGTGTATGTGAAGGTAACTCACCTTGAGCTGCAACTGAAAAAGGTGTGAGCCAGATCCAAATAAATAATTACTGCAGTATATATGTATTGAAAATTGTTTCCTATGTAACGCTCCAGGTCGGAGAGGTATAGTTAAGTCTTCCCCTGGATATTCCCTTGAGCCTGGGCTCCAACCCTGAACAAAAATCTCCAAGGGTTAAGGTGTTCCGACAGCAGCTAAATAGTTTCTCAGACTAGGCCATGTCAGGCAGCTGCTGTCTCTCCCCAGCACTTTCTAGGGACTCTCACCACTTCCCTATTGCATGTCAGGGAATTAGACTCCAATCTCAGCCTCTGCTGCCAGTCAGCTAGCGATTCCTCTAACCTCTCTTCTAGATGATGGATTGGTACCCCAGAGCCACAGAAAGACATCTTAACAAAACTGCATTGATCTGGAAACAGCTGGGTGGAAAAGCTGATTTGGCACAACAAATCACCAGAAGTGGTAGGGGAGGGGAAGGAAGCAACACTTTTCTCTTTCCTCAGTATTTTAATAATAGAAGATATTTCATTGCTTGGCAAGAAAATGCAAGAGACTCAAATTGTCTTTCAATAATTCTAGTGCTGCCTCTCTGATTACCCCTCCCCCCTTTCTCCTCTGAATATAGCAATGGAGGCTGCTGTAATTTCTAAAGGAACAAACTAAGATACTATATGAGGCCAACAAAGGGGGGTGTGGATTCCACCTTCCCCACCAGGAAACAAATTGAAAAAGATTGTAGGTGAGGGATCTGGCATGACCTGGCAGAAAATCATCACCGTCTCTTAGTACTCATGTCTCGTTCATAGAAGAAACTCTTTATTCCCTCCCACTCTGCTGTTATTTCTTTACACGTTAGCTATCTTTACAGTTGTCAATGGAGGGGGGCAGTAGCCCTGCATTTCCTTTCCAGATTCCTTGCTCACAGGATGGGAGATCCTGACAAGAAGCTCTGAAATGAGTGGGCATTAGATGAAGTTAAAATTGGAAACACTCGGAAGTAATCTAAGGAAACACTTCTTTATGGGTTGGGTTGGGGATGTGCAAAATCAAATGGCCTCCCAGTTGAGGTGATGGAGATGAGAAAGCAGGGGACAAGCAGGTGGGATCTCTTAGGGGGAAGAGAAGAAGGTGGATGATATATTTGAACAGATAAACAATGAAGCTGTCCAAAAGGTTCCATCTGGAATGACATAAAGACATCTGGATGTCTTTATGTTGTTCCGAACTGAACCTTTTGGACAGCTTCATTGTTTATCTGTTAAAATATATTGTGACCCCTGAGGCAGGCGGTTTGTTACGCTGAAACACGGATCGCGACTTTTAAGCATCAGTTCCTGTGTTGGAGTGTCCATTGTCCACCGTCTACTTTTATTTTGATTGGACTCTCTACGTAGAAGTTCTCCCTGTTTGTTTGTTGTTCCTGGATGATATAGATGGACAGACTTTATGGACCATATGGCCTTTATCTGCCATCATGTTCTGTTTCTACATCCCAGCCCTCTATTGCTTAGAGAGACCTGGAAGATTAAACACAAGATCCACTATCTACGCCGGTTCAAGGAGAAAGGGTCACAGTGTTAGACCTTGGAGCTTTATGGGGCCCAGAAATTTTCACATTGTCCTTAGAAGTGAGGCCCGGCCTTAGCTTTGGATTTTTTTTTCTCTGTTCTCCCCCTCCCCCCCCCCCCCCCCCTCGCCTTCCCCTGTGACAGAGATCCCTGGCGGTCTCACTTTGTGTTTCACTAGGTTATGCATTCTTAATGCTGTTTTCCACATTTTCAGCCTTGCTGCTCTAGGGGCAGGTTAAGAGCACATGAAGGGCTCTTTTTTTTTTCATGCCTAGACATGTTTGAAGTCTTTAAAGCTGGTTTGGGTAAGTGAGCCAAGAGCAGTACCACTCCACTGACTCTCTGCCACTCGGGGGAGGAGGGGGGCTGAAGGGCAGAGATGTATAGATGAGTGAGGATAAATTCAGCCTTTCTTCTTGAAAGGAATGTATAGAAAAGGTGTTGGATTATTTGTAGTAAATAATTAGCAGATTTTAGTACACACAGCTTCAGCTTTAGAAATGTTAATTTCTTTCTTCATCTCTCTCTCATTCACCCCAGAATAATTCACTGCTGAGTCACTTTAAAGTTGAAGTAACAAAACATCTGTTTACTCACAGTTTGTAGTTAGATTATAATCAGACAGGCTTATATATACATATTACTATACATTTGTATTATCAGCTCCTTCCATGTGCTTAGATGGCAATGGATGCTCACACCACCATAGATCCTCTCAGGTTAGGAGAGATCATGAGCTCCATGTGCTCCATGTGCTGCATCTGCTGCATCTAACCCCCACAGGAAGTTGCATAGCTATGTGACCTCTCTAAGTAATTCACATCAGAGGTCACAGAGTAATCACAGAGAAATAATAGGTGACAGGCAATGCATGTAAAATACAATTACATTCCAACAAACCCCTTCTCATGCATAACTGTCATGCAATTATTTATTCATACAAAGTCCAAGCTTTATACGCAGATTCACAAAATGTTCTCTGGGTAACGGTTTGGTCATGATGTCAGCTGTCATCTCACTGGTGTGACAATAGTGTAGACTGATGACCCCTTCTTTTGCCAACTCTCGCACGTTGTGGTATTTCGTTGCGATGTGCTTGGTACGTGACTGAACCTTGTCATTCTGTGACAGTCGGATGCAGCTCTGATTATCTTCCATTATCTGGATTGGTCTCTTTTCAGCTATTCCGAAATCCAGCATAAGTTTTTCAATCCACATCAGTTCTCTGCACGCTTCCGATACGGCCACGTATTCAGCTTCTGTAGAAGACAAACTCACAATACTTTGTTTATGACTGGCCCATGAAATTTGTACATTTCCATACATAAACACATATCCACTTGTGGATTTATAATCAGAATGATCCCCTGCCCAATCTGAATCACAGTAACATATTAGTTTTGGATTACTATTGGCTGAAATCTTTAATTTACAATCAATGGTACCCTTTAAATACCTTACCATCCTTTTAACTGCAGTCCAATCTGATTTGGTAGGTGAGCTGACCCTTCTGCTCAAAATTCCTACTGCATTTGCTATATCAGCCCTGTATGTGGTAGCTAGATATAAAAGCTTACCTATGGCTGATCTATATTGGATGTTATCTGGTAAAGGTTCTCTTACTGTTTCATCCTTCAGAAAATCAGTGATCATGGGAGTGCTTACAACTTGGGCATCTTGCATACCTAAACTTTCAATAAGCTCATTTATTTTCTGCTTCTGGCTTAGAAGATAAGAACCATCATTTTGTTTCTCAATTTCTATACCAAGATAGTATGACACATTACCCAGTTCTTTTATCTCAACATTGAGGTTTAAACACTTTACAATGTCCTTGTACTCTTGCTCACTTTTGCTTGCAATGAGCAGATCATCAACAAAAGCTAAAATGTATGCATATTGTCCATTTGTGCACCTAGTGTACAAACATTTATCTGCTTCACCTTGCTTAAATCCTAAATTTGTCAATATTTCATGCAATTTTTCATTCCAACATTTTGCACTTTGCTTTAATCCATAAAGACCTTTGTTTAATTTACACACTAGCTGTCTTTGTTTTGTATTTATGAAACCTGTTGGCTGTTCCATGTACAAGTCTTCAGTTATATCTCCGTGAAGAAACGCTGTTTTCACATCAATGTGGTTGACTTGCATGCCTTTTGAGACTGCAATGCTCAGAAGTGTTCTTATTGTCGTGTGTTTCACTACAGGTGCAAACACTTCATCAAAATCTTCTCCATATTTTTGAAGATATCCCTTTGCCACTAATCTGGCTTTATACCTTTCCACTTTTCCTTGTGCATTCCTTTTTAACTTGAATACCCATTTGCATCCTATAGCTTTCTTGCCAGGAGGTAATTTTGTAAGAATCCAAGTATTATTTTTATCCAATGCATCAATTTCTTCTTGTGCAGCTTTACGCCATTCAGCAGCTTCTTCTGCTGGCATTTTCTCAATCTCATCCCATGTTAAGGGCTCTTGAGCTTCTGCTGACTTTGTTAGGTAAGACAGTCTTGGGGGTGGAACACCTTTGTTTTCCCTGGATGAGCGTCTGACTACAGGTTGGTCTGACCTTTCCGCATCCTCTAAATCTGAGAGTACTTCTCCAATTGATTCCCCTTCTCCAACTGTACTGTCTTCTTCAATGATCCTTTCTGTGTCTGCTTCCTCTGCCTGTTCCTCGTTAGATACAGGTGAGTTGCTTTCAGACATCTGCCTTGGTATGGCATTTATATACACTGGCATGTCTATTATGGTTCTAGTTTCATATTCTGGATGATAAGGCTCATCTGGGATAATCCAGCCTTTATCAACCCTTTTGTTTTCATCAAAATATGTAACATGTCTTATGCCAACAATGCCAGTTTTCAGATTCAAAATTCTATATCCTTTGTGTCCTGGAGCATAGCCAACTAAAATGCCCCTTTCTGTTGTGGAATCCAGCTTATGCCTTCTTTGCTTTGGTACATGAGCATATGCTGTACTTCCAAATGTTCTTATGTGTGACAGGTTTGGCTTCCTACCATGCCATGTCTCATGTGGTGTGCGCTCAGCGCCTTTAGTTGGCATTCTGTTTTGTAGGTACACTGCTGTGAGAATGGCTTCCCCCCATAGTCTTTTAGGGAGATTGCTATCTGACAGCATACATCTGGTCATTTCCACAAGTGACCTAAATTTTCTCTCTGCAACAGAATTTTGCTCTGGTGTATAAGCTACTGTTGTGATATGCTGAATGCCTTCTTGTTCTAGAAATGTGCGCATGCTTTGTGAAGTGAACTCACCACCATTGTCGGTCTGAAGAACCTTTGGTTTTCTTTCAAATTTATTGCTCACCATGGCTACGTATTTCTTCAGCATGTCTGTGACTTGACTTTTCTCTTTCAGCAAATAGGCCACACAATATCTAGAGAAATCATCCAAGAATATTAGCACAAATCTGTTATTTCCCAATGATGGGATATTAAACGGTCCACATAAGTCACTGTGTATTAAGTCCAGCACTTTATTACTCCTATTTCCTGTGTATGCAGGAAATGAGGGTCTCACACCTTTTTGAGTAACACAGTCTATGCATTTCTCCATATTACCAGCATCTGCACTTATCTGAATGCCGGTGGCCAGTTGCTTACTGTAAAGATCCTGGATCACCTTAGAATCACGATGTCCCAGGCGGCGGTGCCAGATTTCCAGACTACATATACCATCATTCTTCCTTACTTGCACCATATGTGAGGCTTCACCTGAAATGCTCAGTTTATAAACATCATTATGCATAAAAGCTTCAGCATACACTTCATCATTTTTAGAGATTGTGCACTTACTGTTTTCAAAATGAATCACAAATCCCTTCTTATCTAATGTAGATACACTAAGCATATTGCAAACTGCTTACAGACATCACTTACAGGAATTTCTTTAACTTCATTAGACACTTTGCATTTTAAGAATCCAATACCTTTTGCTTGGATCTTAGCAGTCCCTGCGTTTGCAGTTTTAAGAATACCTTCCTCTGGACACATTTCCTGAAAGAAATCTTTACAATTGGTTAAATGGCATGTGCTCCCTGAATCCAAAATCCAAGTACTTTCATTTGAATTATTATTTACCATAGTCAAAGATTTTTCTGCCATTAGAAAGCCCTTGTGTTTATCTTTGTCCTTCATACATTTCCTGGTTTGAAAATTCTTTAGTTCCATTGGCTTAGGTGAGCTAGAGGGAGTGTTTTGTGTTTCCTTACACCATTTAGATACATGTCCCTCCTTTCCACATGAGTAGCAAATCAGCTTGCCCTTGGGTGGAGTTTTCCCATAGCTCCGCCTTCCTCTGTTCTTTGCCAAGAAATTTGTTTCATTTCTCTCTGACTTGCTTTGAGAACACATCTCCTCAGAATCATTTATTATGCATTCCTGCCTTAGTTTTGATGTTGCCTGTTCAAAAGATTGCCCTTCAATGGCCTCATTTACAGACCTAAAAACATCAAACTTCTTTGATAGTGAGGTAAAAAGAAATGCTCTTTTCAATGCATCACACATGGGAATTCCAGAAAGTTCTAGCTTTTGAAATGAAGACATAAGATGCATAATGTGATCATTACATTTACTTTTATCCCTTAATTTGGTTTCATTCAACTCTGCCAGCCAAATTGGTTGCTGCTTTGCATATGTAGTTGCATACATAGTTCTCAGTTTACATAAAATGTCCTTTGGTGTATCTTTTCCCTCCACTAATATGGCTTGTTTCTCTGAGAGAGCTTCCAAAAGCATGCACTTCACATAATAGTTTGCATTGTCCCATTCAGCCATATTTTCAGCTGTTCTGTCTTGATCTAAGCATATATATAATCCTTTTGCTCGAAGGAGACATATGAATCTTAGTTCCCACTGCCGATAATTAAACTCAGTTAATTTAGGCACCTTGAGAGAATAGAAAAATGGTGAATTTCTTCCCTCAGCCATTTTCTTAGCCTTCTGTCTGCTGTGTGGGGGGAGAGAGAGACAGACTGAATCTTTCCTTTAAAACTTAAGAGAAAAATGTGGCCTTTTTTTTTTTTTTTTTTTTTTTTTTTTTTTCTGCCTGGTAATATTTCTCTTCTTTTTCAATTCCTGGACCCTGGGCCCATAACCCTTTTGTTGGATTATTTGTAGTAAATAATTAGCAGATTTTAGTACACACAGCTTCAGCTTTAGAAATGTTAATTTCTTTCTTCATCTCTCTCTCATTCACCCCAGAATAATTCACTGCTGAGTCACTTTAAAGTTGAAGTAACAAAACATCTGTTTACTCACAGTTTGTAGTTAGATTATAATCAGACAGGCTTATATATACATATTACTATACATTTGTATTATCAGCTCCTTCCATGTGCTTAGATGGCAATGGATGCTCACACCACCATAGATCCTCTCAGGTTAGGAGAGATCATGAGCTCCATGTGCTCCATGTGCTGCATCTGCTGCATCTAACCCCCACAGGAAGTTGCATAGCTATGTGACCTCTCTAAGTAATTCACATCAGAGGTCACAGAGTAATCACAGAGAAATAATAGGTGACAGGCAATGCATGTAAAATACAATTACATTCCAACAAAAGGCAGGCAGAGGAAGTCTTTGGTTTGCAGCCACAGTGTAGGAAAAAGGCTTTAGCCTTGAAGGAAGCCCTTTTGGAGTCCTGGGTCTGTTCCTTGTGGCACTAAGTCCCCTCCCATTCACATGAGAGTTTTTATTTGTGGTCTCACTAGTGATGTGAC
Source organism: Microcaecilia unicolor (assembly GCF_901765095.1). Taxonomy (NCBI): domain Eukaryota; kingdom Metazoa; phylum Chordata; class Amphibia; order Gymnophiona; family Siphonopidae; genus Microcaecilia; species Microcaecilia unicolor. The sequence continues at coordinate 38,394,276 of NC_044044.1, forward strand.
GCCTAATAACGCCACCATTCAAATGCAGATTTTCATTTCTTTCCCCCTCTCCTGGCAGCTGCAGGGCTTTCCTCAGTCTAAATTCACTTTAATGTTCTTTTCTGTGACAGAGAGTTTTTTTTACAGAATCTTTCTGACCCTGATTCTGCTTTACATAATCCCTTTTGTTTTCTTGTGCTGGGAGAAGAGGAGAGAGGGGGGAGGGAGGGAGCTTAATAGCCTTTCTTTTCATGGCTCTGGATTTTTAACATTTTTGTCTGCTTTTATATTGTTTCTAAAGTGAAAGACAATGTAATTGGGATCAGCAATAGAGAAGAGAGTTTGCAACGTTTCCAGTATCGTTTAGTCACAGTACCTCACTCCTGCCTGGCAGAACCTCCTTCTGTTCTCCTACCAAGATTCTGTCCCCCACCCCACCCACCTCTACCAGTGCACCTTACTCCTTCTGTGCACCACCACCTAATAACCCAACATACACAGATTACAGGTTTTGGGGATAATTTTATAAGCGCCCACATGCAAGCAGCCACTGCTTCCCTCTGTGTGGGCTCTGCAGAATTTTCAAAGCAAAAATCTTGTGCATCGTTTCCCTGGGGACGCTAGAACCTGCCACTTGGAGACTTTTCTGGGAGTGGAGGAGTGGCCTAATGGTTAGTGCAGCGGGCTTTGATCCTGGGGAACTGGGTTCGATTCCCACTGCAGCTTCTTGTGACTTTGAGCAAATCACTTAACCCTCCATTGCCCCACATACAAACTTAGACTATGAGCCCCCTACAGACAGAGAAAGTACCTGCACATAATGTGTACAGCGCTGCCCTCTAGGGACAGAAAAAGTACCTGCAAATAATGTGTGCAGCACTGTCTGCAATACATCTAGTAGCACTATTGAAATGATTAGTGGGCTAATTTACAACCATACAGTAGAATTCAGAAAATATAGGTTTACTCACGTATCAGCTGGTTGCACATGAGGGAGTGGAGGAGTAGCCTAGTGGTTAGAGTACCAGTCTTGCAATCCAGAGGTGACCGGTTCAAATCCCACAGCTGCTTCTTCTGATCTTGGGCAAGTCATTGCCTCAGGTACAAACTTAGATTGTGAGCCCTCCTGGGACAGAGAAATATCCAGTGTACCTGAATGGAACTCAACTTGAGCTACTACTGAAAAAGGTCTGAGCAAAGTATAACAAGCTATTTCCACAGATAAAGCATGGTTTTACCTGCCAGGATATCCTACGTTTGGTTTATTCTGTCTGTATATCACCTTGGGTAAATTTCTCCAAAAAGGTGGTAACTAATGAAAAAAAATATAAAAGAATAATACCAAGACACTTAGGACTCTTTTACTAAAGGGCATTAAACCCTAACATGCTTTTAGTGCATGAGAAAAAACATATACGTTCTGCAGTATTTTGCCTGTTAGTGTGTGCTGAACCGCACATTAACTATTTATTTTTTAAAATATTTTTTTCAGGGGGCACGTCATAAGCAGAGAATGGGTATGGAAGTGTTATCTAGCTCCTGCATCTGCATCTGCATCACCCTCTCAGTGGGCTCATTTTCAACACCCCCCAGCTGTTCTGTAGCGCTACCAAGTGATCCAATTCAGGAAGGGACACTCTGGGCTAGTTCAGGGTTTCTAACTTGTATCTAACTGTGGAATTTGGAGTCTGGGCTTTTTAACTCTTGAAATTAGCATTGCAGCTACCACAGTACCTCAGGATGGGGTCGTCAGAAATCCAGGACTGGCCTGAAATATTTCTCCATAAATTCATTTCTGCATAGCCTGTTCACTGCTGAAACACTGGCCATGGCACATTTTGATCACCAGCGAGAAGCAGCTATGCCAGATTAATTCTCTTGTACCAGCAGAGGTCAGCTTGCTAAGTGCATTATTCTGCCGGAGAGAATGTAAAATGTTCGGTTTCGACACCTCTAATTAGCTGACAAGTGTCACATTTAGAAAGCCTTCTGGAAGGAGGCGAGTGAAGAGATCTGGGAGAGAATGTTTGCCAGATTTCAGGACTCTAGAACAGTGGTTCCCAAACTGTGGATCAGCATCCCAAGCGGAATGGGAGTCTCAGAAGCAGGGTTGCTGCCCCCCCCCCTCCCTGGGGATCTCCACTGTGACATGTCCAGGAGTGGCAGTCAGCATGGGGGTCTGCGAGTCCCTAAGCTTCACAGGCTCTATCCTAGGGTTTCTTAACCTATTTCGGTTCTTCTGGCTTTTAAATGATCAGTAGAAATCAAACAAAATAAAACATGGAAAAGAAAATAAGATGATACCTTTTTTATTGGACATAACTTAATACATTTCTTGATTAAGTTATGTCCAATAAAAAAGGTATCATCTTATTTTCTTTTCCATGTTTTATTTTGTTTGATTTCTATTGATAACCTTAAGAGTGGACTAACACGGCTACCACACTCCTCTACTAAATGATCAGTGAAATCCTCGCACCCCCTTCCTAAACCATGACAGCTACATATGTCGCTAAAATGACAGCAGTACACGGTTATATTACCAATAACTGTCCTAATAACTGCCTTCACTTTATCTAGAAAGTTTCAGTAAATTGCCTCGCATTTTGAGACCCGTCTCCGCAGTGACGTAGTGAGGGAGGACTGTACCCCTCACCCCATTACTACACCACTGTAATCACCTCTGCTTAGCTTCCATCACCTCCCCAGCGTGTACTATATACCTGAACTGGCAGAGTCCCCAAGCCCTACCAACAGCCCTCCTGCCCGTGTGCCACGCCACCCCCACCTCCCCACCCACATGCCATAGGAGCCGACTCTGTGGGTGCTGTGGGTGCTTGAGCACCCCCAATATTGAGAATTTCCTTGTATGTGTCCAGGGAAGGGTTATTTCCACTAGGCTTAGCACCCCCAATAATTTTGAAAAGTTGGTTCCTATGCCACATGCAATGCGTGATCGGCGTACTAATGTGTAAGCGGTCTAAGGTTTGGTCACTTATCCCGGAAGTAGGCTGGTTGCCAAAAAAACATTTTTATCTTGTTAGTGTCAGGTGTGTTAGATGCCGTCAGCGCTGGTTACCGCTACGTCAGTTAAGTGACCGCCATTTCTTTACTTAGCAGTTGTGTTATGATTTTTTGAAATTAAATGATACTTTGGGAGAGTTTGGCGTGACAAGTGATTTAAAATGTAGTAAGGTGTGCATTTGGAATAGAGGTCCTTTAAGCTGATTAAAACCTGTCTGATGTCTTCACTCTCCTTTTTATAGTTAATGTTTTAAGACGTCTGTTAAAGTTTTTCTTGCCACCTTGATACCTGCTTCCTTTTTTTTATTTTATTTCTTGCTGTCATACTTTGAAAATGTGGGGGGAGGGGAAAGTGGATGAAGGAGGGGAGAGGCAGGAGGGTTCCTAGTTTGTCTTCATGATCATCTGGGGTCACATTCATTTAAAAGTGTCAAAATGGGGACCCATTAAATAAAAAGTTTAGGACGGCCAGCTGTTTAAATAAGAAAAAAATAGTAACCTCTGCGAGGGCTGAATTCTGTACCAGCATCTCTTCTGCTCATGCCTTCAACCATCAGATCAGACACATAAGTCAGCATTAGCAGACCCCCTGATTACATCACAAGGTCCACTGCTGATGTCATCCAGACTACAAACGGGGGGAAAAAATCAAATCAAAGTGAGGATTAAAAGATTACAGGTATGGTAAAAGCGAAAACTGCAGGTGTAAATTAGATCCCAGTTCTTTTGTGAGTGCTGTAAGGCAGCCCAGGATGGGTATTAAAGGATTTGCAGGCATGCCAACCTTCTGCGTAACCCTGCATCTGGGGTGGGTGGCGAAGCTTTTTAATGCACACTCCCTGTGGTGGGCTGTCGCCCACCTACATGTTCTAGCTTTATTTTAAGAGGGAGAGTCACTGGTTTTTTTTGTCCTCTCATGTCCAGATTTGCTGACATACTCTCCAACCTGTCTTCCTTTGGAAGCTGTGGCATTTCAGAGTTTTTGGCAGGAAGATTCCTACTCATATTGGAAAGCCACCAAGTAACTGCTGCAGATGGGGTGGGAGGGAAACTGAGAAAGTCGCACGCTCTCAAGCTGTTGCACATGAGGTGGGAAATCTCCTGCCCTATCATATCATGTTCCCTTTTCAGTATCCTTAAAACAGCAGATGCCCTAAAGAGACCCCCTCGCCTACTCAAGCTGGACTCCCAGTACACAGTGTCTCTGAACCCAGAGATTTACTGATGCAGGGTACACTGTGCTGCTAAAAGTGAGATTCCAGGTGGTGACCTGCAGAGATGCTTTTGGGCTTCTTGAAAAGAAAATATATAGATGCAAAATGAAATTAGAATTAAATTTGACCTCTTCGGTGATGAACGCCTCATCCAGCAAATAGAGGAGCACTTTATTATACTGGTGAATGTTTTGCCTTTTTAAAGCCTTATCCAATACTGTTCAAAAGACAGAAGCAGAGGCTTGTTCGAGTCTAGGTCAGTGCTTCCCAAGTCCGGTACCTCAGGTTTTCAGGATATCCACAATGAACTATGCATGAAAGAGATTTGCATATAATGGAGGCAGGGTATGCAAATCAAGTTCATGCATATTCATCGTGGATACAAGGAGACCAGCTCAGTCAGTCCTGGTTTCACCTAATTGTAAGCTAGGAGGTGAAGCTCTTATTTCCTATGAAAATCAAGAGTGCACCTCCCTGCATGCACTGCGGTCAAACCAGGACCCAGTTAGTTTGGTCCCCTGGACGTGAGGCTTTCTGGTCAAATGCATACACCAGTTACCAACAATAAGTAAGGAAGAACATTATACCATAAGATAGGTTCTTAAAATACAAAACAAACAAAGAAAAATAAGTCTACAAGCATGCAACAATAAATAGGGGAGAACATTTTACCAAGAGAGAGGTTCTTAAGATACAGGAAAAAGAGCAATTTCATAAATTAAAATATGTAAGGCGAAAGTGTTCATCGGTAGTGTAACCTTGCTCAGTATCAAAGGCTGCCGGTCTGTCTAACCATAGCGTTAGAAAACTTAAAAAAGTAAAATAGCTTTTATTAAGGGTCCTTTTACCACAGCTTAAAATGACGTACCGTGCTGTGTCCTGAGACATCCTGCGGCACTTCTGACACGTACGCGCTACTGGCAAGCTAAACAATAGAATGAATAGTTTTGCTGAGGGGGTGTGTCTGAGGGTGGGCAAATCACTTAAGCGTCCATTGCCCCAGGTGCAAAATACTTAATTGTGAGCCCTCTAGGGATAAAGTACCTGCATATAATGTGTACAGCGCTGTGTATGTCTAGTAGCGCTATAGAAATTATTAGTAGTAGTAAACCATAGATGTCTGCTCAAAGATGACCATCCAATCACCACTAAGCTTGTTGGGTTCTGTGTCTTCTATACAGGATTCCTTTGTGTTTATCCCACGCATTTTTAAATTCTGTTACCATTTTCATCTCCACCACCTCTTGCGGGAGGGCATTCCTGGTATCTAGCACCCTCTCTGTGAAAAAGTACTTCCTGACATTATTTCTGAGTTGGGCCTCTCCACAACCTCAATTCATGTCCTCTAGTTCTACCGCCGTCTCATCTTTGGAAAAGGTTTGTAAATTAATACCTTTCAAATATTTGAACATCTGTATCATCACCCCTGTCTCTCCTTTCCTCCAGGGTATATATCTTCAGGTCCCCAAATCTCCACTCATACGTCTTGCAGAGAGAGTTGAGGAACTTAATTGATGTAAACCAGATATTCCATTTTCGGTGAATGGCATTGAATCTTCGGCTCATATCAATTCTGGTTCCAACATTGGACTTCCAACCTCCTACCTAGACCAAGGTTTCATCAGGGAGACTAAAAAGCAGTCATATAATAAGCGTCAATATTCTTTCAAAGAAACTACGAAATCGAAAATGTTGTCAAAAAATCAAGGCTTATATAATTGCAAATTGTAACTGAAAACTGTACAAAAAAGATACATAGAAAAATACATGAAAGAAAAGCCAAATGCACTGTGGTATGAGGGGACATCCTACAGTATTCAGGACTGGATCTCTTGAGGATATTTTGATATATTAGTAGCCGAAATTAAGGTTCACTAACGGATTTAGTGCACACTAATCATTATCAAGGAGCCCTAAACCTTATGTATGGGATTCTACAGATTTATTGATATATATATTTGGTCCTCTTATTCAGATTTAGCGTTGGGTTCTGTGGTGTTGGCCACTGTGGATATTACCCTTCTTCTATCCTAACATAACTCAAGAGCAAGTGGTTCAAATTGTAGAAAAGTAAATACACTGGGGCTGATATTTAGGCTGCAGGACTTAGCCGGGCTAAATCCCCCAGTCTGTGGTGATGCCGGATATTCAATTCTGGGCTGTTTCTGGTGACCAACATTGAATATTTTTGGCAGGTCAAGTTCAAACCACCCAAAGATATACCAGGTACACACACAGCCAAACTTAGCCGCCAAACTCACGCTGAAAATTGGCAGATTGCCGGTTATATCGTGCAATAGAACTGGCTACCCGCAAATTTTCAGCAGGTCATGGTACTGGCTACCCGCAAATTTTCAGCAGGTCATGGTCGGTCATGTGTCACTGAAAATTCACGGATAGGTGGCAAAGTACCATTTATAACTGGTAGGTGTTGTTCCTAGCTCATTAAATGGTTTTGAATATCGGGGGGGGGGAATGTATCTATGTGTGGATTTTCAGTGGAGAAAATCTAATTTTTTGGCTTCTGTGACACGTAAGGCATTGTACAACATCTTTCTTTTGAAGATTAGGGGTATTTTTGTTTACAAATAAAACACACTGCCACGGAATCTGTCTCATACGTGTTTAGTGTACATCACTGTGTATGTCTAGCGTTATAGAGGTGATCGGTAATACTGGTGATCTATCATTCTAAACAAATAAGCCCACTCAAAATAGAAAAATAATGAATACACTGAAACAAATGTGCTTCATCTTAAAATTGTGACGAAAAGGGATCCTTGGACTCGGAGCTCAGCTCACGTTACCACTGCTCCTCATTGTCAATCAGAGGATCACTAAAGGGCTTTCTAAGTGTCCTTCCTCTCACCTCCACCATTTGAATTATTGCTGTACAGCAGCTTTCAATATTGGTTTTGCTGACGGGACACTGGGAAGAATTTGCAAATACAATTAGATCAAGAAGGACAATTTTTGTGTAGTTTGGTTATCACACATAGCACAAGAGAATGATGGTATAAATGTTTTTGGACATTGGAGGTGGCGGAAGGACACTCGTGAGGCTTTTTTGTGATCCTCTGACTGTCAATAAGGAACAGTGATAATGTGGGATGATCTTGCAGCCTGAGCTTCAGGTCTGAGGATCCTTTTCTTTACAATTTTTAGGATCTAACATGGCAGCGTCTAGCACTTGTTTATACATGGTTTTCTTTGGAGAATCATTTGTTTACATGGTGCCATAATAAAAACTCAGAAACGATAGATTGATGATATCTTTATAATATAGACCAGGTACCTGAAGAACTGTCTTACTTTTTTGCTTGGTTCATATACGCAATAATAATTTATTCTTTACTTCAAATGTCAGCAACACCCTCAAGGGGGCTCGATGGGACCTCACAAGATTAGCACCAAAAATCATGCCATCACTTGGAATTCTATGAAGGCACGATCGCAGGAGAGTAGCACGGTTCTCAGCTACCGTCTAACACGCAGATAATGCTGCTAAGTAAAAGGGACCCAATGTTTCCACCTGAGGCAGTGGGGGGTTACGTGAGCTGCCCAAGTTCACAATGAACTGCATTGGGATTTCAAGTGGGTTCCTCTGGGTCACAAGCTCTAACCATTAGGGTAACCCTCCACAAGTTAAGTATTGCTTGAATACATTTTACTACTGTATAACTTTTAACATTTTGAAAATATCTTTACTGGACTAAAAATGTTAATAATTTTGCTTTGTAAGGTTTTTTTTTTTTTTTCAAATGTGTTATTAGACTAGTTGGTAACCTTTGACATGTAAAGCGTTGTGCTGAGTAATGTTACTGTATGTATGAACTCGCTTTTCTTGCAGTTTTGAATGTATGATAGGCCTGTACTATTCAATGAGGTTTTCAGTCTGAGGTGAGGCCGAAAATTTTCGGAAAACTCCGGTACACAATTAAAAGCGATGAGCTCCGTAGGTCTGACATAATCTTTGAAAGTGAGCAACCAAAAACCCTGGAATCAGAACTACTCTTGGAGATATGGATCCAAGAAAGACTGTGACAGAGGAGAGGAAGGACTTCGTACAGTGAAGAAATATTGTGGCTGCCTCCTGAAGGCATGTAATTATAGTGTTGGTCTTGTTTATTATTTATAATGACTTCCTCTTGCCTATTACAGACAATGGCCTTTCCATAAAGCATGTTCAGCAGTAAGTTGTCATTAAGAGGTCCTCTCAACTCAGCTCCAGAAGGATGTTTTCTAGGAACTGTTGGCTTTCCAGTACCTTCTCAGAGGAGAGTGACCAGGTGTTTTCACGTTGTAGTTGTCAATGGCACTTTCATTTGAAAGTGTCAATATCACTTCTTGTGAAAGGGAAAACCTAAAAACGCTGCATGGTCCAAACCTTCAGTAGCAGCTTGATGGCACCAGATAAAAGGGTGCTGTCAAGTTAATGGGTGAATCTCTGTATAAAGACACTTGATAAATACCAATAAATAAATAACATGAGCTGTGCTGAAGGACTAATCAGAATATTGTTGTCCTCAGAAAAAGGAAAATATGAAGTGGACAGACAATGAACCAAGTGGCATGAAGACAAGAAAAGATTGTGTTGCTCAAAGATAACCAGGAAGGGGTTCAATTCCACCAAGAGGAAGGAGATCATCATCTTCTACAAACAGCCAACAAAATCTGCCTCTGACATTGAGAATAGATTTCTCCAGCTTCCAAGTATGGAACATTTTGCCTGGTGGAGAGGGTCATAGCTGCCAGAAAATTGGAAAAAGAAAAGATTTGAGAAGAATCGGGGCTTGATGTTTGATGACATCATTAACCTCTGTGGATAAGGGTCAGTAAGGCTTTTTTTTTTCATGGCCATAGATGTGGAATTGCATTGCACACACTCTAGGTCAATCACAGTGATTTAACATTATTTTGATACTCAATGAGTTTATTCCTGCAAATCCACTTCAAACTTACATTTTTGGACTGTCTGTCATGCCAGGGCTCCATGTGCAAATTTCCAAGTTCCTGTGGGAGGGGGACTGTTGGAATGTTGAACCTGTAATAGGTGAAGTCCTAAAGATGTTGGCACTTAAATATTTGATGAGTCTCATTTATTGTTTCTTTTCTTGGTCCTGCTCTTCTCTTTCATTCGTCAGCCAGTGTGTATATTTGTGCATTGAATTATTTATTCACACCTCACTCTCACTCCCTTGCTTTGCTGATTGCCACTTTACTCCATTATCTTATCCCCCTCTGCCCTTCCTCCCCCCCCCCCCCCACTCCCCCCAGCTCAGCTCCATGATTTATTGAAAGCTATCCTTGCTTTGTGGTTAGTGCACTCTGTCACAAGACAACAGACTTAAATATTTACCAATCCAGAAAATTTAACATATGACAGAGACCTCTATCTGGAACCCGACCCCCTGTCCCACACCTTCAGATCCTCTGACCCCTGTCCCACACCTTCAGATCCTAGTGAGGGAGGGAGCACCGGGGCCAGTGGAGAAAGAAGCATGACTGACTTTCTGGATGCCTGATGTGGAAAAATATTTTGTACAGAAGCAAATCTAGCCTTAGATCCCAAAGCACACAAGTGGAGGAGTGGCCTAGTGGTTAGGGTGGTGGACTTTGGTCCTGGGGAACTGAGTTCGATTCCCACTTCAGGCACAGGCAGCTCCTTGTGACTCTGGGCAAGTCACTTAACCCTCCTTGCCCCATGTAAGCTGCATTGAGCTGCCATGAGTGGGAAAGCGCAGGGTACAAATGTAACAAAACAAAAAACACATATGAAAGTTATTCTGCCCTAAATGCAGAAAAATGCTGCAGAAGACTTTAAGGCAAGAACAATGTGGAAACCAGGACACCAGGTCTGAGGAGTCATAGAAAGGTTGGCTTGTCCTGCAGCAGGGGCAAAATAGCTAACAGCTGCCCCCCCCCCCCAAAAAAAAAAACCTGACATTCTAGTGGACCCCTGGATCTTCCACATGCCAGGAAGGACCTGCTCTATTCCCTGATATCCCTTCCCTCGCCTAAGACGGTATTCACTCTTGGAAATATTTCCCTCCCTGACACCACCAAAAAAATGTTCATGGTAATCTAGTGTAACCCCAATCCCCCACCGCCCCCCCCAAAGAAATAGCTGGTAGTCTAGCGGACCCTCAAAAAATAATCAGAAATCACAGCTGTATTATTTAGCTGGATGGGAGAAAAAGGCCTTGAAAGTCTTTGAAGTTTAACATTGAACTGTCTCAGCAGCTTAGGCTGAACATTTCTTTCATTGGCCATAAAAAAAAAAAACCTCCCAGAACCTGCTGAAAGAGTTCAATGTTAATCTCTGCAAAGACTTCCAAGGCCTTTTTCTCCTATCCATACTATAAGGATACAACTGTGATTTCCCATTGTTTGTTTGAGATTTGACTATTTTCAATTTGACTGCCTTCTGGTTTTCAATAGTCTAGTGGACCCCAACCCCCCCCCCCCCCCCCCCATCCACCCACCATATACCTTGATTAAGAGAAATGAGCAATGCTTTATTCACTCTTCCAAAATGGAGGAAGGATTGGGAGCTTGTCAGTGCTCGGAGCTGCAGAGTCCTAGCAATTGGAATCGTTTAGATTCTCATCTAGCTTTTCAAACAGAATTTCAAAAGAAACCTATTTTGAAACTATATTTCTCCACGAAACGAGCCTTGTTCTGACGTCAACAATTAACAATAATTTCCTGATGTGGTCAGACAACCCCAGCAGTCTCGCAGGAAACAGTTCCTTCAACTTAAGCCTAAAGCTTTGGCTGTGGGGCCTACGGTGTTTATCCAGGCGTTAATCAGGCAGTGCCGGGTCAGCATGGGAGTTCTTACCACCACCTCAATGGGCGGCGGTAAGAGCCCTCCCCCGAAGTGGCTGCACGGCAAGTACTTCACTGGCTGCGCAGCCGTTTCTTTAAAAAACAAAAAACAGCCTTTTACCTGCTGTGGTTAAAAGGGGCCTCAGCGTGCGTCTAAAAGGACCCTAAATGTTGATAAAACAAAGATATTTAGACTAGGAGTTCCACTTGAAAACTACTGGCCGATAATTGAACCATTCAGAATAGATCTTTCTTTTTAGAAACATCTGGAAACTCTGCCGTTTAAGATGAATTAGAAAATATCGTTCATATAATCATTTCAGGCTTTTCCCTACGTTAGTCTCCAGGTCCTTCCAAAATACAGCAACCAGACTAATTTATGTGCATTATTTTATAGAATGCACTTAGCGAATTATGCGTGTAAATGTTAATTAGCCCCATTTTGCACTGATAAGTGTTAATTCAATTATCAGCTAATTAAGTTCCATGTGCAAATCGGTTACACCTGGAACTTCACTGTTTATAGAATCGGGGGGGGGGGGGGGGGGGGGGGTTAATCCCTAATAGGAAACTAATGTATTCAGGTTTTACTGGATGGTTTTGCACTTTACTATGGATCCGCAATTAACCAAATTTTGGTAATTGCAGTACAGAAGTAATTGTATTGTGTTGTATTTCATTTAATTCAAACAACTATAAGCTAACATTTTCAACAAATCTCATACAGTCAGGCATCAAAAGTTTTATAACAACAACAACAAAAAGAAATGGTCCATCCCGAATATCAACCACCCCCCGAACAGAAAACCGTTCAAGGCAAATTACAATTAAAACAACAAAAAAAAACCCCATTTGCTATACATTTCAGAGCCCTACTCAACCAAAATCCAGTGACCTTAACTCATGTCAATGCAGCACTAAAATCCAAGGGGTCCTTTTACTAAGCTGCACTGAAAAATGGCCTGTGGAAGTGTAGACACGTGTTTTGGGCGTGCGCAGAATCATTTTTTAGCGCACCCGTAAAAAAATGCCTTAACATTTTTGCTGAAAATGAACATGCGGCAAAATGAAAATTGCCATGCATCCATTTTGGGTCTGAGACCTTACCGCCAGCCATTGACCCAGCAGTAAAATCTTATATGGTAACCAGGCGGTACTGACCTATGCACATCAAATGCCACTTGGCATGCCTAGCTGATGTGTGCCAGCCGGGTGGTAACTCGGAATTGGCATGCATTGGCCACTTAAGTACATAAGCATCGTCATGCTGGGACAGACCAAGGGTCCATCGAGCTCAGCACCCTGTCACCGACAGCGGCCAAAAGAACAAGCAATTTGTCCTGCCCATCCTAGAAATACTGTAGTATTCCCTCGTCCATTCAATAACATTCTATGGCTTTTTACTCCAGGAAGCCGTGCAACCTTTTTTTGAAGTCCGCTAAGTTAACTTACGTGGCTTAGTAAAAGGACCCCTAAGCTTCCCCCAGGCTTCCAAGTAGGCCTTGAATTTCAACAGAACCTTTCCAAATAGATTGTAATTTAACCTTACTTCCAAAAGGTTCTGTGAGGTGACCTGAGAATCCTAATCGGATTATAGTTTTTCAATAAATCTGATAACTATGATGGACTCTCTGATAGCGTGGCATTAAATACCAGACAAAACAAATGGCAGCCAATCTAATTCAGCTAAAAGTGGAGCTTTTATTCTTTAATAATCGGACTGCTGTGTTCTGTACTAACTCTAATCTTTTTACTTGGTATTTTGACAGACCAGAATATAAATCATTACAATAATCCATTCTAGAAGTCACATAAGCATGTATCAAAGATGGCAAGATCTTTTTCATCAGAGAAAAGACGGAACCTATGAAGCAATGATAGATTAGGACAAACAGGCTGAACTACAGACACTATGGTTCTCATTTTCAAAAGAGAAAAATGTCTCTAAAGAGACACTTGGAGCCTTATTGTATAAAATTTATGCTCTTAAATGAAGAGCATACTCTGTGCTCCAAAATAGATTAATTTAGGAGCGCAACCTTTAAAGAACAAGGGCTCAAAGTGGCAGATGGACATTTTTCTCACCACTACATCTAAATTATGGGATGTTTTTCACAGACTTTGTCCAGATACCAAAGGGGGTGTGTTTGGGTGGGTTAATAATCTGGACATTTTCCTGGGATAATGGAACAGAAAAAAAAATGTCCAGGGCAGAAAAGAAGTATGTTTTCATCTACACCTGTTTCAGTCATGACTAACATCAAAAACACTCGTTAGAAATTCTATAGAAAATACGCAACAAATTAAGGGCCCTTGTTAACTAAGCCCCTGCTGTTTAGCGTCTACTAAAAATGATGTGCGTGTTAACAAGAGGACACCCCATTAGATTCCTACGGGTGTATCTAGCATAACGTGCGCTAAAAAGCGTGCATGCCTACGGAGCAGCTCAGTAAACAAGGCCCTAATTTCTGAAAACCATGCAACCCACTTCAGGAACTATTACTACTACTACTACTACTAATATTAACATTTCTATAGCGCTACTAGACTTACGCAGCGCTGTACAAATTAACTTGAAAAGACAGTCCCTGCTCAACAGAGCTTACAATCTAAATTGGACAGACGAACAGACAGCTAGGGGTGATAAGTGAGGGTGTTGAGTAAGAGAGTCATGGTTAGGAGTCAAAAGCAGTAGCAAAGAGGTGGGCTTTAAGCCTAGACTTGAAGACAGCCAGAGACTGAGCCTGACGTACTGGCTCAGGGAGTCTATTCCAGGCATAGGGAGCAGCGAGATAGAAGGAACAGAGCCGGGAGTTAGCAGTGGGGGAGGAAGGGGGACGACAGGAGACATTTACCCAGCGAACGAAGTTCACGGGGAGAGTAGCTCAGTAAACAAGGCCCTAATTTCTGAAAACCATACAACCCACTACAGGACTAATTACATTTCATAGCCAGTAACCACAACGGTGGAGCAAAAAAGACCTCAGCACACTATCTTTGCTTTTAAGCTACACAGCAAGAGCTACACAATAGTCGTAATTATTGGTCAGAAGAAAAACTCCACCCTCTCTTCTGAGACAAAACTGTGGTAAATCAAGCAGGAACAATAAAAACATAAACGTTGTAGATAATCGTGTAAACAGTTCAAACAGCCACTTATCTCATCACTCATCTGGCAATTCCTATATCACAGCATAGCTCCACATCCCGAGGAGGAATCCTCGTTTCAAATGCAGTATGATACACAATCGATTACATTTTTGGATGTTAAAATACACATGTTCTCCAAGAGATTCTCACAACGTTTTTTTTTTTTCTAAGCCAACTGATAGGACCTCATTGCTGTATTTTACTAATGAGGACCATATGAGGACCATATTTGGTCAATTTTTTTGCCAGACCATCAGACATCACTGCAGAAACTCAGGCCAAAGTATCGGCCTGCTTATCCCACATTGCTGCCTGGATGTCCAACTGCCACCTGAACTGAACATGGCCAAGACCGAACTTCTTGTCTTCCCACCCAAACCCATTCTCCTCTCCCTCCACTCCTCTATCTCGGTTGATAACACCCTCATCGTCCCCGTCTCATCTGCCCGCAACCTCGGTGTCATCTTCGACTCCTCCCTCTCCTTCTCTGCGCATATCCAGCAGATAGCCAAGACCTGTCGCTTCTTCCTCTATAACATAGCAAAATTCACCCTTTCCTCTCTGAGCACACCACCTGAACTCTCATCCACTCTCTCATTACCTCTCACCTTGACTACTGCAACCTACTCCTCACTGGTCTCCCACTTAGCCATCTATCCCCACTTCAGTCCATTCAGAACTCTGCTGCACGTCTTATCTTCCGCCTGAACTGATACACTCATATCACCCCTCTCCCTCAAGTCACTTCACTGGCTTCCAATCAGGTACCGCATTCAGTTCAAGCTTCTGCTACTAACCTACAAATGCACTCGATCTGCAGCCCCTCCTTACCTCTCAACCCTCATCTCCCCTTACGTTCCTACCCGTACCTCCGCTCTCAAGACAAATCCCCCCTTTCAGTACCCTTCTCCACCACCGCCAACTCCAGGCTCCGCCCCTTTCTGCCTCGCCTCACCCCATGCGTGGAACAAACTCCCCAAGCCCATACGCCAGGCCCCCTCCCTGCCCATCTTCAAATCACTGCTTAAAGCCCACCTCTTCAATGTCGCCTTCGGCACCTAACCACTACACCTCTACTCAGGAAATCTAGACTGCCCCAACTTGACATTTCGTTATTCAGATTGTAAGCTCCTTTGAGCAGGGACCGTCCTTCTTTGTTAATTTGTACAGCGTTGCGTAACCCTAGTAGCGCTCTAGAAATGTTAAGTAGTAGTAGTATTTGCACCTCAGATAATGAATATTTGCTTAGATTGAAAGAATGGAGTCACAAGTTTTTAGATAGGGGCTATCCTAAGAAAGTGAGCTGTGGGGATTTTAGCTGGCGTTTGACACAGTGGGACTGGAGATGGATCTACTATTTTGATCCTGTGGAACCTCAGGGTTTGAATATTTGCATTGAGTGGTCTGTCTGCCTTCTTTTGATTGGTGTACAGTTTGGACTCTGGTTATGCTGGAAGATGATAAATGTTGGTGACTTTTTCCTTGATCGCCATCTTGAAGAACTGGCAGGGGTGTTTTCCCCTGATGCAGCTGAGGCAAAACAAGGATTCCTGGTCGGGATGTGGAGCTCTGCTGTGATATCGGAATTGCCATATGAGTGATAAGTGGCTATTTGAACTGTTTACACGGTTTTGTACAGCATTGTGTTTTTATTGTTCCTGCTTGATTTACAACCGTTTTCACTTTTCCTGGTCTTGCCAGAAGATCTTTATCAAATCAAATTCTCAAATTTTTGACTTCAGTTCTTTTTCAGTTCAAGGAATACCATCTATCCCAGGAGAAGAAAGATGGTATCTAAATCCTTGAAATCCACATCTAATACGTTTTTGTTGTTAGATTCAACTTCAGTTTGTTTTCTTTAGACCATGTGGAAGGATCCGTCAAACAAGTATTCAGTCCCTGCGTTGATTTGGTCTCATCCCCTGCTCAAACTCTATCTAGAGTTGCACATCATCAGCGAATAGATGGCGCTCAAGTCCATGATGTTCTGTAATAGACACTATTGGACTTAAATACAAACGAAAAAGCAATGATGGTAATACTGAGCCCTGTGGAAGGTCACGACTAAGGGGCAGATGCACTAAGGTCCTTGGAAGAGCCCCTCCCTTACTGATTCCATAGTGAATCGGTAAGGAAGGGCCATGCATCAAGGAAAGGGAATGCAAATGAGCTGAGCTGCTCATTGTAACTTAAGCATCGGTGCTTAATTTGGGGGGGGGGGGGATGGTTTGAAGTGCTCTTCCTCCACTTCTTTTTAGACCCCAGAGCAGTTCTGCTTCAGCTTATCCCTTCCATAAAGTCTGCAGATGAGAGGAGGGGAGAGGGTGAGCCTGGAGCAAAGAGTCGGTCCCTCTACTCCATAATCCAGCTGGTCTTCTCCTGTTACTCCCACTGGCCCACCCATCTCCCACCTCCCACAGTTCCACTTCCTTTTTGTCTACAATTTAAACCCTGGTTATAATATTTGAGTTTTGCCCATTCCAAGAGACGTATTGAAATCATTCTGAATCCATCTGACAGCTTCTCTAATGCCTGATTTAAATAGTCTTTTGTAGCAAAGGACGATTTACAGTATCAAAAACAAGTCTTTGATTGTCTCTGAAAAGATACGTAATCTTGATGCAGCTTCCATTCCCCTGGTAACTAAGTCCACAAACATCTCTTCAAAACTCTTCATTAAGAGAGCGATTCTCTCCCCGTTACCTGTGTTGGCTCTGCTCCGAACTACGTACAATGTTCAAGGTGTGGCTGCACGAGCGACCTGTACAAAGATCTGATGATAATCTCTGTTTTGTTCTCATTGCTTTTTGGTTAATCCCTGACGTTGTATTTATTTATTTATCTATTGCATTTGTATCCAGATTTTCCCACCTATTTGCAGGCTCAATGATTTTTTTTCTTCTTTTTCTGGAGTCGTGGCACGGTGTGTTGAAAATTTTAATGTGCCGTCCACTGTGACTCCAAATAGAGAATGGTGCAGGGGCAAAGTACGTCCCTGTCCCCGTGAGCTCTGTCTGATCCCGTCCGCAGAAGCCTCGAACGGTTTTCAAAGTATAAAAAGAAACAATATTCTGTACAACTGTTGTTTTATAAATCACAATCGATACAGAACAAGGGAGGGGGGAGACACCAGACCCGCGCTAATTGTGGTTTTTATTTTTTAGCATGGGAGCGAGACTTTTTTACCACTCCCGCACCGGGAAAATGTTTTGCTGCCGCACCTGCGGTAAACCTTGGTAAACAAAAAAAAATGTTGCCGTGTCGTTCTCTACTCCAAAATCTTTCTCTTGGATGTGACGCCTAACTCAGAAGCTGGTATTTTATCCTCACTTACATCACTCTCCACTTTTCAACGTTAAGGGCCCTGTTTAGTAAGCCACGCTAGCGTTTTTAGTAAACAGGGCCGTAGCTTTCATCTGTCATTTAGCTGCCCAGTGTCCTCACAAGGTTGCTTCACTGATCCTCTCAATGTTCTAACAACTGTCCGTCATTTTGTGTCATCTGCAACTGGGACCTCCTTACCCATCACTCCTATTTCCAGCCGTTTATGAATTTGCTCCCAGGACTGAGCTTTTTCCATGCTGTTAACCGACTGTTAACAGCTCTCCGTTTCTTGTCTTTTACAAGTTCATCCACAATGGGCAGGTCTTAAAACCCGTGATTTTTAAAAATTTCCTAAGGAATCCTTCGTGGGGGAACTTTGCAAACGCTTTCTGAAAATGCAAATACACCGCAGCAGCCAGCTCACCTTTATCCACTGCTGAAGGAAAAATCTCCAATTAAGTCTTTGTGGTGAAAAATTCCCTCACATTTTCATAATTGGCTTAAAAGTCTGTATGTCAAAGAATGAGCCTGGGGTGGGTAGGAACCAAACAGAAACAGACAGACAGCTTTCACCAGCCCTGTTGCATTTTTTTACTTTTTAAATAGATTTTTTGTTTAGGATTGTAACTGCTGCTCTGTGCAGGTTCCCCCTCTTTTGTTTAGGGGTGTAACTGCCGCTCTGTGCAGGTTCCCCCCTCTTTTGTTTAGGGGTGTAACTGCTGCCTCTTTAAGTTTTGCTTTCAATAGAAACAGAGACTCACTAAAAGCATAATAGGTGGGAGCAGTCCCAGCGGCAAATGTACCCTCTGTGCCATTCCCCCAGCTGCTCCTGCCCCATCCCGGTCTCACAACCTAGCAAGGGAAACCCATGGATAGGGCCCAGTTTAGGTAGGACTGCCTGGCTTGTGCCCGGGGTCCTTGCACTGGCCCCACCTACCTCGGCCCCCAGAAGCAAACAGCCCTGCACAAAGCAACGCCTTCTGTAAACAAGGTGTGTACTCTATCCAGGTACCTGCAATTTTTTTTAATAAAAGAGGTGTAGAATGCAATTACACCCCCACACGCACTGGAGCCCTGGGCAGGGCTGCCTGCAAAGCACGTGAAAGTAGATCTATTCCTCCATGTAAAACAGGCTTACCTGTTGAAAAAGCTGCATAAAATTATCTGGCAATGGAAAAAGTCTGAAATCTGCTCCCTTATATCTACCCCTCTCCTCTTCCTTGGATCCAGACACACACATAGTAAATGTGACTCAGAGCCTGGGCAATAACTGCTCCAGCTCACTCTGTTCTGCCAATGCAGCAGCAGCTGAATCTATCCCCATTCACTAAAGCTGTCTGGGTGTAGGGGCAGAAATATCACTTAGCCCCACTCCTGCCCACCCAGCACCCTTCCTCCACGGGCCTGGGTCGGGCTACGCGGGCAGGTAGAAGGAACCAGGGGTTGTAGCCCCCACTGCTAGGTGGCTGGGCCCATAAAGCTCCCTGGCAGGTTCCGCCCACAGCTTCATTTGGTTTGGGTTAGAGGCCCAGGACACTTTGCCCCTTGCACCCACCTGAAGCTGCCACCAGGCAGATAAAAAGGTAGAAATCGTGTAAAAGCTGCTTTTTTTTTGGGGGGGGGGGGGCGGAGGATTGGTCTCCAGATGTGCATAAGTAAGAGAGCAAAGGCGGATAGAAATCACAGCTGAGCACAATAAAGGAAGGAACAAACATGATTTGCATTTTCTCTGAAACGCTGCCGATTTGACCAGCCTCACTAACATCATTCTTCGTGCTTTATCATCTTAATCACGGTAGAAGAACAATCCCACACCTCCAGCTTGACATTTTTATGATGCATTTTGCTACCGCAATAAATTTGGGATCAGGCGCTGCCTGTGCGGAAAGCATGCATGCAAAGAGAGCAGAAGGACCACTGCAAGCCAAGACAGCGCAAGACGAGACAAAGCAAGCAACAAGACTCCCTCACGCTCCCCCCCACCCCGTTGCGAAAAGGACCAGGAGTTGCACGGACACACAACTTTCACGGGAGAAGGAGTGTGGTGTGTGTGGACCCCCGATCCCGAGCTGCTCGTCGTGCCCTGCATGCAGAAAGGCACTAGTACTGAGGGGGCCGGGGGCGGCTCTCGTCTGGGCCCTCCCCTACAAGAGGAGGGGCGCAGCGCTGCAGCCATTCTCTCTGCCTCATTCATTGGCACTAGTAGCGGGCGGCGGCGGAGGAGGACGGGCAATCGCTGTGTGGAGTTACCGGGCAGACATGGTTCCCATCGCTCGCCTGCTCTGGCTCTCGGTCGCCGCGCTTTTCCTCCGGTTACCCGGGAGTGTCTGCAACAACAGGCATGCAATCCACTGGAACAGCTCCAACCACCAGTAAGTGCATGCACAGCCCCCAGATCCGCACAAGTTTCTTTGAGGGATATTTGGTGTTGGGGGGGGGGGGTGTGTTAAGAAAGTTGGTTGCAAGGGCAGGCGGGCGGGCCCGGGTACCGGATCGGACCTGGCGGGCCCGGACTCCGATCTCTTGTTACAGGTAGCTGGTTTGCTTTCTACTTCTTTTGTCACGATTTGGCCGGCAAACTGGACTCTGTGCAGACAAAAGAGGGTTGGGGGTGAGGCTTCAAGGGGTGTGGGAGGGGGGTGCGGATGCATCGCTCTGCCCTGCGGGAACCTGGAGGAGAAAGGCAGCGGGAAAATGGTGCAGCCGTTTGGGTCAACGAATGGGGAGTCTCCACCCATTCCTGGAACTGCAGAAATTGGAAATCTGGGCCCGGAGGGGGGAGGGGAATTGGGGGGGGGGGAGGCTTTTGTCTGTGGCTGCAGACTGGGAGGAGGTGGCTTTAACCCGCCTAGTGCTAGAGTCTCCTGGGGGGGGGGGGAGAGGAGGGATCTGGGGGTCCTATGCACAGGGCAGATGAGGATCGGGGGGGGGGGCAGCTGCTCAGGTACCCCGCTTCCTTGCACCCTAGTCGGGAAGCAGGAGGCTTGTCTCAGCTCACATCTGGGATTCATTTCCTTCTTCGGAGATTTTTTTTTTTTTTTTTTTTTTGCTGGTCCCCTGCTGGGCTGCCGAGGAGCCCCAGGGTCTTGCAAGGACCGCAGTGTGTACTGGGAGGGGGCACCTTAACATCTGCCCCAGCATTCTCCCCCCCCCCCCCCCCCCCCGGCAGGTTGAGGTTTGATTAATGCAAGCCGAGGGCTCTGAGCGCACAGAACGGGAGCCATAAATCAGCCAAGTAACGCTGAGCTCATGGAATCAGTTCACCTTGTCCTTTTTTTTTTTTAGTGCTTCCGCTGGGTCCGGGGGTGGGGGGGGGGGGGGGGGAAGGAGGCCTCCAGCGCTTTACTCGAATGATGAAAGGGGGGGGGGGGTGCATGGCAGAGCTGAAAACATCTGGAAACCTTCTGTTTCTCGGCTCGGAGCAGGTCACTCAGCATCTCTATGCTGGCATCTAAATGTAAGCTCTTTGGGGAGGGGACGCCCGAAATTTTGTGCAGTCTTGTTTATACTTATGTGAGTAACACCAGGAGCTGAGCTCCAGGAGGTTTCTGGCCTAGCACAGCCAGGTTTCCATAAGGAGGCTTGGAGGAAGGGTTGAGTGTTGGGTGACAGATACTGTCCCAGCCTCTTGCTGGTGGGGGGGATTGAGTTTCTTAGAAATCCCAATTCTGATGCTTGAGGTGTAGAAGCTGAGGGGCCCTATCAGTGTTAGCTCCTGTTTTGTTTTTCCTTCCCTTAAGCTGAGACAGACCCCTCTTCCCTCCTCCCTTATTACTAAAGAAGCTGAGCTAAGCCTAACCAGGCCTGAACAGGGCACCTTGGTCTGATGTGGGCGTTTAAGCTAATTTAGCTGTTCTCTTTCTCCCAGCCTAATTTCATCCTCCCAGGGCTCTGCCGCCTTCCATCCTTGAGTAAGGTTGAAATACAGAACACGATGGCTGATGAAGACCATTAGGGGTCCATCTGCTTCCAATGCTATCGAAATCCCCTCTTATCTCCAGCTTTCTTACCATTTCTTCACTCACTCACAGCCCCCTTGAAAGCTGACCTCTTGCTCTTTCTGGTGACTTTCTTGGAGGAATTCGAACGTCATCTCTATTTGCAAACTTAAGTTTCTTGTCACCTTGCTCCTGGTGCAAAGTCTCCTCTGGACCCTCCCTCTCTATTGTGGCCCCCAACCTCAGATGATTTATAGACCACCGACTTCCTCCACAACTGTATAAAGCTGTTACCCCAGAGACATGATTTTTCACTGATTCGCAGAACATCGGATAAACACACAAGCAATTCAATGAACCGTTTTCTAAAAGCTTTCCCCATCTGTTTTAGATCTTGCACATGGGTGTCTGTCTGGGGGAAATCTAGTATCTTCACAAAAAGACAAACTCTTTCTGCTAACCCACTGAGACTAGATCAGGAAGATGCTGAAAAACAAAATCAGCCCTGAGGCTCTCTGTTAATCACCTTTCTTTTTTTCCAGTGACTTCCAGTAACCACCACTCAACCAACCAGTGTGAAATCCAGTCTGCTAGCCTGGGCTCACTGTGGGGCTGTTAAGTTTATCAGGTCAAAACATTTGTTGAAATCCCAAGTGGACCACATCAAAGGCATGTCCCTGATCTCTCACTCTGGCCAGTTGGAAGGGGCATCCTGGTGGGTCAGTGGACTGTGTGAGGGACCTGCTCTGACATCTGGCCAACAGCTGGCAGTTGCCTCCCTTTTTCTGACACTGCAGGGCATGGGTGAGGTGTGTCTTGCTAATATTTCTGGCAGGATTAACTTGACACACCTACCAATGAGCCCTGTCTGAGTCTCCACAGGGTGCGGTGTGGTGGGGGAAGGGGGGGGGGCTTGCAGCTGTAGTGTATTTCCCCTGTATCACGTTTGCAGATAGACACACTCGTATCTTGTGAAAGTCCAGCATATAGTGAAAAATATTCCCGCAAAGACGGAATACTGTCTGGCACAGCCTTGGGTTGTCTGTGCTGAAAGTTCATCCTCCTGATCTGTCAACGGACGGACGGATGCAGACATGGTTGTCTTTGTGTCTGTGGCATTTGTACTCTATACTTGCTTTCGAAAATAATTCTGAAAACATAGAGTGATAACCTGAGATGGATTTTAGCTGTGTGTGTGTTGTGATAAATGTAATTTTAAACTGGTTTTAAATTGGCTTTAAGTAATAAGGTTATGTTTAATTTAGGTCTTTGTTTTCTGTATTTATCTTTGTTTGGTACATTTTCTTTACTGTTGATTGTACCATACCTTGAATTTTATGTAGGTGTGTAATAATGATTTGGTAAACTAATCCAGCTAAAATATAATGTTCTGGTGTGGGCAAGAATCCTTCATGGCCAGTAAGCCACATTATGATTTGCAGTGGCCCAGTGTTGCAAGGAGCTATAGGGGCAATTTGCAGAAAACACAGGAATGTAACTTTGCCTGCCTTAAGGGTTTTAATACAGGAGACGGATAAGCTAGATTAAATGTGGGTCTGTGTCGCTGTGCAGCTCCTGAATCCATTGTGTCCCCTGGATTGCTGGCATTGGCAGGGAATTCCCTTACATCCTTTGCACAGATTATAGGCGAGTTTTCTCATACCGGAATCTTAGTAAGAGCTGTCTTCTCTCCCCCCCACCCCCTGGCCGCCTCCTATCCATGCTAGCTATTTATTTATTTATTGGGATTTATTAACTGCCTTTATGAAGAGATTCACCCAAGGTGGTTGTACAGAGGTCCAGTTTAACGTAAAACTTACAATTTTGTTAACAGCATAACAAAATAAACATAAATAAAAGAGGTAAACACGAGAACAGTAAATTATAAGCTAATAATAGGACTAACATGAAACAATATCAAAACTATACGTGGGGGGGGGGGGGCTGGGAAAATATTCTAGGAAAGTTGCGATTTTAACACCTTCCACCCTCTTAGGAGTCTGTTGAGAGGCAATTACTGTCCTGCCACCCCTCGCAGTGGAAGACGCGGACTGTCTGCTTGCTGGATGTACAGCGTTTCCTACGCTGAGGAGGGCTGGGGGAGATTCGCGGTGGTCCCTCGCTCGCTGCTGCTGGTTATTGAGCTTTCGGTAGAGGTATTCTTCGGTGGACTTTCAACGTCCGGCTGTCTAGAAGGTGCAAACGTGGTTTCTGATTTCTGGAGGACGCTGGTATTCTGAGGCTTTGCCTCGATGAGACTGCGTAAACTCCTGGGAGCACAGACCGTCTCTTCTGTGTATCAGTACAGCACCACATTTGGTTTATACAGAAATATGGGCCCGGGTTCTGTGTTCTCATGTTGTCAGTGCTTATGGAAGGGACTTAGCAAACCCTGGAAGGTGTTTTGCTAACACTTGTTAACCATCCGGTTCTGTGTTCGTCTTTACAGCATATTTTTGCTTTCTGTTCAAATACGGAGAGCCAAAGATGAACAGGTGAGAGCTTCAGCCTGGACTAATGATGCACTTTGCAGGTAACTTTATAAGGTGTTTTCCATATAGCAAGGATGTTTTATAGGTGGATGAGTGGTAAGTACGCCTGCACTGGGGAAAGAGTTCATGGGACAGAGTTGCGATACATGTGCCCATTATAAATCAGATGTGAATGTGCACATCGGCGTTTTCACGCTGTCGGGGCTGGATCTGGGAGCCTCACTTATAAATCCACATAGTGCTGCTTACAGACACTCGGACCCTTTGTGACTAGCCCACCGGTTGCCAAACAGGTCCTGGTGTGGCACGGTCCGTCCAGTTCTTGAGATAACCACAGCGAACGTTTATGCACTTTTTGGAGACCTACTACAGTCTGTCCTTGGAGCAGTGGACTTAGGGAAGAGCAGACAGCTGCCAAAAAATGAAAGAAAATTTCATTAAAAATTGCTGAAAAAAATGAAAGAAAAAAAAAACGATACTACACAGAAAAATGGGCGTTAAAATAACAAAAATATATAAATACACACAGTTCACACATACAACAGGGGCTTGTTGAAAATAGGAAACATTGAGGGCAAAGAACTATGCCCTCCTCTGAGGATGGAACTGGCCTTGCAGCTTTATCTGCTACAGAATCACTGGGGTCCCTAGATTAGCTTTGTCTGGCCAGTTTCTGTCCTGAGAGTAATAAAGGAGCCTCACTGCTTCTTCCTTCAGAAGCATCCTAAAATCCAGCAGTGCTCCTGTCCCTTCCTTTCAGGATTTCTGGAGCAGAGCAGGAGACTTAGGCAGTCTGGTACAGTCCTAACTGGGAAGTGTCTGGAGAGATGTTCAGCTCCCACTGTACCGTTTTTTTTTTTTTCTGTCTTCTGCTGTATAAAACCTGGGGTGGGGTGGGAGGGGGGACCACAAATCCAGTCCTGTCCTGTGGCGATATATTTCAGTACCTAATCGTCAGCATCTCTGAGTTTCGCAGCAGGGAAGGGGCCCCTCTGCCTTCTGGTTACAGTTCCCTGGATACTTTCTGTTGTGTTCTGGAACAATTTTTATAGCTTGCGACAGTCGAGGTGCAGAAAGAAGCTGCGTCAAAAGATGGAGAGCTGCAAATGCAGCAGCGAGAGTGGAAAAAAAAGACAGTTTACCTGAAATATTCTGTTTAATCACAGTGAGATTTGGAAATGGTGCACAAAAACAGACATTGGGCAGAGTTCTGATTTAAGAAAGCTCATTAGCTGCACAGGAGCTGACAGCGGGGGTGGAAGCAAGGAATTCACCCTCATTTTCTCAACAGCTTTACAAAACTTATTTTCTGTCTCTTAATTTGGATGAATTCTGCTCCTCTGGTTCTCTTTAACTTTAGCTAGTACAGATGTGCGTGTCCTGGTGTTCTCATGCCCTTTTAACCCCCTCCTCCCCCACCACTCTTTAAGAGGGAGTTGGTCACACACCTTAATCTCTGCATTTTGGAAAAATAGTACAGTAAATGACCCCCTCCCCCCCTCAGGCTTTGAGGGTTCTGTTAGGACAGATGGTGATGGAAGGGAAGCCTTGCAGATCTTATCAAGAGGCTCTGCTCTTTTTTTTTGGTTCCTTTCTGTTTTCATTCCTGGGCTGCTGTGACAGGCTCTGGTTCCCTTAGGGGCAGTGGTTCAGGGATGCAGTGCATTCCTTTCCTCCTCCCTGAATTTTGGAGGGCAAGGCCTGGTCCCTGCATCTGAGGTGTCCTCAGGACCCAACTCACTCTTAACCTGTCTACCAAACAGTTAGTTTCCACCTGTGTCGTAAGCCTTGCAAGAACCTGCTGCAGGTTTTCCGTGGATATGTGTGGAAGGAAAGGAGAGGTCTGAGGACAGCGGAATCACTGATGGGTTACATCCTAGCTAGACATTTAATAAATCTCAGGTTTATCGTATACAGACATGCCGACTTTCTATAATCCCAGAACGTAGATTGCTGTTCCCTGAAATGTGGAGAAATAGAAGCTGAGAACAGATAAGGAGATCAAACCCAACTACCTTCCTGTTATAATAATGTGTCGTACATGATCTCTGGTTTTATACTGAAACAGCGATGAGATCAGACTACCTGAGAGGCCGTGTGAGGAAGGAACACCCCCCCCCCCCCCCACGTGGTCTGGATCGCTCAGGTGTTTCATTTTCTATGGGTAATTCTCAAGTCCGTTAATTCACTAGGGAAATTCTTGAATTATCTGCCTATTTTGTCTCACCCACCTTCTCTGGCAAGTCTTTCCATTCATTTCTTTCCCCTCCCCCCTTCCTTCACAGTTTCCTTTCTGTCTGAACAGTGCTGTGTGTCTGTTTCCCCATTCACCACCAGGCTACATTCTGCCAACCCAGTACCCATCCACTTGGACACTGCCTGCTGCTTTCTGGAGGCAGAAAATGAAGAAGAAAGAGGCAAATGTGTAGGATTCATCCAGCTTTTGGTCTAGAGCAGGGGAGGGCAACCTTTATACAGAGAGTACCGATGTTCACGTTGCCCTATCTGGAAGGTATTGTTGGAACCAGAAATGCATTAAAAATGGTGGAAGCGAACTGCTAGAGTGGCTATTCTGAACATTTTTGAAAGTACGGTATTTAAAATTGGCAAAACTCTGTGTCTACTTCCCATGGTCTCGTGGGTCACAGTTGCTCACCCCTGATCTCGAGCCTCGTCCTTTATCAAGGCACGTTTTGCAGCTGGAGCCCATTTCGGAGATTGCAGATGTGTGTTTTGTCTCTCTGTGTGGTCTACATACGTCTGTGAGTGTATCTGTGTTGTATATAAAATGTATTTACACACAAACACGCCTTTGTATAAGTGTGGGGGTGTTTTCACTATGTTCATCTCTTTATGTGTCTTCTGGATATGAGACTCTGTTTATAATTAACATTAGGTGTATAGACGTAGGAAGACAGCTATTAGCCAACTCTGTATCAGACACATTCCCCAGGTCTTGTCTTCATGCTTCACATATGTCAGTGTTACACCTGCATGGGGGCTTGGATGAGCCCCCCCCCCCTAATTTGCTTCCATTCTTGAGGGTGGAAGCTTTAAACAAACAAACAAATAAACTGTTATCTGCTTAGCTACAAAAGGAAAATCCGAAATAAGCATTGTTTGGATTTGGGATGTTTGGCTAATACTGGTGCTTTGAAATGCTCCCCCCTCCCCGGATCCCCCCTTCTTCTTTGGATTTTATTTATCTTGAGGTTCCCCCTTTCCTCTCCCTCACCTCATTCCTTGCTGGTGACAGGGTCTTGCAATGCCCACCCATGGCTCTTTCTTCTGCCACCTGAGTCGTGAGTAAAGGCAGGAAGGGCCCCCCCCCCCCCCAATGTTTATCCCATTTTCATCCCTTCAGACTCGCAACAAAAATTCTTAGGCTGCCTCTTAAATATATTATTATTATCCAGGAAAGTCTGTTCTGTCTTGTCATGCTGGTCTCATAGCTTTTCTCATTGAATTACTGTTTTCCCCTTCAGCAATGGACCAAAGAGACAACAGGCTTTATGCTGTGTGCCGCTTCAAGGCGATGCTTCTGATAATTATCGTCATTGGTGGAGATAGGCTAGGCTTTCATTCAGGAGGATCTTTCTGATCTGGTACAGATCCATGTTAAAGAAGCCGGGAGCCTTTCAGTCCCTGAAAATGCAATTCCCCGCTGTCTGTCTCTGGGGATGGGTCTGCTGTTGCTTTGTGATTGAAGTCTCACCACCCCGTTTCCCTTCCCTCCCCCTCTGGTTCCATCAAGGATCCCCATCTCATCCCTTCAGCCGCCAAACTCTCTCCTTTATGTGTGAAGGGGTGCCTGTGATTATGGTCCATCTCTGGTACTTTTATAAGCACAGCTACCCCAGTTACTGCACTGACCCTGTGGACAGGCCGGGGGCTGCCAGCATACAAACCCAAACTCAGAGAGAGATGGCAAGGTGAGGGTTCAGTGGCTTGTAACCCGTGTGAAGCAGTGTTTGTGTTGCAGGAGGCACTCAAAGCCCGTCTTCAGAGGCCCTGCCTTGGCTCCCCATGCTCTCCAGCCAAATTCCAGGCCGAAACCCCCTCAATTGCCGTCCCTGTTTTGTGATTGTGTGGTGAGCAGAGGGGACAAAAGAAAGGGCAGGGAGTGGATAAGACCAGAGTAAACGGGGGTTTTAAAATATTATGCTCCGTTGGTTTTCAGCTCAGTCTTTCCAGAACAACAGCTAACCCCTCCCCCACCCACCTGCCAGCATCGTGTGTATGTAGTGGGGTTTTTCTCCATCCTAAGCCATCAGTCACCTAGGAGGTAGGTGGAGGGGTGCAAGAGTATTACACAGAATCACAGCAGCTACACTTCTCCGCTCCTTCAGAGGATTAGGGTTCTTAGACTTGCAATTATTATTTTTTTTTTAATAATTTAAAATGCTGAACTCTCCTAAGAGCTCTTGAAAAAGAATCCATTTTATCTGTTAATAATCCCAGCCCTGCATGAGAAACAGATTTTATGGCCAGAGACCTGGATGCTGTTTTAGTGCACTGAGATATGCAGGAACTTCGCAGCCATTAGATGGGGACCTGGGGTGGGAGTGGGGATGGGGGAGAAGGGTCTTTGTAGCTCGGGTGCATCGTCATCTTCTGGGACAAATGAGTCTCTGGCTCCTCCTAGAAGCTGTGTACTAGAGATGTTGTCTTGGCCATGATGGTACCCCAACTCCCCCCACCACCATTCTGCTCTGTGATTCTGGGCCTGGTCTCATGACAACTGTCAGAACCCGTGGGGATCCCACACGAAAACACCCACACAGCTGATGATTTTTAGACATGCTGCATTCATGTGAGGGAGAAACTTGCATGAGGCATCTTTCTGCCTGTGTGCCCAGATTTTGTCTGCACACACTTGGCACCCAGAGAATCAAATCCATAATTTATAAATGAGAGAGTTCAGCAGTTTCAGCAAGTCCACGTGGGTCAACGGAGCAAGTCACTGACTACAAAATATGAAATTGAATATTAAGAGCATGAGGAATGGTTGTATGTGTATCCACATCCTTTGCTGCCCTGATTAAAGCAACTGGGACCCTGCAGTGTGTATGTGTTCAGTCCTTAATCTTTGAGAATTTCTGTTCTTGAAATGCTGGGATCAGCCTGCCCAGCCACTGCCTCACATCGGCCCACTATCCATGCAGTAATCGGGCAAAGAACGTGCAGGACAGGAGCCACAGGTACACAGAGCAGCCATGTTTGATTTCCACGTTTAGGGCTGTTTAAGAGAACTTTTCTTCTGCCCATCTCACAGTCCAAGGTGTATTAAAAAAGGTATGAAACAGTATATAAAACGGAATAAACAATCCATGCCTAAGGTATTCCACAGATTTAGTCCTGCAGTTAAAAAGCTACTTGCATGCCCCCGTGTGACACACAAGTCTCAAAGATGGAGCCATCTTGGTCCTGTGATCCCAGTTCATACCCTGGCTGATGTAGTGTTTCACAAAAACACATGAGAGACAGTTCAGTGTGAGGGAGTCATAGCAGCTGAGGATGCAGGCCACTGTCTGTTAGAAGAGACCTGGCTTTTTCCCCAGATCCTCTTCCAAGATAAACTTGACAACTGTGATTGATCCTTTGACTATTCCTTGTTTAAAGAAGTGGGATATCGGTACGTGAGATGTATGACGTCCGTATATTAGGTGAGCAGACGGGGATGTGGCTCTTGCTGGTGCATCCTATACTGATGAGTGGCCTTGGAGGCTCTCTTCTGATGAGTCTTGTGGAGGTGATATTGGCTTTGTGGGCTCTCTTCTGATGTATTCTCTAGTGGTGAGAGTGTTTTTGTAGGTGCCTTTCTGTTGTATCTTGTAGAGGTGAGCGTGGTGTTGGCGGCTCCTTTCTCTTGTATCTTGTAGAGGTGAGAGTGACGTTGGAGGCTCCTTTCTCTTTTATCTTGTAGAGGTGGGAGCGGCGTTTGTGGCTCCTTTCTCTTGTATCTTGTAGAGGTGGGAGCGGCGTTGGCGGCTCCTTTCTCTTGTATCTTGTAGAGGTTGGAGAGGCGTTGGAGGCTCCTTTCTCTTTTATCTTGTAGAGGTGGAGCGGTGTTTGTGGCTCCTTTCTCTTGTATCTTGTAGAGGTGGGAGCGGCGTTGGCGGCTCCTTTCTCTTGTATCTTGTAGAGGTTGGAGAGGCGTTGGAGGCTCCTTTCTCTTTTATCTTGTAGAGGTGGGAGCGGCGTTTGTGGCTTCTTTCTCTTGTATCTTGTAGAGGTGGGAGCGGCGTTGGCGGCTCCTTTCTCTTGTATCTTGTAGAGGTGGGAGCGGCGTTGGCGGCTCCTTTCTCTTGTATCTTGTAGAGGTGGGAGCGGCGTTGGCGGCTCCTTTCTCTTGTATCTTGTAGAGGTTGGAGAGGCGTTTGTGGCTCCTTTCTCTTGTATCTTGTAGAGGTGGGAGCGGCGTTGGCGGCTCCTTTCTCTTGTATCTTGTAGAGGTTGGAGAGGCGTTGGAGGCTCCTTTCTCTTTTATCTTGTAGAGGTGGGAGCGGCGTTTGTGGCTCCTTTCTCTTGTATCTTGTAGAGGTGGGAGCGGCGTTGGCGGCTCCTTTCTCTTGTATCTTGTAGAGGTGGGAGCGGCGTTGGCGGCTCCTTTCTCTTGTATCTTGTAGAGGTGGGAGCGGCGTTGGCGGCTCCTTTCTCTTGTAACTTGTAGAGGTGGGAGCGGCTCCCTTTTGATGTTTTTCTTGCTACAATCTCTCGTCTGGTCTGCCCATTATGGTGTTGTCCACCCATATGGAACGCTGTACCCAGATCCCCTTTAAGAGTGGTTTCATTGCCTCTTAAGGTTGTAACTACCACTCCACTCCATTCAGGTGATCTCCTATGCTTTCTCATAAATACAGTGGTCTGTAAGAATGTAGCAGCCACACCATACGGACAATACAGAGTGCTTCATTCCAGTCCTTTTGCCTCTAGGAATTCTCTCTCTTTTTTTTTTTTTAATCCTATGGGTTTTGAGTTTCTCTACCTTCAGAAGGTGTCCCAGAGAGCTGCTACATTTCCTTCGAAAACCTATTTTCTGACCCTTGAAGTTTCATACTGTGACCCATAGGAGCCAGCTATGTGGGTGTTTGAACACCCCCAATATTGAGCAGACTCCTTGACTGTGTCCAGGGAGGGCTAATTTCCATTAGATCCTGCGTGTTTTCTCCTGTGACATCTAGTTTAGCCTCCACACCAGTCTCTGGACTGCCTCTAGTTTAGCTTGTCTTTTGCCCACGTTTTCTCCAGATGAGGCCTCAGTAATGACCTGTATTTTTTTTTTCATGCTCAGTTCTCCTCCCTTTGCCTCCCTCCCATTCTGGATGTAGCCTCCACCTTGTTGCACCTTGAGAGCGTTGGACGCTGACTTCCTGAGCTTATTGTCGAGCTCGCCAGCTCCTCGTCTCCTATTCTGTACTGTTGCTGTGGATTTCTGCACCACAGGATGACTTAAAATGTATGGTCCGGCTTTCGCTCCACTACGAGCATACAAAGTGGATTACAAAGGCAGCAACATGGTAGATGACGACAGATCGAGAGCACAAGAGCCCATCCAGTCTGCCCCATCGGTTGTAACTGCTGTTCCATGCTGGTTGCCCTCATGTTTTTTTTTTTTTTTTGGAAGCACAGTGCACTTATTTCACTGCCGTTTTGGGCTGAACTGCTGCTCAGTGCTTTCCACTAAGGATCCTTTGTGCTTATCCCTACCACAGGAGCTGGAGCCAGGGACTGAGGCTGCAGGCTGTCACACTGGGGCTATTCAGTCAGATTAAGAGGAAGGAAGAAGGTCTTGGTGCTGCTGGAATAGGGTTCTCTTATTCCATTGCTTTCCCCTACTTTGTTCCCCTCACCCCACCTGCCCTCAGATTGCTGTTTTCTGCTGTTAGTGCTGTATTTCTTTTGTGTGTATAGGTGGATGATACCTGCGTGGTGTTTCTGATGTTGAACAGGAGAGAAGCATCGCATTGTGCTTATGTTACTATTGGTGGCAGCAGGAGAAGCCTTTTGGTGTTTTTCTGGATGAAAGTAGTACTAGTTGTTAGCACAGCAGGCAGATAATCCGGAAACCAGGGTTCAAATTCTGCTTCTACCACTCACATTCTCTGAGACCCTGAGCAATTCTCTTAACGCTCCATTACCTCAGATTTTAAGCACCCTTGAGAAGGGAAATACCTCCTGTACCTGACTGACTTCACTGAACTCGGGTTTGAAGATGTTTCTTTTGACACGCCACATTTGCTGGCTACCAGGTCACTGCAGTTTAGGTAATCAAATTAAGGGAACAAGAAAGGAATGCAAATTTTGTCAAAGAAAAGGTCCATCAAAACAAAGGGGATAAGAAAGCCTTAAGGAAGTGGAGAGCATATGCCCAAAAGTAGACTTGAGTGTGGATAATGAAACCAAGAATCCACATCCAAACCCTTTGGGATAAAAAGAAAAAGGTGTTTTGTTATATCAGCCTCCTGAGCAATGCCAGTTAAAATATCTGACACAAGCAAACCAGTGTAATGGGGCAGGGGAGATGCCTGTAAATGAAGACACAGGCTCTGGTCCCTGGAGGGATGAGGGATGCAGGATGCTCCTTCATCTCTCTAAAACTAGCAGCAAGATGCAAACTAACCTTCTCTCGGGAAGGGATTGATTGACAGACCTTCATCGAAAGGTGAACTCAGGACTTGCTCAAGCCTCTCAAATTATGCCTTTACATGTAGCTGGGTGCTTGTCCCCCCCCCTTCCCCCTTCATTATGTCTCCTGCTGCTTATTTGCATTTTATGGGAGGCACTACAACAGTGACAGGTGGGGTTTTTTGGGGGGGGGGAAGGGTGGTCCCCACTTTCTGCTTTACACTGCATTTTTTTTTTCTGGAGGGGGAAAGATCACATTCATGGCAAGAATGGAATCCGAGTCCCTGTGGGGAGAGATCCGGGAGGCAAGAGCCGTGATGGAGCAGAATGTTTGCCACCCTCCCCCCCCCCCCCCCCATCAAAAATCTTCATGCAGCATACGGGGGAGGGGGGCTGCGCATTAACTGCAACCCTGTAAAACATATGGTCTCCATGTGCCCTTGGCTTTCTCTTCGCATGATTGACTGAATAGATTCTGTGCTCTAGGGGAAGGGGAGGAAGATGTTGATATGAAAAAGGGTTGGGGTCTGTGAGGCAGAATGTAGGCAAAATTAGCACAATGTCATGGTGATTAGAGTGTCCAGAGGGCCTCTAAAGCATTTATTTCCTTATAGACCAGGCTGTCTCATGGCCACCTCAGACGTACATGTAACCCAAATATCTCCTTGAAGTCCTAGCTTAAGTGGGTGAGCTGCCGATATTTCCAGTCATGAAGAAAGACAGATGATTGAGGGGGAGGGGGAGAGACATCTTTTATCAGAATTTCTGATGTAAAATAAGTAATCACAGTATCTGGAAAATTTTTAAGAAAGAGCTGTGAAGAAATTTCCAACAAACCAGAACCTGGAACTTGGCTTCCGTCTACTATTTTCTTCTGTGGAACTTGAAGGTAGCGGGTACCTGTGCTCTGACTCCCTTGGAGCCTTATACCATGGGGGTTAGTTAATTAGAACGTTGCATTTACGCCTTAATTAGCTGAACCCCCCTCCCCCCACGGGTTTATTAGAGTTGGCAGCTGTGGATTTTGCTGACCCATGGGAGGGATGGGTGGGCGAACGTGAATCTTCTCATATCAGCAGAGAAGTTAATTTTACTGCACATGAGTCAGCCCAGACGTAGGCACTTTTTATTATTTAATTTCTTTTTACGGTTTTTAAAAGAGGGAATATGTCAGCAGAAACAGAGCCAGGGATAATCAGAGCCACTCATAAACCCAGTAAAAAAAAGGAAATAGCAAGCAATGAATAATCCGGCTCCTACTGTCCCTAGCCTTTCCCTCCAGAAGGAGCAGGGCCAGCTTCTTCCCACAGGAGGCACTGTAGGGGGAATGAACCTGAGTTCTGGCTATGGGGAAGCTTAGGGTTTCTACAGCCCCAGCCTCTCCGGGAGTCTGGTGTTTTTCTTTTCATGTTGAAAGCCATACCTGCCCAACGGCTCTTTGTTCACCTGCAGCTGGTATTCCTGGAGGTTCCCAGGGGACTGTGTGCATCAAGCTTTCTACTGACTCCGTCTACTGGGACCGTTCAGTGAAGCAGCTTCTAATTAGCTGCCTTGTTTTTGGTGTCCCCACGCTCCTCCAGAGAGAGATATGAGGTGGGCACCATTGTAGGCTTTTAGTTGCTGTGAGATTTTCCCCAGAAAGCCCCAGGGATACTGCGAGAAGCCGGCAACTCGCAGATTTTCAGGTTAACATTGTTGTGTAACGAATACTTTTCCTTTGTCTCATCAGATGTATTGGAGAGAGCATTTCTGATTCATTCTTCATGGTCATCCACCTTCTCCCTTTTTGCTCCTTTTAGTGGCTGCTCCGTCTGCACATCTTTCTTCATGCCCTTATTAAACGGTGCATGTTTATTCTGAATCGTCTTTGCTGTTCAGTCTGCATAGATTCGATTCTTGACAAATGAATAGTGGCAGCAGTTAAGGCTGGCTGAGGCACCTTACAATGGGTCGTACGTCTGCAAACCTTTCTTTGTGTTTTGGCTTTGATGTCTGTGAGCCGCTCCCAGGTATTGGACTGTCTACTTCCTCCTGTCGGGTCCCTGCACATAGCATAGGGAGGGGTGAATTTTCATTGCTCTTTATTAACAATAAGCCTTTTTCAGTCCCGCTGTGACAGAGCACTAATGAATTCACTAAAGCATGATAGTAGGGCTGGTCCTGGAAGTAGGTGAGCAAGGCCATGCCATGGCTGGAGCAGGACTGTTGGAGCTGGACATCCACAGGGAAGAGAAATGAGGTTCCCGATGGACGATCTTGGGTCTAATTGCAGAAGGTAATAGAGCAACCAGCTTGAGATTGATCGTTTAATTAAAACCCAATTAAAAACTCTATTGATCCTGTTAAGCAAAGCCCAAAAGGTTGGACTTTAAAGAGATTAAACAGACTTTGCCTTTGTCAGTAAATAGAATAAGTAAATCTCTCTTGTATTATAAGTTTATATATTTTTTTCCTTTGATAATAAAGCAGAATGTGCAGTCTTCACACATGAGTGATGCTGCCAGAAAGAGACTTGGGCCAGACAATAGTGAAGAAAGGCTTTAGGAGGTTACCAGAGCAGTGGACTCTGTCTGTCTGTGTCGGTCTTCTGCGCTGTCATTGTGTGAGGTGGCCTCATTCTAGGGCTTTGGTTTTTTTGTAGAGCCCATTGAATGTTCAATTTAATCTCTATAGGTTAACTACAGTATGTTCCAGAAGTTTCTTTTTCATATGAGTTGCCTTAGTACCCCTTTGTTAGGTTTTTCAGTTGGTTCTGTACTGGTGTTCTTTGATTTTTATTTTTTTTTACCATTGAGCTGTTTGATATAAAAACAGCCAAATGTG
Source organism: Microcaecilia unicolor (assembly GCF_901765095.1). Taxonomy (NCBI): domain Eukaryota; kingdom Metazoa; phylum Chordata; class Amphibia; order Gymnophiona; family Siphonopidae; genus Microcaecilia; species Microcaecilia unicolor. Next base: position 38,429,679 of record NC_044044.1, read on the forward strand.
AAATCAATATTCCAGCAACAAATCTGCCAGTGATTTCAAGAAGTGCGGGTGATGTCCGTCAGAAACACCCCATTAATTGTACCCTGATATGTCTGGGACCCAAATGTGAAATCCATAGTTGTACCACCTGTGAAAACATGACATGTAGAGTCTTTGTAGTTCTCATGTTCCTCTGAGTCCTACTGTAGGTCCATCACTATCGGCCTCTACAAACCCCTGGAGCTGCAGCCTCAATACGGAGTATCAGTAGAGGCCTTTGGTCAGGTGTCATAGACAGAGTGCTGAAATCTTCCTCATGTGAGGAAAGGCTAAAGAGGTTACGGCTCTTCAGCTTGGAAAAGAGACGGGTGAGGGGGGATATGATCGAGGTCTACAAAATCCTGAGTGGTGTAGAACAAGTAGAAGTACAAAGACCAGGGGATGCTCGAGGAAGTTACATGGAAATACTTTTAAAATAAATAGTTAAGCTCTGGAGCTCGTTGCCAGAGGATGTAGTAACAGCGGTTATTGTATTTGGGTTTAAAAAAGGTTTGGACAAATTCCTGGAGGAAAAGTCCGTAATCTGTTGCTGAGACAGACATGGGGGAAGTCACTGCTTGCCCTGGGATTGGTAGCATGGAGTGTTGCTACTATTTGGGTTTCTGCCAGGTACTTGTGACCTGGATTGGCCACTGTTGGAAACAGGATACTTGCTAGATGGACCATTGGTTTGACCCAGTATGGCTAATCTTATGTTCTTATGACCATCACTGAAGTCCCACTCAATGAATGCATTAAGGGATGTCAAATGAAGATGAAGGGGTATCGGTATTAAAGTTCTGTGCATAATGCTGGAATGCGGAGCTGGCAACATCTCTAGTCTCAGAGAGGACTGCTCATCCTTCTTCACAACTAAGGGCATACAGCAGCTTTCAAGGACCAGGGACCTCAAGTGACCAGGAGGATGCCACTGCTTCTGTAGGCCAAGTGCCATTAGCATGGGTAGTCTGAGGAGCTGGACAGGAAGGTCCGGGAGGCACCGTTGGTGCTTTGGCATCTTCTGCCTCTCCTGTGCACTGAGGGAGGAAGCACCAGCCTACTCTAAAATTTAAGCCCCAACAGATACAGGAAAACCTCCCAGAGGCATTGTCTTCTACACAGGTTTACTTCCCATCTCTTTTACAAAACATTTTCTCTAATAGAGGTTTGGATGCACTAGAACCCTAACTCGCCCTTGCTTTCCCTCTTCAGCCTTCTTTCTTGGCCATGACTGACTGACTTAAAATATATATATATATTGTTGTTGTTTTCTTTCCCTTTTTCCTTCAGTGAGCCTGTGCATCTTGGCTGTTCCATGAAGCATGACTCGTCGAGGAAAATAAAATCCTGGAAATCAATCCAGTTTCTTTGTTTGTTGCCCAATCAATAGTAGACCACATTTGCCAGAAGGTCAAACCTGCTTCAGCAAAGCATGAGGGCCTTGGGGTAGGAGGCTGGGGGATCATTGTTCCCTTCTCTCCACTGGCCTTACTGCAAGGAGTGGGGGTGGTCTGGTGTGCTTCAGCAGGTGACCCCCATGCTGCAGAGTCCTTGACTTGGTTAGCAAACCTTAGTACCTGGTTCCTGTATTCTGAGAGAGGTGATTTTTATGGTGTTGCCTTTTTAAACTCTCATCTACAGAATGGAGCTGCCCCCCCCCCCCCCAGCACACAGACATTGACATGGTCTTCCCTCCTCTCAATGTATCTCCCTTGAGGTGCTCATCATTGCCTGGGAATGCCCACAGCCCAACTGATAAGGAAGATGTGGGGTAGAATTAGATGTTGTGACCACCCTGATCCCTCCCCAGCTGCAGCAGTTGTGATCACACATGCGATCTGGGTGGGAGGGCAGCAAAGCTGATAACCTTTAAAACTCCTCTTTTAAAAACGTGTTCATGCAGAAGGCGATTTGGACAGGATTACGTTTGTTGTCTTAACCCTTAGGCAGGTTGCCGACTCATTTTTCTGGCTGCAGTTCTTCCTTACGTTCGCCCTGTGCTCGCTCTCTGGGGTTTCCTTCGCTTCCTGGAGATTGTGATAGTGAGTTTGAATATTGGCCACTTAATATGTGATAGATAAACAATTTGTAAAAGCTTTTATTTCATGAACACTTATATCCCGCCAATCCAGAAACAATTCCTTCTCTCAGTGAGTTACATTTTTAAAACATATACAATATCATAAAATATAGAAAAACGAAGGCAGTTAAAGATCAGGGGGCTCATTTTCAAAGCACTTAGACATTACAATGTTCCATGGGTTACTATCAGGCTCATTTTCAAAGCACTTAGCCTTCCAAAGTTCCATAGAAACCTATGGAACTTAGCCTCCCAAAGTGCTTTGAAAATATGCCTCTATGTAACTTTGTAAATCTTTGAAAATACACCTCCATATGAACTATCAAGTCTGCCCATCCATACCATCTGCTGTCGCTGTTGCTCCCATAGAGATTCCATGTACTTGTCCCAAGATGCAAATATTACACAAAACCGAACAATATAGAAAAAAATATTAAAAATACAAACACAGAAGGCAGTGATCCCCAAACCTGTCAGGTTTTCAGGACATCCTCAATGAATACGCACGAGAGAGATTTGCATGTCGAGGAGGCAGTGTAATCAGATTTATCTCATGCATATTCATTGTGGATGTCCTGAAAACCTGACTGGCTGGGGTTTGCTGCACGACAGGATTGGAAATCAGGGACATAAGGTCTAGGGACCGTAAACAAATAAGTCTCCGTTGTAAAAAGAATGGTCTCCTGGGAAGGTGATTCCACATGATTGGATCTACTACTGAGAAATGCTCTAGCCCTTGTTACACTCAGCTTCGCCTCCCTCTAGTCCTCTTCATCTTCGCCCTGTTCACATGGTCATGTCCTTACTAAGGGGTTCTTTTACTAAGATGTGGGGAAAAAGGGCCTTGGCGGTAGCGGCGAGGACCATTTTTCCCATGTGCCAGGGCCCTTGTTATCGCAGCGGGTAATAAGCCCCACCCCCCCAAATGACCATGCGGTAAGATTATTCTTACCGTGTGGCCATGCGGGGGGGGGGGGGGAGTACTTTACCACGTCCCATTGACGTGGTGGTAACTGGGCAGCACACAGCAATGCTCGATTGTCACCGAGTTAGTGCCCGCACTACAAAACGCCGGAAGTGGCGCACGGTCGAGGTAGAACTGCTGCCGGCCGTGTTGGGCCGGCATTGGTTCCGGGTTAGCGTGCGGTAAGTTGGCGTTGGGTCGATGCTTTGTAAAAGAGCTGCTAAGGGCCTCTTGTACTAAATTGTGCTAGTGATTCCCAGCACGTCAAATGAGAGGAAGCCTGTTCAATTCCTGTTTGCCGTAAGGGACTTGCTGGCATGCCTTAGAAAAAGAAGCCTTAAAATTCCATCCTTCCTTTTGCTCTGGATTCTCCGAGGCTGATATTCAATGGGACAGGCAGTTTATAATTTGAAGCATCTCACGTAGACAGTTCTAATTATATTATGTCGTCAACGCATGCCCAGAGTAGGTGTTCAATTTATACCTGCTTTTTGTATGGCACAGTTACAAGATTAATATTGCTGCTTGCTTATATAAGTTATACGTGTGTCCGGCGCTGGTCCCTTTTTGTGGCTGTGTAATTCCGGATGTCTGTTCACATGTCCAATTTTTAAAACACTTATGCAGCTGACATCGGCACCAGATTCATAACTGCTTTTCGATACTGACCTGTGCGTGTCTGGCTTGGTTGGATCCTCAGTGACCACTTAAGAGTTCCACATTTCCGTAAAGCACCCCCAGCCCTCGAGATGCCCTCAGGCTTTCAGGATACCCACAATCAATATACATGAGATACATTTCTATTGTATACAAATGACTTCAATCTTTACCCGGTCCTCTCGTGGCTCTCCTCCTTTCTTTCAAATCGTACTTTTCAGGTTGTTCTCTCTGACTCAACTTCTAAACAGAGGGAGTTACACCACGGAGCTACCTTAGGGTTCAATCTTTTCTCCACTACTCTTCAATCTCTACCCGAGTTCCCCTCGCTGCCCTTAATCAGTCTTTTGGGATTTCTGCCTATTTCTATGCTGATGACGTTCTTCTCTTCTGTCCCACATCATCTGTCTCCCCCTCTCTCGCTCCACTGCAGACCTGCCTTGTACCTATAGCTAACTAGCTTAAGGAACATCGGTTGGTTCTCGGTCACACCTCTCTCCCTCCCTCCCTTCAACTATCACATTCTTTGGCACCTCAGTCTCAGCAGTATCTAGCTTTCGATATTGGGGCATTAACTGACCAGCTTCCGCAAACTGCTGAAGACCCATCCCTTTGACAAAATATACCACAAAGATCAGCACAAGAGAAATTTCCCATAGATATCCAAAAATGTCTAATAATGCCTTCTGTCTTAGTACTATCATGTATTCCACTACCATACAAACCAAAATCCTTCTGTAACACCAAAGGTCTAGGTGGTGGGAGGCGGGGCTGGTGGTTGGGAGACGGGGATAGTGCTGGGCAGACTTATACGGTCTGTGCCCTGAAGAGAACCGGTACAAATCAAAGTAGGGTATACACAAAAAGTAGCACATATGAGTTTATCTTGTTGGGCAGACTGGATGGACCGTGCAGATCTTTTTCTGCCATCATCTACTATGTTACTTTTCTTATTTCCACTATCCATGATGTATTGTAAGCCACTTTGAGCCTGCAAAGAGGTGGGATACAAATGCAACAAATAAATAAAATAAATAAATACTTGATTCCTCTCTCTCAAACACAAATTACTAGAAAATGGCAAAAGCTTTAGGGAGCAAGTTACGGTCTTTGCTTAACTTTAGCGAAATGGAACCTGACTAGCTCTTCACACCCTGTTGGTCTTGCCCTTTTATTTAAAAAATATATATATTGTCATAAGTTACCAGAACGCCAGTTTTATGTCATAAATCATAAAGCGGAAACTGGGAGTAATTGGGTAATATTCATGAGTAGGTCGGTGGAGATTCAGGGCAATTCCAGTAAAGAATCTGTTTGTTGTAAGGTTTATAGGAATGAAGAACTTTACCCCGCAGGAGGTGGTGGAGATGAAAACGGTAACAGAATTCAAAAATGTGTGGGATAAACATAAAGGAATCCTGTTCAGAAGGAATGGATCCTCAGAAGCTTAGCCGAGATTGGGAGGCGGGGCTAGTGGTTGGGAGGCGGGGCTAGTGCTGGGCAGACTTCTACGGTCTGTGCCCTGAAAATGGCAGATACAACTCAAGGTCAGGTATACATATAAAGTAGCACATATGACTTTATCTTGTTGGGCAGACTGGATGGACCGTACAGGTCTTTCTCTGTCGTCATCTACTATGTTACTATGTTTACATACGTATTGCCATACTGGGACAGACTGAAGGTCCATCGAGCCCAGCATCCTGTTTCCAACAGTGGCCAATCCAGGTCACAAGTGCCTGGCAAGATCACAAAACAGTACAATACATTTTATGCTGCTTATCCTAGAATTGAGGAGTGGATTTTCCCCAAGTTCATTTTAATAATGGTCTGTGTACTTTTAGGAAGCCATCCAAACCTTTTTTTAAACCCCGCTAAGCTAACCGCTTTTACTACATTCTCTGGCAACAAATTTCAGAGTTTAATTACACATTGAGTGAAGAAATATTTTCTCTGATTCATTTTAACTTTGCTTGGAGCTGTCCCACATTTCTGCGTGGCCAGTCTCTTCGGGGGCATGTAAAGGTGTATATTATACTCGGTTCCATATTCTTTCCACCCTCTGCACAGGATATTAGCTACATGGAGAAATTTCTAAAACTGCCTCTCTCAACAGAAATGCTTGTCTCAATTTACGCATTTCTGGACCGGCGGATCCTATTTTCATGAAACGCTCCTTTTGCCCCTACTTTTGTTAACTACAAATTTCCCAATTTCTGCTGCTTGGTTTCTTTAACCCTATCTCTCACGTGGTCCTGGGTTGTGGGGCTTGGTCTCAGATAGTAATAGATGAACACCAAAGTGACACATAAGATTTGTTCTTTGGATAGATGAATTCCCAGCTGCAGGGGACGGTTTTAGATCTCGGTTTGTTTGGAGGAGAGGATGCAGGAATTTGCATTGAACTATAATTTCTTTGATTGCTATGCAGTTCAGTCGGATGTGCCTCAATGTTCAGCTCTGTCTGCCATTTATTTTGAATATTTTTGTATCTGTACTGATCTTTGGGTTGTAATTCCTGTGACTGGTATAGCTGAGGTTTTGGTACAGGTGAATGAATGCTCGTCGTTGGTTAAAACTTGGCTAGTTTTCAATGTCTGAAAAGGGGAATTTTACTGATTAGCTGTTCTGCCTTACTGAGGAGTCTTTGTGGTTCCTGTAGTTTTGGAAGAAGGAATGCAGAGGAGATAACCTGCAGCCACCTTACTGGGCAGATGAGCTGGACCATGCTGGGCTTTGTCTGCCATCAGCATCAAACATATAAACGGCGAGTGACCGTACTCACTCGCAAATGCGCAGTAGAGACTTCCCTCTCTGCCCCGCCCCCGCTTCAATACGTGATGATGGGGGCGGGACAGAGAGGGAAGTCTCTACTGGCATGCTGCAGACGTCGGAACCGCTCCCCCTCCCCCGGAGTCGCCGCCGCCCCTCCATCTGGCCCGAGCACTGTGAACTTACATCACCACGCAGCAGCAGGCACATCAGCAAAGCTGCCGTCGGGCTTCCTTCTCTGCCTTTGTCCCGCCCTTGCCGATGTTATGTCACACGAGGGCGGGACACAGGCAGAGAAGGAAGCCCGCCCCGACGGCAGCTTTGCTGATGTGCCTGCTGCTGCGTGCTGATGTAAGTTTACAGTGCTGCTCGGGCCGGGTGGACGGGCGGCGGCGGCAACTCCGGGGGGGGGGGGGGGCTCGGAACCCCCCCCCCATTCCAAAAGTAGCCCGTTTTCACAGGCTCAATGGCTAGTTTACTATAAAAAGGGAGTTGCAGGAATCCACTTGGCAAAGGATCAATAATTGGAAGTGTGTAAAAATAAGAGAAGCATTTAGTCAGAAGCCTGTGAAACACACATGGTTTCCTAAAGGAAAAGTCCATAGACCATTAATAAAATGGACTTGGGGAAAATCCACCGTTTAGTTCTAGGATAAGCAGCATAAAATGTATTGAACTTTTTTGGGATCTTACCAGGTATTTGTGACCTGGATTGGTCACTGTTGGAAACAGGACACTGGACTTAATGAATCTTTGGTCTGTCCCAGTATGGTAATACTTATGTACTTATGCTAGCTCCTTATCATAGGACTTTTGAATTAGAGTGTACTACTGGATTCTCAACTGTAATTCAAGTGATATTGTAAGGAGAGAGTAAACTCTGTGTTGAGTCTTCTTACTAAATGCTTCTCCTAGTTTTACGCACTGATCCAATTATTGATCCTTTGCCAGTTGGGTTATTGCAATGCCCTTTTTATAGTAACATAATATATTTATTAGGATTTATTTACCGCCTTTTTGAAGGAATTCACTCAAGGCGCGGTGTACAGCAAGAATAAGTCAAACATAAGCAATAGACAATTACAGCAGTAAAAATATTCAAACAACAATACAAAGTATGGGATAGTTACTACTTACAATGTCAACACAATGCGTAATAGAACATTTTCATAGACAGCACAGGGTGTAAGCAAAGATAGAACATATAGATAGGTAAGATAGAATAACAGAAGTAGGAAAATAGTGGACTAGTTTTAAAGAAACTTGCTTGAACATTAGCCACTCTTACCCTAGCTAAGATAAACATGTCCTGCTATAGTATGTGCAGCTGGAATTTAATGGAATTTACTTATTCTGTTGAAGGTCTGGTTGAAGAGCCAAGCTTTCACCTGCTTCTTGACGTAGAGATAGTCTTTTGTTAAGTGAAGCCTTTCAGGGGAAGAGTATTCCAGAGTTTGGGGGGGGGGGGGGCTATTCCGGAGAAGACTCACTTGTGGGTATCACATATCTGATGTCCTTTGAGGAGGGTGTGGTTAGGGATACTCCTTCAGACGACCTTAGTGACCTTGAAGGTGTGTAGAGGGAGATCTTGTTCTTCAAGTACTCGGGCCCATTTCCTTTAAGGGCCTTGAACATCAGACAGAGTCTTAAAATTGATTTTGTGTTGTACTGGTAGCCAATGACGTTTTTGCAAAAAAAGGTGTGATGTGGTCACATTGCTTGCAACCTTCTATGACTCTTGCTGCAGCATTCTGAATTAATTGGAGCTGGTGCAGGCCCTTTGTAGTCGGACCAGTGTAGAGTGCATTACAGTAATCCAGTCGATGTTATCATGGCATGCACAACTGAGACAAGACTTGCCTTCTTGATGTAAGGAGACAGGCAGCGTAGTTGTTCCAAATGATAGAAGCAGCTCTTGAAGGTTGCTTGGATTTGGGGCATCAGAGTAAGTGTTGAATCTAACTGTATTCCACAGTTCCTGATTTGTGATTTGAGGGGGAGTTCGTATTTCCCAAAAGAGATTTGGATGTCAGGTATGTATCCACTTAGTTATGATGGCAAAGACCAGCATGGTCCATCTAGTCTGCCCAGTAATGTGTCTGCAGATTAACCTGTCTTCCATCTGATTCGGGTTACATGTAAGCAGGGCGGGCAACAAGAGTTGGCTAAGGATCCCAAATTTCATCAGGGCATGAATTTCTGTGCTTGACTGGTGTGTCCTTGCCCCGAACAAGAGGTCAAATTCATGCCCAGTTTGTGGTTATGATGGACCTTTTATTGTCCCAGTGCATTTTCTTTTCTCCTCCTTCCAGTCCAGTTGGAACCCAAGCTGAAATTTGCCACCATAGGCCTTCACTTACAGCCACCTGGGGATTTTTTCCCATTTGTTTGACCTTGCTTAGCGCTGGTGCAGTGATAATTCTGACAACCTGGAGCCTTACATTAAGGCTTCGACCAGAACCCCATATCATGGTCTTCAAAGCCACCCTTAGCAGTGATTTTCTTCCCTGACCAACCGCCCTCTCCAGACAGACTGCTGCAAGGCTAAACACTGCCCCAAGCAGTCAGGTCCCTGCTGGAGCTGGCTTATCAGCCTACCACCCTGGCCTTCTGCTCCTCTTGAGGGGTTCTGCTGAACCTGGCAGAAAGCCTGAGCCAGGAATCGCATAGGGGACCCCTCTGCAGGGCAGCAGACAGCTCTGACCCCTCTTTCCCTTTTCATCCTCATAGTCTTTCCCTTCTGTCACCTTCTCTCCCTCCCTCGTTCTTTCATCACTTTCCACAGGTTTCATTATTTTTTTCATCAGTGATCCAGCAGCCTGTTAAAGGGTCTTTTTGTCATTGCAAGAACTTTTTTTCTGTCGTTCTCAGTATTAATTATATTTTTTTTTCCAGCAAGACTTGAGGGCAGTTTTTTTTTTCCTTTTTAATATGAAGTGATTCAATTTTTTTTTCTCTTTAAATTCCTGGTACATCAAAGGCATTGACTTGAAAGGTCGGAGGCACAGAACCTCTCCTGCCGTGTCTTTGATGTTTTTCAAACAATTAAAACAAAAAAATTACTCTGAATTATATAGAAGCTGGTTCTCCCATCGAACCCCAAACCAAGAGGGTAATTTCTGAACCTTTTTTGACCTGCTTTTCCTGGACATTTTTTGTATTTGAACAGTTTTATGGATCTCTTAACCAGACATCCCTTCAGCTTAGGGCTGGACAGTCCATTCCACTCCACATTGTCTGAAAGAGGGAAAGCCTGTCCTCATTTTATCTTTGACAGTGCATGTCACACCTGCCTAGGGTTACCCCGCAGCCTCTTAGAGGGTCTATCCCCAGCACAGCTCAGGTCCGCCTGCACCTGCTTCTCATGCTCTACACTAGCACCCTCCTCCCACCGACTGGGTCACAACTGCTTCTGGCCAAGTCTCTAGCTCTCAAATTATCCCCAGTGATTTCTAGGTTATTGGAGCCACACTCCCAGTGGTCCCACAGTTCCCAGGAAGCACTCGCAGACCAAACATACAAACCACCAAGATTCTTTATCATTCCAGACAGGCAGAGGCAATAAACAATTATTATTGTCTTTAAAAATTGAACAATGAACAAAAAATGTGCAATCAGCAAAACAAACAGGTAACTAAAATATGGGTCAATTATAAAACTAACTAAACATTTGCATACTTCCTAGAAAGTACCTGGAGAGATCATGGCATATATCTGTTCACAGAGCTTCAGCAAAGATCTCTCTCTCTCTCTCTCTCTCTCTCTCTCTCTCTCTCTCAGCAAAGCCTTTTGAAATGGTTCACTTAAAAATAAACTGAGTGCCCTCGGCACAGGCCTTAAGTGATTGGGTTAGGAACTGGTAGTGGTTAATGAAGCTGACTTTGAGGAAAGGGGAGTTATGAGTGGTGTTCTGCAGGAATTGGTCCTTGGTCTGCTTCTACAAATAACATTTGTGAGCGACATAGAATGGCTATTGTATCATTTTTTATTTTAGTTACATTTGTACCCCGCGCTTTCCCACTCATGGCAGGCTCAATGCGGCTTACATGGGGCAATGGAGGGTTAAGTGACTTGCCCAGAGTCACAGCCGGGAATCGAACTCAGTTCCTCAGTTCCCCAGGACCAAAGTCCACCACCCTAACCACTAGGCCACTCCTCCACTGCAAAAAGGAAACTATTCACAATAGGGCAGATACCATGGAATGTGTTGAAAACATGAAGTGGGATCTAGAGAAGCTTGAGATATGATCCAAGGCTGTGGCAGCTCAGAAAGATTTGATTCTTAGAAATATAATGCAGAGTCAATTATTTGGGCTGCAAAACCCCAAGGGAGTGGTACAGTTTAAGGGATGAAGTTTTATGGAGAAAGGAAGAGTGGGACCTTGGAGTGATCATATCTGGATGATCTTAATGTGTCTAAACAGGAGTTAAGGCAATGGCAGAAGCTAGAAGGAAGCTTGGATGCACAGAGAATACCTAAGTATAAGCGTCTGGGAAACCTCATTTGAAGTACTGAATGCAGTTCTGGAGACACACCATCAAAAGGATATAGACAGGATGGAGTTGATCCAGAAGGTGACTGCTAAATGTTCTTACCATCTTGTTGTGTCACACCAAGGTCCTTGAGCCCAACATCCTGCCTATAACAATGGCCAGTTGGGGTTACAAGTACCCAGCAGGTTCAGAAAAGTAGATCTGTTTCCCACCGTTTTCCAGGGGTGAACAATGGATCTCCCAAGCCTACCTGGCAAATATGTTATGGACTTTTCCTCTAGGAACTTATCCAAACCCCATTTGAAATCCCACTATTAGTCACTTTGATCACATCTTCTGGCAGCAGATATCCACAGCTTAATTACGCACTGCAGGAGAAAACAAAACTTTCTAAGATCTGCTTCTAATGTGCTACTTTCATGGTCTTCCCTCTTGTTCTAGTGGTCTTTCAAAGATTAAACAGCCAATCTCTCTGTTTAAACATTCCACCCCGCTCATAATTTTTATAAAAAATTATCTTATCCCCTCTCAGGCGTCTTTCTATTTTTTTTTATTTTTTAAACTTTATTTATTTTATGTGTACACTAGTAAGAAATGCCCGTTTCGGGGGAAAATGAAACGGGCGCTAGCAGGATAATCCCCTCCCCACCGTCCTCCCTCCGTCCCTCCCTCCCGAGTTCCAGACACCCCCTCCGTGCCTCCCTTCCGAGTTCCACACCTCTCCTCTCCCTCCCTCCGTCCCTCAGTGACGTGGTTGCGAGTTTACGAAGTTCGGTGCGCTCTCCCAGCAGCTGTCAGAGAATGTGTGAAAGTCGTCCGTTGTGTCTTCGCCGCCCCGCCCTCTGCGTCATCGCGTGTTGATGCGAGGGCGTAGGTACACTGACTGCAGACCCGCCCCGCCCTCAATGTCATCGCGTTTTCACGCGAGGGCGGAGCTACAGTGACTGCAGCCTGCAGGCCAAACCGGATATCTCAGGCGCCTCAAGTTTCCGGCTTGAGGCTTCAATGGAACGTTGGAGGTGCCTTTTATATATATAGATTTGTTATACTGTCAATTCGTCAGTGACATCAAGGCGGTGCACAGACCAGGCATTTAGAACAGTAAAAACCACAACAAAGGAAAAGAAAATGAACATCAAGGGAGAAGAATAGCAGAGCAGTATAAATCCTCGTAATGAGACAACAAGGGGTAGATGGGATTTAAAAATAGCTACAAACAAGTACATCTAAAACTCCCTACTTCAAATATAGATCGAAAAGCCTTACGAAAAAAAAAAACGGCTTTTAAGTGCTACCTTAAAGCTGGGATAAGAGAAAAATAAACAAATATCGGGAAGAAGGTGACTGAGCACAAGAAAAGTCAGTGTGTCTGGAACTGAGGAGCCAGAGGAATCGCTAGTAAATTGCTATCCGCTAATCGAAGAGATCCAGCTGGATGGTAAGGAACCAGAAGAGAAGCAAAGACGAGGGAGTGTCGGAGTAAAAAGCACATTGTTCAATTCTGGTCACCGCATCTCAAGAAAGATATAGTAGAATTGGAAAAGGTGCAGCGAAGGGCGACTAAAATGATAGAGGGGATGGGATGACTTCCCTATGAAGAAAGATTAAGGAGGCTAGGGCTATTCAGCTTGGAGAAGAGACGGCTGAGGGGAGATATGATAGAGGTCTATAAAATAATGAGTGGAGTTGAACAGGTAGATGTGAAGCGTCTGTTCACGCTTTCCAAAAATACTAGGACTAGGGGGCACACGATGAAGCTACAAAGTAGAAAATTTAAAACAAATCAGAGAAATTTTTCTTCACTCAGCGTGTAATTAAACTCTGGAATTCGTTGCCAGAGAATGTAGTGAAAAAAGCAGTTAGGTTAGCAGGGTTTAAAAAAGGTTTGGATGACTTCTTAAAGGAAAAGTCCATAGACCATTATTAAAATCGATTTGGGGGAACCCACTGCTTACGTCTAGGATAAGCAGCATAAAATTTATTGTACTGTTTTGGGATCTTGCCGGGTACTTGTGACCTGGATTGGCCACTGGTAGAAACAGGATGCTGGGCTTGATGGACCATTAGTCTGTCCCAGTATGGCAGTACTTATGTAAATGTGCTTTTTTTTATCAGCCATGGCACACTGGGTGAAAATGCCAGTGCATTGTCCACACAGAGTCCAAGTCTTTTACCTGGTTGATGACTCCTAACTTAGATCCCAGAGTTTTGTGCCTATACTAGGGTTTATTTCTCTCTTTCATGAATCACTTTCTACTCATCCATTACCAAAAGCCTTGAAAACTACGTACAACCACCTAAACTTCTGGAAATCACTGAAGATTAACCTGTTTAAAAAGGCATGCCCCACTGATCCAACTTAAATGCCTACTCTCTGCAACACAACAAAAGGAAAGTACATAATGGACATAACACAACTCTTCCGTTGACTTTGACTGTCCACATGAACTTTATCTAACCACAACATCACTTTGTATTTGTTCACACCGGAGTCTGGGAACGCCCCTCCGGTACTTTGTAAGCCACATTGAGCCTGCAAATAGGTGGGAAAATGTGGGAAACAAATGTAACAAATAAATAAAATAAATCACACCCTAACATTTTGCTTGAATCACCCCAACCTATTTAGATATTTCTTTACTGTACCTGTCACTGTAATAGTACCCCTATACTGTATTTGTTCACACCGGAGTCTGTAACACCCCCTCTCTGGAACTATGTAAACCACTTTGGGAAAAGGTGGGATACAAATGTAACAAATAAATAAAAAAAATATTAAACTGCTGACTGTAAAGCTTATAGAGACAGACATACACTTTGGAAGAATAACGGGACAGGGAAGGTGTGCTCTACGCTCTAGAATGAGGGTGAAAAGGAGTTAGTTTACTGTTGAATCTTAGGGAACTATTTCCTTACAGAAAAAGTGATCAATATGCGGAATGGCTTCCCAGTGGAGGTGAGCTATGTATCTCAATTAAAAAAAAAAAAAAAAAAAGGAGTGAATGAATGAGAGAAGGGAGGGATTGTAGAGATCAGTAGTTGGTATGGATGGACAGACTGGATAGGTTGTTTGGTCTTTGTGTCAGTTTCTACGTACAGAGGATCTCTGAGGGAGAGGGAGGGATTGTAGAGATTAGTAGTTGATGTGGATGGACAGGGACAGTAGAAGGTAGGCCATATGGTGTCTGCTTCTGTGTTAAACTGATTCAGTGGTACAAAGGCCCTATCGTGACACTTCATTGGGATTTCACCTTATGTCTGGATTCAGAGACAGTCGTTTCCTGGTGAGATCATTATTGTGTCGATCTTTATTCAACTACCTACTAGAGGTAGTTTTGATGTTATTTATTTAATATTTAAATTATAGTAGAATTAGCAAGAATAATAACTAAACCAGTAATCTGGATTCATAAACAACCTTTCGAGTGATTTCGCAAGTGTGGAGTCTGGAGTGAATGATGGTGGTTGAGGTTGTAGAATTGTGGCCCCTTGACTAAATGAAAGGTTGCGATCCTTGATGGAGTGGGAGATCTGTTCTCCAATTATTGCTAGCAACCAAGGCACAGAGAGAGAGTGAGTGAGAGGGGTCGTCCTTTGAAAAACATGCAGAGTGCTGATGGGGCATCCTACTGTAAATTGAGGCCTAGTGATTTGGAGAGAGCTTCAGTTTGTTTGTATGCTCAGGCTTCTCCGACCCCTTTTACTCCTCAATATCCCTGTTGCCTTCTCTCTAAAGCTCTCATACACACTTGTAAATCACCTGCTAAGAAACCAACAGCTTCCAAGCACAGAAACCTTTGCACAAAACTGATTTGCTGAAAAATTGCAGTAAGTGTTTTAAAATAATGACTCCATTTATTATTAGTTTTGCAATTGATGGCATACAAGCCCTCCCAAGTGGTTCCTGAGCTTCTCGGCCTATCTGTGGGAATGTGTGCTTAGTCTTCCATAATCTTATATTCATCTGAGGAGCCTGGGCCCTGGGGATTTGCATAAGATGTCTCAGAGTAAATGTATTTTTCGTTTGTTGTTTTACTTATTTATTTTGTCACAGGGTTGAAGTTCTTTCAGAAGACTCCCCCCTCCCCCTTTCCTTTATACCTTAGAGAGAGCACATTCTGTGCTGCAAATTTTTTGTGAGCTATGGTTAAAATTGTATGAAACCAGAACTGAAGTGAAATGTCATCAAGCCCTCCCCCAGTTTGCCTGCTCCACAGCCCTGAGAGAGAAGCTTTTCTGTTGCTTGTGTAGCATTTTTAATTGGGATGGAAATGCCTGGGAGTGTGTGAAGGTTATTCGAGGACTACTACTACTACTATTTAGCATTTCTATAGCGCTACAAGGCATATGGAGCGCTGCACAAACATAGAAGAAAGGCAGTCCCTGCTCAAAGAGCTTACAATCTAATAGACAAAAAATAAAGTAAGCAAATCAAATCAATTCATGTGTACAGGAAGGAGGAGAGGGAGGGTAGGTGGAGGCGAGTGGTTACAAGTGGTTACGAGTCAAAAGCAATGTTAAAGAGGTGGGCTTTCAGTCTAGATTTAAAGGTGGCCAAGGATGGGGCAAGGCGTAGGGGCTCAGGAAGTTTATTCCAGGCGTAGAGTGCAGCAAGACAGAAGGCGCGAAGTCTGGAGTTGGCAGTAGTGGAGAAGGGAACAGATAAGAAGGATTTATCCGTGGAGCGGAGTGTACGGGAAGGGGTGTAGGGAAGGACGAGTGTGGAGAGATACTGGGGAGCAGCAGAGTGAGTACATTTATAGGTTAGTAGAAGAAGTTTGAACAGGATACGAAAACGGATAGGGAGCCAGTGAAGCGACTTGAGGAGAGGGGTAGTATGAGTAAAGTGACCCTGGCGGAAGACGAGACGGGCAGCAGAGTTTTGTCTGTTAATGGTTGCCTTTTTGAAAGCAGTATCTCTCTGTTGCCTTTCTTGTGCATATCTGTGCATCCCAAAGGTCTCCATCCCTCCTCTTACTCTTGAGGACTTTCCAGTGGAGCAGACGAGTAGCCTAATGGTTAGTGCAGTGGTCTTAGAACCTACAGAACTGGGTTCGATTCCCACTGCAGCTCCTTGTGACTGGGGAAGTCACTTAACTCTCCGTTGCCCCTGATACAAAATAAGTACCTGAATATATGTAAACCGCTTTGAATGTAGTTGCAAAGTACCACAGAAAGGCAGTATATCAAATCCCATTTCCCTTTCCCTATTTGAGATTCTACATGGAATGTTGCTACTATTTGAGATACTGTTGCTACTATTTGAGATTCTACATGGAACGTTGCTACTATTTGAGATTCTTTTTAGACTCTAAATGGAATGTTGCTACTATTTGAGATTCTACATAGAATGTTGCTACTGTTTGAGATTCTGTTGCTACTATTTGAGATTCTACATGGAATGTTGCTACTATTTGAGATTCTGTTGCTACTATTTGAGATTCTACATGGAATGTTGCTATTATTTGAGATTCTGTTGCTACTATTTGAGATTCTACATGGAATGTTGCTACCATTTGAGATTCTACTGCTACTATTTGAGGTTCTACATGGAATGTTGCTACTGTTTCAGATTCTGTTGCTACTATTTGAGGTTCTACATGGAATGTTGCTACTATTTGAGATTATGTTGCTACAATTTGAGGTTCTACGTGGAATGTTGCTACTATTTGAGATTCTGTTGCTACTATTTGAGATTGTACGTGGAATGTTGCTACTATTTGAGATTCTGTTGCTACTATTTGAGATTCTACGTGGAATGTTGCTAGTGGAGGAGTAGCCTAGTGGTTAGTGCATTAGACTTTGATCCTGAGGAACTGGGTTCAATTGCCATTGTAGCTCCTTGCAACTCTGGGCAAGTCACTTAACCCTCCATTGCCCCAGGTACAAATAAGGACCTGTATATACTTTGTAAATCGCGAAATTGATTACCACCTATGTCGCTAAAATGTGGAAACAGAGCTGGCATTGCAACCCAGCCCTGCTGTTTGGACACCCTAGCCTGGGACCCTCAAAAAAAACAGGATACACTGCGTTCGTGCAGAGGACCATAATTGTTGGAAAACAGTCCATCTTCACGGAGTGGATATCCTACAAATACCCCACGTGGCAACAGTGGCGCGCCCGAATGCTGTTTATGCTCCGTATGAAATGCATGGGCATAAAAGATTTTGACGCTACCCAAGGCATCAAATTCCAACAAAGATGGAGCCCTTTCTGGGATACCATGAACCCGAAGGCCAGAAGCTATCTGTTAAATATCTGAATTTAGATGGACAAATAAATAAGAGATTGAATTACTAACTGCAGAGAGATGGGGTGGGGTGGGGGGATGGAATGAGAATATGCTTGGGGAGGTGAGGAGGGGAGAAAATTGAAACGGGACTAGAAAATCAGACCAATCGGCAAAGTACAGAGATTAGTAGTTACTTAGGGATGTCAACCACATGGTAGTTTTGACACTGTTGGAAAGATTGATGTACTAAATTGTTGTTAAAAATGTTGGCAAACTCAAAATGTTAAACTCAACAGCCAGTAGGAAGAAGGAGGTGGTATATCAAGTCCCACTTCCTTCTTTCCTTCCTTCTAACTTATGGAGGAGGCAGGTTGTGCCACCTACCCACATCCCTAGATATGCCCTCTGACAGCTTCACCTCTATTGCTGGTACCATGAGATCACTCATTTTCGCCAACTAGCCTGCTACTGCTTTCAGCACTCCTGTCCCATTGAGGATTTTACTTCCAGAACTTTTACAACAATCTCTCAGTTAAGCATTCCTGTCATAACACCAGAGATTCACCAGACCCCTGAGGCAGGCCTTTTGTGCTGAAACATGGCCATGTCGGTCGTCTTTTAGCTGTTTTCCAATAAAGACCTTTTGATATTCTCCTTGGATCTACCTCATTGTTTTGTTGCTCACGTTCACGTGAGGCCTTCGCCTCCTTTTTGCTTGTTTAGGAAGTACAGACGCCATTTTGATCCCAGCCCACCAACAGGGCAGGAATGACTGGAGATTGTTACTGCTCCCTGCTAAACACCAAGGGGCCCCGATAAGAGCTGGGGGAAGGGGGGTATGATGGGTGAGATTTTTAAAAGATATTGAGGGAAGGGGGACTGGTATGTGGAGATGTGCAGAGTTTTTTGTTGATATATAGAAGCCACAATAAATACATCACAGACATCATAGGTGCATCTGTGTTGTTCAGAATGTACATTTCCTGTGGTAAATGTCGGACTTTCGGGAGATGCCAGACCATGCCCCAGAACAGTTACTGCATAGTTTTTTCAGTGACTGCATATTAATTTTTCAGTTTATTGTGTGCTAAGCACAAAGGCTTGCTACATTATTAAACAGATCACAAAGTATAATTTCAGCAAGAAAAGGTGAGAGTATGAAGCAGGACAGAGGGACAAAGGTTGACAGTATAAAGCTGGACGAGGAGGGTAACGGAGCAGGATCACGCTATGAGGTTTGACAGGAGGGTGGAAGAGAGCTGTCATGTGAGACTGGATAGGGGCAGGTACAGAATGACCTTCAGGGGAGGCGGTGGGGGCAAAAGAGGCAACAACATTAGAAAAGCCTGGGATAAGACCGGAGAGCCTTAGTACTTACTGTCTGTGGTCTTATAGCAGGTGGCTGATGGGAGAGTCTTTAGCTGATGCTTTTCTGGAGATGAAATGAAATTCTGCAGCTAGCCCATTGCCTGTACACCCTGATTTCCATGCTCCCCTCCCCATGCCACCAAAGCTTGACTTTTCCTGTACTCTTAGCAAAGAAACACACAAACACAGCTGAGAGAGGATTATAAAGTGCGCCCCCCCCCCCCCCTCAAGTCTGCATTGTCTTTTTCTGCCATTCAACAAATGAATGCAGACTGGACTCAGCGGGCCGGGGATGCGGCCTGCCAGCATCTATTAGATCACTTGTTCGAAATCAGAGCCCTCTTTTCTGGCGCATTCAGCTGTGAAGAGCTCTGATTGGGGGAGGGAGAATTGCAGGAGGGTAGGGGGGGGGGGGTATATGGTGATAGCAGAACAGAATAATTTGTCTTCCACTCACCCCCATCCTAAATGAGCTGGTAGAGAGGAAATGTCCAGGGGTGAATGAGGGCCTTACTGGCTGGTAGCTGCCGTCAGCTTCACATTTAAGGGGCATCAAGAGCAATGCTGTTTGCCTTTGTGTCCTTCATGATGGTGCAAAGTTACATGGAAGGGGCCCGATGACGAAGTCCTCCTTTCTGTGGATTTACACGTCTCCCCCTCACCCCTGTTCTATCATTATATTCGTTGAGTGGAGGAGTAGCCAAGTGGTTAGCGCAATGGACTTTGATCCTGGGGAACTGGGTTCAATTCCCACTGCAGCTCCTTGTGACTCTGGGGAAGTCACTTAACCCTCCATTGCCCCTGGTACAAAATAAGTACCTGAATATATGTAAAGTGCTTTGAATGTAGTTGCAAAATACAACAGAAAGGCGGTATATCAAGTCTCTTTCCTTTCTAACCTCATATACCTCTGTGGTAGCTCCCCTTGGTCACATCTTTCTCAAACCGAAGATCCTTGGCTGTTTGGAGTTTCTTTCTAGGTGAAAAGCTTGTGTTCTGGACACATGAACACATGATTTCTTTTAATGATCGATCTGCCATACTCGAGTAGTTCAGCACTGTCATGCCAGGAGCAAAGCAGTTACCAGAGCACCCTGTGACTGGTTGGAACCAACATGGGTGATCAGCAGAGGAATAACTGCACCCTTTGTACCCTGGGCTCTGTTACTAGTGCTTCATGAATGGGGTGGCTGGGGTTGCTTCAGCTGCAGCTTTCCCTGAATATGGGGAGAGGAGGGGGGGGGGGGGGATTGCTCGTCTTCCTTCATCCCAGACTTCCACCGGCGTCACCTTGTAGATGTGCTGAGATTATTGAGCATCCGATGGTCTGACTTATGAAAGTTGGGTGTGTTATGTATTCCCATCTTCCTTCATGCAGCTGCCTTGCTCCAAGGAGCAGAAAAATGATTCTCGGTGTGAGTAATTTGTAAAGCGACTGAGGCAGTGTCATAGCAGGAACTGGTGGAGGAAGAGAAGAGGGTCTCCCCTTACTGTCAAAGCAACAAGAGGATCAGGGTGATTCCAGAGTGAGAAGAGGAGAGAACTAGGCAGAACCAGGGAAAGTGAGATGGTGACAGGATTTAGTAAAAGGCTTACAGTTCTGTTTAACTGCTCTAGGGCTGACGCAGTAAACTGCGCTGTGCTTTATGCTTGATTTTCTCATGCTGATCTTCCAGTGCAGAAAGGAAGGTCAGCATGGGGAAATGGGCATAAACAGCTGTGTTAAATACATGCAAGTAGCTGCATAAAGTATTTGTTTTAATGTAATGCAGTGTTTTCCCTCTTTTTAGTACTGAATCTTATTTAGAGCACCTTCAAGCTGGCAGAAAGATGCGTCACCTGATGTGATCCAAGCCCTGGTGGCCTGTAGCGCCCTGATCTCCAAAACCACCAGCACAATTTCTCTAAGGTCTGTGGACCCCCAATACCCTGTCCAGAGCCCCCCCCCCCCAAACACACCTTCAGAATTGGCTGCGCGGAGGCAGGAGAGAATCCAACCTCCCATCATTGCAAAATGGTGGAACCTAACACCAGTTTATATGACCTGAGAGTCTCCCATGGAGACAAGGGGACAGTATCTGCATTTAGGAAGGCCTGGGACAAGCACAAAGGATCCTCAGGAGCTTAGCCGAAATTGGGTGACGGAGCCGGTGGGGGGAAGAGGGGTTGGTGGTTGGGAGGCAAGGATAGTGCTGGGCAGACTTATACGATCTGTGCCAGAGCCAGTGGTGGGAGGCGGAGCTGGTGGTTGGGAGGCGGGGATAGTGCTGGGCAGACTTATACGGTCTGTGCCAGAGCTGGTGGTGGGAGGCGGGGCAGGTGGTTGGGAGGCGGGGATAGTGCTGGGCAGACTTATACGATCTGTGCCAGAGCCAGTGGTGGGAGGCGGAGCTGTTGGTTGGGAGGCGGGGATAGTGCTGGGCAGACTTATACGGTCTGTGCCAGAGCCGGTGGTGGGAGGCGGGGCAGGTGGTTGGGAGGTGGGGATAGTGCTGGGCAGACTTATATGGTCTGTGCCCTGAAAAAGACAGGTACAAATCAAGGTAAGGTATACACATATGAGTTTATCTTGTTGGGCAGACTGGATGGACCGTGCAGGTCTTTTTCTGCCATCATCTACTATGTTACCACATTACTTTGAGGGAGCGCTGAGCAGTTTCTATGGATGGCGTAGACTGGATAGACCAAATGGGCTTTATCTGCTGTCATTTTCTGTGTTTTCATGCGAGAAATGAGAGCGTCTGGGCAGAAGACGTGCTGTTTCAGAACCCCAGGTATGAAGTCATACTGCATCTTCTGCCTCCGGTGTCCAGGAATTGGGCATTTAAAGCTACTGCCAGGAACTGCTCACAAGGAGAAGGCAGCATGTTCCTTTTGTAAAGTGTTAGTATTTTCTTTTAAAGGCTGAAGTGTTAAACAGTGCCCTGTTTAGCCGGCTTAAATGCCACTTAATAATTGCAGGATGACTGAGCAGTGTGTTCAGCCTTCGGATATCAGAGGGATGAGAATTCAATGGACTGGGATTAGGTGACTGGGGATCCTCTCCTGCTTGGATCTGAAGGGGACTGGAGTGTTTAATTGATGCAAATGACTTCCCTGAAGGCAAACCAAT
This sequence comes from Microcaecilia unicolor, assembly GCF_901765095.1. Classification (NCBI taxonomy): domain Eukaryota; kingdom Metazoa; phylum Chordata; class Amphibia; order Gymnophiona; family Siphonopidae; genus Microcaecilia; species Microcaecilia unicolor. The sequence goes on from NC_044044.1 coordinate 38,451,379, forward strand.
GGCATTAAGAAAATAAGCAGGAATTGAAATTGTAAGAGGCTGGAATTGCTTTGTAGAGGAAAATGCTCCCTCACTAGGGAGGGCAGCTGTGAATGAATACCAAGGGGACAGGAGATGTTCTCTGTTGCTCTCAAGTGGAAGGATCCTGGAATTTATGGACAGCAAGTCCCCTTGACTGGTACATTACAGCCTGTGCTGTGCACACTCAGAGGTGCATTCATGAGGACTTAGAGGGTTAAGTCTCAAAAAGCCTGTTCATTTCTTCCACACTGCATGGATAAATCTCAGCGGCTAGCCATCAGGTGTGACACCTGTAGGACATCACTGCTTCTTCTAATGCTAGTTTCTTATCTTCCTCTAGCTTCTGCCTAGCAGAGCATACGTGACCTGGTTTGTAACTTAATGCACACCTCTCACCCTCTCCGATGTCCACCCGTAAGATCTCACAATAATCCAAAGTGTTGCCAGCGGCAGCACGGCAATTATCTGAAGATCTGACCTCCCAGGTCCCATTTCCCTTTATGGATGGAGCAGACCTGACTTCATTGCCATGCGTGTGGTCTTTTAGCTGCTGACCGCTTCCTCCACTGGCACTTCACCTATTAGCAGTGTGCTTTATCCCGTCATCCAGTCTTCTAAAGCCAGGGGTCAGGAGTCCGCTTTGACTTCATTTCTCCACTGTTGATACCTGGCGGTAGAGCTTGTATAGAGGTGCTGACGAAGTTTTATCTCCTCCAGAATTGTCAGAAGGGGCTGCTAGTCTTAGGAGCAGTTACAGACTGTCAGCTCTAAGGGACAAGGACATTGTGAGCATTAATTTAACCGGTATGGAGCTGTGTACGCTTATTATATAAGCCATTAGTAAAGATGGAAAATCCACACACGAGCTGAAATACCATTTGGGCTACCTGGCCTTGGACACCTGGTATACATGGACGTCTGTCTCCTCCATAATCAAAGTCTCACAGACAGCTTTCACTGTGGGTTCCTCCTGTTTCTACCCATATAGCTGGGGAGCTGCCACTAGGTTCTTTGGCATTATAGAGCTGCATCTGTGAGCGCTCTTGGTATGTTTGTGTTGGTTTATTACCTGCCCACCTTGCATTTTTAGCACATAACCAGGAGCAGTTCTCCCTCCCCCCCCCCCCCCCCCCCTATAACATGGCATCCCTGGGTGGGGCAGGCCAGTACCTCACTTTGAACGGGGAGTTTGCTCCTTCAGTTTTGTAAACGTTTGAAAGCATTTCTTTTTACTGAAGCTTTTGATTCTGTTTAGTGTCTTATTATTCTGATATTTTACTGAATGACACTGCTGTACTGTGCAAGAGTCCATTGTTGTGTAGTGTGTGTGTGTGTGTTTATTCTGTATGAAATGTTGTCTGCCAAGAGTAGTAGGATTGTGTGGAATACATTTTTTTAAAATTAATAAATAATTACTGATGCTGGCTACACATTTGCTGTTTATATGTCTGTGCAGCAGTGCACTCGAAGATTTAAAGGAGGCTTGTTCTGGGTAGAACTGCAGTATGTGTATGTACACCTAGGAAATCTTCCCTATCAGCGTTTAGGGAAGATTTGCACACAACCCCTGACGAACTCACCGTTGTGACATGGGCTTTGGAGGGCTGCTTCAGAAATACCCACTACCTCCTTTTGCCTCAAATTTGTGCTCCAGAGCTCAGCTCCTTAATCAGTCCCTCCCATATGCGCAGTTTTCAAAACTTGGCATGTACAACATCTAAGCGATAAATTTGTGTTATGTATCTTAACGCTGCTTACACATATGGATTCACCGGTGGCTCTGCCCTTTGTGAAGGTCTTTTATAAAATGGCATCTCCTGTTCTGCCTGATGCCACCTCTGTTTTCTCAGCTAGATGACCTGTACAGAGTTATTTATTTTTGTTACATTTGTACCCCGCGCTTTCCCACTCATGGCAGGCTCAATGCGGTGTGCGGATGTTATAATGCCGTTGTATCGCTCCATGGTGCGACCGCACCTGGAGTATTGTGTTCAGTACTGGTCTCCGTATCTCAAAAAAGATATAGTAGAATTGGAAAAGGTACAGCGAAGGGCGACGAAAATGATAGTGGGGATGGGACGACTTTCCTATGAAGAGGCTGAGAAGGCTAGGACTTTTTAGCTTGGAGAAGAGACGGCTGAGGGGAGATATGATAGAAGTGTATAAAATAATGAGTGGAATGGATCGGGTGGATGTGAAGCGACTGTTCACGCTATCCAAAAATACTAGGACTAGAGGGCATGAGTTGAAGCTACAGTGTGGTAAATTTAAAACGAATCGGAGAAAATTTTTCTTCACCCAACGTGTAATTAGACTCTGGAATTCGTTGCCAGAGAACGTGGTACGGGCGGTTAGCTTGACGGAGTTTAAAAAGGGGTTAGATAGATTCCTAAAGGACAAGTCCATAGACCGCTATTAAATGGACTTGGAAAAATTCCGCATTTTTAGGTATAACTTGTCTGGAATGTTTTTACGTTTGGGGAGCGTGCCAGGTGCCCTTGACCTGGATTGGCCACTGTCGGTGACAGGATGCTGGGCTAGATGGACCTTTGGTCTTTCCCAGTATGGCACTACTTATGTACTTATGTACATGGGGCAATGGAGGGTTAAGTGACTTGCCCAGAGTCACAAGGAGCTGCCTGTGCCTGAAGTGGGAATCGAACTCAGTTCCTCAGTTCCCCAGGACCAAAGTCCACCACCCTAACCACTAGGCCAGTTATCTTCTGCAGATATACTTTGAGGCTGATTTTCAAAGACCAATACCTGCAATTCAGATATGTACGAAGGCAGCATGGGCTTTCCACCTGCTGTGTGTGTTAGTCGGCTGGGTTTCCCAGGTGAGACCGGACAGTGTGTAGGTATTGTTAGAATAGTTTTCCATGTCTGATACTATATTGTATATTTGTGTATTTTCTTATGCAATTTAAACCACTCTGGTCTCCTTGTGGGAATATGGTAGTTTAAGGTTAAGAACCAAAGACTGCATTACCAATGTGTGTTCTATTTTCCTTCCCTTCTAAACAGTCTCCCTTGCATTCTGTGGATGCTTTAACCAACTAAAAGGCTGGTTTACCCAGCTAAATGGGTTTGAAAATCATCCTTTTCTGTGTACATCTAAGGCTGGATGAGGAGGAGAGGATAGACATGGGATGGGGCCCTAAGGCCCACTGGCAGTCTCTGCCTTTCTCAGCTTTTGTCAAGCTCAGAGCCTCGGGCTGTTGCCCTGATTACCTGCCATCAACACTTGCCCTTCTTGGTGCGAAGAGAGTCAAAACTAGTCTGTGTTCTGTTCAACACTGCAAATTTCTACCCTCTTCCTGAGAATGAGATAACACATGATTTTTATTTTTTTTTTTTTTTTGGGGGGGGGGGCATATTCTGCATCTGGATTCTTTGCTTCCTTAGTACTTGTAGGACAGTTCTTCCCTCTGGTCACCTTCCCCCCACCCTGATTCCTTCTTTCTTGCTTTCCCTCACTTTCATCTCACCTTTGCTCTGCATCTTTTTTTCTTCTCTCAGCTGCTTCCTCATTCCTGACAGCTATGACTTCTTAAAAGAAGCGAGACAGAAATATCCCAGACTGGCAGGTTCAGTTAAGGTTCCTTGAAAATCCAAGGCTGCTTGTGGAAAACGTGTAGAGCAAGAGAAGGAAGGGCTTTGTGCAAGTGGGCAATGTCCTTCTAAGTTTGTAAGGGAGAGAGGCCTCCACCTGTGCTTTAACACAAGGCTTAACAGGTACTATGTCAAGGTCATATATTAATACGCAGGATTAGTTATGTCCACTATAACTTCTTCGAGTCCAAAAAAGAGCATAACTGCTCTGGAACAAAAAATACATAATTGACCCTACATTTGCAGGGAAAAGCCAGTAGGAAAGACCCCCCCCCCCCCCCCCCCCTCTGATCCTTGACCTCTTGTCTCATTGAGAGGAAAGCTTTCCTCCTCTCTTGGGTAATTTTAGCAACATCCGGGTAGATTCTTATCTTCTGACCATAGAAAGGATCTTGAGAGTGTCTAAAATATTGCTCCATTATAGCATTACCATCTTCTTCAAATACCATAAACACTAATAAAGTGGTCCATTCTGTGGATTCATTGATGGACTCCTTAAAATAGCAGAGATATTTTTCAGATCCATTGATGGTGCAGGCTCTGAACCAACTATTTCACCTTGCACATTTTTTTAAAGAAACTGGAAGATAATAAATCTTATTTACTAGGGTAGGTTTATTGTTGTGCAATTCCAGTCTCCTAAGTCTATTTTATTTAAATAATGCTTGATTTAAGTTTTTATTCTGGTGTACAGTTATCATGATATATTGTAAACTGCTTTGATGTTGCTTATTACCTCAGCCTCTCATTTAACATAGATGCACAGAAAATGTCAGCAGATCCTCCTGTTTCATCCACACAAGTACCCCCCCCCCCCCCCCCCCCCCCCCCCCCCAATGCTGTACCATCTCCTTGGATTTATGCAGCCTAAATGCATAACCCTGCATTTTTTTACCATTAAATCTTAGCTGCCAAATTTCAGTTCGTTTTTCGAGGTTAGCTGGATCCTTTTTTGTGTTATCGACACACTTCAGGCCGTCTGCCTCGTTGGCAATTTTGCAATTACTAGGCATGTTTCCTGCATTCTTTCAATTCTAGATCCTTCCCATTAGAGTAAAGAAGGGATTCTGTCACAGTTTGTGAGGTTGGCAATGGAAGGAAGGTGCGAGACTTTATCCTTGTGTGGGAGGTCAATGATTAGAGGAAAAAGGGAGATCAGTGATTAAGGAAATTGGTGACTTTTTCCCTTTTGGTGTGAGCGATTATATATTGATATATAGAGAGAGAGAGAGAAAATCTCTCACACCAAAAGGGCAATTTACCAATTTCTTTAATTCCCCCCACAGGAACGCTTCCTAAAGGAAAGATAAATAGATTACTGTAGAGAAGATACCTGATAATTAGAACAGAACAAACTTGGCCTTGCGAGATACCTACCTCCAACTCTGTTCCTCTGTCCTAGAGAAGGCGTCTGTTGTTTTCAAGACTAGAGGTTTAAATTGCTATTAAGATAGACCTGGGGAAAGTTTGTAGTTGATTAAAACTTGTTGTACTGCCTATGTCAAACGGGTCTAGGTGGTGTGCAATCGCTAAGAGTTAAAACCACAAGCAAATAAGGAAAAGAATGCCATCGTAAAATAGAACAGTACAGCAAACAGTCAAGACCATGCGTTCAGTGCACTAGAGAGTGTTTCAGTGAACCCTTCCATCAGACACACCCTGCCGCTACGGTTGAAAGGCTTACTGATAGAAACGTATCTTAAGTAGGTTCTTAAATTTAGGGAACGATTGTTCATTATGAAGGTTTGATAGGGAAAAGGTTGGCCACAGTTTAGGGGAAAGAAAATAAAATGCTGAATGTCCGAGTCTGTTTAGGATAAGAAAGAACCAATTGGTTTGCATCAAGGGACTGTAAATTGTGAGTTGGAGCATAGGGAATTTACTTTGGAAGATCAATAAGAAGGGATCCCTAGGTATTAAGCCTTATGATTGAGAATTAAAATTTTGAACAGCATGTAATATTGTACTGGAAGCCAATGTAATCGAGTAAATAGTGGAGAGATGTGATCGGTCTTTTTAGACTTGCAAAGACGTCTGGAGAGTTTGAAGACGCTTTATTTCTGATGAAGGAAGACCAGCATAGGCACAATTACAGTAATCGAGATGAGGTGTAAGGAAAGCATGAAAAGGAGTATGTAAAGAGGCAAAATCCAAAAAGTCACATAGGTTTTGAAGCCAAATTGAAGTACCCCAGAAATTTTGTTTTGTGGAAGCAAGTTTTGAGTCCAGCCAGACCCCAAGATAACAGAAATTCTCCACGAGTGTAATAGAAAGTCCAAAAAGAATGGGGACATGTTGAGGTTGGGAGAGAGATCCTGTAACTTAGCCAGGGCCGCTGAAATGGGGGAAGGGGGGGCAAGATTCCCTGGACCTGGCCTCCAAGGGGGGCCCAGCGCCTGGGGTCTGTCTCTCTCTCTCGCTCCTGATAGAACCCTGGTGATCACATCCCGACAGGAGCAGGAGAAAGAACTCCAGCACTGGGCCCCCCTTAAAGGCTGGGGAGGAGCAGACACAGGACTTCAGGGCCTCTGGTTTGTCTGGCGGGGGTCCCGATGCCCCACCATCAGAAGTCTTCCTCCAGCGCTGTTCTCCACTGCAGGGCAGGCAATGCAGCAGAGAACAGTGCTGGAGGAAGGCTTCTGCTTGCAGGGCTTCAGGACCCCCACCGGCCAAGGTATGTGGAGTTGTGGTGGGGGCAGGGAGGTGGGGCAAAATGTGCCTCCCTACTTTTGGCTTCACCTCCCTCCCTCAATTTTTGTGGTCTGACTAAGTGGTGGTCCTGGGGGGAAGGGGTCCTGGCAGCGGTGGCCCTACCTCGGGCCCGGCTCAGTCTTTTGGCGGTCCTGAACTTAGCAAGCAACATTCCTTGTCTGAGTTTAGCATCAATTTATTAACAAGTCACGAGGCAAGGCCTGATAGACAGGTCTGTAGTGGCTGAAGATTAATATTATTAAGTGGAGAAATGGGAGAGAACAACAGTATGTCATCAGCGTAAATAAAAAAAAATTGAATGTTAGGGGATTGAATCAATGTGGCAAGGGGACTAATGAAGATATTGAACAACAAAGTGGATAATACGGAGACTTTAGGGACTCCACAACTGATTGAGGAAAAGCCTGAATCCTGTGAATTGAGAGAGGAGGAAAGGAGAGAACCAGTTGAGAACTGACCCAGTGAGACCCTAAAGAACATAACCGAGAGAGCAGTAGAGAATGATTAACCAAATCAAAAGTTGCTGAGGGATCAAGTGAAACAAGTAAAGGGATATCGCCCCTTTCCAGGATCTGATGAAGGTCAATTAGCAAAGACGTGGAAGGCCACCTCTTGTCCCTGGGATGGGTAGCATGGAATGATGCTACTATTTGGGTTTCTGTCAAGTACTTGTGACCTGGCTTGGCCACTGTTGGAAACAGGATTCTGGGCTAGATGGACCTCTGGTCTGATTTGCTATGTCAACTGTTATGTTAGGGGAGTGGGGGTTTTTTTCTCTACATACCATGTATTCTGCATGAAGTACAGATGTCGTTTGTGGAGTCAGACATTTTGCAAAAGACCAAAATGGAGCAGTACCAGGTGCAGGTTTACAACGCAGAAGTGGCTGCTTTGCAACCTCACATGTTCAAGAGGGGCCAAGTAAGAAAATGCTATATTTTTTGGATCGTGCAGATGGTATTAAACACCAGAGAACTGAGCACAGTTAAACACAAGGGCCAAAGGAGCCGTTAGCTGACCATGTGCTTCAAAGGCGGTTTTAATAGCCCCGTTGAGGTATTTTACGGTTGTGTGTAATGCTTTTATAAAAATCCAAAATACATACATTGTTTTCTGGTCAGCGCAGATAGTACATACGTGCGAGTAGCAGCTTTTAAAGCATGGGACATTTATGTGTGCGAATGACCTCTTTTGGTTTTATTTGTTAACCTTTACTTCTGTGTATTCATGCGGAGTAATGCACCAAACCTCACTTCCTTTTACTAATTACAAAAGAATAAGCAAATGAAAACAGCAAAAATTTATTTTTGACTTCCAAAGTCAATGTTACCAAGGAGAACCACAGTTGGAAAGGTTCAAAGGCCTTCTAAAATTGCCGTGGGGGAGGATGGAGGTGCCAGGGCTACAGAAACTCTTTCGGTGTTGATGAAGAGGCTAAGGAGAGAGAACATAATGATAAGATTAGGAATTCAGACCACTAATCTCACATTTTCCAAGTACTTTAGACTTGCTACATAATAATCCCTTACTGGGCTTTGACACTTGCTACCCGAGAAGCACTGGAACTGGTGTTGGGGAGGGGGAAACCAGAAAGGATTGGCAAGAGGGTATTTTGATGCTTTTTGGGGTCCTCCGCTCCACCACCTCCTGCTCGGATTCTATATTGAAATTGGAGTTACAGCAAGTCGAGAGAGGGGAGGCACTAAAGAGATACAGAAGTCCATAGAAAATAGATATCCTCCCCCCACCTCCCTTTTGCCCTTTTCTCTGAAGTTTGTTCAGTCCTGCTGCATATCCAGTGGACTTTCCTTACTCACATGTTGAACTAAATTTAGATGCCAGAGCTGGAGACCTGGGAGAGTGGGCGCTACTGACAGAAAGAGCGGATGTGAAGGATGGTGGAAGCTTGGCAGGGAAGCAGAAGAGGGCTGACAACATTGGGAGGGGCAAGGAACCATTGTTTAAGTGCATAAGTATTGCCATACTGGGACAGACCGAAGGTCCATCAAACCAAGCATCCTGTTTCCAACAGTGGCCAATCCCAGGTCACAAGTACCTGGCAAGATCCCAAAACAGTACAATACATTTTATGCTGCTTATTCTAGAAATAAGCAGTGGATTTTCCCCAAGTCCATTTTAATAATAGTCTGTGTACAGTGGCCAATCCAGGTCACAAATACCTGGCAAGATCCCAAAAAAGCTCAATACATTTTATGCTGCTTATCCTAGAAATAAGCAGTGGATTTTCCCCAAGTCAATTTAATAATGTTCTATGGACTTTTCCTTTAGGAAGCCATCCAAACCCTTTTTTAAAACCCTGCTAAGCTAACCACTTTTACTACATTCTCTGGCAACAAATTGCAGAGTTTAATTACACGTTGAGTGAAGAAATATTTTCTCCGATTCGTTTTAAATTTACTACTTTATAGCTTCATCGCATTCCCCCTAGTTCTAGTATTTTTGGAAATTGTAAACAAGCGATTCACGCCTACCTGTTCCACTCTACTCATTATTTTATAAATCTCTATCATATCTCCCCTCAGCCGCTTTAGCCTTTCCTCATAGGGAAGTCATCTCATCCCCTTTATAATTTTTGTCGCCCTTCTTGATACCTTTTCTAATTCCACTATATCCACTAAACTTCTTTCTTATCTCTCCAGATTTGACACCAGCAGGTTCTGCAGCCCATGTATGAGATTTGACAGGAACCAATATCAAGCTTCTGTTCCTGGGGGCAAGGGGTGCTTATTTTATTGGTATTGCAAGGCACATTTTGTTTGGGTACTGAAGGTTTTCCCTGCCTTAGAAGCTTGCAGTCTAAGGGCTAGGTATATTAAAATGTTATCATATTACCAGTAATGTGCATTATTTTACTGCAGGTCCCAGTTTGATGTATTGGGACCTTATTACTGATAACATATTAATGGCGTTAGCAGTCATTAACAGTAGTGTACTTTAGTAAATCCAGCCCTGAATTTGTAGCTGACACCATAGAGGTTAAGTGGCTTTGACCAAGGTCACAAGGAGCATTTGCTGCCATGAACACGTTGCCTGCGTCGCAGGTTTGCTGTGCCCGTGACTCACAGGGCAGCCCTTCTTTTGCCGAGGAGGCTGAGAATCGCCTCATCCAGGGTACGGACAGTCCAAGAAAGGGAAGTGATATGGAGCCTGGGTCTCTCATCCAGAGAAGGCAATGGCTGCTTTCCAGAGCTAAGCAAGCAAAAGGACTCTTGCTTTAGCTGCGGCAAATAAGTTGATTAACTGCATATTGTGCGTCTGCCTGAGCAGGGAGAACAAGGGGGCCAGGCGGATGCTGCATGTTCAGGCAGCAGAGGGACATGACAGGCTTCCCAAGTAAGCCCCCAGCAGGCAGCTGTCTGCCCCTATATTTCTGCCTTGACCAACCCATGGAAGCTGAGTAGCGTCATGACACCCAGATGACGCCAAAGAGGCTAAACAAGTCCTACTTTTAGCCCAAAGCATAAAGAGATGTACTCCTCTTCGGGAAATATGAGCTACTGCTTCCAGCATGCCAAGGAGTAAAGCGGAGACGCTTTGTCACTGGCACCTGGGTGAAGGGGGGAGGCCTGCTCTTTTCACTTCAAGCTCAGCTCCAGGTCACTGAGAAGATAGAAGCTAAATTCAGAAAGTGCAGGGACAGAAGGAAGCTAAGGCCACTGGCAGGGCCCAGCCTGGTGAATCTGTTGTACCTCCGTGTGAAACCCATGGAGGGATAAATCAAGACGTGACAGCGAGTTCCCGTCCAGCCTGCAAACTGCTTCATTAATTGTGGTCTCTGCCTGTGCTCTGTTTGTTTTAATTTGGCTTTGGTCAGACCTTTGAAATGTTCTAGTTAAGTGGGAAGGGTGCAGAGAGCAATTGCTTTACAGGATTTTAACGCTGCGCCATGTTTCTGTGCCAGGTCACTTCTGTCATGTGTGATTTTTATAGCAGAGCTGCCAAGTTACCCGTTCCAGGAGGGAGACTTTATGGGCAGTCCTGGTTTTAAATGTACATCTCCAAAGCAGTGTGGGATTTGTAGTCCATGATTCTATCCTTTGAAATCAGGGCTGCAGGTCCCATATTGCACCAGATGAGATTGGCAGAAGTCCAGGACCGGCCAGAAAGTCTCCCTCCTGGAATGGGTAACTCAGCAGCTCTGTTATAGTGGTACCAGATTTACATGGAACTGTACAGAGCTTCATATCTCAGAATAAGCTTCCTGTGCTGGGTCACTCCTCATAAGGAATGGGGTAATCAAGACATGACTTAACAGCACGGTGTTGAGGCTGGGGTCCTTACAGCTCCCTTCTTGCATTGATGGTAAAACCCAGGGCTGACTCAGCTGGGTGGTATGCAATTGTCCGATCACCTTACGTCCTGTTGGGTGATCCTAGCAGCCATTGCTCCTCGCTCCCACCCACCCCCCTGACACCACCCTGGGCAAATAACCATCCCATCCTGAAGCCCATGAAACGGAGAACATGAAGTGATAAGAATCATGAGGCCCGTCCAGTCTGCTTTCTGCCATTCTTGCCTGTGGCCTTCTCTTTGAATGCAAGAAGGTATTTCTCAATTATCACAGGTTTTCTTGAGTTGAGCTATTGGTTTATCTGCATCACGGCAATGTCTTCCCTAGTCAGAGGTGGCCCTTAACCATTTCTGAAGTCACATTTGGCCCTAGAATGGTTTATAGTTTATTTGTGCTCGATATACCGCCAACTGGTAGATCAAATTGGTTTACAAAATTAAAAATAAAGAGAGAGAATCAGAAAGGAACTACAAATCATGACAGGAAAGAATACAGTCATATCATGTACAATGGGAAAAGGGAATGTTGGTGGAGGTGTACATTGTACTTATGAAGGCCTGACCCACAAACAGGAACAAATGGGGAACATCCACTCCAACCTAATTGAAAGAAAAGGCCTTTTTAAAGAGCTACGGTAAGAAAATAACAAGGGGACAAAATTTGTCCCCGTCCCTGCCCCATCTCCGTGGGTTCTGTCTCCATCCCCACCCCATCTCTGCAGGCCCTGTCTCTGTCCCCGTGGGCTCTGTCCTCATCTGCAGAAGCCCCAAATACTTATGATTTTATATTTAAATCTTTTTATTAAAGTATAAAAAGGAACAATATGCTGTGCAACTGTTGTGTATAAATTACAAGTAGAAAACAATAATAAAAATGAACAGCTATAATAAACCCTCCCACCACCACCACCCTCTCCCCTTCCAACCCCAACAATAGCTGACTTCTGCTAACCCAAGGAATCCTAAGCCACCTTGTTAAAATGTCCAGGGGTACAAAATACAACCCGTTCTGTATGCCCTAGAGGGGAGAAATATGCCCTATGAAGCACTGTTATGATTTTTTAATCTGTGGATGAATAAGAAGTCATCAACAGTCTCAGGATTCAGTCTATCTCTCCCGTCTTTCACAGTCCTTCCTGCAATAGAAGATGTCTTCTTAGAAGATGTGCTGGTAGCAGGATGTACAGGATTCATAGTAACATAGTAAATGACGGCAGATAAAGACCTGCATGGTCCATCCAGTCTGCCCAACAAGATAAACTCATTTTACTTGATAATGCGATACTTTATATATATACCCGAGTTTGATTCCCCCATGCATATTTTGCTAGTTGTGGCTAACATGTTTGCTTGTTTGTCAAAAAAAATCAAAATATTGTTATCTGCATCATTCAAACATATATACCAGTCCAATTGATTAGCAGGCTTCAAAGTAGAAAGTGACATGGGGACAGAGTTTGTTCCCATCCTCACGGGCTCTGTCCCCATCCCTGCGGGCTCTGCCCCATCCCCATGGTTACTGCGGGTCCCTGTCCAGTCCTTCTCTAGCTAGCTAGATTGCTCAGATCCAATAGAGAGGGGAACAGAATTCCACAACCAAGGGGAGACAAAATAGAAAGCCTTGTCTGGCTCTCATCCTTCCTTTCTCTCTCTCCTCAGTCCCTCTTTGTGATCTGTGCTGTACGATCTGCCTGGGGCTGATGAATACCCCCTGCCATGCCTAGATCCTCTCAGAATCTGCCTCTAATTTAATTACATCCCACTTTGTGACCTGCACCCAGATTAAGGAAGGAAAAGCCAAACCTAAGACCTGAATGTTGAGTGCAGACCCTGTAATTCAATCACTGTAAAGAGCAGAGGCTTTGGAGTTTCTCTTAAAATGCCAGTGTTAGAGTTAAAAGGATGTTAACCCCATGCTGTTTGTAGCACTGCAACACAAAGAAGGGCTGAATTGAGGTCAAGGACAGACAGGCTGATTCAGTGCTTTGATTGGCTGAAGGCATTTCTGTGGGAGGGTTGTGGCTCTGAGGATTGTTAATACCAGCATGCCAGTTCACTTTATTTACATCCCAGTTTATCTAGTTGTAACAGGGTTGTTCTGCTGTTAAACCCAGTGCTGCTGTTTTACTTCTCGGAAGCCTTATTCAGGGCCAGATGCACTAAACTTAACGAGCAAGTAGTAAACCGTGGCATGCAAGTAGTAAACCGTGGCATGAACAAAAGGGAGCCATTTTCCGATCACAGTAGCAGCTAACGAAAACGGAATGCATATGAGCAAATTAGTACCCCAATATGTATAAATCGTATTGTAATGAGATGCACTACTGTTTTCCGATTGCCTAACTGTGGAAAATCTAACAGGAGGTCTGTACCTCTCGTTGGGGCTGCGCGGGATTTATTTGCCTCTAAAAACTTCTATAAATTTAACAAAAAACTGGGTAAAAAAAACATCCAGGTGCTCGTCCTTCACTCAAAACAACCAGCCGGAAACCTTTGCCTAGCCACGTCCAAGTGCTCGTCAGGGCCGTCCTTCTAAAGTGCCTAACATGGACGTCCTTCACTAAAAAAGGACGTCCCTGATGAGCACTTGGACGTTTTTCCCCCAGATTTTTTGTGATGGGTGCGAGGACGTCCAAATCAAAAAAAACTATTTGGACGTCTCTTTCGATTATGCCCCACCTCCAGGTCTCTCTCAGCCAATCACGGCATGTTTAGCTGACACCAGTGACAGCTAAATGTGCTGTGGTTGGCTGAGAGAGACCTGGAGGAGGGGCATCGGATGTGCTGCTAACACCCTAGGGCAAGGCGGCCGGAGCAGAAGCCGCCAATAGCTGCCAGGTATGAGTTTAATGACACGGTGTGGAGGGGCTTGAGAGAGAGGTTCTGAACTGCGGACAGGGAGGAAAGTAGAAGACTGAAGACTGGTTCCCTGATCCCCGGCTTTCAGATGCAGTTTGCCGCCTGCGGGATGCCTTTACAGGGAGAGAAGGTGTGCCTCGGCAGAGACGTCCTTTTTTTGTTTGTTTCTTTTAGTGAAGGATGTCCATAAAGGACGTCCTTGGCATGCGCAGAGCAACCAGCATAACGCTTGGCTGCTCTGCGCATGCTTGACCGGCCGACTGACTTCCGAGGGAATAGAGAATGCAAGTGAGCTACAACGAGCAGCTCATTTGCATTACATTTCCTTGATGCATGGCTGTTCCCTACCGATTCGCTATGGAATCAGTAAGGGAAGGGCTCTTCCGAGGACCTTAGTGCATCTGGCTCTCAGTTCAGATGCCAGAAAAGAAATTGCTGTCTCACCATTCACCCCAGAGGTGGCTACATGTATTAAACTCCAACATGTGCTGGGATAAAAGTTGCTTCCTAAATCCAGCTGCAGGATCCTTAGCAAAGGGATGGCACAACTTTCTCCAGATCTCTCACTACATCACAACATGCCCAGTTACCAGCTCAGACGGGGACTGGCAATACCCAGCTGCCATATCATGGTGCGGAAGCCAGAACCAGCTCTGTGGGGTAAAGGTGGGGGGAGTTTCAAGCCTCCCAGTATGTTAGACCTTTCAGTGGGATGGTAGCTGTAAAGCACTAACTCCAGCCAAAGCTGGGCTGCTTCCTTGGCGGATTGGCAATGTTTCTGGTCTATAATTTGGAAGGGGTGGCTTACCACCACGAGAGTGCCTGGTCCCATCACCTCTCTCTAGCCTTCATAGGGGGCAAAAGGGTGGGGGGGGCCCTCTTCAGCATCTGATCTGAAGTCTTCGGCAGCCATTGACAGGCAGGTGCAGAGGAGCCAGATGCAGAAATCGGTGTAGAGGTCAGGAGGGCCACAGAGCACTGTTAAGTAGCAGCATTGATTTCCCATACACCTCTTTCATCACACTGGACTGGAGGACACGTCCCCCATCTTCCCCCTCCCCAGAAAGATGATCGGCTGCTTCGTTCTGCTCTAAGCTGCGCAGGGCGCATGAGGGGCTGGAATGAAATGAAATAGGACCCGTGATGAAAGCAGTCTCTGTTGTTCACTGGTTCTTGCCTCTTTTGCACGGCCTGAGCTCTATTCACAGCTAAAGGGAGATTTAAAAAAATAAATCCAGTAACAAAGAGAAGAGCTGTTGAAGGGCTATGAGGGCCTTCACCACACAGCCAGAAGCCTACCTTACAATTCAGAGCAGCAGCTAAATTGGTTTCAGTCCTGGCTTGGCCCAGTTACTGCAGTGAACTCGTCAGCATCATAAAACACTGAATGGTGCAGGACTGCTGCAGAGAGGCCCAGAACAAATAAACAGGAAGGGAGGGTACCACAGGGCAGGAATGAGGGGTGTTGGCAGAGCTGTGTGTGTCTGGGGGGAGGGTCTCAGTACTGGAATAGCAGAGGCTGCTCTGGGGCAGGAGTGAGGGGCACTGGCAGAGCTGTGTGTGTCTTGGGTGGGGGGGTCTCGGTACTGGAATAGAAGTGGGTAGTGCAGGGCAGAAGTAAAGGGCATTGGCTGAGCTGTGTGTGTATAGGAGGGGTCTCAGTACTAGAGTAGCAGAGGGTGCTGTGGGGCAGGAGTGAGGGGCATTGGCAAAGCTGAGGGGGGGGGTCTTAGTTCTGGAATAGCAGGATGTGAGGGGCATTGATAGGTCTCCCACTTAGCAGAGTTTTTCACATCGGTAAAAGCTCTGCAACGTTGTCTATCTGAGCAGAGTTGTCAGAGCTTGTTCAAATAGTTTCCTATTCTCTGTGTCTGCTCTGTATCCCTCAGACACCCCCTCCCTTGCTAGGATGGCTTTTCCAGCTCTGGTAATGTCTCCCTAAAGCACTTCTCATGTTTCCAAGCTTTCTGCCTTTCCTAATGAGAGAGAATGGATGGGGGTTGTGTATCTGTTTGGGATCCTGTCATCTGTAATGGGCAGCAGTTGTATCATGTAGTCTAGTCTTGTATTAATTGTATAAGACATAAGCATCGCCACACTGGGACAGACCAAAGGTCCATCTAGTCCAGCACCCTGTCTCCGACAGTGGCCCATCCAGGTCACAATCACCCGACAAGATCCACAGAGCAAAGCATTTTGTACTGCTTGTCCCAAGAATAGTGGATTTTTCCCTACTTCCATTTATTTATTTTTATTTTTGTTACATTTGTACCCCGCGCTTTCCCACTCATGGCAGGCTCAATGCGGCTTACATGGGGCAATGGAGGGTTAAGTGACTTGCCCAGAGTCACAAGGAGCTGCCTGTGCCTGTAGTGGGAATCGAACCCAGTTCCCCAGGACCAAAGTCCACCACTCTATCCATTAGGCCACTCCTCCACTTTTCCTTCAGGAAGCTGTCCAAACCATTCTTAAACTCTACTAAGCTAACCACCTTAACCACATTCTCTGGCAACGAATTCCAAAGTCGAATTACGTGCTGAGTAAAGAAAAATTTTCTTTTATTTGTTTTAAACTTACTGCACTCCAGCTTCATCGCATGCCCCCTTGTCCTAGTATTTTTGGAAAGTGTAAACAGACGCTCCATATCTATCTTTTCAACTCCACTCATTATTTTATAGACCTCTATCATATCACCCCTCAGCCGCCTTTTCTCCAAGCTGAAGAGCCCCAGCCGCTTTAGCCTTTACTCAAAGGAAAGTCGTCCCATCCCCTTAATCATCTTTGTCGCCCTTCTCTGCACCTTTTCCAATTCCACTATATCTTTTTTTGAGGTGCGGCGACCAGAATTGAACTCTAGGTGCGGTCGCACCATGGACCAATACAGTGGCATTATAATATCCTCATTTTTGTTTTCCATCCCTTTCCTATTAATACCTAACATTCTATTTGCTTTCTTAGCCGCAGCAGCACACTGAGCAGAAGGTTTCACCGTATCATCAATGCTGACTCACAGGTCCCTTTCTCGTTCCGTGACTCCTAACGTTGAACCTTGCATGACGTAGCTATAGTTTGGGTTCCTCTTTCCCACATGCATCACTTTGCACTTGCTCACATTGAACGCCATCTGCCATTTAAACGCCCAGTCTCCTAGTCTCGCAATATCTTCTTGCAACTTTTCACATGAGACTTTTTTTTTCACTTTTGCCCTGGATGGGGTAGTGCACTGTGGCTTCTTAGTGCCCCTATTTAAATTGACCTTGTGTGAGAGAATGGAGTAATAACAGATCCCAAGCTTTTTTCTGGTGGGCTGCCATGACTCTGTCATACAGTAGCAGGTAATCCTTCACAACTGGCGCATATGACTTTGAGCAGGCGTGGTCTCATCTTTGGGGGCACATGGCAGTAACATCTCGTCTCCCACTCTCAACTACATGTTCAGGCTGAAGTCATAAGCCCAGAAGAGGGGAGTTCAGGCAGTAAGAAAATGAAATGCTCAGTGGCACAATTCAGCCTCTAAACATGTAAATCCCAACACCTGAACAGCAGATACAACTTTTAAATGGATAACAACCAGGGAAAACTGTAGAAGCTTTTTTAAAAATAAAAGAATAATTAACCCTACAGATACCCTGCTGAACATGGTGACTTATTCCCTCTAAGCAAAGGCAATCTCTCCATTGGTTGATATAAAGCTCCATTCTGCATAGGAAGAGCTCTGTGTAAGAATTGGGATGTTCAGATTTCCCCGTTATTTCACAAACTACTCTTCCACAATTTTCCTCTCTCTCAAAAATCCTCTGTACATACAAACATAGAAACTGACACAGATAAAGACCAAACGACCTATCCAGTATCTCCATCTACTAATCTCTACAATCCCTTCCTCTCCCTCAGAGATCCTGTGTACATAGAAACATAGAAACTGACACCAATAAAGACCATACGGCCTATCCAGTCTGTCCATCCACACCAACTACTAATCTCTACAATCCCTTCCTCTTCCCCGGAGATCTTCTGTACATAGAAACATAGAAACTGACACAGATAAAGACCAAACGGCCTATCCAGTCTGTCCATCCACACCAACTACTAATCTCTACAATCCCTTCCTCTTCCCCGGAGATCTTCTGTACATAGAAACATAGAAACTGACACAGATAAAGACCAAACGGCCTATCCAGTCTCTCCATCCACACCAACTACTAATCTCTACAGTCCCTTCCTCTCCTTCAGAAATCCTCTGTACAGAGAAACTGACACAGATAAAGACCATACGGCCTATCCAGTCTGTCCATCCACACCAACTACTAATCTCTACAATCCCTTCCTCTTCCTCAGAGATCTTCTGTACATACAAACACTGAAATTGACACAGGTAAAGACCATACGGCCTATCCAGTCTGTCCATCCATATCGATTACTAATCTCTACAATCCCTTCCTCTCTCTCTCAGAGATCCTCTGTACATAGAAACTGACACAGATAAAGACCATACGGCCTATCTAGTCTGTCCATCCACACCAACTACTAATCTCTACAATCCCTTCCTCTCCCTCAGACATCCTTGAGTGCTTGTCCTCTGCCTTTTTTTTAATTCAAATACAGTTCTTTTGAGTATGTCCCCTTTCACCTTAATCATATGACATCTCACTCCAGACCTACTTTCATTTGAGAGCCCCCACCCCACCCTATGCATTTAGGTCATGCTTGGGTTTAAATGTCTTCATCATATCTCCCCCTCCTGCTTTTCTGCCAAAGTATATACATATACTTGATAATGATGACCACTGATCATTTTATTAGCCATCCTCTATAAGATGAGGTCACACCAGAGAATTATATAGAGGCGCTTTCACTTTCTTTTTCTTGCTGGCTATTCCTCTCTATGCACCCAAGTATCCTGGCTTTTTACACCATCCTAAGATTGTATGAACACCCTCAAATCCCACCCTTCTTTCATACACAGAAGTAATTCATTTCCTATATTGTATTGCTCCCTTGGGCTTTCCAGCCCAAATGCATGACCCTATATTTTATAGCATTAAATCTAGACCATTCCTGTAGCTTTGCTAAATCCTTCCTCATGTTATCCATACCCACAGGGGTGTCTGCCCTATTGCAGATGTTGGTATAATACACAGAGAGGCAACCTTTACTCGTCAGCCATTTCTCAATATTGTTTCCAAAAATATTAAGGCCAAATCCATGCAACAATGCCCTTATTCTCAGAATGAACTCTGTTTACCACTCTCCTTTCTCGACTTAACCAGTCAGTCACTTCAGGGCCCAGACCAAGGGCACTCAGTTTATTCATTAGTCAACTGTGCAGATCCACGTCAATAGCTTTGTGGAAATCCAAGTACTGCACAGTCAGTGCTCTCTCAATCCAATTCTGGTCACCCAATCAAAAAAATTAATCGGATTCATCTGATAAGACCTGCCTCTAGTGAAACCATGCGGCCTCAAATCCTGCAATCCACTGGATTCCAGAAAGTTCACTGTCCTGATTTAGCAGCAGTATTTCCATTAATTTGCTCACCAGAGGTCAGATAAATCGGCCTATAGTTTCCATTTACTCTGTACTTTCTGTACTATAACTGCCCTTCTATAGTCCTCTGAAATCAATATTTATACCTGTAATTAACCTTCACCTGTAAACGCTGTAGATGTTTTTAAAATGAGCTCCGTTCTTATTCGGCAACTGATGTGAAGGAATAGGAGGGCAGTGTCTTACGGTGGCTTCGTAACTGGTGGGGTGAAAGGTTGTTTTATTGGTGATGTAGCGGCTAGCCAGGGCAGGAGTGATCCTTGGTTGCTCCTATCCAGGCCAGAACTTGAGACCTCCAGCAGCAGACTCGTGAGACTGCTGCTGTAGACTGGGGCAGCCATTTTGAGATTGGAACTGGCTTGGGCATGAACGATTAGGTCAGGAGGGTGTCTGTGGGTGGGTCCAGAAGGGGGCTTCTCTTTTGTGGGGTGGGGAGAGTACAGAGCTCTACCCATTTAGGGCCTGGAGTGGGACAGGACCAGTTTCTGCCGAAACCGAGCAGCAAATTTTGGCCACAGATTCTGTTTTGGCCGAAAGTGGGAAAAAAAAACAAGTTTCAGTCAACCTTTTTTTTTTCCACACAGTGCAGTTTGACTATGGAATGTGTTACCAGAGAACAAACTCAAGGTGACTAACAGTGAGATTGCAGAAGCTCTTCAAGTCCATAAAAAATTATTACTTAGTAACATAGTAAATGACGGCAGATAAAGACCAGCATGACCCATCTAGTCTGCCCAGGGCTGTGCAGGCTACTCTTCCTTCCCCCTCATGCCTTTTTATCTTTTTCAGTGTGTGGTAACACACCCAGGGCTTTTTTTGAGGGGGTACTTGGGGGTAGTGAGTACTGGTACCTTTTCCATTGTTAAAATTGACCCATGGACCCCAAACTTTAATGAAAGAGCTCAGGCTCTACACACCAGTTCTGCCTTGTCATAGATTCTGTGACCGATTGCAGGGGGCCTGGCTGTTGTGGGGTGGGTCCCTGAGTGATCACCCCACCCCTGAAGGGTGATCTGGCATTTGAGTACCAGCACCTATTTTGCTAGAAAAAATGCACTGAACACACCCTACTTTCATCCCATCTTCCATCTTCATGCCATAGTGGGATCCTCTATGTTTACCTCACACCTTTTTGAATTTCATCGCTGTTTTCGACACCTCCACTTCCCATGGTAAACTTGAGAGATCCATGGTTCATCCTTGCAAAAGAACCGTGAGAAATATCGAATTTAGGGGATCTGGCAGGTACTTGTAACCTGAACTGAGCCCTGTTGGAGACAGGATGCTGAGTTTGATGGGTCTCTTGTCAGCATGCCTTATGTTCCTGAGTCCTGCACATGTCCTCTGTGCGTCTGGGCATGGAAACCAGAGAGGTTGATGCAGTGCTGCTTCTGCTGCACTGCATGCTGGGAATTTGTAGTGCTACATTGCACTAGGCATTTATTTCTTTATATCCTGGATTGCTGCTTTATGTGTTGTGTTAATTCTGGGGTTCAATATTCAAAGTGATTTAACGGGCTACAAATGGCTCCTGACCAGTTAAATACTTGTTCAGGGCTAATTGCTCATTTTCAGTGGCACTCAACCAGATAGAGGCGTATTTTCAAAGCACTTAGACTTACAAAGTTGCACAGTGCCTTAGTGTCTCTGAAAATGACCACCTAATGCAAAACCAGCTATTTTGAGGGCATTCTGCCTTTCGAAAATCGTGATGTGGACGTTTTCAAAGCAGATGGATGTTTTTTGACCATTTTCAGAGGTCCATCTGCAGAGAGAGAACCAGTATTATTAGTTGCTGTGTAATACATTTTTCAGATAGTTGTACATTTAGATGTAGTATTGCACTCGCAGTTTTTACCAGTTTTACGTTATTCCAGTGTTCTTTTTCTGGAATTGCTTGGGACGGTGTTAAATTGTTTGCAGAGGGAACAAAATATGTCAGCAAGATTGGTTACAGGTTTGCATTATCCCCTCATTCATTGAGATGTGTTGCTGATTGCAAGAGTGCGTATTGGGGATGATATTAACCCTCGCATTGACTGAGTCATATTGGTTACTCCTATGTTTGTCTAATATGGATAGAAGTGTGCAGGAGAAAGGGCTCACGAGGACTTTGATTTTTCAGTTCCGGTTGTGCTCAGGCGTTTTGCATTTAATATGTTCCTCTTTGTAGGCTGCTTATCCCATGTTTTTTCCATGGTAAGACCCGCAGCGTGGAATCAGCTGTTATTAGAGATGTGAAAAGAATTGGATTTGATTACATTTAGAAAGAAGCTAAAAATGTTTTTGTTTAAAGGCATTTCAGGGGGAGTTTTGGCTTTGTAGGATATGGTGCTGTGTAGCGGAAGTTCGAGTTGAGGGATATAATGAAGGGTGATGGTTTGTACGGGTGGGGGTTTTATGTCTTTGTAGGTTTGTATTTCATTGTGTCTGTTTGTTGCTAATTGCTTAGAAATGTGTTATGATAGATGAGGAATACAGATTTTTAATAATAATAATGACATGGCCCATTTATGACCAGGAAGGTTGTTAGATGAGGACAGGCTAAAGCGGCTAGGGCTCTTCAGCTTGGAGAAAAGGCGGCTGAGGGGAGATATGATAGAGGTCTATAAAATAACGAGTGGAGTTGAACGGTAGATGTGAAGCGTCTGTTCATGCTTTCCAAAAATACTAGGACTAGGGGGCATTTGATGAAGCTACAATGTAGTAAATTTAAAACGAATCGTAAAAACATTTTCTTCACTGAATGTGTAATTAAACTTTGGAATTCGTTGCCAGAGAATGTGGTAAAGGTGGTTAGCTTAGCGCAGTTTAAAAAAGGTTTGGACGGCTTCCTAAAGGAAAAGTCCATACACCGTTATTAAATGGACTTGGGGAAAATCCACTATTTCTGGGATAAGCAGTATAAAATGTTTTGTACTTTTTGGGGATCTTGCCGGGTATTTGTGAGCTGGATTGGCCACTGTTGGAAACAGGATGCTGGGCTCGATGGACCTTTGGTCTTTCCCAGTATGGCAATACTTATGTACTTATGAGATGAACTTGGGGGAAGCCACTGCTTGCCCCGGGATTGGTAGCATGGAATGGTGCTGCTAACTGGGTTTCTGCCAGGTACTTGTGACCTGGATTGGCTACTGTTGGAAACAGGATACTGGTCTGACCCAGAATAGCATGTTCTGCCACACAGTACAGGTTACTATCCCCATGGGTCTCTTGAGTTAAAGAACGTTGTCCAAATCACACCTAAAAATACCTATTGTGCATCGCATCACATACAAAATTTTACTGTTAGTATTGAAGGTTCGTACCTCTGACGAACTGCCCTTTTTAGTACATTCTCTAGTTCCTTACTTTCCTCCTTGGGCCCTCAGATCTGCGCAACTTCAATCTTTCAATGTGCCTACATATAGGGAAATTCACCATGAACATACTGGATATTCCATTTTTCCAGTTCAAGCTCCTGGACTTTGGAATCCATCACCTATTCATTTACAGCAGTGTTCCTCCTTAGATACGTTCAAATCCAAAGTCTGAATTTTTCTTTTTCAAGATGCTTTCTCAAATGTTTTATGATCGTCCCATTATACCAGTTTCATGCTTATGCTTATGGAATTGGGCACAGAGTACCTTTTGTACTATTCCCCCCCCCCCCCCCCCAACACACACACACACACTTTCCTATCATAAATTAGACTTCTCCCCGCTTTTTCCTACTGTATTTATTTATTTAGGTTTTGCTCACACCTTTTTCAGTAGTAGCTCATGGTGAGTTACGTTCAGGTACTCTGGATATTTCTCTGTCCCAGGAGAGCTCACAATCTAAGTTTGTACCTGAGGCAATGGAGGGTTAAGTGACTTGCCCAAGATCACAAGGCGCAGCAGCGGGATTTGAACCGGCCACCTCTGGATTGCAAGACTGGTGCTCTAACCTCTAGGCCACTCCTCCGCTCATCTAGTCCCAACAATCCAACCCTTTTTAATTTTAAACTGTACGCTGCCTAGATAGTAGTTCCCGTTAGGCAGGATAGTAAGTTTTTAATGAAACTTGTGGGGCTGGGGTTGTACCTGCTGTGCAGTGTGGGTTACTCCCCCCCCCCCCCCCCCCCCATGATTTCTTAAATTGCAAAAGTCAGTACGTAGCAGAAGTGCTCTGTGTTTGGTTTAATCTAGGTGAGATCATGGGACAGAAGAACCGTGATGCAAGGTCACAGTGATCTTGGACAATTATGCCTGCCCATGAAGGTGGTCGGAGGGTAAGTCTATGGAGACTCTCCTTTGACAGGGCCTATCAAGGAATGGGTTGTATATGCTTAAGCTGACTAGGCCTTTGGATCATAGGACCAAGTCTTGTGACCAGGGGCGTAGCCAGGCTTCGGCGGGAGGGGAGTCCAGAGCCCGAGGTGAGGGGCACATTTTAGCGCCGCCGACACCCCCCCCCCCCCCATTGCCGACTGCCCCCCCCCCCCCCCGCTGCCGACCCTCTTGACCCTCCCCTCCCGCCGCCAACCCGCCACTGCCTACCTTTGCTAGCAGGGGACCCCCAACCCCCGCCAGCCGAGGTCCTCTTCTGCTTGCAAAAGGCTTCCTTCTGTTTCTGACGTCCTGCACATTGTACGTGCAGGACGTAAAAAACAGAAGGAAGCCTTTTGCGAGCAGAGGAGGACCTCGGCTGGCAGGGGTTGGGGGTCCCCCGCTAGCAAAGGACGGCAACGGCGGGTTGGCGGCGGGAGGTGGGTCGGGCGGGTCGTCGGCAGGGGGTCCAGGACCAAATCTATGGGGGCCCTGCCCCCCCAGCCCCACGTAGCTATGCCACTGCTTGTGACACAATCCTCATTAAGCTAGACTAATCATAAATTGCCAACCTCCATTACGTGCACGTTAACCTGTCAACGGCCAATGACAGGACATAGTATTAATGGCTATAGACACAAATCCCCAAGGGGGGGAGAACAGGGAAGGTGACAAATTCCTATTCAGATTGCGCTAACCTCAGAAATGCTGCTACAGTGTTTTAAAATCAGGCTCTTTTTGGAACAGAACTGGCCTGACAACAACTGGCAAAGTCTAAGTCTATTAATCAAACTTGGGGTAAGCTAGAGTAAATATGTGATATTGACTCTGTGTGGAAACATTAAACATAACATCTTATTGACATACAGAGATTGTAAGTTCCTATATATTTCTTTAATCAGACCCTACGTATGTTTAATTAATCTGTGTACCTATTAATTGGAGTTAAATAAAAGCCATATGTTAATTCCCAAGCAGAGTTGTATTCATTGAGCACCTCTCGCTTATATAAAGCATAGCATTGGAAGGGTAACATAGTAAACGACGGCAGATAAAGAAAGACCTTACGGTCCATCCAGTCTGCCCAACAAAATAAACTCATTTTACATGGTATGTGATGCTTTATATGTATACCCAAGTTTGATTTGTCCTTGCCTTTCTCAGGGCACAGACCGTAGAAGTCTGCCCAGTACTGTTCTTGTACTAAGTTCTGAAGTCAATGTCGAAGCCCCTTAAAATTTACACTCCAGCCCATCCCTATCTATTCAGTCACAATCAGGGCATAGACTATAGAAGTCTGCCCAGCTCCCGTTTTGTTTCCCAATTACCGGCGTCACCACCATGGAACCATTCCTTCTAAACAGGATTCCTTTGTGTTTATCCCACGTACGTTTGAATTCCATTACCGTTTTCATCTCCACCACCTCCCACGGGAGGGCATTTCACATATCCACCACCCTCTCCATGAAAAAATACTTCCTGACATTAGTCCTGAGTCTGCCAACCTTCAACCTCAATTTATGTCCTCTAGTTCTACCGCCTTCCTGTCTCCGGAAAAGGTTCATTTGCAAATTAATTCCCTTCATGTATTTGAACATCTGTATCATGTCACCCCGTTTCTCCTTTCCTCCAAGGTATACATGTTCAGGTCAGCAAGTCTCTTCTCGTACGGTTTGCAAAGCAAATCCCATACCATTTTTGTAGCTTTTCTTTGCACCGCTTCTAGTCTTTTTACATCTTTCGCAAGATACGGCCTCCAAAACTGAACACAATACTCCAAGTGGGGCATCACCAATGACTTGTAGAGGGGCATCAACACCGCCTTTCTTCTGCTGGTTATGCCCCTCTCTAAGCAGCCTAGCATCCTTCTGGCCATGGCCGTCACCTTGTCGCATTATTTCTTCACCTTTAGATCCTCAGACACCAACACCCCAAAGTCTCTCTCCTGAGTCGAGCTTACTAATCTCTCACCTGCTATCCAGTATCTCTTTTGGGTTTCTGCACTCCAAGTGCATCACTCTACACTTCTTAGCATTAAATTTTAACTGCCAGACCCTCGACCATTCTTCTAACGTTTGGAGATCCCTTCTCATCGTTTCTACTCCCTCCAGGGTATCCACTTTATTGGCTACTTTCGTGTCATCTGCAAAAGGGCACACCTTTCCTTCCAACCCTTCAGCAATATCTCCCACAAATATATTAAATAGAATAGGCCCCAGCACCAACCTCTGAGGAACTCCACTGCTCACCTTCCTTTCCTCCAAGCGGATTCCATTTACCACCACCCTCTGCCACCTGTCGGTCAACCAGTTTCTTATCCAGTTCACCACTTTCGGTCCCAAGTTCAACCCTTTCAGCTTATTCACGAGTCTTCTGTGGGGGACCGTATCAAAGGCTTTGCTGAAGTCCAAGTAGATTGCATCTAGCGTACATCCCTCATCCAGTTCTTCAGTCACCCAGTCAAAGAAGTCAATAACATTCGTTTGGTAGGATTTTCCTTTGGTAAAGCCATGTTGCCTCGGGTCCTGTAACCCGTCGGCTTCTAGAAAGTTAACTATCCTTTCTTTCAGCAGCAATTCCATTATTTTTCCTACCACCGACGTGAGACTTACCAGTCTGTAGTTTCCCACTTCTTCCCTGTCTCCACTTTTGTGAAGAGGGAACACATCCCCGCCGTCTCCAATCTCGCAGAACCTCTCCTGTCTCTAAAGATCTTTTAAATAAATCTTTAAGAGGTCCCACCAGGACCTCTCTGAGCTCCTTCAGTATCCTGGGATGTATCCGATCCGGCCCCATAGCTTTGTCCCCCTTCAGATTCTCCAGCCATTTAGGGTATTCAGGTAATGCCTAATAAGGTATAAACAGATCTTTTAACTCCACAATCTGCTTTCATCTCATGCAGACCAGGATGCGTTGTGTCCTATAGCTAACAGTCTAGAAGCCTGACAGCTATGAGGAATTTGCTGGGTCTTGGCAGGGTCACTTCTCTTCAGAGATTTGAGGTTGACGAGTGGACACTAATTTTTTGTTACATTTGTACCCCACGCTTTCCCACTCATGGCAGGCTCAATGCGGCTTACATGGGACAATGGAGGGTTAAGTGACTTGCCCAGAGTCACAAGGAGCTGCCTGTGCCTGAAGTGGGAATTGAACTCAGTTCCTCAGTTCCCCAGGACCAAAGTCCACCACCCTAACCACTAGGCCACTCCTCCACTAATACTTTTTGGTGGGTTAGTACAAGGGTCACAACCACATAGCTTTGGTCCCTCTGATGGTGGTTGCAGTGGCGGAAACTGAGCTGTGGGAAGCCCTGGCATTACCCTTCCTCTGCCTCACTCCCCACCCCTCCTCTGTTTCGGTGTATTTTGCATAGGGTGCCTAGATCGAACAGAGTTGATGGAAGGGTCGGTGCAATGTAGCCAGCTGTAGAGTTTTCATTTAGCCTCATAGGTGATTTTACAGAGGACCTCGGGTTGAGAAGGAATGGGAACTTTCAGTTTGAGAGCTGGTGACGTCCTGTGCTTTTTCAGCACTATATCAGCTGAAGTTTCAGGGGTACAGTTCCGGTGTTAGTTTTCGGGGGAGGGTCCCAAGCAGCACCACTAGAAGGATCTTGTCAAAGTGCACGAAGAATGTATCAAATGGAGACAGCCAGGCTCTGCCATGTCTTGGTAGGGAGCAAATTCTGAGAAGCTGGATTCTGAAAAATCCACCCCCCACCCCCCTCATAGGCTAGAGGGAAGAGGCATAGAGCTCCCAAAGGGCAGGTTGGAACAGGTGTAATGTTTTGGTTGGAAGTGTTTTGTCTCCAAGGCAGTGTTCTCCACTGCTCTTCATTGTTTTCTCTCTGCCATCTCAGGAGAGAAAGACACTTTTGAGAGTCTTCTGTGTATGAAGATAAACCCTTTGCATAATCCAGCCTGTGTGTGTAATAATTAAACCTTCTGTTATCATTTAAAGGGCTTTGCAAGTTCACATGATACCTTTTGTAAGGCTTTGTCAGCATAGAGTAGAGACCCAAGAACCCTGGCAGGAAATGTTTAAGAGACAAAGGGAAGGTATGGGGTTCAGTGACCAAGCAGAGAAGCAGGGGCCACCTGACTCACAGACTGTGTTTGTCAGCTCCGAAGAGAAGCAGGGGCCACCTGACTCACAGACTGTGTTTGTCAGCTCCGAAGCCTCTGCCCTTTCCACACTGGGGGTTTCTTCCCCTGGCACTTGTGTGTTCTCTCTCTCTCTCTCTCTCTCTCTCTCTCTTCCCCCCGTCTCTCTTCCCCCCTCCTCTCCCCCCCCCCCTTATTCTATTATCCCAAGGAAAAAGCATTATGAGTTGCCATTTTTTTTTTGTCTTATGTGCAGGAAATTTGTAGGACATGTCAGGACAGATATGAGGACTGCGACTGGGTGAGGCAGCTTATGAGAATCCATCCTGGTTCCTAGTTGAGGCTCTGGAGCATTTTCTTTTTCATCTTTCTACCAGTTACTCCCCCATTTTGTGTCTTTCTCTTCCTTTCTAATTCTCTCCATTTTTCTGTCGCTCTGCCCACCTCTTCCACACCTCCCTACTCTCCCTCCCCATCTCCCCCTTCTTTCTCCCGCTCTCTCTCTCCAGCCTCTGTACTAACTGCTCTCATTTTTCCCTGCCATGCACAGCTGTGTGTGCCCGCTGGCTTAAATTAGTCCCACTGAATAGAGACAGAAGAAGGGAGAGGGAGGGAGAGCTTAAATTATAGAAACTGCCGCGCGCCTGTATTGGCAGGGTTTGGATTCTGAGTTTGAAGAAAGGCAGGCATTTGGAGAATTATACCTCTCTCTGCTGCTATGATTCTGCCCCTTCCCTGGCTCTACCTCCATATTTGTGGGGAGGGAGGACCCAGGACCAGCATCTTTTCACTTCGTGGTTAACCCTTTCTCCCTACTCAAAGCAGACTTTCCATGTGTACTCTGGTACTGGAGAACCCAAAGACATCCTTGCTCACCAAGCAGTGTGTGAGAAGTGCTGAGCTCCAGAGAGGGCTCTCCACTGCCCTCCTAAGTCTATTGCAGACAGCTGTGCTCCCAAGTGCCCTGCTTATCTTGCACGTAAAGCTCTGGGCTGCAGAGAGGGCGGCGTTGTGGGTTAGGAGGAAGGGTTTATAGTGCTAGAGGCAGGTGGATAAGGCAAACCTAGTAAAGGAAGTGCTGTGAAAGGTTAGTCTGGGTCCAGATCCCTGCACCAGTGATGTGGCAGTTTGAAGGATGATCCTGGAGATTCCTCCACTCCCAGACCCCCAAACCCCTAAGTATTCCAGCCCTCCTCTCTTTAGAACCTGCCCCAGATGTGTCAAGAGTGCTGAGTTCAGGGCACAGCTTTCTGTAGCTGCTACCCTTACTCTTCCCTGCATCTATCAAACAAATCATGTCGGAGAGTCCCCAGAGCCTGTGCTGCTTATATTTCCAAGTTACTCACTTTAACATCCTCCTTTAATCTCCAACTATGCTCCACCTCCCCCACTCATCAAAACGGTCACCGTCTTGATCTCATCTTCTCCTCCAACTGTTCACCCTCTAGTTTCCTTGCCTCTGATCTTCCCCTTTCTGATCACAATCTTATAACTTTCACACTTAAATCTCCTCCCTCCCAGTCCCGTCCTATCTTATCTAATTTATCAAGGAATCTTCACGATATTGACCCTTCATCTCTATCCTCCCATGTTTCAAACCTCCTCTCTACTGTGGCACCATCCACGTCTGTCAACGAGGCTGTTTCTTCTTACAACAATACTCTATCCTCTGCCTTAGACACTCTTGCACCTTTGATGACCCGCCCTATAAGGCGTACAAAACCCCAACCTTGGCTGACGTCTAATATCCGGTACCTACGTTCCTGTACCTGCTCCGCCGAACGCCTCTGGCAGAAATCTCGGGCCCTTGCTGATTTCTTACACTTTAAGTTCATGCTGACCTCCTTCCAATCTGCTCTTTTACGCGCCAAATAGGATTATTATATCCAACTGACCAATTCTCTAGGCTCTAACCCTCGACTTCTCTTCACCATATTGAACTCTCTCCTCAAGGTGCCCCCTCCCCCAACTCCCCCTTCATTATCTCCTCAGACCCTTGCTGAATTCTTTCATGACAAGGTTCAAAAGATAAACCTTGCATTCTCTACCTCGCCACCTCTCCTTCCCCTCATTCCTTTTCCTCCTTTCCTGAAGTTACTATAGAGGAAACTACACTTCTCCTTTCGTCCTCAAAATGTACCACCTGTTCCTCTGATCCCATTCCCACCCACCTTCTTAATGCAATCTCACCTGCTCTTATTCCTTTTATCTGTCACATTCTCAACCTCTCACTTTCCACTGCAAATGTCCCTACTGCCTTTAAACATGCTGTGGTCACACCTCTCCTTAAGAAGCCTTCACTCGACCCTACTTGTCCCTCTAATTACCGACCCATCTCCCTCCTCCCTTTTCTCTCCAAATTACTTGAGCGTGCTGTTCACCACCACTGCCTTGATTTTCTCTCCTCACATGCAATTCTTGACCCACTACAGTCTGGTTTTCGCCCTCTCCACTCAACCGAAACTGCGCTTACTAATGCCTCCAATGACCTATTACTGGCTAAATCCAGAGGTCTCTATTCCATCCTCATTCTTCTTGATCTTTCCGCTGCTTTTGACCCTGTCGATCACAGCATACTCCTCGATACCCTGTCCTCACTTGGATTCCAGGGCTCTGTCCTTTCCTGGTTCTCTTCCTACCTCTCCCTCCGCACCTTCAGTGTTCACTCTGGTGGATCCTCTTCTACTTCTATCACTCTGCCTGTCGGCGTACCTCAGGGTTCTGTTCTTGGTCCCCTCCTCTTTTCTATCTACACTTCTTCCCTTGGTTCATTAATCTCATCCCATGGCTTTTCCTACCATCTCTATGCTGATGACTCCCAAATCTACCTTTCTACCCCTGATATCTCACCTTGCATCCAAACCAAAGTTTCAGCGTGCTTGTCTGACATTGCTGCCTGGATGTCTCAACGCCACCTGAAATTAAACATGACCAAAACCGAGCTTCTCATTTTCCCCCCCAAACCCACCTCCCCACTCCCCCCGTTTTCTATTTCTGTTGATGGCTCTCTCATTCTCCCTGTCTCCTCAGCTCGAAACCTTGGGGTCGTCTTTGACTCTTCTCTCTCCTTCTCTGCTCATATCCAGCAGACCGCCAAGACCTGTCATTTCTTTCTTTACAACATCTGTAAAATCCGCCCCTTTCTGTCCGAGCACTCTACCAAAACCCTCATCCACACCCTTGTCACCTCTCGTTTAGACTACTGCAATCTGCTTCTTGCTGGCCTCCCATTTAGTCACCTCTCCCCTCTCCAATCGGTTCAAAACTCTGCTGCCCATCTCGTCTTCCGCCAGGGTCGCTTTACTCATACTACCCCTCTCCTCAAGTCACTTCACTGGCTCCCTATCCGTTTTCGCATCCTGTTCAAACTTCTTCTACTAACCTATAAATGTACTCATTCTGCTGCTCCCCAGTATCTCTCCACACTCGTCCTTCCCTACACCCCTTCCCGTGCACTCCGCTCCATGGATAAATCCTTCATATCTGTTCCCTTCTCCACTACTGCCAACTCCAGACTTCGCGCCTTCTGTCTCGCTGCACCCTACGCCTGGAATAAACTTCCTGAGCCCCTACGTCTTGCCCCATCCTTGGCTACCTTTAAATCTAGACTGAAAGCCCACCTCTTTAACATTGCTTTTGACTCGTAACCACTCGCCTCCACCTACCCTTACCCTCCTCTCCTCCTTCCTGTACACATTAATTGATTTGATTTGCTTACTTTATTTATTTTTTGTCTATTAGATTGTAAGCTCTTTGAGCAGGGACTGTCTTTCTTCTGTTTGTGCAGCGCTGCGTATGCCTTGTAGCGCTATAGAAATGCTAAATAGTAGTAGTAGTAGTGCTGCTGACACTAAACCTACCTGTGGTACATTTATCCAGGGAGAGCAAAAGGGATTGTCCTGATCTGGGACTCCAGGAGGAGGGATGGTATGAGGTGGGGGTGGGAGAGGAGACTGAGGAATGACCTCTTTGGTTTTTTTAACCTCAGTGGTTAAGTGTCCTTCGGTTCTTATTGTACCATGATTGGAATGAAATTTTCTTTCCAGCCTACCGTGGGCCCCACTACCCTGCTCTCCTCTCTCAGCATTTCTAACTTTCTGCTTTGTTACTGTCTGCCTTCCAGCTTATCTTTTAAATATCCTTCCTCAGGAGTCAGCAAGTTGAAAGTAGTCCTATGGGGTGCTTAGTTGGTGCACCCCTGCTTTTGGCTCTCGTCAGCGAGGGTTCAGCCATTATGCCTGATACGGAAAAGCCCACTCCTCTGCTTACCTTTTCTGATTTTTGCTTTTTGTCTTCTGGCAGATCAGAGTGGGCTAATGCATAGTGGATGCCAAGTTCTCTCCAGATCTGTTGGGAGATACAGTGTGGTTCCTCTGAATTAGTATTCATTGAGCCCCAGTCCTAAAAAGGTCTGAAGTGCTCTATACCTCAGACAGCTGTAGCTGTCTGTCTAACAGCGTTCAGTAGAGGTGAGAGCTCCCACCCCTGAGAGAATCTTCAAACATCAGACCTGCTCCATCTTCCTTTAATAATTCAGGAGTGGAGGAGTGGCCTAGTGGTTAGGGTGGTGGACTCTGGTCCTGGGGAACTGAGTTCGATTCCCACTTCAGGCACAGGCAGCTCCTTGTGACTCTGGGCAAGTCACTTAACCCTCCATTGCCCCAGGTACAAATAAGTACCTGTATATCATAGTAAGCTGCATTGAGCCTGCCATGAGTGGGAAAGCACGGGGTACAAATGTAACAAAAAAATATATATATCTAATACTGTATGTCTAGAGGTTTTTCAGTCAGTATCACTGTCCCACTACCCATACCATTAGCCATAAAGGGGCAGTCCCTGCTCTCTAGAACTTATTCCAGTCAAGACAGACAGCTTCAGGAGATCATGTAAGAATGAGGAGAAATTAACACATAGATGCATTTATGTATCCTGGGGCAAATGTGAGTTGATGGTCTTACCCCAGGGGCACAGTGCTCTCTTGCTGAACACTGCCTCCGTAAAGCGAATGCTACATACCTGTAGAAGGTATTCTCCGAGGACAGCAGGCTGATTGTTCTCACTGATGGGTGACGTCCACGGCAGCCCCTCCAATCGGAAACTTCACTAGCAAAGTCCTTTGCTAGCCCTCGCGCGCCCGCGCGCACCGCGCATGCGCGGCCGTCTTCCCGCCCGAAACCGGCTCGAGCCGGCCAGTCCAGTATGTAGCAAGACAATACACTTCAAGGGAAGACTCAACTCCAAAGGGGAGGCGGGCGGGTTTGTGAGAACAATCAGCCTGCTGTCCTCGGAGAATACCTTCTACAGGTATGTAGCATTCGCTTTCTCCGAGGACAAGCAGGCTGCTTGTTCTCACTGATGGGGTATCCCTAGCCCCCAGGCTCACTCAAAACAACAACATTGGTCAATTGGGCCTCGCAACGGCGAGGACATAACTGAGATTGACCTAAAAAATTTACCAACTAACTGAGAGTGAAGCCTGGAACAGAACAAACAGGGCCCTCGGGGGGTGGAGTTGGATCCTAAAGCCCAAACAGGTTCTGAAGAACTGACTGCCCGAACCGACTGTCGCGTCGGGTATCCTGCTGCAGGCAGTAATGGGATGTGAATGTGTGGACAGAAGCCCACGTCGCAGCTTTGCAAATTTCTTCAATGGAGGCTGACTTCAAGTGGGCTACCGACGCAGCCATGGCTCTAACATTATGAGCCGTGACATGACCCTCAAGAGCCAGCCCCGCCTGGGCGTAAGTGAAGGAAATGCAATCTGCTAGCCAATTGGATATGGTGCGTTTCCCTACAGCCACTCCCCTCCTATTTGGATCAAAAGAAACAAACAATTGGGCGGACTGTCTGTGGGGCTGTGTCCGCTCCAGGTAGAAGGCCAATGCTCTCTTGCAGTCCAAAGTGTGCAGCTGACGTTCAGCAGGGCAGGAATGAGGACGGGGAAAGAATGTTGGCAAGACAATTGACTGGTTCAGATGGAACTCCGACACGACCTTTGGCAGGAACTTAGGGTGAGTGCGGAGGACTACTCTGTTATGATGAAATTTGGTGTAAGGGGCCTGGGCTACCAGGGCCTGAAGCTCACTGACTCTACGAGCTGAAGTAACCGCCACCAAGAAAATGACCTTCCAGGTCAAGTACTTCAGATGGCAGGAATTCAGTGGCTCAAAAGGAGGTTTCATCAGCTGGGTGAGAACGACATTGAGATCCCATGACACTGTAGGAGGCTTGACAGGGGGCTTTGACAAAAGCAAACCTCTCATGAAGCGAACAACTAAAGGCTGTCCTGAGATCGGCTTACCTTCCACTTGGTAATGGTATGCACTGATTGCACTAAGGTGAACCCTTACGGAGTTGGTCTTCAGACCAGACTCAGACAAGTGCAGAAGGTATTCAAGCAGGGTCTGTGTAGGACAAGAGCGAGGATCTAGGGCCTTGCTGTCACACCAGACGGCAAACCTCCTCCAATGAAAGAAGTAACTTCTCTTAGTGGAGTCTTTCCTGGAAGCAAGCAAGATGCGGGAGACACCCTCTGGCAGACCCAAAGAGGCAAAGTCTACGCCCTCAACATCCAGGCCGTGAGAGCCAGGGACTGGAGGTTGGGATGCAGAAGAGCCCCGTCGTCCTGCGAGATGAGGGTCGGAAAACACTCCAATCTCCACGGTTCTTCGGAGGATAACTCCAGAAGAAGAGGGAACCAGATCTGACGCGGCCAAAAGGGAGCAATCAGAATCATGGTGCCTCGGTCTTGCTTGAGTTTCAACAAAGTCTTCCCCACCAGAGGTATGGGAGGATAAGCATACAGCAGACCTTCCCCCCAAACCAGGAGGAAGGCATCCGACGCCAGTCTGCCGTGGGCCTGAAGCCTGGAACAGAACTGAGGGACCTTGTGGTTCACTTGAGATGCGAAGAGATCCACCAGGGGGGTGCCCCACGCCTGGAAGATCTGTCGCACCACACGGGAATTGAGCGACCACTCGTGAGGTTGCATAATCCTGCTCAACCTGTCGGCCAGACTGTTGTTTACGCCTGCCAGATATGTGGCTTGGAGCACCATGCCCTGACGGCGAGCCCAGAGCCACATGCTGACGGCTTCCTGACACAGGGGGCGAGATCCGGTGCCCCCCTGCTTGTTGACATAGTACATGGCAACCTGATTGTCTGTCTGAATTTGAATAATTTGGTGGGACAGCCGATCTCTGAAAGCCTTCAGAGCGTTCCAGATCGCTCGCAACTCCAGAAGATTGATCTGTAGATCGCGTTCTTGGAGGGACCAACTTCCTTGGGTGTGAAGCCCATCGACATGAGCTCCCCATCCCAGGAGAGACGCATCCGTGGTCAGCACTTTTTGTGGCTGAGGAATTTGGAAGGGACGTCCCAGAGTCAAATTGGAGCAAATCATCCACCAAAACAGGGATTCGAGAAAACTCGTGGACAGGTGGATCACGTCCTCTAGACCCCCAGCGGCCTGATACCACTGGGAGGCTAGGGTCCATTGAGCAGATCTCATGTGAAGGCGGGCCATGGGAGTCACATGAACTGTGGAGGCCATGTGGCCCAGCAATCTCAACATCTGCCGAGCTGTGATCTGCTGGGACGCTCGCACCCGCGATACGAGGGACAATAAGTTGTTGGCTCTCGTCTCTGGGAGATAGGCACGAGCCGTCCGAGAATCCAGCAGGGCTCCGATGAATTCGAGTTTCTGCACTGGGAGAAGATGGGACTTTGGGTAATTTATCACAAACCCCAGAAGCTCCAGGAGGCGAATAGTCATCTGCATGGACTGCAGGGCTCCTGCCTCGGATGTGTTCTTCACCAGCCAATCGTCGAGATATGGGAACACGTGCACCCCCAGCCTGCGAAGCGCCGCTGCTACCACAGCTAGGCACTTTGTGAACACCCTGGGTGCGGAGGCGAGCCCAAAGGGTAGCACACAGTACTGGAAGTGGCGTGTGCCCAGCTGAAATCGCAGATACTGTCTGAGAGCTGGCAGTATCGGGATGTGTGTGTAGGCATCCTTCAAGTCCAGAGAGCATAGCCAATCGTTTTGCTGAATCATGGGGAGAAGGGTGCCCAGGGAAAGCATCCTGAACTTTTCTTTTACGAGATATTTGTTCAGGGCCCTTAGGTCTAGGATGGGACGCATCCCCCCTGTTTTCTTTTCCACAAGGAAGTACCTGGAATAGAATCCCAGCCCTTCTTGCCCGGATGGCACGGGCTCGACCGCATTGGCGCTGAGAAGGGCGGAGAGTTCCTCTGCAAGTACCTGCTTGTGCTGGAAGCTGTAGGACTGAGCTCCCGGAGGACAATTTGGAGGTTTTGCGGCCAAATTGAGGGTGTATCCTTGCCGGACTATTTGGAGAACCCACTGATCGGAGGTTATGAGAGGCCACCTTTGGTGAAAAGCTTTCAACCTCCCTCCGACAGGCAGGTCGCCCGGCACTGACACTTGGATGTCGGCTATGCTCTGCTGGAGCCAGTCAAAAGCTCGCCCCTTGCTTTTGCTGGGGAGCCGCGGGGCCTTGCTGAGTCGCACGCTGCTGACGAGAGCGAGCGCGCTGGGGCTTAGCCTGGGCCGCAGGCTGTCGGGAAGGAGGATTGTACCTACGCTTGCCAGAAGTATAGGGAACAGTCTTCCTTCCCCCGAAAAATCGTCTACCTGTAGAGGTAGAAGCTGAAGGCTGCCGGCGGGCGAACTTGTCGAATGCGGTGTCCCGCTGGTGGAGAGACTCTACCACCTGTTCGACTTTTTCGCCAAAAATGTTATCCGCACGGCAAGGCGAGTCCGCAATCCGCTGCTGGATTCGATTCTCCAGGTCGGCGGCACGCAGCCATGAGAGCCTGCGCATCACCACACCTTGAGCAGCGGCCCTGGACGCAACATCAAAAGTGTCATAAACTCCTCTGGCCAGGAATTTTCTGCACGCCTTCAGCTGCCTGACCACCTCCTGAAAAGGCTTGGCTTGCTCAGGGGGAAGAGCATCAACCAAGCCCGCCAACTGCCGCACATTGTTCCGCATGTGTATGCTCGTGTAGAGCTGGTAGGACTGGATCTTGGACACGAGCATAGAGGAATGGTAGGCCTTCCTCCCAAAGGAGTCTAAGGTTCTAGCGTCCTTGCCCGGGGGCGCCGAAGCATGTTCCCTAGAACTCTTAGCCTTCTTTAGGGCCAAATCCACAACTCCAGAGTCATGAGGCAACTGAGTGCGCATCAGCTCTGGGTCCCCATGGATCCGGTACTGGGACTCGATCTTCTTGGGAATGTGGGGATTAGTTAATGGCTTGGTCCAGTTCGCAAGCAATGTCTTCTTCAGGACATGGTGCAAGGGAACAGTGGACGCTTCCTTAGGTGGAGAAGGATAGTCCAGGAGCTCAAACATTTCAGCCCTGGGCTCGTCCTCCACAACCACCGGGAAGGGGATGGCCGTAGACATCTCCCGGACAAAGGAAGCGAAAGACAGACTCTCGGGAGGAGAAAGCTGTCTCTCAGGAGAGGGAGTGGGATCAGACGGAAGACCCTCAGACTCCTCGTCAGAGAAATATCTGGGATCTTCCTCTTCCTCCCACGAGGCCTCACCCTCGGTGTCAGACACAAGTTCCCGGACCTGTGTCTGCAACCTCGCCCTGCTCGACTCCGTGGAACCCCGTCCACGATGGGGGCGTCGAGAGGTAGACTCCCTTGCCCGCATCGGCGAAGCTCCCTCCGCCGACGTGGTCGGGGAGCCTTCCTGGGAGGTGGCCGCGGTCGGCACCGCACGCGGGTACCGACGTCGGGGACCTCAACCTGGGCGATGGGCCAGCCGGCGCCACGCTCGACGGTACCGGAGGCGCAAGCACCGCCGGTACCGGAGGGGTAGGGCGCAACAGCTCTCCCAGAATCTCTGGGAGAACGGCCCGGAGGCTCTCGTTTAGAGTGGCTGCAGAGAAAGGCTGAGAGGTCGATGCAGGCGTCGACGTCAGTACCTGTTCCGGGCGTGGAGGCTGTTCCGGGCTGTCCAGAGCGGAGCGCATCGACACCTCCTGAACAGAGGGTGAGCGGTCCTCTCGGTGCCGATGCCTGCTGGGTGCCGAATCCCTCGGCGACCCAGAGCTCTCGGTGCCGACATGGGGAGGAGACCGGTGTCGATGCTTCTTCGATTTCTTCCGAAGCATGTCACCGGAGCTCCCCGGCACCGACGAGGAGGACGTCGAATCCATCCGTCGCTTCCTCGGGGCCGAGACTGAAGAAGGTCGATCTCGGGGGGGCTGTACCGCAGGAGCCCTCAGGGTAGGCGGAGACCCACCCGAGGGCTCACCGCCACCAGCAGGGGAATGGACAGCCCTCACCTGCACTCCACCCGATGCACCACCGTCCGACGACATCAGCAGACGAGGTCCTGGTACCACCGACGTCGATGCAGCTATCCGATGTCTCGGCGCCGATGCAGAGGCCCGATGCCTCGATGCACTCGATGCAGGGGCGGCCGAGGAAGATGGTCTGGACGCTGACGACGTCGATGCACTCGAAGATCCCGGTGCCGATGCCGACGAAGAGCCCGAGAACAACACGTTCCACTGGGCTAGTCTCGCTACCTGAGTCCGCCTTTGAAGCAGGGAACACAGACTGCAGTTCTGAGGGCGGTGCTCGGCCCCCAGACACTGAAGACACGACGAGTGTCGATCAGTGAGCGAGATAACCCGGGCGCACTGGGTGCACTTCTTGAAGCCGCTGGAAGGCTTCGATGTCATGGGCGGAAAAATCACGCCGGCGAAATCAAAAGCCGAAATGGCGAAAATTGAAGCACCAAAATTTAGAGGGAGAAAATCTCGACCGAGGCCAAAAAGAGGCCTACCCCGACGACGAAAGAAAACTTACCGGGGCAAAAAGCTGGAAGTACGGGGAGGATTTACACGAAACCCGGCGGGGGGTTTCCGGAGCACTTCCCGACTAAGTAGAAAACTTTCCCGAAGGAAGAAACACGCTCAAATAAATTGGACGCGCGAGGTCGACTTTCCGGGGCTCGACACGGCGAAAACACGACCGTACCGAGTGCGGACAAAAGAAGACTGGCCGGCTCGAGCCGGTTTCGGGCGGGAAGACGGCCGCGCATGCGCGGTGCGCGCGGGCGCGCGAGGGCTAGCAAAGGACTTTGCTAGTGAAGTTTCCGATTGGAGGGGCTGCCGTGGACATCACCCATCAGTGAGAACAAGCAGCCTGCTTGTCCTCGGAGAAATGTCTTAACACTGTTTATTCAGTGTCTTAACATTGTTGCCGTGATTTCCAACCCCACCACCACCACCCCCAGACTCCTAATGATGGGAAAGAGGCAGATGAAGCAGTGGCCTCAGAGTCCAGGAGCGTCAAGGTTTTGGAAGGATTTTTGGAGATCTGATACATTTTACAGCATTTGTGAGACTTGGAAGGGATGGAAACCCATCAAAACTATATAACTCTGTTTTCCCATCCCTGCAGTCAGAAAGAGGAAAAAAAACAACATTTTTTGTATTTCAAAGCAAACAGGGTTCTGGGTGTGTTCACTGTGTACAATGACACATGAAAGCTGTAAGCTTGGAGTGCCCCCTGATGGAGACCAGGCAGCATTGCCTGTCCAGGCTGGCCCCAGACCTGGGAACCTAAGATGTGATATCTTTACCTGAAAGCAAAAGTGTGTGTTTGTTTTGTTTTGGGTTTTTTTTTTTAGGGGGGGGAGGGTGCATGAAATACAAGAGACTTATTTCAGTACAATGCCAAACTATTGTTTTTTGCTATTTACTACATAAAATTTGATATATCATTGGCAATGTATAAATAAACACTTGAACTTCATGTATCATTTCTGTGTTTCGCATCATGCTGTCAGGCGATGATATGCAGGACCCATTCACCCCCAGGGCTTGTTGGCCTTTAGCCTGGACTATGGGAGAGATGTCCTTTATTGCCAGAGTTGGGCCTCCTCAGTCCTTTTCCCCATGTGACACAGATGGGATTTCAGAGCCGAGCACTCACTAGACATGTGCAATTCTCTGGCTTTCTCAACTCATCTCCTCTTTCTAATACTCTATGATTAAAGGACTCTCACACGAGAAAATGATGAGAAAAGAAGTGCATTTTTGAGTTTTAATAAAAGTTGAGTGCCTAGTGGTTAGGGTGGTGGACTCTGGTCCTCAGGAACTGAGTTCGATTCCCACTTCAGGCACAGGCAGCTCCTTGTGACTCTGGGCAAGTCACTTAACCCTCCATTGCCCCATGTAAGCCGCATTGAGCCTGCCATGAGTGGGAAAGCGCGGGGGTACAAATGTAACAAAAAAAAAAAAAAGTTTGGTGGGTGGGTTTTTTCAGAGTTTGGGGAGAGAGGAGACCAGTTGATGAGTGCAACTGTGACAAAGGCACCCAGGGCTCTGTTTTAAATTAGCCTGGGCCCCCTACCAATTCCCCTGGGCTTCCAGGAATTAACTCTAGGGAGCTGTTCAACCCCTGTCCGCAGTAATTTGATTTATTGATATACTGCATTACACAAAAATGCATCAAAGTGGTTTACAATACAATACAGATTATACAACATGATGTTCCATAAACTAAACACATTAAACACTCAGATTATCAATGTACTCCAGCACTGCAAAAAAACTAAAGCAACATATTTCACAGCTGCCCAAAAGAGCTCTCAAAAAGCTATGCTTTCAGGGCTTTATGAAACATTAAATAACTATTAATGTTTCTAATTTCTTCTGATAAAGAGTTCCTAAATGCATGATTCATGGCTGAAGACAATTTAACCAAAGGTAATGGAGGGCGTACCAACAAAGTTTGCAGAGAAGAACCTGACTGCCTTTGCCTTGTAGGTGTTTATCTCTTAACCATGTCAGAAAGATACTTTGCAATTCCCATACGAAAAGTTTAAATTACCAGACATAATATTTTAAAGGTTATTCTCGCAGCTCGCTCAAATTAGCAGCCAGTGTAATGCGGCCAGAACCGGTGTGATCAGTCCTTTTCTTCCCAGAGATCAATTGTGTTGCAAACAACATGATAGGCTCTGATTGGTTCATTCAGTGTCTGTCAGACGAGGATCTGGTGGGAAAGTGTTTGCAAAGGAGGAGCAAATGTTGTGAAATTGTGCAATTAAACTCTAGAATTTGTTGCCAGAAAATATGGTAAAAGTAGTTAGCTTAGCAGGGTTTAAAAAAAAAGGTTTGGATCATTTCCTAAAAGTCCATCAGCCGTTATTAAGATGGACTTGGGAAAATCCACTAATTATGGAAATGTAGTTATGTCAACGCAGGACTGAAGTACCACTACATTGGACCATAGGCAAAAGTCCATTTGTGGGCTTCTGTTCTTTTTGCACCAATCCCAGGATACGCATTCATGCTCTTTATCCTCTGTCCCCGAGCTGCCCTCCGCCAGGTCATCTCTCCTGAAGTGGCTTGGCGGAATTGGGTGGGCTGGTTCCGAGTGTGACACTACTTTCATTTGGAGGCTTGGCAGGTCTGTGGGCCCTAGGCATGTGCCTGATTTGCCTGTATATTAATCCAGCCCTGCATTGATTTGTCTGTAGTAGGTCTTTTCTAGTGACAAGAACGATGTGGCAGCCCCACGGGCAGCAGAGATTTTTTTTTTTTTTACCATGTCTGATTCCTCTTCTTTCTTGTTTGCAGCTTGCGGCGGGAAGGTTACACAGTGCAGGTGAATGTGAACGATTACCTGGACATTTACTGCCCACACTACAATGAATCCAGCCCTGAGCACAAGGTGGAACAGTACATCCTCTTCATGGTGAACTATGATGGCTACCGGACCTGTAACACGAGCCAGGGCTCCAAGCGCTGGGAGTGCAACCGCCCACACTCGGTCCACAGTCCCATCAAGTTCTCTGAGAAGTTCCAACGCTACAGCGCCTTCTCATTGGGCTACGAGTTCCACGCCGGACACGAGTACTATTACATCTGTAAGTATGCAACCAATGACTGGTAGGTCCAGTCTTTCAACTGCCCACTTCTAGGCCAAGAGGGGGAGTAGGATCAGCAACCAGCTCCGAGGGGGGTGACGATGAGCATGAATAATATTTACAGATTTAAGTAGTGGTAATTTGCTTCCACCTTGAAAGTGAGGAAGCATTGTAACTGAATACAACCAATAAATAAGGGAAACCTGGAGTGCTGAAATCAGGTGAGTATCCTCAGGAGATGCAAACTACCTCTCTTACCTTTGATTGGAAGAACTTGCAGTTGATCCAGCCTTCCAGACGTAGGTGCCAGTAGGAACTGGGAGGCAGGTAACCCCAATGTGCTGCTCACCACCTGTTGACCCAAAAATGCAGGTATATTGATTTAACAGCCGGTGCAGAGGGGGAGCAGTGTGGGCAGGGACAGGCAGTGCAGGAGCAGCATGTGCTACGGCCAGTGCCCAGGGAGCAGTGTGGGCAAGGACAGGCAGTGCAGGAGCAGCACACGCTACAGCCAGTGCCCAGGGAGCGCAGTGTGGGCAAGAACAGACAATGCAGGAGCAGCACATGCTACAGCCAGTGCCCAGGGAGCAGTGTGGGCAAGGACAGGCAGTACCTAGGGAGCAGTTTGTGCAAAGACAGGCAGTGCAGGAGCAGCACACGCTACAGCCAGTGCCCAGGGAGCAGTGTGGGCAAAGACAGGCAGTACCCAGGGAGTAGTGTGGGCAACGACAGGCAGTGCAGGAGCAACATGTGCTACAGTCAGTGCCCAGGGAGCAGTGTGGGCAACGACAGTAAGTGCAGGAGCAGTACGTGCTACAGCCAGTGCCCAGGGAGCAATGTGGGCAAGGACAGCCAGTGCAGGAGCAGCACACACTACAGCCAGTGCCCAGGGAGCAGTGTGGGCAAGGACAGGCAGTGCAGGAGCAGCACAAGCTACAGCCAGCACCCAGGGAACAGTGTGGGCAAGGACAGGCAGTGCAGGAGCAGCCCTTGCTACGGCCAGGGAGCAGTGTGGGCAAAAACAGGCAGTGCAGGAGCAGCACACGCTACAGCCAGTGCCCAGGGAGCAGTGTGGGCAAGGACAGGCAGTGCAGGAGCAGCATGTGGTACAACCAGTGCACAGGGGAACAGTTTGTGCAGGGACAGGCAGTAAATTGCTAACCAGTCTGGCTGTGCATTTTCTTGTAATTTTCTCATTTCTCTAAAAGTCATGTTTTCTGTCCTATTTCTCTTCAATTTATGTGTCTCTCACCTCTCTCTTAGACTTTGCTCTGTTTCATCCTGTTTCTCCTTTTTCACTTGCATGTTTTCTTCCTCTGCAATATCTGGCAGTTATATGGGTACTTGGCACTGTGACAAGAACGTTTTGTGAAATCCTTTGCATGCCTTTTCTACCTGAGACACAGCCTCCACAATATAGAGATCCCACAAAATCTGACACCAGATGGCAATTTAAAGATACGAATAGGTAGAGGACAACCCCTGCGGCCAACCCCTGCATTCTCTTTTCTTTGTGTCCCTAAACAGCAGTCTGGGAGCATTATATTAGCATAAATATCACTGCTACATGTGAGACTGAATTAGGGAAACTCCATCATAGTTGTGTGAGTAAGACGCCAGCAGAGCGTCTAAGTTCTGGGTCTGTTTGGATGCTGAGTTTTAAGCTCAGGGAGGGGGCAGAGGATGTTCTGTTGTACCTGGTCCTGTCTTGTGCCTTTTGCACTGGCTTTTCTAGTTATCTAAAGGGTCCTTTTACTAAGCAACAGTAAAAAAGTGGCCTGCGGTACGTTGGATGCATGAAATTGGTGCACGCTGGGCCATTTTTAATTGTAGCTGGGAAAAAGGGCTTTTTTAAATGGGGGCAGTAAATGGTCAGGCTCTAAAATTAAAGGTAGTGCATGGTTATTTACTGCCTGAGCCTTTACCAAGATCTGTTGACCTAGCGATAAGAGCTCACGCTCTACTCGTGCAGTAATCGGTGTGCGCCAAGGTGGCCACGCTGCCAGTTACCCCAGGATCACCCCCTCCACCCATGGTAGAAAATAGAAAAATATTTTCTACTGTGGGGAACGGCACACTTCAACTTTGAAACTTCCACAGGGCGCCCGTTCTACCCCTGTGGTACTGCCAATCTGGTGTGTTCTACCTGAACATTAGCCCTATCTAATACTAGGACTAGGGGGCATGCGATGAAGCTACAATGTAGTCAATTTAAAACAAATCAGAGAAACTTTTTTAAGCTCTGGAATTCGTTGCCAGAGAATGTGGTAAAGGCGGTTAGCTTAGCGGAGTTTAAAAAAGGTTTGGACGGCTTCCTAAAGGAAAAGTCCATACACCGTTATTAAATGGACTTGGGGAAAATCCATTATTTCTGGGATAAGCAGTATAAAATGTTTTGTACATTTTTGGGATGTTGCCAGGTATTTGTGACCTGGATTGGC
Source organism: Microcaecilia unicolor (assembly GCF_901765095.1). Taxonomy (NCBI): domain Eukaryota; kingdom Metazoa; phylum Chordata; class Amphibia; order Gymnophiona; family Siphonopidae; genus Microcaecilia; species Microcaecilia unicolor. Next base: position 38,495,207 of record NC_044044.1, read on the forward strand.
CACTATTGGAAACAGGATGCTGGGCTTGATGGACCTTTGGTCTTTCCCAGTACGGCAATATTTATGTACTTATGTACCACTGCTTAGTAAAGGGACCCCTGAGTGCCCTTCCTGTTAACGAGTTGGTCTTTCAGATCTTCCCTGTCAAACCTTTTTGATAGTGCCACCGCCCTCAAGGTCAGGAGCTGGACTCTACACGAAGCTCAGCTTTTGGGATTATCCTCCATCGAGCTCGTCAAAAGTTTAAATCCTATGTTGACACTTGGCTTTTTCAGCTGTCTTTTCCCAGTATTGTTGGGTGTTGCAGAAGGGCAAGCTGGCTTCTCCTTTTCCCTCTTGTCCTCAAAAGTTATCATTTCGTTCCACCCAGTCATCGTTCTATTTATCCCCTTCCTTGTGTTTATTTTTCCTCAAATTCCTAATTCTGCTTTGTTTTGTTTCTGGAGGTTTGGTTGGATTTGTAAACTGCTGTGTTGGCTCTTATGTTCAAATGGCAACGTACCAAATGGTTCAAATCAATAAATTAATCGATAAATTGTGTTCTGTTTCAGCTACACCAACCCACAACCACCGGCGAGCGTGTCTGAGGATGAAGGTGTTCGTGTGCTGTGCCAGCAGTGAGTAACAGCTCAACTTTCTTCTTTTTTTCGTTTCCAGATGTTAGCTTTGCTGTCTTTGGTATCCTTTCCCCTAGATAAGCGACTCGTTCCCGTAGCTTGGCTCTGAGAACTCCAGTTTTCCTGTTCTTCCTCCAGAAAACAAGGTCTTGCTTTGAGATCTCTCTCGGAGTTTTGGAGGGAGCGAATGTACATGCAATGGAGCACCATTGGGGGGAGGATCTTTAGAGAATGAAATGCGTTTTGCAGAGCCTAACCTTGCTTTAGGAGTTGTTTTGATTAGCGTGGGCAGAAAGAAAGATTTTACCACACGTTCTTGGTCAAATTGTGTTCTGCTCAATACATTAATTCAAGTTTATTAGGGACTTGCCCACCCATCAAAATGTGTGTGACAATCTGATAATCAGAAAATTAAGGGACAATGCAATCATACATCAAGACGTGACAAAAACAGGTGGAGACACAAGGAGCCAGGGAAGAACTGCATTAATAGGAAAGAAAGAGGGTGAGTAAGAACAGGTGGGGGGGGGAGGGGAGGGAAGATACGGTTGGTCAAGCTACCTATCCAGCTAGTGCCCAAATGCCTCCAGGAAGAGATGAGTCTTTAAATCAGTTTTGAACTGTGCAATGGTTATCAATAGAAATCAAACAAATTAAATATGGAGAAGAAAATAAGATGATACCTTTTTTATTGGACATAACTTAATACATTTCTTGATTAGCTTTCGAACTGTGCAATGGAAAGAGACATCTTCAGATTCGTAGGAAGAGAGTGCATACAGACTGGAAGCATTATCTGAGGAGACCCTGAGTCCCCAGGTTTTGCCCTGGTGTTTGAAGAAATGCCAGTTATGTTTTGTGTTTCATTAAAGGTGCTTTTTATACAAAGCTGCCTAATGGCAAGATACACAAGGGAAGTTTTAGACAGGAGCTACTGGGGTGCTTTTCTCTGGTTTAAAAAAAAAAATAGTGACCCAAAGGAAGGTAGTTATGAAATACCTGTGGGCTGCTTGATGAGGCAGAACTTCACAGGTAGGTTTGAAAATTCAATTATAAATGCTTTTTTTTTGCAGGATTGAATTCTTATAGAGAAGAGCAGAAGCAGAAGTGGCACCTTTCAAATGCAAACTGCATATGTACCTTCCCTCCAAAATTTGGTGCAAAATCCAAGGCTAAAAAAGTACCCGTGCAGTTGGCAAAGGATGAGAAATGGGTTTGCAGGGAACTCCAATAAAAATACAGCAACCTGTGTAAAGTCAAAATCTGGGAGATCCCAGCAGAATGGAGCTATGACTGTGTCCTGACCTCATGAAGGCTGGTCAGCAGCTTAAAACATGAGAGAGGACCTCGTCTGCCATTGACCCTGATCCCTACAGTCATCAGGGACTGGACTGTCATGAGCTTTCAAACTGCGTCGCAGTCCCACTGTATCCTAGTTGAATGCATTTCTGTAGCAGCTTAAGTAACAATGTCATATTGGTGTCTGAGCTGCTGACAAGTCCCCAGAGGAGGAGAGGAGAGGGAACTGGGGTTACAATGGAATTCTCTTGGGAACAAGTTAATTAGTGAGTCCGTATTTTAACTTTACAAACTTTTTACTGTTCTCCCTCCTCAGTCTTTCACCTGCTGCACTAATGATTTATTCTGATGTAGCCATGAAATTAAATAGACCCTGCTCCAGCCCAAGCAGAGGAGGAAGGGGATAGCTCGAGAAATACAGTGAGGGATGGGGAGCAGGGTGATCAGAAAGTACAAGAGGGAGAAGAAAGCAGGGGGCAATGAGGAAGGGAAGAAGTAGGAAGTTAGCAGGAAATTAGAGCCTGTGAATCATTGACTAATTCCCTGGTAATTCAGTAAATGAAGTCTGACATGGCCTCCGAGGCTGCACGAGGTCAGCTCAACTTCTGTTACTGTGTCGTCACGCTGGAGTCTGAAAATAAATCGGTGCGGGCAGCAGCTCATGCATTGCACCTTGTGTATTGCGAGTGCCTGGTCCTGATCCCCCAGCGTTTGAAGGTGGTGACCCTTAAGTTAAGCTCTGTGGAGTAGCGAGTAACCCAATAGGTAGGCAAGAAGTTCTGTTCATTTCTTTAGTGTTCGTAAGTCTGCACGAAATCTAAAAGGCTCTTCAAATTGGGGACAGGGGAAGAGGGCAGGGCATGGAGGGTCCCAACCCACATGACGGTTGACCCATACCGTATACTTCACTAGCCAGATTGCCAATGGGCTTCCAAGAAATGAAGGATCATGGGAAAACTGGCACCAGTATTAAGGCAGAGCAGGTGGTCTCCGGCTTCTGCCAGAAAGGGAATTAGGAAAAAAGCAAAACAAATAAATAAATAAATAAGAAAAGAGAAATACAGAATCTATTCTGGCAGGGTTTGGGGAATTTGATCATTGGGTTGCCTCGGCAACCATCATCACTTCTTCTTCCCTTTGGAGCCAAGCGGGTATGAGCCCCCCTCCGTCAGGCTGCTGCTTACAGCCTCTTTTTTTCTTCTTCTTCTTCTTTTTTAGCCTCACATTCTGGAGAAAAGCTCTCCCCAACCCTCCCACCATACACGATAGGCCCTGAAGTAAAGATTGAGGATCTAGGTGAGTAGATTTCAGATTTGTTCTTTTTTATTTTGCTAGACGCTTACATTTCTGCACTGTTCCCTGTAGCACCTCCTGCGGGGAGTGGCTGGGACTGCAGGAGCTGCGAGTGCCCCCCATGGCCAGCAGTTCTGCGCTATTCCCTACATCATCTCCTGCAGGGAAAGGCTAGAATTGAAGGGTTACATTTCTTACAACAGTATCTAAAGGAAGAGAGTTACAACATTTGAGTGGAGAGACTGTTTTGTGTGTGTAGAGAAATGAATTCTGGGCGTACGCTGCCCTTTGGCCTTCGACTCAGCAGCACTATCGTTGTGTACATTCCTAAAGCAAACAGTCGCTTTGTTCCCCCTTCCAACCCTCTGCGCTATTTATTTTTGATTTAAAATGTTTGATCTGCCTTGGCAGGAGAAAGAGCCTGCCTTTGGTTTCTGTGGTGGAGATCACTGCAGGACAGCACCTGCAGGGTGAAAGACTTGAGAATCCCCTACTGGGAATCTGTCCATTCTTGTCGAGAGTGTAGGTGCCAGATTTTCATAGCAGAGCCTGGCTCTGCTGAGTGGGCAAGAAATTCCTGCTCCGTTTCGGCCTCAGTCGTGGTAGAGTGAGCCTCCTGCAGTATTGGCTGGTAGGGCAGCTAAAGTCCTGGCCGTATCTCGCTGCTCCACCTAGTACAATCTCTTCTGAAGAGGTCACCTAGACTTCTAGAAGCAGTGAGTTGGAAAGGACCTCAGAAGGTCCTCAAGTTCAAGTCCCTTCCTACCCTGGCTTTCTAGTCACTGGTTCTTAAATCTGTCCTGGGGAGCACCAGCCAGAAAGGTTTTCAGGGTATCGGTAATGAATATGCATGAGATAAAATAGATTTGCATGCACTGCTTCCATTCCTTGCATATTTACTGCCAACGTCCTGAAAAGCTGGCTGGTGCTCCCCAGGGCAGATTTAAAAACCACTGACCTACAGTCATAGAAAGACTGGGCCGAAAGGAATGTTGAGAGGTCACCTAGCAGTGTTCCCCAAGTCCAGTCCTGGAGTAGCCCTTGCCAGTCAGGTTTTCAGGATATCCACAATGAATATGTGTGAAAGAGATTTGCATATAACGGAGGCAGTGTATGCAGATCAAGTTCATGCTTATTCACTGTGAATATCCTGAAAACCTGACTAGCAAAGGCTACTCTATGACTGGACTTGGGAAACACCGACCTAGAGTAATAGATTAGGCTGGAGTGGCCTAGTGGTTAGGGTAGTGGACTTTGGTCCTGGGGAACTGAGGAACTGAGTTCAATTCCCACTTCAGGCACAGGCAGCTCCTTGTGACTCTGGGCAAGTCACTTAACCCTCCATTGCCCCATGTAAGCCACATTGAGCCTGCCGTGAGTGGGAAAGCGCGGGGTACAAATGTAACAAAAAAAAAAAAAAACTTTCACCAGGTCAGCTTGCCCATTCCCTGTCTCCAGGCAGGATTCATTGAGCCTTGCCCGTCCCTGCTTGTATACCCTCTTGTGACAGACTGCACCATCTCCTTGGGTAAAGCTTTCCAGCACCCAACCACCCTTTACAGATAGATAGTTGACAGAACATTTAGACAATCATTGGGCGGAGCAGCTTGTAATGAGAAAAGCACAGGTCCTGATATTGAAGGGCAGTTTTATTTGGATAAGTGTCACTGGCCACTTTGGAAACAGGGTACTGGGCTAGATGGGCTCTTGGTCTGATCCTGTGGGGCAAGTCTTGGGTTTTGCCATCTGCTGATATTTTTCCAGATAATGATGGTGAAAATGACTATCCAGAGAGTCCCGGGGCAGCCTGGGGGTGGAGCTGGAGTTTACCCAGAGACCGGCACTGTTCAGCACTGCTACTTGGACAACTTAAGTGTTGGCCAGTACTGACCCTCTGGGAATAACTGTGAAAGCTGCAGCTGGTGTTCGACTGTGGAGTTTTGAATATTGCTGCCAACAGTATATAATAAAATCAAACACAGAAATTTATAAAGGTATAAAAACAATATTAAATAACAGGATTGCATAAAATAACAATCACTAATTTATTACACATTCCCCAGAAAAGCTTCCAAATTACCAAGAAGTATTTATTTATTGATCTAACTATAGGGCTTCTTTAGTTTTTCTTGCCCTTCCCTAATGTATCCAAAATAACTCTTCTTTTCTCACCTTCCTTTAGGTAACTTTAACCCTGAAATTCCCAAGCTGGAGAAGAGCATCAGCGGGACCAGCCCTAAGCGGGAACACCTACATGTGACTGTGGCTATCTCACTCTTTTTAATGACGTTTCTGGCCTCTTAGCTCTGCTGCCACCGGAGGAACAGATCCGGAGGCCTTCAGAAACCAATTAAAAGAAATGAAAAGGACCGAAAAATACACTAGGTGGAAGGTGGAGAAAGTTGACGTGAAGGTGAAGACGTCCCTCAGTAGGACAGGATGTAATCTTGGGAGGTTCCCCTACCTTTTTCCACTTTGCTTTAATTACTTCTGGACTTCCTGCTTTCGGCGAGATCTGGAAGAGAATGGAGCGGATGGGATAGAGGACTGAGTGACATCTGGAATCCACTCTCAGGATGATGGGGGCGCTTTGAAAATGCAGCTCATGCCTCGCAGCAAGAGTGGGGGGGGGGGGGGAATGGGAAGCGATCCTGATTGCAAGAATCCTCTTCCTCTCTCCCAGGATAGTTGGAAGTTCTTGGGGGAGGGGAGAGGATGGGAAGGGAGAGGTGATACACGTAGAACATCTGAAGAACTCATTGCCAAAGGAAGACTGTGATTGGACCTGGAGGCAGGATACCCTGCTGAGTTTTGCTAGGAGGGTTGCTTCAGAAGCATACCTGCTCTCTAATGAGCCACCTTGGCACAGCTGCTTGAAGGAATCGAGGTTCTTGACCAGAGAGAGACCATAAAACCATCCTTTCGACATGTTCATGACTAGAAGCATTCTTTAAGTTCTGAGTGCCTACTGCTCCCTGTCATGGTGTAGAGAGGGCTGGCCAGCAGAGCCCCTCTGAAAAGGCTTTTAATGCCATCAGCTGGGGTATTCCACTCAGCAGCTACTGCACCTCTACAGATCTCGGATGGTGCTGCCTTTCCCCAGCTACTCCAGTACTAGCCCGGGACATCCCTGCTTCTAGAAAGTGCCAGTTCCTGCCATCTTCACCAAGCTCTTCAGAAGGACGCCTGTTGGTTTTGTTTCATTGACTTCTGTTCCACAGACAGGGATAAATGATGAACTGAAAGAATCTAGGGGGTGGGGTGTGGGGGGTAATAACTACGCTGTTCAGGGAGGAAGGTAGGGCATGGAGCAGCTGGTGGGATGCATATTGTGTGCTGTTACCCTCTCACCTACTCCCCTTACTACCTTCAGCTGAAGAGCCCAGTTTGCACTTTACTGGCTGGTCCTGCTGGGCAGTAACTGATTTTAAACCAGTAACCTGAACTGGAAAACAGAGAGTATAGGACAGACGGGGTCACAGACACAGTGACCTCACTCCAAGGTTATTTTCACAGGGGAGAAGTGAAAGCTTGGCCATGGTCCTACAGCAGAGCAAGGCTGAGCATGGTGGAGAAGGCTGACAGAGGTCATTCACACTGGCCTGGGAAGAGGAAATAGTGAAGGAGGGTGGGGTGGGGGGTCCATGCAGTTTGCTTCCTTGTCGTGATCTGTACTCTCTGCTGTATCGGCTGTTGTTCATCACTTACACTTGTTCCTCTGCGGGCGTTTTGGGACCCCTCACCAAGTTCTCATGGGTTCTCCGTATAAGTAGTCATCTGAGGTTCCTTATGCTCAACTATAATCAAAATTAAACTGTGTCCAGCACCACACTCATCCTGACCCTCACCCTGGAGCCATTTCTTTGCATCCATTCTGTTCTCAACTTGAACAGGATCA